>NC_087475.1:112707825-113332825 GCF_036417665.1 Passer domesticus | reverse complement strand
TGTGGAAAAAAACCTCAAATTAATGTAGCATACACTACTAATATGGTCCCAAAATTCCCAGCTGACAGGTCTGGCAATCAGGGCTAATCTCTCTTGCTTTACAATATATTGTAGGAGTCACTGAATGGATTTCAAGTTTTTCAGTTAAAAATCTTCAGGAGAAACCACTCATGATGGATCAATTGCACTAAGACCTACTATACCAACATCAGGCTACTTTTCTCTTGCTAGGAAACCGGCATATGGTCTCTCACTTGTAACTCCAGACAGTAAATACAGTCAAAATGTCACACAAAGCAGCACCGCTCAGATTATTTCCTAACTGCCTAAAGAAATTCAGCTGAATTAGAGAAAGCAAAACCAACTGATATAGGGCACTATTACACTGCTGGAGGAGGCAGGTGAGGCTTATGCTGCTGATTCCCCCACGTCTCTTGGCAGGTGGGCAGAGAAGCTGCTACATGTTTTGTTCCAGGCTGCTGGGCTGACCCCACTGCTCTCCTCTAATGGGATCTGATTGACTATGATGTTGATGGGAAGCACTAAGCCAAATCTGCTTATTCTTTGTTGTACTACTAGAGAGATTGTTGTATGCAAAGACTGATTTTTCTTGTCACCTCCTGTGTCCTTCTGATGTCCTGCGCAGAAGGACAGAAGAAACAAAATTCCAAACAACTGCGCATGATGGGGGAAGCAGTGCTGCTGCTTGCTTCCATCACATGCTGGAAAAATCATGGGAAGCCCGGATCCTTGGGAGCAGCTCTGCAACACCCATAACACCATGGCAATGATTGCAGAAATTAAACCACTCCCTTACCTAAATCCTGGCCACCAGAGTCACTTCCCTTGCTCCACATAGAGACAAAAATCAAGAACAGGGCTTCATAAATGAGCCGTATTTTCTTCAGCACAAATTCAATGCTAACATCTCCCCATGACCATAGGTGAAAAATTAGTATTTCACACTAATTTCACCATCTGAATCCCTGTAACCTCAGACCCACAATCGTCTGGGTTTAACATCTGAAGCCCAGCAAGAGCATATCCAAAAGTTTAAACTGGGTCTGCTGCTATACACCATATGAATTCAGAGTTAAGATCATCTTCTCAAAAGGTAGGAAAGTGAATACTGGCAAATACTACGCTATGGAAAGTTTATTCACACTTTTCAATAAACACATAGAAATGTGGTTGCTGCAGAATGAAAATACTATCCTCCCACCAATGGACCTTTTTCATTCTCTAGGAAAGATTCATTTCCTTTTCATTGAAAAGAAGTTTGTAAGTGGTTCTATTATTACTATTTTGGTCACAATTCATTAAAATATGCAGAGAAATAAAACTGCCTGAAAAATTGATTCTACAATAGCTCAAGTATCTTTAAAGTATAACACTGCATTTACGCTTTTTAATTATTTATGGCTGATGGCAGCCATTCCACTGATTTGGCAGAGAAAGGGCTCAGTACCAGCCCACAATTAGATCCTAATTTATGGCTTTACAACAGTTGTCCACTTGAAAAGCAGCTCCTCCTAAACTGGATAAACCCACTCTCTGTGTTCTTTAATGCTAAAGACATAGTATTAGTTACAGCTTTAGAAAACTGGGTGTAAAGGGTTGTGAAGAGCATCCTAGGATGTTTTATAACTAGAGCTTGGGCAAGGCAGCCTGGAACAGAGCTCAGTCCACATGAATGAAGCTCTGACACTTCAATCCTTTTAGAGAAGCTTTCAGGGTGTCTCCATAGTAAAGACCCCTTCTTAATACGTATGTTCTCAACAAGGTCCCTCCGTCTCTTTCATTTACAATGATGCTGTCATTTACAATGACACTTGCATCAGCACACATTAAACTCATTAGTTTAGGTTCATTTTTCTGCATAGTTATTTTAAATTTGTCTAACTTTACTGAATTACTAATTCATGGAGAAACACAGCAAACAAGTATCTAACACAATCACACAAAATGACCCATCACAGCTGTTAATATGAGGGACCAAACCAGCTCATGCACCTCCTGCTTGGAACTGATACTTCATATCCTTCTGTAACTCATGTACATGATAAACCATATACACTTTCCTGTCCTATTTGCAACATATGACAGCTGAATTTTATTTAATGCTACTTTAAAATAAAATCAACCCTTCTATTTCTGAACAAGAAATGTTGTGAACAATAAACACAACTCAAGGACAGACAGTCCGTGCAGCATCTGTGCACCAGGAGGACTGGAGGTCAGGAAATCCAAAAGATTGTCGCAGAACTAACCCCACAGCATATTTGTATTGGGAAAGGGAAAGGTGAGGGGATTAAACACACAAATTACAGGAGTCAAAAAGCACAACAATACTGCAGCTTTGGGTATTTTGCTGTTTGGAACATTTTTTTGTTGTAAAGTGCAAATATGCAAAGCAGCAGGATTAGTGTTTCAGCCCCAAGCCTGATGAATTTACCTCTGACAACTTCTTCCACAGACTCTGTAGTTGTGGTGGTAGTGGTTGCAATACTGGTAGTTCTTTCAGTTGCCTCCTCATACTCTTCTCCTGTCTCTTCAATTTCATCACCATCGTCATCATCGTCATCAGCATCTTCATCTTCCACAACAGTTAGCTCCTCATCTTCCTCTGCTTGTTCTTCTACCGCCTTATCATCGCTAAATGAAGAAAATTATCATGATGTGTCAGCAACAAAATTACTTCAAGGTAATATGACAGAACATTTTATTTGAAATCTCTATAAGGAAAACAGTTACCTCTTTCTTAATCTCCCTCCCTTCCCTTTAAATAGAAAAGAAAGAATCCAGGACTCTGGAATGTCCCAAAAAGTAAGAAATGCTTAAGAAATGCCTAAAGAAAAAAAAGGTCAACATTAGCTGACAGTTGAATAATATGTAAACATGCTCGCTCCATGATACCATCAACCAAATTTCATTTTGAAAGAAGATCAACATTGCACAAAATGCACTCAGTTGATGTGAAAGATGCAAGAAAGTTCCTCAGGATCTTTTCTGCCTCTCTCAGGAGACAGCTTATCTAGAGGTTCCTTGCATGCCTTTCATAGAGGACTACCAAGTGTTGAACTGACCTCAAATTACCGACTGCAGAGTTTCTCATTCTGCTGTTACTAGTGCTATGTGAATGGAAAGGACACTTATACAGGACAACAGGAGGAAACAATGAAGTTGACTAAGCAATGCATTTGGTGGATTAATATGTCAAGAATCTTCTGGGATCATTCTTAGTTCTGTTCTGAGTGATACAGACAAGAGGTCAAAAAATATATGTTTGGCTACTGCTACTGTTGCCTTTGAAATATTTCTTGAGCTTAGTGCTCTGTTGTGGAAAGGTTTCAGGTTTGTTTCCTATCTTCTACTTGAAATTTACTACTAATGAATAAATGATCTTTAAATATATAAACACACAGTGACTTTCTGTCAACTTCGTGCACAAGTGGGTGTGAATTCTTTCTCATGGCATCACATATGGTTGAACAGCCTTCTAGGCGAAGTTAGTGACTTCTCTAACTCATCTCAGACATCAAGCCTTTAATATTTCATTTTATATTATGTTGCCTACTACAACTTTGAAAGCGAACTCGGCAAAACAGAAGACAGTATGATTCCTTTTTAAAAGGGCATTAAGAAGTTAAGACACATTGATAAAATTTTCATATGCCACAAACCTGACTCTATTAGGAGTTAAGCCTCTATACAAACAAGAATGATTTCCCTGTTCCCTTCTCCCCAAAATACCTGGCCTCCAGAAACACAAGAGAGACTGCAAATAATACTGCAGCTTTCCACTGGGGGAAACCCAGGTATATTTTATGAATAGATGTGGTTAAAGCCACCTCACAGAAGAGTCTGCATGAAAGATGACTTGTTTCCATTTATACAGGACAAAAAGTTAAAAATGGGCACAAACCCACTTGGTTCCTCTTTAAATGTTTATTGATTTCTAAAAACTGGCTTGGAAATTTCACCGTCTCCACTGTTCAATTCATCTGCAATGACATCATTGTGTGGAGGAACACAGCAATGGAAGTACTTGAGAAAGGAGAGAGGATCATCCAGATTCTGCTGGAAGCCAGCTTCGCCATCAAGAAGAGCAAAGTCAGGGGACCTGCCCGAAAGGTCCAGTTCCTGGAAGTAAAGTGGCGAGATGGATGGCATCAGATTCCCACTGAAGTTATCAAGATCACCACAATGTCTCCACCGACCAGCAAGAAGGAAACACAGGCTTTCCTAGGCACCATAGGTTTTTCTGGAATGCACATTCCTGAGTACAGCCAAATTGTGAGCCCTCTCAACCTGGTTACCCACAAGAGGAATGATTTCCACTGGGGCCCTGAAAAGCAACAAGCCTTCGCCAAGATCAAGCAAGATTGCTCATGCTGTAGCCCTTGGCCCAGTCACAATAACACCAGAGGTGAGGAATGTGCTTTACTCTGCAGCTGGGAACAATGGTTTGTCCTGGACCCTTTGGCAGAAGGTGCCTGGGGAGACTCAAGGCTGACCACTTGGATTCTGGAGCCGAAGTTACAGAGGGTCCAAAGCCAACTACACTCCCACCAGAGAAGGAAATCTTGGCTGCCTGTGAAGAGTCCAAGCCACCTCAGAGGTGATTGGTACAGAAGCACAACTCCTCCTGGCACCCCGACTACCGGTGCTGGGGTGGATGTTCAAAGGCAAGGTTCCTCCACCCACCATGCCACCAATGCTATATGGACCAAGTGGATTGCTCTCATCACACTGTGGGCCCGTATTAGAAACCCAAATCACCCTGGGGTTTTGGAAATAACTACAAACTGGCCGGAAGGTGAAAACTTTAGACTCACTGGTAAAGAAGAGCAGAAACAAGTGACACATGCTGAAAAAGCTCTACCGTACAACCAACTACCAGCAGAAGAAACACGCTATGCTCTTTTCAATGAGAGCTCCTGTTGCATCATAGGGATGAACCAGAGGTGAAGAGCAGCCATACAGAGCCCCACATGACAACTTCCAGAAGCTACCTGAAGAAACTACTTGAAGGAGTGGGTTCATAAAGTCAGCTTGCTGAACCTAGGCAGAAGGAGGCTGCCACCGTGTTTCTGGTTCTGTTTGTTGTTGATGTTGTTATTGTAGTTGTTATTGTTGTTTATTTGCTTTATAATGCATACTGATAAAAAGCTGTTATTCCTATTCTCATACCTTTGTCTGAGAGCCTCTTTAATTTCAAAAATTATAATAATTCAGAGAGAAGGGGTTTACATTTTCCATTCCAAGGGATGCTCCTGCCTTCCTTAGCAGATACCTGTCTTTCAAACCAAAACAACAGAGAAAACCTGGAAGTTTCCACCTTGGCTAACACTCCTAAAGATGTTCAGCTTTGGACATCAAGGACATCAAAGCTTCCAGCTAGTTCCCACACACAGGCAGGAGGGCCACCAGGCTGTGCTGAGTTGCAAGAGCAGCCAGAGCTTTCAGGTCACTTGACTGAGCTGTAGCTATTCAGGGAGAGGTCTGCAGTTATACTGAAAGTCAGCACCTACATCTGACTGTCCCTCAGGCAGACTTCAAGGTAAATTTTAATTAAAGGTGATGATAGCAATAAGGAACTCCACTGCTTAAAAATGGTTGTGACCTCTTTGTCAGAGTTAAAAACTTTTTCAGGATGAGCATGACAAGACAATTTCAAAAGCCCCTGTGGATCCTGCCTCTTGGCCTCTTGAATAAAACGGGTACATATATCACCAAAATACACTCTAATACACCCTCCCACCTTCCTCCAAGTACTGCCAACAAGCCACAACAAGCAAATCACATCCTTTTACATCCAGACCCAGGTGGTGGTCAAATATTGGGTAGGAAGGACACCCAAGTATGAGGCACTGCAGCCCAAGCTATCTCCACATTCCCTCTAACAGTGTGGCTACAACATGCAGATGAGCTTTTCTTCCCCCTGTGGAGAAGAAAACATCCTTGAAAAAGCAAAAAAAACCCAAAAAAAACCAAATACAGTGCTTCAGAGACAACTGCTGGAGGTGAAAACACAACAGTCTGAAAAAGGGCATTTATTAACTGAATGGCTGCAATGTGCTTTCCCCTACACACTGAGAACCAGAAATGCAATATTTTAAAATTTAAATCTAATAGTTCAAGATATAAAGTTATCGCAAAATAGATTAGCCACATTTGTTGGATTCTGCTCTGTCATAGTTTTGAGAAACAAGAATATAATCATCTGCTTTTCAGCTTGTCACCTCCACCTCAAACATGTCACCTTCACTTGGGTACCCATGTTAGGTGACAAAGGTAGACTTGAGTAAGCACTTTAAACAGACATGCTTTAATAGCAGAGAATATTGGCAATTTAGCATTAGCAAAGTGTTTTGCTACCTTACATTTCCTTTCTCCTTCACAATCAGTTTAGGACTGAGCCATATATGTATTGATAGCCACACAAACATATGCTCAGATACGAATAAATACACACACACAAAATACTTCAATTACCATGTACTACTATGTAAGTAAGTATATATATATATATTTAATATATACATATATATAAACTAAAATTCAAAAGTATTTCTAGCTGCAATACACACAGCTTAAATGTACTTGGCTTAAGAGGCAGCAAGAAATGAGTGAGTCATTCTAAAAGAACCACCAAAATTACTTGGCTCTTCATCTGCAGATGAAGGACAAGTGCCCCATAGAAGGATCTTTCATTTTCCTTTTGCAAGCACTTCTGTGGGAGGGGAGGGTAAAAAAAAATCAGTATTTGCTTGGAATTTCAGAAATGGATTGAAATGCAATTACAGCTCCCATTCCTAGAGAAGGCAAAATTTATGAAGGTGTTCTTGAACTCATCTCTTCAGATATTAAACTCCCTTACGAGGAAGAAAATGGACTATAATAGTAAATTAAATGTTCAGTGAAAAACACAAAAAGACAGAAATATAGCGGATATTTGTCTTACGAACAAGTACTCTATACCCGTGTAAGCTCTTTTATTTAAAATAATTTTGGCATCTTTGATCTTGTATGTATAAGACATGTACTTCATATATAGCTGTATATATTTAGTAAATACATTACCTATATATTTAATAGATATTTAAGACAGATGGATAGATCTATCTTGCGTGTATATATATTTATATAATGAAAAAATGAAACCTTTCCATTAGAACAAGGTATGCTCTCATTTCTTAGAATGACAGAACATTTAAACACCCTATCAAAATCTAAATTAAATATACAGAAATGACACAGCAAAAGCCCAAAAGCAGCTTTACAAATCCTACTGAAAGGGTTATAAATAGTGACACTGACAGTTGCTAGAACTATAAATCAGAAGAATGTCCAAAGATACCAATAGGGAATATGGAAAGTTCTTTGATGTAGGCTTTTGCATCATGTCTGACCATTCACTCCTATTTATGACAGAAAAGTGGAAATTACTATTGGGAAGTATTATTTTAAACTTATTCCATTATTCACAAAGGACACTGCCTTGCAACACTTATCAATGATTTGCCAGGAAAGATTTAGTTGCCCACCATTATATATGTTCTCAGTATTCTAGGTCTTACTGCCACCTCATTACATCAAATTACAGCAATTCAGTCTCTGTCCTTCATCTCTGCACTGTTCTTTGAATTGTTTCCATCTAGATTATTAGCAAGTCCAAACATAGCACAATTCAGATCTATTAACTTTCGGCACTATTCACATAATTTGGTCCCCATTTATTTTCTGGGTACTCCTTGAAACCACATGCAATCAGCCCCAAGTTTAAGATCTTGCGCATTATTTGTACAAAAAAAAGAGGTAGAAACACTGCATCAGCAGAGTACAAAGTGATGAAAGCCTGGGGAGCACAAACAGAATTTGAATGTTGATCATAGTTTATGAAGAAAGCCATCTTTGCAAGTTGCTGACATCCAGTTGCAAGGACATGACACGGTACTCTGCTCTTCCAATTGCTGTCTGACACGCTCAGGAGAGTGATATGGAAAGGCTTTAACAGCATCAGACCACTCAGTTACCACTGAGTGTTACAACACAGTTATAACCCATATCTGGCTCAAAATTAACCTATGTGCACAGGGGATGGGAAGGATAAGGACAGGGATGGTATCTTCTCACCCATTACTGCCTTGCAAAGGAAACCTCCATGTTCCTTCTCAACAGCAGCAAATTAACAAATCTGTCAAAGGCTACATAATAATGCACATTTTCTTTTAGATCATGTTTAGAAACTAACTGTCAGCAGAAAAATATTGTTACGGCAACAACAATATAATATAATATAATATAATATAATATAATATAATATAATATAATATAATAATTGGCACACAGCTAATGCCTATTACAAATGAAGGCATTTCAAGAACTCCACTGGTTATGTTGGCTGATACCTGCTGCAGTACTCCAGACTGCACATGAAGCATCTTAGGAGTACACCATTTGTCATTATTTGTAAAAAATATTAATTTAGGCATTTTGGTGATAAATATGGCAATAATTCTCACTGAAGAAATTATAAAGGCACTAAAAAGTGTGCCTTAAAAATGTATCTTTTAACAATAAACTTTACTGTAGAAAGCTAAAAATAAAAGAAGTAGAACACTGATGCTTTCAACCACTGTAAATGCAAGTTCATGTATAAGATACAAAGCCTCTTCTATGCCAAGGTCTTTTAGACAGATTTTTGGCATCTTAATAACAAGTTGAAGGGTACAAAGTCACTGTACCTTCCATCTGCATAGTCGGCATCTGCACCTCCCCACCAGACATCTGAATCATCATCTTCAGCATCAGCTGAATCAAGATTTTCACTTTCCTCTGCTAAGGGGCAGCAGACAAACTCCACACCACGGAACTTGTCAATTCCACAGGGCAGCAGCATGCCATAGTCGTGCAGATTCATGCTCTTCTCACTACAGGACTGCAGAAAATAGGGGGAAAAAAAGCAGCAACAATATTGGCATGGAGGAAGACTATAAAATCTCACAGACCTTGAGAAAATATGAAGGGACTACATACTGCCTTAGGAAGTTAAGGCTGGTGAACTGCATCATCTCTGAAATCTGAAACACGATTTAGAAAGATCACACTTGCATTCACTACTTTACTGTAAGCAGCTCCCTACCCGTGTCCACTGCAAGCAACAAGCTCTCCTATCAGTCCTTCCCAGAACAAAAGGCTTGTCTTCTCATGTATACAATGGTAACTCCTTATCTTCCTGTCTAAAATCCTCACTGGCTCTGCTCATAAACAGAAAACGTGATGACAGAATAATTATTTCATGTGTTAATCCCAATCCTGAAGCATTATTGAAAACTTCGCCTCAAGGTAAATCAACATTTGAAATAGCTCTTACTCTGGAAACACGCTGTGTCTGGTCTGACACCTCTGCCAGTACAGTACCTCCTAGCCTTGTTTGGAAATCAGTCAGTTTGGCATAATTATACCTTAAAGATACAGTGATGCGTGACAGATGAAAAAAGGAAAATGGTTCAGTTTTGCAGTGATTATGTCCTTCCAGGCCATTGCCATTTTAAGTTTGCAAGTAGTCAAAATGAACTAGAATTCCTTTGTGTGAAGGTTGGTGCTTTACATGTTTTGTGTAAGTATAATTCAAACAAGGACTGAAAATTTGAAAAGCTGCTGATCACATCTCAAATTTTATCTCCAGAAGGTGCAATAACGTACAAGCTAAAAGGTTCCAAAAAAGCCAGCAATCAGAAATCCTGAAAACTCATCTCAGTTTTTATTCCTAAATCTCTCTACATAAGGAAAAAAACTCCAAAACACATTAGCAATTGTAACATTACGTTTATTTGTATTTTCAGTAAAGCATTGTTAAATTGTAAAAACTGTGCCTGCAAAATGCCTTTGGCCAGTCCTTGTTTGATCAGCTCTCCGACCCTTTTCTGCTTAATTTCACATAGTACACTCCCTGAGGCCTGTTTGATCTCTGTGGACATCTGGCATACCAATATCCATGATAAATACTGGATAGTGTCAACCTGGGATAATGATTCAAGGTAAATCCTAGGCATTTAGTTCCAGTGCTAACACAGGAAAATTGAGGAAGCAGAAAACACAGTGAGTTTGTGAGTGTGTGTGAAGAAAAAAATAGTGCTGTGAAAGAGGGTCAATGTTCCAAGGTCAATGGCAAGTATTCAGTCATGGTCTCTATTGTGCTCTGACTCCCATTTCCTACCTTACAAAAAAATCCCAAAATGCTTTTCACTCAAACATTTGAAAGTATTGCTCTTTGTTTTCTATGTTGCTGCTATATTTTAAATCATCCTCAGAAGAGTGACACAGCTTTAAAGAAAAAAGGCAGGAAATTTTAAGACAAATTAATGTACCTCTTTAGCAACCGTATGCCAATGCAGGTGAGTTTCACACACATCCATTCTTTCCTGGTGAAGGAACTTGCACTTGTCTGGCACCAGAAGGGCATCACTCACAAACTCGCCCACTGGAAGGGAAAAGAAAATAAATCAACACAATATTATTTTTACTTCCAGTATCTCATCCTGTTAAACCTCTAGCTACTCCTAGCAGCTTTTGTGAATGAGTGGCAGGTTTGCAGAGAATGGAACAGTTTCTAGATGATGCTTCAAATTATGACCATCTTTCAACTTGCCATTGGAAAGGAGCTCCAGTCTTTGATCTCATATATATTTGTTTATAAAACCTCATAATAAAACTTGCAGGACCCATTACAGGTATGTGTGGTGCAACATGAAGTCAGGAGTTGGCAGGTCTGATTCCAGGAAGGAGACTACAGTGGCAGGGAGAGACAAGGACGTTTTGCCTTTGGTGCTCTACATAAAACAAATGACACCATCACCTTGTTTCAAAGCATTTGAGAATATTTCCATTGATACAGTGCTAACAGCAACACAGTCAACTCAGTTATTGTTGCTGCTGCAGCCTCTTTATTGCATCCTCATTTCATCAGCCAGATAAATTCATGTTAGCCCAGAAGGCTGATAAGCAAGTAGAGCTTATCAGCCAGGAAACAAGATGATTCATGACCACCAGAATATCTGCACAGATCAAACTGGGTGAAGAGCCTTTTTTCCCAAGGACATAACTGACCAAAGAGGTTGCTCCATCTTCAACAGCAAAACAAAAATTTACATGCTTACAGAATGAACATTGCTCACAGCATCAGTACTCAGAAACTGAGGTGCTAAGTAACATGATTTATTAGACTAAAATCACTGTAATTCTGTACAATTCTGAAGTTGCAATTAAATAACCCGAAACCCTCTCAAAGATTTTTTTTTTAAATGCAAAATTACAGAGGCTCTAAAAATAAGGAAAAACTGAAATATTTTAGGGAAGTGCATATACTGAACATATACTGGATTGCAAAAGCACACGACTCAGCAGGCATAAATCAGCTCCCTAAAGCCCACTTGTCTGCAGCCTACAAAAAACTACAGTCTGTGTTACATGAAAGAATCAAGATGGTCCAATGGATATTAGGATGCAATAATAGGTTAATTGATCAAAATGAGATGACTACAAGTTTGCTTTAAGTAAAGAGTCATCTCAGGGAGGTGATGAAGTGGCCCTTAAGGCTTACAATTAAAAAGTCAGTTTTAAAAATAATGAACACCCAATGCATAGGAAAAAAGCAGAATCCAACAAACACACCTTTGCTATATACCACACCAAGATGTATATTTCACAGTAAATTCCTTACTGTATTTCAGTGCATTTGATCTGAAGTCCTTAAAGTCAATTAGTCAACTATGAAAGAGCAACTAGTTTCCTTGACTTTGTTAATTAACTAGGGGGGAAAAGTTGTTATTTTTATGCTTCCTTGGCACACCCTAATGCCTGTAAATTAACATAAGCATTTTCTAGAGGCGCCCAAAATTACCTCGCAAAAATGAGTAAGCACACTTTCTGGTAACCCTAAATATAAAATCTGCATTTTCATTTAATGAAGTCTCCGTTCCCAAGGGTGTCACACACAAATCCTGCAGTGAAAGCTGCATAAATTTGCAGCTTTTTGGAGACCAGCCTGGCACACACTTGAACTTTCTCAGGACACAAGTAACTGGCAACTATTAATGCTTTAATTTAGTCAAGTGCCTGAGCAGTGGACAAGCACACAGAGGCTTTGCAGAAGACTCAAGAGTATGATGGTTTAATGCAGAATTGCTGTGTCCTGCCGCTGGGGAGGAATAACCCTGGGCACCATCACAGGCTGTGGGCCAACCTGCTGAAGAGCAGCTCTGCAGAGAAGGACCTGGGGGTCCTGGTGGACAACAAGCTGTCCCTGAGCCAGCAGTGCCCTGGGAACCAAGGAGGCCAATGGGATCCTGGGATGAATTGGGAAGAACATTGCCAGCAGGTGAAAGGAGGTGATCCTGCCCCTCTACTCAGCCCTGGTGAGGCACCTCTGGAGTGCTGTGTCCAGTTTGGGGCTCCTCAGGGCAAGAGAGACAGGGAGCTCCCGGAGTGGGTCCTGTGGAGGTTGCAGAGATGATAAAGGGATGGAGCTTCTCATGAGGAAAGGCTGAGGGAGCTGGGGCTGTTCAGCCTCAAAAGGAGATGACTGACTGGGGACCTCATCAATGTCTGTCAGTGTCTGCAGGGAGGGGTCAGAGCAGGGACCAGGCTCTGCTCAGTGGTGCCCAGCAATGGGACAAGGGGCAATGGGCAGAAATGGAAGTTCCACCTGAACATGAGGAAGAGCTTCTTTCCTGAGCAGTGAACAGGCACTGGAAGAGATGACACAGAGAGGGTGTAGAATCTCCCTCACTAGAAACCACATAGATGCAATCCTGTGCCATGTGCTCTGGGATGATCCTGCTTGAGCAGGGAGGTTGAACCAGATGGCCCACTGTGGTCCATTCTACACTGACCCACTCTATGCTTCTGTGAAAAGTAACACCATCGCATGTACCACTGAGTTACATCCACCAAATGGAAAGCTGTATGTCCAAAATTCTGGGTAAGGCAGCTTGGGCTGCAGTGTCATTAAAAGTATGCATGAGTATTCAATAATTTAAAATAAAGCACATTAATTTTTGAGCATCTAATTATATCAACCAACTCGTAACAATACACTTCAGAAAGAGTCGATGTTCAGATGTCAGTGAAGGTACAGTGTTAGATTTGACTAGCACACAGAAAATGTGCATTGCTTTATAGAATCATATTGCTTGAAAATAAGACAAGAGCATCCTCACAGTGACCCAAATTCTTGTTTCAGATATGGCTCCATGTTGCAAACAATTACTGAATTTCACAGAAATAAACAATCCATTGGAACAAGCCCTCCTCTGTGTTTTGGAAGGAACAGAGGACGTGGGGAGAGGATGGCTGCTCATGGTAATACTCCTTCAATATACAGAATTATAGTAAATTAGGTATGTGAAAATCTAGGCAATAGCAATCACTTGCAACATTACATGGGATTTCTATTGCCTTCAATTCTATTTTTACTACAAATAAAATTTAACTCTATCTATTATTTAGACATACACAAAGCTAATGTTCTAGAAACCTTTTTCATTCCTTTCACAGTAATTACTACTGAAGTTTAAATGCAAAGCTTTAAACTTCTGTTCTATTTATTTTTCTTTTTTGTTGTTTTTGTTTCTTTTTAAAATAAATTAATGTTCAACTAGCAGTTTCACAAACTCGACAGAAGTCATTTGACAACTGCAATGTTTAATTTGCTTGGAGTAATCTAACAGAAACACAAATCCATCAAAAAGAAGCACTTCTAGCACTTTAGGCTTGCAGGCAAGCTTCTGCCTGTATTGTTCTTGTACTTGTTCAACTTTCAATTATGCTGAGTCATAAAATTTCTAGTATTCTTTGCTTTTTTGAGCGAGTAGCCCACAGATTACACTGGGAAAACAAGCACACATGAAGGGAGAGCAATCCTGTACATCCAAAGAGAGGCTCTTAAAAATAAGGAGAAACTCTAATACATACTACTTTTCTTTGCCAGTACATACCATGACAGAGAGAGCTATGCATTACTTTGACTGATGGAGCAACCCAGACCAGTGCTGGTTGTAATTTGTACTATCAGGTGATGGGATTGCCAAATTCAACTCAAATATTATTTTTAGTTCCAACCCAGCAATACACTGACTTTACACCATATTGGGCTGGTCCTCAACACCCCTCCTGTTTTGTTTAAACAGGATAAGCATTGGTATCATTACCACCAACAACACTACCTCTGTCTGCCTTAAATTTATTACTATTCTTGTATTTTGATTACAGCTGGAAATCTGTCCTGTGCAGAGGTACTCTAATAATAAACCATGATGGCATCATTTTTCTGTTATGAGTTTATAAATCCATACATTCTCTCAGGTTATCCAACATGCCAGTATAACTGCAACTTGTGTTCCAGTAGCTGCTCACCCACTTTTGCTGGGAAGGGTTGGTTAAAACCAGACCCTGCTGGCTTATGGGTTTCTGGCCATCTGGAGAAAACAGCCCTAAAGGGGAATTCTGAGTAGAGGCTGTATTACCACATTAAAACCCACCATCATGTGCCCATCATTAATTTAGCTGAAGGCAGCCAACATCCTGCTCAACATTCTGCAAATTTCTTCTTGTTTAACTTTCCATTTTTGACTGCACATCACCACAATGTGTATTGTGTCAATATAGTAAGTCACATTTTAATTTAATTTTAGAAATATCATCTTTTCCCCCATAATGCCAGTGACTCCCCTCCTGATGTCCAGTTGTCCATTGTGTTTGTAGCAGACTTCTTTTATTGCCCCATCCTGGTGTATCACAACAGGTTACCAGCTCACATTGTTCAAAAACAGTTTTGCAGATGTTATAATGCCACATTTTAATATTTAGTAACTTTATTTCAGTCAAGGACATTCTATTATCTGAAAAATACTCTTGGAACAACAACAGATTTTTTGCTGTAAGACCAGAAGTTCTGGTCCAGAAATTTCATTTTTCAACACAGCAAGTACTAAGAGTATCATTAAGAATCAACCTCTAACAAAGAACTGGAATTATAGTGAAGGCTACCATTCACACAATCTTTAAAATCTTCTGTCTTGGTTTAAAAGACAGGTGTCTGCCAAGGAAAGAAGGAACCTTCCTGGGATGGAAAATATGAACCCCTTCCCTCCAAATTACTATAACTTGAGATTACAGGGCTATCAGGCAAAGATATGGGAAAAGGAGAGGGGACTGAGCGCAACTCCTGACCCCCAGCCAAAATCTCGTGGTATCTCTGCACTTTCCAAGAGAAAACCCCCCAGCTACCAAGCTCGCTCCTCAGCTAAGAGACTGCAGCCAACTGCACCTTCTCTCCTGTGGCCACATCTTTTTTAAGTACTCATTGTTGCCATCTCTTAGGCAACAAATGGGAGAAAAAAATCCAAGAGAAAAAGAAGAAAAGGAAAAAATCCTAACCTCCAACATCTTCTCTAGGAAGAAAAAGGCTCAGCAAGTCTGCATGCTTCTAACAAGATGATTGCCCTATCTGTGTAATGGAAGGTATCAAGGCAAAGTAGTGCAAAATAAAAGCACTGTGTGAGACATGGTCCTGATCAGCAGATTTTCCAGCCACTCCATAAACTAGATGAAATGTGAAGATCACACCAACACTGAAGAGAAAAAAAGCAAAGATAAGATGATAAAGGTAATAAAAGAAAATCCATTACAAAACCAAACACCTTCTAGCAGATGGCTGGGCTCCAAACCAAAAAGTAAGCATGTTCAGAGTCCTTTCAAACCAAGCCTGTGTTAAATATTGCATGAAGAGGCAGTGCACATGCTGAGGGTCTGGGGCTCAAGGTTTCATTCTCATGTCACCAATGAGAACAAAGGCCTTGCTGAAACAAATTATATGTAGAAATATACATATAATTAATTTGTGGTGCCTACTATATCTTCATTTTCATAGGGTACCATACATTAAAAAAGGTTATTTCTCAAACCTTCCTCCTCCTTCCTCTGTAGTTCTTCCATCAGAAACATAAATGGAATTTCAGGTCATTTTGTTATTTTGTTGCCTGACTGAATTTTCTGACAGAATTGTCTTAATTCCCAGATAGAACACAAGATCAGATTTGATGCGTTATGCCACTAGCAGACATATGTGTTTACATGTAAGAAGATTCAAATGCACATCACCACACACTGGCAGCTTTATAAAAAAAGCAAATAAACATTCTTCAAAAGTCCACAGCACTTCAACAGTTTATTACAACTTTAAGTTCATTTACTTTTCTCATGTTTTGTCTCGTTTTCCAAATCTTTGAGGAAAAATTTTCTGTGAGTTCAGTAAGATGCCTTTTCTGTCCCTTTCTTGCTCAGTAATGCAACATGAAAGAGCTGTGCTGAAGCCCATTACCATAGCATCATGCCACAGGGATTCCTGCTCCTGTCCCACCTTCCTTAAAAGCCTACAAAGTAAAAAAACACCATCCCAGAAGTTATCAGTGTGACCAGCAGCAAAGATCACCTCAAAAAAGGCTTCCTGAGGGATTTTCCCTTCAGTTTTCTTCCTCTAGGTACGCACCACTCATGCTAGCAAACTTGCTTGCCCTGCACCACAAATCAAGAGTTTGCCTCTCAAACACCATTTACCAAGAAACAGGCCCAAAAGCAGGCTGCAAAATTCACCTTGGGAAGATGACAAATTGCTGGACTGAGTTGCTCTCCCTTCTAATTCCTTGGCACACATTATATCTGCAATGCTTCTCCAGTGCCACAAGTGAGAGAGTATTTGTTGCAGACACAACCCCTTCCCTCACAATTACATAATCCTGCCTAATTTATTGGAATTCTTCAGTTAGGAAACAGCAGGAATAATGAAGTCTGGATAGCTTGACTCCATCCTGCCTCAGTCACAGTGCTTTTACATGATTCTGCCCAAGTAAAAACCTTTTATTCTCCTCCCACACTGCACTTAATTGCTCAGTGCTTCTTCTCCTCTCTTTCTACAGCCCCAGCACACTCTTTGGATCCCTTTTTTCCTTTCCACTCCATTATGGCAGTAATTCTGCCTGACGAATCAGTAAGAGAACATGCTCAGCTGCTCTGGAAGGCTGCTGAACACATTGGTGACTAAAGCATAGCTGCTTACAGTGGTAAAAAAGATGATAAAGTGAAGGATGCCATGAGTGGATGCTTGCTGCAGAGTAATTGGTGGCAAGTTTTGGTGTTTTTTCAAGTAGGGAGGTTGGTTCTTTGAGATTCCAGGTCCCACCCTAAGGTGACAGCAGCATATCTAGCTAAAACAGGTCTACTGCAGTGCTATAAAAAAAGCCTGCCATAAGAAGTTGGAAGGTGCTGAAAGCCAAGGCCAGTTGGAAAAGACTGCTTGATCCAGAATAAGAGGGAGTTACTGGGCTACTTAAATGGGAGGGCAGAATAACCAAAAAAACTACTGGAAATTATTTGATCTACAGAAAAGTCAGTAGAATTCACATGAAGGAATAAGCCTGAAAAAAGAACACTACCATAAAACTCTAAGGAACAGATCTGAAACATTATAGGCTTAATGAGACTATTTTGTGAAGATTTACTACAATTTTGTCAAGAACCCTGGGCAGAATGTCATACATATGGGTGCTGCATGTAGTCTGAGTAAGGGACCAACTATTACCTCAAGAAAGGACCTATTTCATCCTCAGGACAGAAAAATGACATCTGTACACCACTAGAAAATCTTTATGCCAGCATCATCGGTCAAGTATTGAGATACTGTTAATAAAAAAAACAACCCACAGAAGAAAAAGCCTCAGGTGGTGTATAAAATAAAAAATTATTTTGCAGAAATGCATCTTCTTCATAATTTTCAGGCTCTTCTTTTATATAAAATACAGTTTGCTTTTTTCTGATCTATTTTACATCTCAGAGTATTAATTGCCTCCTATGTTGTAGTCTTCCAACTTTACTGAGATTCCTTTTATTCCCTGTACTCATGTACTTTAGTTTTCTTCCAATTACATATTTTTTCATGACTGATGAGCTCCCATACAGCTCTGTCAGGCAGGACAATAAATAGCAGAGCATGGCATGACTCAAGTTAGGGGAAAATAGAGGAGCCTACTTGCACATGCATGCTAACTCTATAGCAGGAAAGGAATTGGATTTTTCAAGGCACATTTCTCTGTACTCAGTTTTTAATGAAGTTGATTTCCACGAATCTCAAGACTGAAAAAAGACAGCAGCTTTTAAAAAACAAAGACATTTCTAAGAACCTTTACAGAAATTATTAACAAAACTGTATATCATGATTTAAAAAAGATGACTGATACTGCATGACCCATTTTAGTGCCCTTCCTTGTATTTAAATATAAACACCAAATAAAACTTAGTGGTATTTCTAAAGAGCAAATACATTCCAAACCTTCAAGAATCTTGTATTTGTGGATGTTTTCCCCCCTCAGCTGCCTTCAGGTTTTCACAAGCTGTAATTGTGTCTGAATTGCAGGACATATTAGGCTTCACAAATGCTACCAAATGCACTAATTTTAGCACTCCAGGTATTGACATAATTTTCTGTTACTGCTAAGCTGCACAATGAGTTGCACACCAGCTGTCAGTGTTCCTGCTCCCCCTCTCACAGCAGGCAGCACACATATTTTGCAGCAAGACCTGCAAATGCAAATCTCCAACCAGTTTAAAATTTTGTGCCATCCCTCTGGCTGAAGGGATACTTAATGCACTTCACTATGTAAGACATACTTGGAAAATGGGCCCTGAAATGGCAACAACATCCAGTGAGAAGCAATTTGGATTAATGAATTCTTTAATACCTTATGTATTCATACCAGTGACCTGCTAAAGACACCAATCAAATGGAAAGATGTCATAAAGATAAAATGCTTGGCAGTAATTCAGTACAACTGGGACCAGTAATCTTGCTGTGCTTTGCATTATTATATGATGAGATGTTTCTCATGGACAATTCTTGGTAATTGGAGTAGAGCATCTGGTATTAAGAGTACAGCTAGAGAAGGGCCTGTTAGTCATTGATGTCTAGTGGAAGTAATGACCATAGGTAGGTGGAAAGAATGAAAATACTTCAGACATTTAATGTTTGATCATCAAAAGCCATTTGAAATGCTAACATTTCAATGAAGGATATAACACATTTTAAACAAGGACATGTTTACTTCAGCAAGATTTCAATTCTATTCCCCTGCTCCCCCTTCCCAAACACCTTCATATGGCTCATTTTTAAATAAAAATTTGGATTCCTTCTACTTCAATAGCAATTTAATCCAGTTGTTCCTCTCCTTCTTTCTCTTCTGACAAAGAACAGAAATTATTATGAAATCCAGTTCAGGCAGTAAATGTTTCTCCAATATTATTTTGCGCAAAGGCTATTATGAGTGAACAAGCAACCTTAGAAGGAGCATTTGAAATAAATAACTCCATGAGCAGCAGCTGAAGATCAATTTTGTAGAAATACTCTGTTGATTATTAACACTCTAAGCAATCCAAAACACTGCTGAGTCCTGACCCAACTTTCACTGAAATTGTTACTACTCATGAGAGAGGACTATGCCAGATTGCCAGTGACATGGGAGAACAAAAAACTGCTTTGAGGCTTTGCAAAGTTTACAAGCTATCAAATTAACAATTACCTGACAAAGCAATACTTTGTTCTATAGAAAGCAAAGCCTGTACCCATCTCGTAGGATGAACGGCAGTGTGTTCTGGCAGCTCAGCCAGGAGGCAGCTGGGATGGGACAGCTTGGGAGAAAGAGAAGAGCCTATTTACCCAAATAAGGAAGATAAAAGCAGTGGCCACACAGACTGAATGTAATATCACAATCAACATTCAGCCAGCAACACTTTTTAGAAATAAAATACTAATTACTAGGAACAGACAAGTAATAAACACTGTCATTCCTTCATGTTAAGGACAGTTCTGAATGGTTAGTAAGCCAGGTTTTAAGTACTAGAGCAATAGAGAACTTGAAACTTGTCTATGGCTACCATACGGCCACCAGTTTTCCAAAAAACACCTTCATGGTTAGCAGTTTTAAGTTCTCTGATTTATAAACTAGATTAAAATACAAGGTTTAAAACAAAACCTGACTGATTTACATATTCTAAGCTACAGAATCTGAAGGAATTTTTCCTGATGTCTGGAAAATGCAGAAGCTGCAACCACATTGCAAGCCTCTCCTCCAGCCCTTCCCGCCCGGGCCCGGCCGCCATTGCCACGCGCTGCCCGCGCCACAGCGCCCCCTGCAGGCGCGGAGGGATCACCGCCCCTGCCCCGCCCACCGGGAGCAGCAGCGCCCCTGGGGGCCGTGAGCGGAACTGCACTGCAGGGGAACGCGCCGCGGCCGCGACCGGGTTTGGGTTCTGTTTGTTACTAATGCCACAGTTGTGGTTGTTTGTTTGCTTTATTACACATACTAGTAAAGAACTGCTATTCCTGTTCCCATATCTTTGCCCAAGAGCCCCTTAATTTCAAAATTCTAATAATTTGGAGGAAGGGGATTTATATTCTCCATTCCAAGGGAGACTCTTCTGCCTTCCCTAGGAGACAATACAACATGAGAATTATATTAAGGAAGGTCAGTTCATTATATATTTTTATATGCATGTTTGGCAATGTGTATATGAGCTGAAATGTATCTTATGAGTTTCCACACAGAGAAAACATTAAGCTAACAAAAGTTAGCTGGAGAGGGCACTGCTCAGGAAAACCCAAATTCCATTTGGTCAGTTACACAAAACACAGGAAAGCAAAGAGCTTTAAATAACAGGTTAGCAAATCAGTAACAAAAACTTTCAAAAGAGCAGAGGAAAATTGGAATTATGCTGCGCAGTTCCTCTGACACCAGCAGCAATGCAGCATTGCAAGATAAGCCTCCAGCGGTGTTAATAACTAAAAGTGGAGAACAGATACAAAATGTGCTCCACTGCAACATCTGCTGGTGGGGCTGCCTCTCCCCCCATGTGCTCTAATTGCCTAGGAAGATGAACTGCTCTCTCAATGCTCCTCTTAAAAGCAACACAGAGGAGACATCTTGCCAACAAACTCATACTCAGGCCAAGACTGGCCCAACAGGACAGCAAGAAGCCTTGATTGCTTTTGAAGTCAAATTGCTACCATGAAAAATTTCACCTATTAAAGGTGATGAAGATGATGAAGGAACTGGAGCATCTTCCTTATGAGATCCCTCAGAAAGACTGAGGGGTCTGGGGCTGTTCAGCCTCATAAGGAGACAATTGAGAAGGGACCTCATCAGTGTCTGTCAGTGCCTGCAGGGAGGGCTCAGAGCAGGGACCAGGCTCTGCTCAGTGGTGCCCAGCAACAGGACAAGGGGCAACGGGAAGAAATGGATGCACAGGAAGTTCCACCTGAAAATGAAGAACTTCATTCTGGTGCAGTGATCAAGCACTGGAACAGATCACACACAGAGGGTGTGAGTCCCCCTCACTAGAGACATTCCAGAACCATCTGGATACTGTACAATGTGCTCTGGCTACATAGGATTTAATTATTCAAATAAGAAGTTTGTTTGGACTGTCATGGTTAAGACGTCTTTGAAAAACATATTGCCTAACCAAAGCTTCAGACTACAGCTGCCAAAACAGATATTCAGGTACTTTATTGCAGCATAGCCCTTCCTGTTCAGAAAGAAATCTGAACTTGCCGTCTCAGACAAGAGAGTCAAACAAGTTTATGTCCCAGTTCAGCAAAACAAACACTTTCCTTCTAGCAGTACTTAAAAAAACCCCTCTTTGCCAAATGAAAGGCCACATCAATGAGTTCTTTATCAAGTTTTCACCAAAGGTGCTATTGTACCCCATTTCACCCTCAGCTACAGTTGTCATGTGATAAACAGAAATCTTGAGGGAATAAGAAAATTATATGGCAGAGAGACAGATGGAAAAAAAGGGTAGCTCGAGACATCAGTACCACAATAAGGTACCATCTACCAAGACCCAGATTTTAAGAGGAATTTTTGGGCATTCCACATCTCCTAGTGTGGTACACAAGTCAAAACACAATTAAGACACTTCAGATTTTCTCTTGTTACATGCAGTTCACAACAAAATGATTTTTGGCCAATAAGCAGTATCATAGACACCTTCCTTACAAGCCATATTGCTGGAAGAATGGGGAGGAACAAACAGGAAGAGGTAGCACCTCAAAGGACTTGGGATGACCTGACAGGCATCCACCCAGTTCTCCAACGTGGATATAATATAGTGCAGGCAATGTTACTGAACATTTTGCTTCAGAGCTGTAGCTCTGATAAAATGCAAAAACCTGCTGTAAACTGGTTGTTTTACCAGACCAGATAACAAAACTGTACACAAGCAATTGCTCATACATAATAAAATGGTATAAAATCTTAACCTGAAATTACGCCTGCCATTCTTATTAGAATATAAAAGTTAATCTTGAAACAGCTTGACATAAGAGACATTTTGAGGGCAGTTACATTTGTGAAAAACTGACATAAAATACTATAGCTGCCTTCATTTCAGAGAATTTCACAAAAAACAAATGTGCATGGGAATTCAGTATTACTCCTTTATGACATGTCAAATTAACTTGGGTACCATTGTTACTTAAAAAAGGAGAACAAATGAAGTAGTAAAGGAAGTAGCCTTCTGGACAGGCTACAGGAAAACCAATTAGATATTAATTCTAAAATTCTTGTTTCCCAGACTAACTGAGAACAAAGTAACAGACAAAATGTTTCTTATTTACAGAATGAAGTACAAGGACATGTGGAGGGGAAGTTCACACTGTAACTAGAATGAAGTTTGACCTTTTTTTTTTGCCAAAATCTGAAACATGAAGATTTAAAAGGAAAAGAAACATGAAAGATTTGTTACTTTTATGCACTAACAGTACAATGTTCATCGTGATTTACACATGCTATGTTTTCTATATTCAAAGTCAACCCTGTATTTCAGAGATAAAATCCAAGAGAACTAGAATAAACCCACACTGGGTTTTTTGGTTGGGTTGGGTTGGGTTGGATCCACCCAAATATTTCATGGATCATTGATGAGCCTGGGAGCTTGCATTTTCCATTAACTGTGAAATAAATTTCAAAAGCTTCCTTTTCAGCCATAGGAAGCTGTGTCAGGGGAGAACATTGGGAAATGTTTTTTTCACCCAGAGGAGGGTTGGGCACTCGAATGGGCTCTGCAGGTCAGTTGTCACAGCACCAAGACTGACAGAGCTCAAGTGTTTAGACAACAGTCTTGGGCACATGGTGGGATTGTTTGGGCTGTTTTGTGCAGGGCCAGGAATTGGACTCAATGATCCTCATGAGCCCTTTCCAACTCAGGATATTTATGATTATAGGGCAACACATAAACACATAAAATCTCTGTTGGGTGGATCCAGACAACTGTAGTTACAGGAGCTCATCATAGTTTGTAATTCTCTTACGGATTAAGAGCATTCACATGCCAAAGATAACGACTTGACAAAATAACATATTCAGAAATCGTGCCCTAGGTTCAACCATAATAAAAAGGAATAAAAACATATCTCACTTAGGAGCACCTAAAACTAAATAAAAACCAGCCTACTTCAAAGCATGAAAGCTCAAACTTCCTAAGAAGACACTGGTTTATGTATTCACCTGTATATACCTTCTAGAAAAAGAAGTAAAAGCCAATATTACTACATAGCCAGTATTATTTTATGTTACCAAAATAACTTTGATATCAAGTAGTTAAGATTCAATTTTCTGTTGACCTAGTTGCAATGACCTAATAGAAAAACAGGGTAATTTAAATATTTTATACATCAAGAACTCACTAACAAAGCCACTGGGAGTTAAAGATCAAATCCCGTCATGCATAAAGTAAATAACTTACAATAATCATGACCTTCATTCATTATCCCTAATACAGTTTTTTGCTGTCTTTCAGTATTTTAAACTGAACAATTAGGAAGCATTTTTAATGGCTGGATTAAGTATATCAGCTTGGTTACAGAACTAAAAACTCTTACAATACAACTCTTACCTATCAATTCTGTGGTTTTTAGGTACATTCAAACTCACTAGAAAACAACAACAGAAAGTCAGGAGGTTAAGAAGAAAGATTACTACTAAAGTTGTTTTACTTTTTTGAAGCACACTCATATGTTCTACTAAAACTGAAGGACTTTGTATTAGCTTAAGTTTCACGTATTTAACTAGAGCAAATTCCCCTTTAAGTTCCCTAAGTGATAATTAAGAAAGTTTCCATGTGATTCTGAACATACTGAAACACCATAATATTACTTCTCAACTTGCAGGTCAGTAAAAAACTTCAAAATGTCAATATAAAGCTTAAATCAAAAAAATTCAGAACTGCTTATACATGCATTAATATAGATGCAATTGCTCATCAGGAAAGACTGTACTGCAAACAGTAAAACAGCAATCCTTCAAGCTAACAGAGTATTAAAGCTATTTGATTTATTTTGTTAACAAGAAGGCTCTGGGTATCATTAAGGTATGATCTCACATTGTCCATCCCCAGAACCAGCAATATTCCTATGAAACGACAAGCTGGGATTCCAGGGCTGGCATGATCTAGTATAAACAGGTAAATCTAGGAAGTTAAAAGCCAAGTGCACAAAGTGCACAGCTGCTCTGCAGAACCAGATTTTTTTCCCCATCATTTTGTGACTCCCCTACACAGGCATTTTTTCTCACTTTTAGCCCAATGAAGGCAGAAGTAGAGAAGAGCAGAGTACAGTCCCTTTCAAATAAACCAATGCAAGTCTTCTCATGGAGAATAAATAAATAAATGCAAGCACAGGACTAAACAAAACCACCCAAACATTCCCATCAAATGCTTGCTTTAGTCTGTGAATGCATTCCCACGCCTGGGTACCACCACTGTTCTTTCTACAGCTTCCTGTAACAGTAAGGATGAGTAACCCTCAGAATCCTGAGATTCCGCCTGTGCTAACAGGCAAAGACTGGCAGGCATATGATGGTGGTAGGAGGGAAAAAGAGCTTGCTCTGGAGGGGACACAACACCTACTCATCAGCAGTTCCCTACCTTCCTGGGGCCAAGCTGGTGAAAAAAAAGTTACTGAATGTATGAATTGATGGAATTTGGAATGGATCGAATTCTGTTAAAAAAAACCCCAAAACACCAAATACACCTGCATGAGAAAGGTAGGTTACTGTTGCTACTCATCCCTTTACAAGAATATTAAAAATAAAGATTGTGCATAACCATTCTCAACTTACATTCTCCATTGCAGAAGGTTTTTGGAAGAAACTAAGTGCCCACATTTCAACACAAAATGCCTCCTTGCTACACAGCCATTCTTAGCATCAATCACAAGTGTAAGCTTTCATGTAAAAGACAGAGAAACCTAAAGGGAATTTGTGATTTCACTACAAAGATGCCTGTGCTTGTGTGAAAGGGAGACTGGAAGTGTTGAAAGATGTTTGACCTTCAAATGCCAGTTCAACCTGCAAAGATCTTGGGATGTTTACACAAGCATGAAGAATTCTTTCCCCAGGCACACATTGGGCACCACAATCTATCCAGCAGGAAGGCGGCTGATTGTCATCCCATCACAGCCCTGCAGCCCTTGAATCCCAGCTTGTCATTTCATGGTTACACTGCTGAGTCTGCATCTGGCCAAAGTGAGACCATTCCTCTTCTTCAGCCTGACTATGTCAGTGATGAAATCTGATGAATGAACGTGCTAGAATTAAGCAACTTCCAGTACTTGGAACACAGCCCTGTAATGCTGCCATTCTTCCCCTTGCCAGTATGGACAATTTATCCTTCAAGAGCAGATAAAAATTGAGGCACTGCACTGTCACATCCCAAGTACCAGCTTTATCTTTGCATGAAGGGCAATGTGCCCTAAATGAGAAATCCTTGACTGAAAATTAACCAAGCTCTTTCCTACACTTACTGAAGGTCAAGGTTACAGGTGAGCTCTCTGACACAAACCTTCCCCAAAACCCAGGCTATCTACTAAAAATAAGAATGTAAGAACCTATTTATAAACAATAAACAGTCTCTTTAGGTGAGGTTTTTGTTAGGGGTTTGTTTTAAAATTATTAAATGCAACTATAAGGAAACACGAAATCACATTTTTCACTGAAAAGAGAAAATTAAAGACAATTTAATACATTCATCAGAAGCCACCAAAGGGGAGATGAATAACCATCCATGTCTGTTACACAACACATCATCTTAGCTAAGTTTTAAGAAGAGTATCTCTCAGCAGTCAGGTCATCTAACAAAGAGAGCATCAGAATCTTCCTCTAACACAAATAAAGCAATATCACAACACTCTGTCTAGAACAGTCTATTTAGAACACTTTAATAAACTAAATTTACTGTAGTTGTTGAAAAATAAAATACAAACTAATCTGAGGTTATTATCGCTTCCTTTACATTTGATGAAGTGCTGACACACACACAAACACCTTAACACTAAAAACCCAGAGCAGTGTTTTGCTATGACAGAAGGATATTTTTCCTTTGTCTGAAATTCTTGTTGTGGTTTAACCTGGCAGGCAGCTAAACTCCAACATGGCTGCTTGCTCACTCATTCCCTGAACTGTCCCCCTTCCCATGGAATGGGGGAGAAGGTAAGACAAAAACAGCCTAACAGGGTTGTAATGGAAGTGAGGAGAAATACTACTACTAGTACTACTACTGATGCCACTACTACTACTACTAAGAATAAAAAATTACTAGTAGTGTTATTGTAGTATAATAATAGTATATTGTACTGCAAAAGAAGCTTGCACTGACCACCCAGTGAACGATGCCCAGACACCTCCTGAGCAGAGACCATGGCCAGCTTTCCCCCTGGTTTATATATTTTATAATATGTCATGATATGCCATGGAATATCCTCTGGTCACTGGGGTCAGCTGCCTTTGCTGTTTCTGCCCAATTCCTCGCTGGAGGGGTGAGAAGCCAGAAACTCCTTGACTGATTGCAAATACTGCTCAGCAACAACTAAACCATCAGTGTGTTACCAACATTATTCTCACCCTAAATCCTAAACACATCACTGTGCTGCTAATTCTGTCCCTGCTGAAACTAGAACAGGACTCCTTTGCCATCATGCTGGAACAGACTGATCTCATCACTTCCAGGAAGGATCACAGAGTCCTTATCTGCTTGCTCAGGTAGCATCAAGTGAGGTGTGAAATAAGATGACAATCGATGCATGGCAGAGCTGATGAAGAGCTGGGAAGTGGACACAAACAAAACTGACTTGGATAGCAGATGCTGACAGGAAGAAGAGAATGAGAGGAAAAGGCAGATGTCAGGGTAAGAAGAGGATTACTCTGAAGGAAAGGAGAAGTGAAGAAACATTGTTGCCTGGGAGACTTGAGTGGAATGGTGATGGTCAAGACACTGGCATCTGGTAAGCCAAAGAACAGACCAAGGCTGGAAAATCTGGAGCAAGTGGCTCTGTAGGAAGAGCCAGACAGGGGCAGCATCCTCAGAGATAAAGAAAGGCAGGAGAGAAGCAGGTTAGAAATGAAAGGAGTGACTAGTCTGATGGCAAGCACTTTGATATGGCAGAGGAAGCCACATAACCATGACAATGTCTACCTCAGTCCACAAAACATTTTATCTCAAGTGGTCAAAAGCAGGTCAATACTGCATCACAAAAGGGCATAAGGTGTATGCAGAAGAGAATGCAGCAGTACTTCCCCAAGACCCTGTTTCACCACAACTTCTACAAGCTCAAGACTGGGGTCCCTAACACCACATGAGTCATCTTGTAATGAACTGCTGGGTTTTGAAACTTTATAGGCTTTCAGCATTCAAAAGAAACTGTGGCAGATGGATGAGGAACTTACATGAACATTGTGGAATGAAATTTATAACCTTTCAATTACTTGTTTGCTTGAAACCTAAAGCCTGCAAGTTTTACTTGATAATCTGAGGTCTTCTTATAAAATACAGGGTGAATGACCATTCCTCATCCATCCTCTCCAAGCTACTCATGACTTTGCAAAGATCTTCCAGTCATCTTCTTTTCTATACAGGAAAGACCTAATCTACTGTGTCATTTCTTTTATGGGAGCCATGTCATACTTCAAGCACTCCTTATCACTCTTAACTCTTCAGCTTCCACTCTTCATTTCTGAAAACAACCAGAACTGCACACAGCTTTCATAAATACAGGGAAGTCCATAGCTGACACAGTGGTGCAGTTATGTTCTATGCCTTGCTCCCCATTCCTTTCCTAATAATCCCTAAGACTGTTGGGTTTTGGCACTAATGAACATATATTTTCACAGAACTGTTAATCCCTAAGTTCTCTATCCTGAAAAGCTTGAAGCCACTCACAGTCTCACCATATACACTAACATAAGATTATTGCATTTTGGGAATCTCCAATGAACACTGCCTTTACTACATTAATTTTTGCTTCCATTTTACATCCAGTCACTCTGTATCAAAGACAGTTCTGAAATTTCTCGTAATTTGCCTTTATTAACTCTACCTTGAATAACTTATTATCTTCATCAGATGGGTCACTGCACAATTTACCCTTTTTTATATATCACACATACTTTGAACATCACTGGCACAAGAACTGACCCTTGAGATTATATTGGCGACCTTTCTCTAGTTTGAGGGTAGACCTTTAATTCCTGCCTTTTCTTATCTTTATTTAGCCATATAAGAGTCTTCTCTTCTATTCCATGGTAGATTAAATTCTTTAATAGCTTTTGGTAGTGGACCTTGTTAAACATTTTCTGAAAAACAAAAGGAAGCATACTATCCATTTGTTTAACTACTCTAAAAAAAACCAAACCAACAACTCTTACTCAGTTATCATGCTCACTGACAAGTTGAATATTCCTGGATGTTCAGCACTTCAAAGCCTCTCCAAGACAGGCTTACTGAACTGTATTTCCAGAATATTCCCTAGCACCTTTCATAAATGCTCAGTGAGTACCATCACTGACTGTCCCTCTGCAGTTAACTACATCAAATCTGCTGGCAGCATTCAGTTCTACTCCAAGACCAGAATGTATTTAGCACGAGAATTTACAGCTACTTTCAGTTAGGTGAGAATTTTTCGAAAGATGCTACATATGCAGACCAATTTCATGACCAAATGTTAAGATGGATGCTTCCTTTCTGCTCCTCCTCCCATCCTTCCTTCCTAAGATGCTAAAACAAACAACACATTAATTAGCAGGATGCTCCCAGTACAAAAATTAAGTTTTTTAGATTGAAGAAAAGCACACAAAAAAAAGGGATAAATTAGCTGTGTGGCACTACAAAGATATTTGGATAAAAACTTCCTGCTCTGTTTCAAAAACTGAATACGTACAATGAACATGGCATGGAACTTACACAGCAGGTTCATGCATGACTCACAGGTTGTGTGTGTGAATGCGCCCATCTGTCAAAACCAAAGGTTTCATTAAGACTCCATAGGTACATACACTCACATAAACATTGAGATTTTTCAAGTAGTCTCAATGTGTATGTCAAACAGACTGTTTTACAATTTGGAGCCCAACTATCAACAGATACTTACAGTTTTGAAGTTTCTTTCCAGCTTTTCTCCAGCTTCCAAATACAAATTAAGGATGACACCCCTCTCCCTTATGACATTTATGAAATGAAAACCATGATCTCTGAAGTGTTTGGGTAAGATTAGAGAAACTTCACTTCTGAGAGGAAATACATTACAATACATCACTATACATCTTAACATACACATAATATATCTATCTATTAATTGTGAGAGCCAACCATTACATTACTCATCTCTAACAGTTTATCTGAATGATCAGTAACTCCTCTGCTTCCTGTCAGCTAGAGTTGCCAGAAAAACTAGACATGTAGTTGTGTAGGCTGAAAATAAGAAAATTTTTTAAATTTTAGGAACAGTGTGGTGTGAGGTTTGTTTGAATCACTCACATGGCTGACTGAAGATTGAGGCAAGCTGGAGGTGAAAAGCTAAACTAACAGGGACAGAAAAGCTCTGGGACAATTATTTAATGTCATTCTGTTAATTAGGCACTGCATGGAAAAGCCAGTGGAAAGTGCTTCCGATTACCCAGAGGAGAATTTGTATTGCCAATGCAATAGAAATAGGTGCAATGTAAGCTCAGAGGAGGTAAAACCAGAAAGTTTTGCCATTTACAGAAATATACAGGCACTTCACATTCTTGTGTGAAAAAATTCCACCATGAAAACGGCAAGTAATTTTAGAGAACTACTACTAGAAGAACTGCCAATTACATATATCTCTTTTAAATTATTCATTCCAGGCATAACCTTGGTGTTTTCTTTGATATAATTGGCTAGACATACATATCGAAACTTGAGTGTACCTTTTCTTCTGACATCAGGTTGGAGGTCAGGAGTTTTCCTTTTTTTTTTTTTTTAAATTTCTCTCAGGGAATTTTATCCCATTTGTTGCCCAAGAGACTATAAAGACTGTACTTAAGAGGCAAAAGATGTGGTTGGGAAGGAGAGGAGGGAGAAGAATGCAGCTGCCCTTACTTCTCTTTGGAAGGGTAGAGACAACACAAGATTTTGGCTGGGAGGTCAGGTACTGGGCTCAAGCTCCTCTCTCTCTCTTGCTCTCTGGATCAGAAGGGAACAGTTGAGTGGCTGCTACTGTGGGGAGAATTCACTGCCTCGGGTTTTTTGCAACACTTTACTCAACATCAGGTGCCCAACAGGACACCCCAGGGCTCCTTCCAGGGCACTGAGTTTCTGCTACATTTTGTTTGTTACCCAGTGCGTGCCCACCTCTGCCATTCCAGTTAACGCTCCAAGGTTCCTGCTACAGCCCATTTCGCCATCCAGAAGTGCACAGGAATTGGCTTCCTGGCGTGAGTTTGTGAAGGAATCCCCTTTTCTCTCTCTCCCGCCAGCCTGCCCGCCATTACCACAGGGAGGAACGGCCGAGCCCGCGCCACAGCGCCCCCTGCAGGCGCGGGGGAATCACCGCACCGGCCCCGCCCGGCCGGGAGCCACCAGCGCCCCTGCTGGCCGTGAGCGGAACTGCACCGCAGGGGAATGCGCTCAGCTTCTCTGGGGTTTGTTTGTTGTTGTTGCTGTTGTTTGTCTGCTTGCCTTGTTATACATATAAATCTGTATTTAAGTAAAGAACTGCTATTCCTTTTCCAATATCTTTGCCTGAAAGGCCTGTAACTTCTAAGTTTTAATAATTTGGAGGGAAGGGGTTCATAATGCAAGGGAGGTTCCTGCCTTCCTTGGCAGACACCTATCTTTCAAACCAAGAGATTTCAACAAGACGATAATTTCACCAACTGCTGCAGTAATAAAGCATGAAAAGTTAAAATATATTTTCAAAGACATTTTTTTAAAAACCAGGTGCGGAAGCCAGTTTTTCACTACATAACCAAGCAGCAAAATACACTTTTCATATAACCTAATGTGCTGGGGTGACTTTATGATGCTTGTATCCCCATTTGCCTGTTTAGCCCAGAAATAAGTTTTGCACCTTTAAGACTGGTTCTGAGAGTGATGGGGAGAGGATGAAGAAGAACACACAAGTTTGTTTTCAGAAACTGCATTCACTCCTACACATTCCTGCTCCTGGACTGTGTTGTCTGCAGACAGACAGAGGGTGGGACAGAGCTCTCCTCTGCTCTTAGTTAGTTTTTAGCTAACTGAGGCAGAGAAGTTCCCTGGACTGTGTTTTTTTTTCTTTTTCTTGGAGCTGTTCAAACCTGCTCTGCACTGAAAGCCCAGCAGAGCAGCAGCAGCTCCAGCTGTGGCCACCGGGCCGGGCCTGGGCCGCGGCATTTCCAGCACCGGAGGGACTGATCAGAGACTGAGTGAGCTGAGCTACAGCCCACGGAGGGACTTCCTGAGTCTGTCATCTCTTCAGAGTGTCAAGAGGTTTTATTGTTTAATACTGCTCTTTTATTTTTTTTGTGCAGGTAAATGCTTGAATCTGCTTTCTAGAGGAATCCCTTCAGAGGTTCTCTCCCAGATTTGCCCCAAAACCAGGACACCTAATCTACTTGTTTATGAACAAATGACTGCAAGTAATCACATTCTGATTGACAGAGGCTGTATACATAATGAGATTCCAAGACATCTGGATGTTTCCAACACTGTGAATACAGTGTTTAGCAGCATACAGTAATAGGATAATGAGGCAGAGCCATTCCCAACCATGCACTTCACACACCTTGCTATATCCTGTCTGCCATGCCCACATAATGATCCACAAACATGCACATAACAGCTTCTCATCTCTATCCAGGGTTCAGGATGTATTTCACCAACAGAACATTAAATGCCATCTATTCAGAAACTCATAGCCACACATTTATCCAAGTTATAAAAGAATCACATCTCTGGGACAAGGATGCCTGCTCCCACAACCAGCAAGGACCATGGAGTGAATTACTTCATTTCATGGGCCACCCTGCCCAAATTCAGCAGTTGCTTTTCCTCGGGCAAGCAGTGAAGAGAGGAGAAAGTGCAAACTAGAAATGCTTATTGCCCACACTGCCCCAACAGTGGCAGAAATTTTGCCCTCCTGCTGTGACAACCAGCAGAGCTCCCACCAACACTTAAATGGCCAGGCTGGTGGCCACGGTATTTTCCCAAAAACAGTTTCTGTAAAGCAAAGAAGAAATCATTGTTTTCTTGTCTGAAGTAACCCTGCAAGCTGTGCCATACAGCAAGTGGTGCAGGCACTAGGGTGGCACACACACCTGATGCCAAGAGGAGTTCTGCAGATCTTCACTCTTCAACCAGCACATCTCACAGCTCCTCATCTCCTCATCATCCTCACCCAAACACATTTGTGGCTGCATGCTCTCAGTCCTCACTCAAACAATGTAATTTAACTCTTTAAGATTAGATCCAATTAGAACATTTTTAGGGAATATTTCTGTGGTCAACACAAAGACACATGGCTGATTCAAATAAGGAGCTTTCATTTTGTCTTGCTTAAACCACTGTTTTTATGCTTTAGTTGCATTCTCTTAAGAAAATATGAAGCTGTGTAATCTACTAAATCTGATGGATGTCACTGAAATACACAGCTACAAAGAACTGCTGTTAACTACTGCCCTGCACAAGTCTCAAAGAGAAAAAAACTCCTGGAGCAGGCAAGGGCTGTAGTGAAATGGGCTCTACACATTTGAAAGCCTTGGCTGAAGATTATGATGCAAGCAGACTGTACATCAAAGAGGCTCTGGCCTGAAAGCAGCCAGATTTCTGTCACTTGCTGTTTCTCAACTGTGAAAAATACTGTCAAGATGGAAGAAATTACTGGGCTAGTAAGTATCCTCAGAGCAATGCAAAATTAAGATTCAACCCTGCAATCAGCTTCCCACTGACAAACTTTCTGTTGGTAACCTAATTCTTACCAGATGGATTTAACAGTGGTCTAGGGCAAGGGTCTATTTGCACTAAAATTACAGAGGAATGGGCACAGGCGATACCCAACTTCTGACAATGTCCACTAACAGCTACCACACTAAGAATATCTGAGGCACACACAGAACTGACAGGCAAGATGGAACTTTTTAGAAAATTATCTTTTAATACTGAAGAAGTACTAGAAGGAGAGAAAAAAATTTTAAAAGCTCTCTGGACTCCTTATTTATATACAAAAACATGATTTAAGAGAAAGTATTCCAAGACAGACATAGTACACAACAGAGGGCTGGTTAATGGAGAAATTGCAGATTATGGCTACTGCCACCATTTTTTCCTACAGAGGAAGTAATTATGTGGCCATCTATCCCCCAGGAGACCCTTGGGAACATCAGTATCTAAGCTTTATTCTAGTCAGGGTCAAAAGATGAATGTCAGCATATGAAAATGACAACAAACTCAATGTGGCAGACACAACTACATAAGCCTCAGTTACAAGGAAATCAGAAAAAAAATAGTGTATGTGAGGATTTAAAAGTAAAAATAGAGGGCTAAGGGCTAATGGGAATGAAGCACTTAAACCTCTTTAGAATTTTTGCATCCAAACCTTGCTACCTAAGATAGCAACCATTCACCTTGCAATGATTTTTCTTTCAAAACTGCAACTCAGGGAAGGGCAGATTGTGCCCTGTGTTTTAGCTACTCTACACAAACGAACAAAATTTCTAGAAACATTGCATATTTAAAAAAAAATTCTTTCATTATTTGTTTCATGGAATAACTGGTCTGAGTTGGTTTCCATGCCTTTTATCTGTCCTGGCTTACTAGAAAAGCAAGTTCCAACTCTGAACTTCAGCATTTATCACAGTTCAAATGGCAGTGGTAAAGCAACATACTTAAACATGGAATAATATCAAGAAAATGTCATGCCTAGAATGTTAATGAAAATGGCAAATCAACAATTCTATTTTCTAATGCAAACAAAAGTAAAGGTTAGCAAAAAAAATGAGGGCCCAAACATCCCTTTTAATTGATTTAAAGCACCAAGGACACAGAAGAGAACAGCAAGCAACTGCTACAAAAATAAAGTTGAAGGATAAAATGGGGGAATTTATGAAGTATCTTTTGTTTTGTTTCAACAAATACAGATTCCCACAGTATTTCATGGTAAGAGTCCAAGTACTAGATATGCAAAAAATAATGTGAAAAAAGAAGGGCTTAATTAGGGAAGAGCAGGAGTACTTTCTTTCTAGATAATGCAGTTCCAAAGGACTGAAAAACTGGACAAAACTCCCTTCAGAAAAGACAACAATACTGAGGTATAGAAGACATTTTATGTAGATTCTCTATCTTTCTCATGAAGAGACTGAAACAACCAGAGCAGGAAAAAACAGACTAAAACTGAGTCACTCACCCAGACATCTGTAGGGAACCACAATATGTGGGTGGCCATTGCACTGCTTCCATCCCCTCTTGCACCAGTTCTGTATCGTAACTGGCTGGTTGGCTTCAACAACATTGGTGATTTGCAATTCAGGGTACACCTAGCATTAAAAGCAGAGAAAAAGACAAATGTTATCACAAGTATGTACTCTGGGTCACTGTAACACATTTGTAACAACACAGTATTCATCTTTCCTCTCTTCTCCCTCTTCTGGTGTGTAAAATATTTATGTCATGGTATGACTGTGTGCATGCATCTGGAAAGCCTGGTGTGTCTGTTCGTCAGTAAAAACATGTGGCTGGTAGTTCAGAAAAATTATGGTGGTAACAGCTGATTGTCAAAAGTATAACTATATTTGACAAAGTTAAAGATCAGCTAATCATAAGTTAAATACCTTCTCCTCCATGTCTAGGTAAAACTCCATATACACGGCATATTCTCCATACACCTAAACTTAACAGCATGCCTTTATGCTCATCTCAACCATTTTAATAAACATCATTATTCTTCCCTGATGCAGCCTGCCTGGTACTAAAAGTCTGTTGAAAAAGTTATTCATATTTAGGTCTACATTACCAATTTCTAAATTGCTGAGAACAAAATTCTATCTGGTTTAATATCACAATACACTTCTACACCCACAACCATCACACAAGCAAACTTTCTGATGAATTTATTGGCAAACCACAACTTTGGCTTTTTATCCCACTCAATCCCTTTACTCCACCCCCCTTTTCTATACTAACAGTCTACAGCCCTCACTTTACATTTTTCAAATTGGCAATCTACCAGCCCTAACAAGAAACTCAGAAGGTACCTATTTTCCTTTGCCTTTCCTCAAGCATTCCGTACCAATTTCCAGCTGTGTGAGATCTGAGCATTTAAGTGCTCTAAAAACTAGTCCACTCACATCTACCAATGGAAAAGAAAAACAGAAATAGGAACAAGTCTGAAGTAACTGGAGATGGTCCAAAAACATCCTGCAGAGAAGTAACATAATCCAAAAAAAAAAGAAAACTGGGTTAAGATGGGGTGAATTCTGAGAGTCCAAAACTGGTGCTTGTAAAAGTACTCTAAGAATCTTGACAGCCCCACCTCAAGTAAAAAAGATTTGTCTCAATCATGGATCTCCACTGAGATCATGGCATCTGAGAGACAGTGCCCCCTGGCACTCCCCTGACTGAAGGTTTAAAATATAACCATGGCAAAAATTAAGAAAGCAGCTTGAGCTAAAGTCTTAAACTTTAAAAGATGCTAGCAAAAAACAGTACAGCCTTCTCAAATTTGAGATCATTGATCTTTAAATGAATGTGGCCTGGTCCATACACATGGGAACAACCAGAAAGCAGTCAAAGCATAACTGAAAATAATTGGAAATAATTTCTTACTTAAGAGACATGAAGGGGCTATTACAATTTTAAAGTTGAACTGTATTAACAGCTTAATGCACAAAACAAGGGCAGATACAGTAACAATGCCATGGAAATGACTACAGAAAGAAACACTGCCTACTAAACAACACACTTTATGCTAAAGAACTTGAATATCAATCCTGCCTTCTAAAATTTATTAATCAGATACTTCTTTCCTTGTGCAAATCCTTCACAGAATACATTTGTCAGATCTTTGCCAGTTTCAAGAGCACCCTCAGCTCACTACAACTGATGGCTGAAGAATACAGAGGCTGAAGGTGCAGCCTGGGATGTTAACCAAAATACAAGATACAGTGACCTCAAGAAAGCCTACTGGCAGAACTGAAAAGTGTGAAAGTTTCCTACACTCAGAAGACTGAAGTTTTACTTTCTTTCTTTTGTCAGACAAGGCTGATGGTCATCCACATTACATACGGATGCCCATTTTCACGTGCTTGCAGAAAGTGGCTCCAGAGCAACTTGCTGCTTCCCCTGCTTCATCAGTGGTTCAAGTACTGAACTCTGCACTGAAACAGCAGGGAAAGCCTTTGCACATGCTCATGATCCCTGTAACAGCACTGCCAAAATGGATTAGCAGGAAACATCACACTTTAACTGACTGCTGTGTAAATATTACCCTGCAAGGCTCCATAGCTGCCTCAAAAGCTATCAAGGATGACACAAGAGGATGATTTGTTCTTCTTTGGGTATTTCCTTTAGCATTGCCATGCTGAACTCTTCCAGTTCATGCCTCCACAAATGTCACACTCATGTAATTAGAACCCATGGTTAGATAATACTGGGTACTGTCACAAGCCATGTCCTTTATACATCAGTGTCAACTGACAGGTTCTTATCAGGGACCCAGGGTTAAGTGTCACTTGACATGGGCAGTGGAAATAAATGCCTTGAATGAAGACAACTAAGGAAATTTCAAAATGGATAGACTGAAATGTTTAAAAAAGGAAATTAAGACCATAAAGACCACTTATTTACCCACATGAATGTGTACATAGCTTTGAAGTGACAGAAAATAGGATTCTGAGCCACAGTAATGAAGACACACTTAGTTGCTTTCCTGAGATGAATTTCTAAAGAGTACATTATTACTGTAGGGCCTCCATGAAAGAATAATATTAGTTGGAAAAATAAGTTCTTTTTTTTTATTTTATTTTCACTATTACCCAAAACCACCATTATAACTGCTGGTTAGTAAAGGGGACCAAATGCTAAGTAGTTAGCAGCATTTGTCAAAAGTACACCAGGACAAAGAAATACAAAGAAACCTCTTCTTTCGTTACTACATCAATTACTAAACTCCTAATTTCTACTGACAGCCCAAACAAAGCTCAGTCCACCCTTTAGGAGAGAAAACAAGCTTTGAATTTCATTATCAATAGGTTAACACCAGTGTATGTGCCAAGGAGAGCTCCCCTCACTACACTTGTATAATGTATTTGCTCTGAATTGGAGTGGGACCTACTTAGTGGCACAGTTTTATTTATAGTGTCTCTAATGAGCTGCTTCTGCAGTGTCAGTGTAAAGCAGAGCTAGAAAGTCGCAAGACAACCAAACTTTCAACATTATTGCAACTTGATGTAGAGAAGTTCTGCTAATTCATCTTAAAAGAAACAGTGATCAATGTAATCTAGAAAATTTAACTGGCAATCAAGAGCTACAGCTACATCTTCATTTACTTCCATTTTCATTACTAAGTCTCCTTATATACTGACTGCAAAAAAATCTAAAAAGCCACTCAGACTATTCAGAAATTAATATAATCTTGCTAAAACTCATGTTTACCACTACCAGCTTCGATGCTGCATAGATTTAGGACTAAAATGTAGACATTCTTAATAAAAGGAGATAAAATGGAATGGGAAAGCTTTTGGGTTGAGATAGAGAGAAAATATTTACCAATTACTGTCATAGGCAAGAGAGATTCAATTTGGAGAAAATATTTTTAATTCCCAATTAAAAGAATTTAAAAGGGCACATAGTGGGACAAGCGCTGATCTGCTCTCTCTGATCAGCAGGAAAAGCATGAAGCTGAGTCAAGGAAGGTTTAGGTTGGATATTGGGAAAAGATTCTTCACTCAGATGGTGGTTGGGCACTGAAACGGGCTCCCCCAAGGAGTGGTGACAGCACCAAACCTCACAAGAGTTCAAGAAGCGTTTGGACAAAGCTCTCAGGCATGTGGTGGCATTGTTGGGGCTGTTTTGTGCAGGGATGAGAGCTGGACATGAGTTGATCCCTGTGGATTCCTTCCAACTCAGGACAATCTATGATTCTATGAAATGGCATTTGTATCTGTCTACATACGAAGGTGCTGATGATACCACTAGCTGGGTGTGTGTTACCCAAGTGGAGATCAGAAACTATTTTGAAACAAAGCTGAGAAAACCAAAGAGGCTACAGCAGAGGACAACACTAAAGGAAAGAAGCAGCTGGGCCACCTCCACCACAGCTGCCTCCCCTGCCAGCCTAAGGAAGAGCAGCTGAGGCCTCTCAGCATGGTTGGTGCAGGTGGGTTTATTCCCAAATGTCTCCTCTAGCCATCTTTGAGGATTGCCCTGATCCCTATAGAATCACAGACCTGTTAAGATTGATCTGGGGATCATCAGGTCCAACCTCCCTACTCAAGGAGGGCCACCACCTTGAGCTGATGGCGCCTGAGTATCTCCAGGGGTGAAGACTCCAGAGCCTTTCTGGACAACCTCTGCCAGCATTCAAATACGAACATTATATGCAACTGAAATCTCTATGAGAGATACTTTTCAGTCTTTTAAATCAATCTCTGATATATGATTATATAAATATGTTTTTCCATCCAGTCACACGTGCTCAGCACATCCTGGTTCAATCTTAAACTAGTACTTGAGCATAATTTGCTCAATGACTGCATGAGGCAGTAATCTCTGATAGCAAAAGCCATTTAAATTCAAATGCTTAGTATTTCACCTACTGATATTATTTGTTATGTCCCTCATCTTCTAGAGTAACTTTGACTATTCAGAATATTGCTTTTATCATATTTTCAAATAAAATGTTAAAAGGTTTTCAAGATTAGCTGATTATTAGGACATGAGTGAAGCTATTTGAACATATATCTTCAGTTTTTATTAGACAATCAAAACAATAGCAATAGAAACAGCTATATGTAAATCTTACAAGTACTGTAAGTGTATATGACTGGAATTAGTGGTACAGATTTATTCTTACTTCTCCTTGAACATAAGGATCTTTTCCTGTATATTCTAAAAGCAGAATCGCTATGGAGAAGAGAACAAGATTCAGAGTAACAAATGGCATGAATTCCTAATTGAGTATGCTTCATCCATGGAAACTGTAAAATGGAACACACATGGACAGACTTGCACATAAACACACATATGTGCAAACAAGTTGGTGTGTGGACAAGTTTACTCTTATCTGAACACTGCAACTTCACGTGTTGAATATTCTAAACTTACAAAATCAATGTTACTTTAATAAAAAGAACCATTCACAGAAATTATCAGACAATCTACTTTTTAAAACTATAAACAAAAATCACGGAAGCAACACAAGTAACAATTTATCTCTGTGATTTGAATGGACAAAGAAAGGTTTTATCACTTCAGTGAAGTAATCTGCAAACAATTACTATGAGCACAAAAGAATACACACATTTAATAACCAGTGTTTAGGAAGACTAGGGTCTTAAAATTGCTTGTGGAAAAGATCCTTTGACAGCAATAGCATCTGAAGGATAACTAAACAATGCTTCAAAGTATGAGAACAAGCTTTCAATTCCAGATTAACAAACTACAGCTGAATCAAAAACTATTTCTATTCCTACGGTATATATAGAATCTATAAAGTTTCTGCTTCCCAGAATTTTGCATTGATGAGTTGAAGAGCAGCAACAAGCAGACATGCTACATTAATTTCCAATGAAGAGGAAAGATAGGATAATTATTTCTGTATGTTTACTTAGGGTAAATAAATGGTTGAATGTCTTCCAAACCAGCCAGGGAATTTTTTCTGTTAATTAAATCCTGAGGACAAATTTCCAGAGATACACTACTTCTTACCTTCAGCCACATCCAATAACATCATTTCAAGTTTAATAGCTCCAGCCTCACTATCTATTGGAGTCAATCCTCAGCCTCACCTAGGAGTTTCACATACTGCTCTTATAATTACTTCTTTAGGCCCATCTAATAAATCACCCTTCTTTCCAACATCTTAGCTGCTTCACTGTTACACACAGAGTTGCTCTTCAAGAGTTTCCTGCCACAAAACTCACCCACTATTTCAATTCCTTTCACCCCAACTCTTGCCTCTCCAGTCCACTCATCCTGGCATTTTTTTAGTTCTCATTTCCAATCTCTCTGCCCACTCAGAGACTCTTAAGTTCCATGCTAAGACACAAATGCTGTCCTCTTTTCTTTAGTCCTCTTCCTTTTTTTCTCTAGGCATGCAAAGTCGGCAAACATTTCAACACTCCAGCTAGTTTCCTTCTTTACTGATCTTATCCTATGGAAAGGAAAGCAAAGCAAAACTAAACATGCAGGTGTGAGTGTGTGTGTGAGAGTGAGATGGCAAATGATTAACCTTCCAGGCATTAACCACAGATTGGGGGAGATGGGGCCAGAGATCAAAATATTGCTGAAATTTTTAGTCCCGGTCATGACAACAAGCACTTAGTGCTTTTCTCCATGAGCAGGGTACATACAACACATCCTGATAAATCATTCCAACTGCCTTGGGTATTGAGAGTGCTAGAAACATGAGCTGGTTTTAGTGCAGTGACCAACTGGGTTGGTTCACCCAATGAAGCTTCATACACACATGATCTCTTCTCTTAAAATTCCCTAATGTGCTTTTATCTGGAATTTCATGCAAGACTGCCACTTCCTCTGTAATTAAAGTGCTCAGAAAGGCTGCCAGCCCTGAGGCAGCCAGCTCAAGCCTAATCCATGCACTGGACTCCATATTTTAAACAGACCTAAATGGAACACTCGTACTGGTTTTCTCTCAACTTTTCTTCTGCACATGGGGAAGGCAGAAGCCTATGAGAGCAGAAATAAGGCTGCAAGGTCAAACACATCCTCCTCACTGCCTTTCAAGTACTTGATTTTATAGCACAAATGTCTGTATGCAGCAAGAAAACCAAACCAAAACTTGGGCCTTGCCAAGAATATTCTGTTTACCACATCAGGTTTTCTAAAGCCTGTCTTGTGTAATTGTAGAGGATATCCAGCTTTTTATACTATAAAACCTCAGAGTAAACAGGGCCGGACTTATAGTCTCTACTAAGCTGCTTCCCTGTCGACTTTAAGCACAACAAGCATTTCTACTTCTCCATAGGCAGAGTATTTTATTCACAGTCAACAAAGTCCACTTCATCATGTCACCACTAGCCTGTTCACACATTTACTCTCCTTGAATTGAAACTCATCTGCCTCTTTCTCTACAGCATCACCAGAAGGAATTGACAGTTTTTGGGTTGGGGTGTTGGTGGTTTTTTACATTTTTTTTGCTTATGTGCTTCCACTTTTACATTAAATTTCTGCATGAATAAGGTTAAATATTCAAGCAGTGAGACAGAGTAATACCTAATCAAGCTAACAGGCTATTTTTTCTCTAAGCAATATATCATGTGTAAAGGACAAGGACTATTGTCCTCCCAGAAAGGGGGTGGAGGGGAAGGGGAAAAAGCAGCCAGAAGTAATTTTAAAATAATAATAAAAATCTCCTCGTTTAGGCATGATACAATATTTTATCCACCCACTTCCCTCTTTAAGGGTGTGATAGGTTAATCTGGTTTTTAGCAGGGATGAAGAAAAAACCACAGAGGCTGCTTCTGGAAGAGCAGCTCCTCAAAAGTTCTACTCTGTCCAGCAGAGCCAATCCCTAAAGGCTCTGACGAATGACATCTTGGTTGGCCCGATTAGAGTAGTAAGCAACACCTCTGTGATGACATATTTAAGAAGGAAAAAAAGCCATGCCACTGCTCTTTCTTCCTGCCCTCTGAGGGGTGGTGAGGGGGCCGTCAGGCTCCTTCCTGGCAGGAAGCGGCCATGTGGCTGAGATCCGCGCAGCCATGGCAGCGCCACGCGGCCGCTACTGTTTCAACATGGCTCACAACTTTATTTGCTCTTTATTTGCCGCTTTTAACTGGCCATGCTGCAGATAGAAGGGCAAAAGCGGCGGCAGCAGCCTTTCTCCTTTCGGCACCCTGCATGAAGAGAGGTGCTGAGTAAAGCCCCAGCAGCACGGCAGCCAGCACAGCTCGCACAGTGCCGGCGGAACCATGTCACCAGCAGCGAGAGGCATGGTGAACAATTCCCCAGGATCAACTTTTCAGTTCTGCAGAACTCTACAAAAACTTTTCAATTGATAGAACTTGAGAACAAACGAATCTACAGATACCAGTTCTCTCCCGAGTCAGAGAAAATGAAAAGGTGAAGACACGTGAGGAGAACAACATGGTGACACCAAGGTCAGTGCAAAAGACAGAGGGGGAAGAGGAGGTGCTCTGAGCATCAGAGCTGAAATTCTTCTTCTGCAAGCTGTGGTGAGGACTATAATACAACAAACTGTTTCCCTGTAATTCATGAAGTGCATGGGAGGATGCAGAATTCAGTTACAGCCCACGAGAAAAAGGTGCTCACTCTGGAACGGGTGGATATTGAGAAGCTGTGATCTGATGAGAGGCTTGAACAGAGAGAGAGAGAAAGAACCCTTGCTTCCAGAGATAGAGGAAGAGGACCTTTGCTTTTATACTCGAACAGCTCATCCTTAAAAGACCGTACCCCATGAATAAAATGGCCCAGGAGAAAACAGTTGTGGGAAGACTGCTTTGCCCATGGGAGGGACCCACATTGCAGCTGGTTTGGGCAGGACTGCTACTCATGAAAATCAGAGATGGAAAACCACATTGAAAAAGTTCACAGAGAACTGTGTCCCATGGGAAAGAGCCCAAGGCATAGCAAAAGAGACTCCTCTCCCAAAGAGAACTGAAGAAAGATTTTTCTTTTTTTTAGAAGAAGTACACAAGAAGCATCCCCCAGGGCAATTATGCTGTTTAACACTCACTACACACTCTTTTTTTGTAAAATACACTTTTTTTTTTCAGAATGGAAAACATGCAGCAAAAAATTCCTCTCTGTTGGTGCACTACCGCATGAGACCCACCCACTTTGGTTTATTTTCCAGCAGTGAGAACAGGCCCACAGTTCACCTTTGCACTTCCTCAGCAAACCCCACTACTCACAGGCTCCAAGCTGTGCACAGAGCACAGAAGATGTTAGGGGCCGAAGTTTTTGGGTCATTTTTTACACTTACAGGTAAGAAACACTGCTGTAGAGCTGGCTACTGAACTTTGTACACATAAGGAGGGAGAAGGTTCTGACAGAAGCTCTCAACAACAAACTCACATAAGCATCAAGTCTCCACGTGTAAGAAGTTACCAGTCACCAGGCATCTTTGCACTTACCAGAAGCAGCTCAGAAGCCTGCAAATCTAAGAACATCCTCTCTTTGTGCTCCATTCCCCACCAAAAAAGAAGCTGAACATTTTGTTGCCAGCTTTCCTCCTCCAGCAGTATGCTCCCACACAGATGGCAAAACGTTTTTTGAGACTTGGTACTGCATGCTCCACTGAAGTCAACAGAAACCCTGTGATGCCTTAGGATTTAGCTTTTATATTTTTCAGATCCTGTACTGCTTTAGTGTATAACTCTAAGACTCCATAGACTATCAGCTACTATTCTCCCATTATATTCAGACAAAACAATTTCTCTCTAGGCCTGAAACTCAAGGACATGTTACTGTTTCAGGCCCCGAAAAATGTCAACAACAGTGAATTTGGGGAGGGGGGCACAAACTTGGAGTTAATTACTTCATTACCCGAAGCTGTAACGGAGGATTAACCCCCGATATATATAAATGGACCAAACTTTAATCTGTATGAAAAACTTGTGACCATCTTCGCTCTTGGGTGTAGCTTCTCAGAGGCTTCTGACTGCCCAAGGTGTACCTATTGAAAGCCTTTAATAAATACCTGCTTTTATTCTCTTTTTCTTGTCTGGTCTCTGTTCTAGGTAGCCACACTAAGGCATCACCTGTCACCAATTTCTCTAACAGAAAGATTCAATCCAACTCCAAGAAAACCTGAAATATGAAAAATTTAATTTGTTTTCTCCTTCCACAAAAGGCCAGTCCCAAAAGGATTAGGATGGCTGCCAAATGGAGAAACCACTTCAAATTGCTCCCAGTGACTCAGCTGACCACAGTGATGTCAATCCCTAGAGAAAAACACTCTTGGGGTGCAATGAAGTCCAATCATATCTCACAAAATGTCAACACCAATATATTAAGATCTTATTCTCAGAAAAGCGATATTAATTTCCAACTGCTCAAAAGCACACTGAGCAAATCAGAATAAACCCAAATCCAAGTAAATTATGAATCTTCTGAGATGTGTTGATCCTGAATTTCAAAGGACAGAGTAAGGACTGTAACCCTGCATCTGCTTTCCAATATAAACCATTGCAAAGCCGCAACATGCCCATGAACATGTCCCTCTGCACCCTGCATCTTGCCAGCAGATATTCCAGCCACAGAATCATCAAGATAGTCAGTTCCCCAAAATCCACACAGAACTTTAATATTAAAAGTTATGATAATTTATTGCGTGTGTCTTTTTTTACTTTTGTTTCACAGTAAGGCTGGCAAACAACACATTTAAGTTAATATGACCTTTGGTACCCTTTCTTCAACAAGAATTAAGTTCACTGAATTGGACTGAAGTAAAGATAAATAAATCAAATATGACCATTCAAATCAAGGACTTCTGGGCTGAAAGAATTTAGAAATTGCTGAAAAAACCAAACAAGAAATCCTTAACATTCCATACTGCTTTGGCTCATCCTGGGAGACAAATTACTTCTTGCCTCTCAGAACTGCACCTACACTTCTCTTGAAACATTCAGAAACAAAGAGGAAAGAAAAGCAGATCAAAGTTTTAAATGTTCTCATCTTCATAGGATTATGTTTTGATGCAATCTTAAACTTTGCTCGGTGGCTTAGCAGTTCCTGTTGTTTAGTGGGGTGACTGAAATAAGCTTTACTTTAGCACTCATGAAAATTAAACATTAAACTAGAATGAAGTTCCTTCTCCAAAGAATAATCTAAGTAGCAAAGTCAATGTAAGAATTGCACAGATTTCTCTTTTTAATTTCCAGCACAGTGCAAGAACTTTGTCACCAGTCTATTGCTGAAGCCTAGTGAAAAATACCAGACTGACCCTCTGACAGTCTGACATCCCTTAAACCAGAAATTGTATGACACAGATACCCAACATGATAAATTATTTTGCAAATATCAAATCCATTTGTGCTATGAAAAAGGCACTATTTTAGTTTGCCAAACAGCAACAAAGAATCCTTCTCTTAGAAACCAGCATGCGATACTGATGCTCCTTCTGTAACTCCAGCTGCAAAATCCTGCCAGAAACCAAAGCTACAGCAAAATGAGCAGCAATTGGGATTCTGCATTTGAGATGGAGGGTCCATATGCTTTTTCTCCAAATCTTCATGGCAGGTTGTGGAATCTGTGGAGCTGTTCAGCAACTGACCCAAAAAAATTAAATTTCAGATCAGATAATCACTACAAGGATAGTGAATTACATAAAATTTCTCAGTCTTTCATTCATCTTCCAATTCTCCTCTGTCGTTCCTCTGTCATCATTCTGCCTAAAAATACCAAGCTTTTCCATATTTTTTTTATTTTCACCTGCCTTTTCTCTCATTTTCTGCACAGACTCTGGTATTTTTGAATACATTTGCTCTCCATTTATGTTTTCTGCTGCTACAATGAAATTGCAGACCCACATTTTCATCTCTGATGAACATGTGGCCTACTCTTCATTACAGACTTGATTTGACATCTGTCTTTTTGACCTAATAATATTGGAACTTTTTCTGCTTTCAAATTGCTCATGTTGTCTTTTTCTATTGCCTGAGAAAGCTTGCTGGCAAAATTCAAAGATTAACAGCATGTGTTCTTCTGAAAACACATAGAACCAAGTGGCATGTGGTGCTTTTAGAAATATTTAAAAAGCTTCTCTTCATAGGCTGTTCAAAGACCATAGCAAAGCCACCCTCTGGTCAGCTGTCATGAGAAGACGTCCTGCCCTCACACCTCCTCCAACATTACCACTCCAGCTCATCTGAGAAGAGGGTCAAAGAGGAAACACTCTTTTTCTGTTTGCTGGGATTTGCTTTGTGCCATTTCAGCTCCCTAAACCTCTTGCTGCGAGATCAGACATCTGCTAAAATTTAGCACAGAAGAAATTAGGAGAAAGTATATAAGAAAACTGTTTCTTCAACAGCATATACTGCTTTGCTCAATACTTGTGCCAAACCACTATGTAGCATCTCTCCTGATAAGAAATTCTTAAAAAAATCAGCTTGCAAAATCTGGCTGAAAAATCTCAGATCTGGCTACAGATCCTAAGCTACAACAGCTCAGAACATATAAGCTGAAAGTCTGCAAAAGCAGGATTGTTTAGGAATTTCAAGCCTGGCTGAATATGGGAGACTCCTCAGTCCTCTATGTTGCTCCAAACCAGAGCAATGTCTCGGTTAAAGGAACAAAATTGCTAGGAACACATCATACTCAAGGGTGGCTCCAATCCAAGTGGCTCCAAAATATTAGAAGACATCTTCCAGACTTAAGCAAGTAATTGTCTGTTAGCATATCCACAGATGTGCTGTCAGCAATAGGCTTAAAATTAGTTTCTATGAGAATCACCTCTAAAATACTAAAAAATATACACATATTAACTTACATGTTATTACAAGTTTAGCTTTAATAAGACTAGTCTAATCAAATCCTCTTAGATACCTTATGTAGAATCATAAATGCAATTCCTGCTTCTTAGATAAAACCTTAAAACCTTTTCTCTTTTTTTTTTTTTTTTTTTTTTTTGCTGTCCGATGGAGTGTACAGACTGGTCAAATTGTGTGGGAACTTGGAAAAACAATATTACAGGAAATACTCATCAAAATCATTTTTTTTTTTTAAGTTTGTAATTGGCTCAAACAATGAAAGAAAAAATAAACCTAAAGGCTCTTTAGAGTGCCTTAAAACCTCAGAACCTGAATTTACAAGGAAGTCATTTATTGACCACAACTCTGGCAGAGATGTCTTCCCAGACCAAGTGGAAACAAGTAATGAAGGGACAAATCAGATGTTTTATAAATGTCTAATTACTGCCGTTCTTCAAGAAAACTTGCGACTAAGGATAAGAATTTAAAAAATAAATTGCATTGGCTTGGACACATTGTGTGGTTTCTTCATGCAGCTGGAATGGGACATCTTGAATATCATTACATTCCCATGGGATTAGTACTTTTCTAACCTACAGTGACACTTACAGAAAGAAACTATGCTGGTAAAACAAATATTACATTGGATAATATTTCCTCACATCCAGATGAACAGCATTCATGTTTCAATATTCATGTCTGGGCAGAAGAAAAAAAAATTAAACATGGTATTGTCATTACTGTACAAATAAGTGTTCTTATTTTCTGTTCATATGTGCACCAGCTATTGGCACTCAAAAAATACAAAGCTGATGTTTAAGAGATACTGTGATGCATCTTCTACACACTACAGCGTCTTTCTAGTAGAAGCTCCTGTCTCAGCTCAAGAGAAGGAAGAGTTTCCCCTTCCATACAAGGATTCATAACAATTTAGAACAGTCTTAAGGACTTAAATCCAATGTTGGTTTTGGTTTCAACACTAAGCCAGATGCCAGGCACCCACAAAAGCCACTCACTCATTCCCCTTGGCTGCTGGACAGAGGGGAGAAAATTTAACAAAGGGTTCATGGGTTGAGATAAGGTCTGGGGAAGAGAGATCACTCATTAAATACCATTACGGGCAAAACAGGCTCAGCTTTGAGATAAAAGGTGAATTTATTACTAATGAAATCAGAGCAGGATAATGAGAAGTAAAATAAGCCCTTAAAAACACCTTCCCCCCTACCCCTCCCTCCTTCCACACAGAAGGCAGGGAATGGGGGTTGTGGTCAACTCATCACCCATGGCTTTTCACACTGCTCTGGGAGAGGAGTTGTTCCCATGCTGGACCATGGAGTCCCTCCTATGGGAGAGGTCTCCGCTAACTTCTGCAGTGTGAGTCCATCTCACCAACAACAGCTCTCTGTGAACTGTTGCAACCTGAGTCCATCCCATGGAAACAGTTCTCCCAAAACTGCTACAGTGCGGGTCACTCTTCCATGGGGTACAGTCCTTCAAGGACAGGCTGCTCTGGCATGGGAACAGGACCCCTCTCTCCAAGGGTCTCCCATAGGTTCACAGCCTCCTCCCAGGCATCCACCCACTCCAGTGGGGGCTTCTCCACAGTCTGCATTGGATCTCTATATCTCTGTGGATCTCCAAGGGGAGACAGCTGTTTCACCATGGTCCTCACCCCAGCCTGCAAAGGAATCTCAGCTCCGGCACCTAGAGCACTTTTTCCCCATCCTTCTCCACAGACCTTGGTGTCTGTAGAGTTGTTTGTCACACATATTCTCACTCTGCTCTTCTCTGACTGGAATTAAAACTGTGCTACAATCTTTGTTTTGCTTTCTTCTTAAAAAAGTTATAACAGAAGCATTATCACCAGCATCACCTGGAGTCATCAGGGTTTGGCTCTGCCAGACACGGTAGAAGCTTCTCACAGCTTCTCACAGAAGCCATCTCTGTGCCCCATCCACTACCAAAAACCAGGCCACGCAAAACCAATACAATGCCTTAAGAGCTCTAAAAAAATAATCTAAAAAGCAAAAATCCTCACCTTTCAAACTTTTCTGTTAGTAATTTGAAGTAACATCCCTCCAGTGAAAATCTTGTCCCACTCAAGTAAGAAAAAAATAAAAATTAACAGCTAAAATTCTGATTAAACCATTAAAAACATCCTGTATACTTATAAGGGGAAAAGGTGGATAAAACTATTAATAATTGGACAGATATTCTGAAACCTTTTCATGATTATAATTAAACCACAACTATCTAGAACAATTTGTCATAAGGAACACACATCTATAAAAAAAGATTAACAGAGGGATTTTTTATTAGCCAGAGGGATACAGTATTTGGAAGATTAAAGTAGGCACTCAGTACAGTGCTACATAATCATTTTAATTGGATAAAAGTTAACTGGATGATAATGCTGATGTATGAATTAGAAATTAGAAAGTAGTAGTTTTAAACTTCTTGGGAAAAAAGGAATGTCCCAGAAATCAAGAAATACTTCCCCCATGCAACCTGGGTCCATTGCCCTGCTATGAATTCAAGCAAACGTACTTCCTGACAGCTTCAAAGCTATAGAAGGAGAGAAACTGTGTTTCCTTTTTTTACGTCTGCCTGCAGAACCAGCAACAAACTTCGTGAGTAATGACCTTTTCCTTGCCAAGAGACCTCTGAATATGAATCCATTTCATGATCCAATCACTGCTCCTACTACAAGTTTCAGACACTGGTATCAGGAATTGCCTGGCTTGGAAGGTACCTTAAAGATCATCTTGTTGCAACCTCACTGGCCTTGGACACATCCAGGGTTGGGACAGTCACAGTTTCTCTGGGCAACCTCTGCCAGTGCCTCACCACCCTCACATGTCTAATATAAATTTACTCTGTCGGTTTGGAGCCACTCCTCTTATCCTATTACTACATGCTGTTGCAAATAGCTTCTCTATCCTCTTTAATAAGGCTGAAACATAACAGCTGTATATTTATAATAGATTTTTCTTTACTTAGGGTAACCATCACACTTTATGCCTATTACATCTTTGGCTTATTATTTATTAAAGGAACAGCTGCTACCAGTCCATCTCAGAGTTACAGAGTGGAAGATGTGGGAGATCTGTGTGTAAAGAAAATTGTAGACCATATATGCTGAGAACTCTGTATGCAAGACAGAAAGGAGAATGTGAAATGCAGCAGTAAATGTCAGCTGTGTTGTCCCCACCAGGATACCAGAGATATGGGGAAGGCAGTGTCTCTACAGAACACATCCAACACTACACAGCCCTCTCAGAAGTCCTGGGCCAGGAGCTGGGTCAGCTGAGCTTTGCTCCCTTGGCTGGGCATGCTGAGCATCTAGGGCAAGTGTGGCTGGTCCTTCTGTAACCTGAAGGAGCAAACCACAAGCACAGAACACAGATTGCTGACAATAATGAAGGGTTTTTTCTCAAGCATGTGCTAAATGGTTGTCTGCCAGCCCAGCTATGAACCAAACAAGGTAAGACAGCTTCCCTGCATACAGCCATTGCATTTGTGTCTTTTGGAAGACAAAATAAACTACCATACTCTTGGCACAAACATTATGCTGATGGAACCCACTGATTAATCTTGTCCATCATATGTGCGAAATTAAAAATTAATCTACAGGAAAATGCAGCATTGCAGTTTCATTAAATGCTGCAGTACATGTTTACCTAAATATTTATTTATGCAGACAATCCTTATTCCTTTTCATCCTTTCTCCTCCCTCAGCCTCAAAGCAGAAGCACTCTTCGAAAAAGTCCTTATTTTTTCATTTCATTTCTTTTTGAGACATGCAAAACAATCACTGCAGGGAAAAACAAGAGGGAAGATTTTTTTATAATCAGCAAAAGAAAGACAAGAATCATCTTTCAACATATGCTCCAAGTTTTATTAGTCATTTGATTTGAAATATATTTCCATGGTAGACTACAGTCGGGGCTAAAAATCCCAGCCTTCTTTCTCAAGCAGGTGAGTATACTAAGGTTTAACTGCAAGATAAATATACCATCAGTAGTAATCCTCTATTTCCAAGCAAATCAAATTTAATCATGGGCAGAAAGAGTAAACTGGTTCAACCTTTGCTGCAGATGAAAAGCTAAATAAAACCTAAGACCTCAATAATCAGTGCAAAGAGTGCTAAGATACCATTCAGTCAAACTTTTAAGCATGACTGTACACATCTCAGAATATACCAACACCCATTTCTGTTGAAAATGTCATTTGTTTTCAAGGACATTCTGTGCTGCCAAAAATCTGTATGTTTCCCCTTTCATTAAATGGATCATTTTCTTCAGAGCAAAATTTATGGCATTTTAGACTGCTAAATTTCAAGCAGTGCAGGTTTAAAATTAATTTTCCCCTTCAATACTGTGGCTATTCGCTTTGAGAAACTAGAAAGGGCACATTATGCAGCCTAGATAAAAGCAACAATTTCTATTACAATGTAAATTATAAGGTGGAGAGAAACCATTATCAAAGCAGTAAGATCATTGTGTCTCAAATTTTCAGAAAAAATGAGGCCAAACAATTTTTCTCTTTTCAAAACCCTTGTCATCCCTGGCAGTTTAACAAACTCTTTAGCACTGTTCAGATGACAGGAGCTGACTGACCTGCAAAAGCACCTTCCTATGACAATAATGTGTAGATGGGGGCAACTCCTCCCATAAAACAACAAAAGGGAAATCCAGGAACAGAGGTATCCACCTGCTTTGGGACACCATCTAACCACCCATAAGGGGCCATCAGGAAGAAACTTGCTCCAGGGGTAGTTATCAAGTATTTGGATGGTATGACAGGGTTTTCCCAAAATTCCTCTGAAACAGCTGGTGCTGCAGTGTCAACAGCAGGACTCACTGACCAGTGGTTTGATCTAAGTGTCATCTAGATCACTCAGCATCTTAAGGATTTTGGCACACAGAGCTATAAACCATCTAAATTTACATCAGTGCCCCACTGATCTAGCATCTGCAGCACTTGCACTTGACAGTTGTTTGCAGATCAGGCCCATGCAGTTTTACTTCCCAGTAACAGGTACAATCCATACAGCTAGCTAGTCTGACATCAAAAAAAAAACACTAATAAATGGTACTTAGCTATACAGCATTTCATTCCATACAACAAAGTTTCATTTTGCGGTATTTAAAAAACAAACAAGAGAAGTCACCAGCTTACACTGAACACAAGAAAATATGGATATGCTTCCAGTAAGTTCAGTGTTAAACTGAAGTCAAGGAAGCTGGAAGGCAGCATTCAAGTATCTTCCATGTCCTTTTAAAAAAAAGCTTCCATGTCCTTTCAAAAAAAGCTATCTACTGTCTGAGCTTTGCTATATTTAAACTGTGTGATGTGTTGTCCAAATATGAACTCTGATAGATGCACTGAGCTCCCACTCAAAAAAAGTAAAGCAAAACCAAGCAACATTCATCTTTAAAACGTGTAGGTGGCTCTGCTTATTCCTTATTCCTCCCCTTCTGCTCTGCAATGCTCCTCTACTGCTAGTTCCTGCATCAAGACTTCAAAATCCACCTAAGCTGGCAGTGGACCACAAGGGGAAACAATGAGAATCTCAAGGTTCACAGTACATCTCTGCAGAAAAATACAAGTCCTTCTATAGTGTATGCACCTCCTAGCCCTGTGCTCTGCCCACTACTCAGGCATCTAGCCTTGCATTGTCAAGAGAAGCTCTTTTAAAAGAAGAGTTCACAAGGAGGCAGAGGAACACATCTACTTGTAAGTTTTGATGAGAGATGGTATTTTTTATTTTTTGAAAAATACCTTCAAGAAAGAAATCAGAGCCAGAGAATATGTGAAGTATCTTTTTTGAAATTATTTATAGTGAGCAGAGTTTCCTTATATATTAATTTTGTATTATTTTAGAGCCAAGGAGCCACAGAGCAGGATCACTCCATTTGCACATTGGGTTTCCACCTAAATGGCTCCTTTTGGTATGTCCCTTCTGGTCTTTTCCAAGCTGGAGGAAGAACTGGGTGCATGGGCTAACTCTACAGGTTTTACCACAGGAGTGCACCTCCCCTTACAATGCAGTCATTATCACAATGGCTGGAACAGTGCTCACAAGGGATCTGCAACAAAAACCAGATGGACAGATTTCTCAATAGAAGTACAGGGCGAAAAATCCAAGCCTTCCCTTGCTTGCTGTCACTTCAAGGTTCTGTTTGGAGCTGGGTTAAAAAAAAACAGTTCCTCAGCAGATGGTACAAAGAGCTGCTGCTACAGCAGAAGTGAAGAACCAAGAAAGCTGCCACAGAGCCAGGGAACATGAAGGCAGAAGCAGGAAGAGCACCTGTCCACTGGATTAGCAGAGCATTTACACTCAGCCTCTGCCTAGAGCAAGAAGTAAAGCATACAGGAAGAAGCAATCCTTCTTTTGGGGGAAAAATCAGTATTAAAGGATAGAAAAGAAAGGAGGGAAAAGATCATATTTGGCAAAAGTAATCAAAAAGGAGATTTTTACTTGTGTACTATTCCAACACAAGAGGTACCACATCTCAGCCTTGCTGCTTATTGCTTCCTGCTAATGGGAAAAGGCAAATTTGTCCCATTCCCTGATAGCAAGTACTGTCTTGCAGCCAAGGTAAACAGCAGAAAGTAAGGGAAATACCTGCTGGCAGTGACCCCATTGCTGCCACATGCTCTTGCACCCCAGACCACCTTGTCCCTTCTCCATCAACAAGAGGGTGTGTGGGAAGGACACAGCAGGACAGCAGGACATCAGCAGTTTCCAGAAAACAAACCTAAAGCCTACTGGTGAGCACACCAAGAAAAGATGGGGGCGTTTTGCCAGATTCCCATGTTCAACACACCACAGCAGAACAGCTCACTTCAAGTTGGTGAAAGCACAGCATACTGCTTCACATATTTAACAGAGATTAACTAAAATCTGAAAAAAACCCACCCCATTTTTAGGGAGTAGACCTGCCTGCACTTTGCCCCACAACAGGGCAGAACCCCTTAAGCCATTCTTTTAACTGGAACTGGAGACACTCTAAATTGTGAAAATGGATGAAGATGCCAAGAGAGCAAAGATCTGAAAAATAAATTCTCTTGCTTTCTAAAGAAATAGTTTCACAGGAACTGGTTCAACATTTAGGAAGCAAAGCAGTTATTGCTATGGAAATATGCAATAGCCCCTTAAAAAAAGAAGTGTCATAGTAAATGTAAGAACTAAGGCAACTTAAAGCATGCCCTTTCTTTCCACTGCAGGAAAGAACATATTTTCTTTTCAAATTGTCAAAGACTAGTACAAGGTTATTGTAGTATCACATCACTAAGACAAAACAAAATTAGATCCACATGTTCTTAGGATATAAACAAGTGGGTAAGAAGTTTCTGCTACCCAATATGAAATCAGTGATTGTGACTTCATCTGTAGGGGAAGCTTTTCTATTAAGAAACACTGAATAGTTCTGTGTGCAGCAGAGGCCATTAGCTCTGGACTGCAAAAGTGTATTTCAGTGTCATGGCAGAACAACAGAAGTCATGCTACAGCTGACCTTTCCAGATCAGCTCAAAAAGCCCAATTTAAAATGCCCAAAAGGGCATTTCAAATAATAAATTGCCATCTGAGCTTTATTCAAAACACTTCATAAGAAAGAAGTCCAATGCACATATACTATACAAAAACTATCCCCCAAGGGTAGAAGAGAGACAAAATTTCCAACAGTCCCAGTGACTCCCTCCGTAACCAATTCCTGAAGCTGTTTTAGCAGGGGCTGGGGAGAACCTCTTCAGGAAGGACAAGAAGGCAATGGAGCAAAAGAGGGAAGATTCCCTAGAGACTGAGCTCTCTAGCACATGCCTGCACTTACACTTTTGAAAGAACAACCACTACAGTTATTCCTGAGACAGCACTTACTTCCTGGCAGTACTGAAGAATTCCTTCTTTTGTCCCGATGCAGGTCTTGGTGCCAGAGGGGTCTGATTCCCACTTTCCATTCTGCACATTCATATGCATGTTGAGTTTGCCACAGAACATGGCAATCTGAGGTTCTGCCAGCAGCCCTGCATTTCCATCAGCAGGCACCTGGAAGGAGAAGAAAAGTTTTAATCTCGCATTTGACATTTCAGTCCAGCCAAAGCAGCAACAGGTCAAGCAAGTCTTAGACAAACTCCAGACCCATCCACCTATTGTAGCAAAGTCCAAAATATTTTATTCAGGAAGAAATGAGAAATATAAATGGGGTGTTCATAGAAATCCAGATTACAATAGTATAATTTTAAAGCTTAACTGTCGCAGCGGGCCTCCGGCCTGGTAATAATCAGCATTGGCTCCATTATTCACAGAAGGCTGATCAATCTCTTTATATTATTATTATTATTATTAAGAAACCCATTGCTTTTATAGACAGTTATAATACACCTGGACCTAACTGGTTCACCAATCCAAATACCATCGCCATTGGCTAATTAGGAAACCACCCTTTGGTAAACAAAGCTGCATAACACATTCCACATGTTCGCAATAACAGGTACAGCAAATGAGGTTAAGAATCGTTTCTCATTCTTTCCTCTGAATTCTCACAGCCCTTTCCAGAAATGCCTGGGAAAGTTATGTGTTGCTGTCTGTGACCATAGAGCTGCTGCCACACTTAACCAAACTGTTTTGTGGCCCAAAATTGTCTTCTTACCAACTTGGGCTAAACACAGAATAACAAACACAGTTGGAGCACAGTTACAGAAGTTTAATTTTCCAATTATAGCTGTTATAATGTGGGGGAGGGGTTTACTAACAACTAAATGAGAAAGTAACAAGTTTTTAGCAAGAGTTTCCTAAAAAAACCTCACAGTGTATCCTTTTCCAGGCCCCCGGTTGTTCCTCTCCTTGAGCACACTGGCTCTATTTTATCATGCCTTATGAAGACGGTGGGTTAAAAGCAGCTTCCACCAAAGCTTTTCTTGCATTGAACCTCAAAATGCAGAGGGGCTGGGGAGGTACCAAAATGGCTCTGCTGAAGGTTTAGCTCACAACCAAGAATTACAGAATACCATCTCCCCAACAAGGATTAAAACAGCAGGCTCAAGACAGGCGCTTCTCCTCTTGAACCACTGACACTGCCAAGTGTCTGTGACACCAAAACCAGCACTGCTGGGGCACAGGGCCAGACACCAGAGGCACCCTCAGCACAGGTTTAAATCTCTCCCATGGTACCACAGCACTGAAGACAAATCAAGAGCCAACCCATGAAGGTATAAGGTGGAAGGACTGGCTTTTTGTTTTACATCTGAGGAACATGACACAAAGAGAAACCTCCTTTCTTGGTTAGGTACCTCAAGAGACAAGTCTACAGCTCTCCACTGATCCTCACACTCCAAAGGCCAGTCGGTCATATTCAAAGTGCAGCAGAGTATTCGTTTTGGTTTAAATATCTATTTTTAACTTTTAATCTCTTAGCTAGAAGGCTTCTCAAGGGGAAACTTTAAAACATTTTAAAAATTCACAAAAAAGAGAAGAAACGGAATTATGGCATCATGGAGATATGCAAACCCAGAATATTAGTTTGCTGAACACAAAAAAGATTTAATGAATTTTATATGCCTACAGTACGAAGAAAAACCTCACAGTCCACACAAAGAAACATTGTGAGAGTGAACATCTAACTTTCCATTGGATTCGCATTGAAAGTGAAAATGCCAAAATTAAACCAAGGTTTTGTTTGGGGTTTTTTTAAAGAGAAAAGAGAGAACATTTATTGTCCTGTTTTCATAAAATGTTAACTTGTTACTGCAATTCAGCTCAAAAAAAAGACAGGAACACCTCAACTGGCCAAGATTTCCCTTTACTATCTCAATTTCTCTTCTCATGTGCAACAAGTACGTTCTGTACAATTTAAGTGCCAACTATCACTGTTGTTCCACTGGGTAATTAGAGAATTTTCCAATAACTGGAATGACACCTTGTCTTGGCTTGTCTTGATCAGGATAACTATCACATGCTTACTCCTTCTAAAATGTTCAGAAACTCTGGAGTGCAATCATACGTAACAGATCTACAACAATCTGAAAAATATCCTCCAAGCTAATTATTTTTCTTTATACATGCAACATAACCCTATCAAAATTTAAATAAAAATAGAAGTGAGTCATTCCACAGGTGATGTATGGATGAGAACTCTGTATTCCCAGTCCCCTCCTTCAATTGAGATCTTTAGTAAATTAATAAAGCACACAGTAGTCCCACTGTGGTAGATTTTGGATTTTTTTTTTACTAAATATCATAAATCAAAACAAAAGTATTTTGATCATAGAATCAAAGACTCAGGTTGAATGAGACTTTAAGACTGAGTCCGGCTGTAAACCTAACACTGCCAAATTTAACGAAAATAAAAGCTAAAATTTAGCTAACAAATTTCAAGGGATCTCTATATGGTGCAAGTTCCTGATAACATAAAATCTCATTAAATATTACACATTTTAAGAAACATCAAACAGTGGTTTGATTATGAAGGGGACTGAACAGTTGTATTTTTGGGGAAAGGTGGGGAAATGTAGCACTTTCTGTAAAACACATACCCTTACAAAGATTAAAAACTCAAAAAAAAGCAGGACACTAAAACATTAGTAAAACTTACACAGTGATAAGTGATTTGCCCACACATACTATCATAACATTTTAAACAGGTGAATTAATTAATCTCTGGTCACATCAAGGGTATATCCAGTTAAAATATGTGAGCTGGTGATGAATTTTATACACCACTGAAGTTTTCTTCATAACCAACGGTTTCATTCATTAACATTCATACCATCACAAGAAAAAAATATCAACATTACAATGCAATTAAATTACCTAGAGCAGCAATCTACACTGATAAGCAGCTTCTATAGAAGGAATGCTCAATAACGTCAAGCTACAGTCCAGTTTGTTACAACAAGGCCTGTAGTGGCAAACTGCTCCTTGACTAATTCTAAAGCTCTTAGGAAGAATTGTCTCCCAAAGAATAACCCATGGGACACAAATTGCATTAACTATTTACTTTATTAGTATTCTGCAAAAGCAAAAACTTGCAGCATTATTAATGGAATTGTAATCACATCATATTTTTTCTTATTTGTATATAACTGTGTGTTGTGGTTGTGAGGGTCCCAGGACGAGGGAAGAGATTAATCTGACTCCATATTTCAGAAGGCTGCTATATTATATTGCCATACTAAACTACAGAGAAAGAGATACATCAGAAGACTAGAAAAGAATGAATAATAAAACCCATGACTCCTCAGAGAGTCCAACATAGCTGGCTTTGATTGGTCACTGAGAAAAACAATTCACATGGAACCAATCAAACATGCACCTGCCACATTGCAAAGCAGCAAACACAGAAGAGAATCGGATAACTATTATTTACATTTTTCTCTGAGGCTTCTCAGCTTCCTAGGAGAAGAAATCCTGCCAAAGGGATTTTTCAGAAAATATCACGGTGACAACTGTGAGCTAGCAGCATGGCTTTTTTTCCTGCTTCTTGGCAAATCATTAAATAACAGACCAATTAGCACAGCATCTCAAGGTAACTTCAAATGTTATGCTATATCTAGTTTTCGAAGACCAAGTAAGAACACTACTCATCACTTCCACAAGACGTCTGTAATATGATCTCTGTAAACTACATAAATTTGAAAAATGGCATATATAGGACTCTGAAAAAACTATCGCAATTGATTGTACACTATTTAGATCTCTACATTAGTTTACTATGTCACAAGACATTCAAGCACCAGCCTGATATCTTTCCATACAGAAAATAAAATTATTGATTTTTACAAGTGTAAGGGTATGAGTTCTGAAAGAAAGGTTCCATGGCTGTGGTAAAGCTCAATGCTCACAACAGGTTCTCTCTTAAAGAATTCCAGCATATCAGAGGCGCATCTTCCTGTTTCAAGACTCATTTTACCTCCAGCTGAGTGCATGTCCTGGTTTAGGGCAAATTTAGGAGAAAACCTCCTAAAGGGGCCCTCCCAGAAAGCAAACCCACATGGCCCTTCCCCACAAATGGTTCGGGAAAAATTTCCTCAGAGAGAAGTGGAGCAAACCTGTTTATTTAACAGGTATAGCACTCCCCAGCACAAAAAATGAACAATACCAAATGGCAACATGGCAACACTCATTTGCCACTCTGAAGAGATGACAAATTCAGAAAGTCTCTCCTGTGGGTGGTCGCTTTGTTATCAATCCCTCTGGCTGGGAAAGGCTGCCCAGAGGAGTTTCCTGGACTCGTTTTCATTCCCTTTCCTTGGAACTGTTCAAACCTGCTCTGGTCTGTGTTCTGCCCCATCCATGCCCAGACCCCACAGTGGAGGAGTGAGAGCAGGCTGATAACGAACTCCGTGCTTCTCCTCCCCACCTTTGCTCTCAGAGCCAGTCTTGAAGGCACAGAATATAATGTGCCTTACACCAAGAACAGAACACCCAGCTGGGGGTACAAGCATCATAATGTCACCCTAGGACAGTGCATCTTCCTGCACGATCCTCTCATACATTTCCTTCTCACAAGCAGATAAATGACAACATGCTTAAAACATTGTTTTAAAGAAAACAAATTCAAAATACCTTTCAAGGATAGGCTTTCAGTATTTTGCATACTCTCACAGGTGGGGATATTAGAGAAAAGCAAATCTAGCCAAAACTAAAGACTGAAATCAGAAGACAACTCTGTACAACGAAGCCCACTGGGTATGTAACTTCTTTGGATATGGAAAGAAGAGGGACACAATTCAACTGTTTTCTCCTCAGATTGGTCAACTTAGGATGAAACAATGTCAAGTCTTAGCAAGGCCACCTGAATGGCAGCATTTAGTTACTGGAGCCTATCTTTATAATGTAGGTATTTCATAGTATTTTTCTGTTTGTTTTTAGAGAAAACAATCATTACAAGTATTTATTTCATGTCAAAATGTTGAATTACATACAATACAGAAAAAAAAAAGAAATCATGTAAGCATTAGGAGACTAAGATGTAGGGAATCTGTTTCCTTTCCATGCTTAGAGGTAGTGGAGATGCCTTTGCTTTCCTGTCTTTCAGGTCTGGCAATTTAACACATTTATTTGAGGAGAGATGCATATCCACATGGCATGCTGGATGCCATTTATACCATTTCTGAGATACTAAAAAAGGATTTTGATAGCAGAGTACAGAGGATTGAAAGAAGTTTATCCAATTGCAAAACTATAAGGAAAATCTTACATTAACAAAAAAGTGTGTGGAGTTTTTTAGCTCACTGCCATTCCATCATAATATCAAAAGGCTCCTTCCTGTCAAACACTATTTAAGACAGAAAGCATGGCCCTCTCCCCGTCTCCACTCTCTCTGTCATTGCTTTCTGCAATTATAAAAACAATTAGTATATTTGCTAATTGCACTTCATAATCCCTATTTAATCCCTATCCCAACAAGTGTCAGCTTTTTTCACAGTTCAGGTTATATTCAGAAAACACAGGCTGCAAGGTTTTACCCTCAAGAGGTTTTCCATCAAGGAACCAAAGCAACACCACTTCAGATAGCTCTGCTATTAACTTATAATTAAGAACTACAACATAATATGGAAATAAGCATCAGACCTTCTATGTGCTATTAACCACTGAAACATCAAAAAGCATTCCCCAGAAGCCCCTCAGACAGCTTCTGTGATTTATATTGCTTTATTCTGCAAATACTAACCTGAAGCCACTTTTATAAATATTTAAAGTGTACTTAGTTTGCAATAATTACTTAATTTGCAATTACTTTTAAGGAGAGGACCTCCATAAGTACAACTTGCTCAAGAACAACTGTCTGCCTTAGTTTAGGAGATGACTAAAATAATCCCTCCCTGATTTTAATTTCAATGCTAACAGCAGTTCAAACCTCCAAACAAGAAGTCAGCGACTACAATTTTAAGGCTTAACAACAGTAAAACTGGTTCAAATAATGTGAACAATTAAGCATATCCAATCATAACACATCACCCTTCCAACACATGGCTGTGCTTCCTCTAAACTTTTATACCATATTCGGGTTGAAATCTGAGGTTTCTCACCAAATAAATCAGCACCGATTTGCATACATAGCAGTTTACTTCCTCTACGGCAATTAACAAAAGAAAATAAATTCTGTCTTTGAAGTAGGGCCGCTCACAACTCTTTTTCCTATAAAGAACAGAGGTAAAAATAGAATGAAATTATAAGAATAGAATAAAAAGATTTTCTGCTTGCCTTACACATTCAGTGAGCAAAACATAATAGAGAGACTTGTTATTCCCAGTGGAAAGACCAGGGGTTTGTTTTTTCACTGAACTGTCTGGTCTGCTGTACCCTACAAGTGAAGATTGTTGCTCAGTTCTAGAAGTCTGTGGTTCAAACCGAGCAAATGCCATGCAAATACAGGCTTATATCACCAGACACAAATCCATGGTTTCTTGCCCATCAGTTAACCATCAACTTTGGCAGACTGTAGTCTGTTACACTCTGCTCTAGACATCTTATTTAAGCCGTAAAGTATTTCTCCTCCTAGTTTTGTTAAGGGTCTTCTCAGAACACAAATGCTTTAAAGACTAATTGTATTTAAAAACCTGCACATGTAGATCCCCAATGAAAAAATCTCCTTTCTTAAAAATGCAATCAAGACCAAAAAAAATTTTAAAAAAATTCCACCTAAATTAGAAAAGGAGGAAATATCAAATTATTGTCTCGCCACAATTTTAGGATGTCTCTCAAAACCAAGGAAAATTTTCCATCTCCTCACTTTTCCTTAGAGATGAAAAAAGCTAAGAGGCTGTCAAAATCAACATGAACTTAGAAACAGTGTTTTATTGTATAACATTCACAAAGAAACAGCAGCAGCAATTACTGTTGCCAACAGCCTATAGAAATAGGTCAGAAAAACATTCTACTGATTACGCAGTTGAATTGCTCAGTACAGTTGCTCCTCCTGGAAGACAAACATTTATTACAAACAGTAGCAGAAAGAACCAACTTCCTAACATGCAAAAACCCTGTGAACATCCGTATTTATTTTACAAAAAGCCATCATCCAAAATCTGACTGAGAAACAGACTCCATCAAAAAGCAGCTGGAAAACTAGAGAAGTTTATTTGGCCTGACTATAAGCTATGTAACCCAACTGCAAATATCTGTGCACGGTCTTCCTGTCCTGCTTCATAAACAATGATGCCAAAATGCATCACAACAGTGCAATACCCACATCTCCACAGCAGCTCAAGGATCAACTAACTGCTCCACAAATAAATTAAAATCAACTTTGCCCTCAAGCCTGCAGAGGAACATATAATATTCTCAAAACTATCTTCTGGCAGCCAACCATCCTCCTCACCCACACCCTTCACAAGGTCCTGAGAAATAGGTTGTATTTATTCCATACATTCCATACATCTCAGTTTTAGTGTTTCCCTCAGGTCATGTTCCAAGTACTTGCAGAACAACACCCCAACCCAGCCCCAGGCATCTGTTTACCCTGAAATCAAGTATTAAAATCCAACAAAAAAATACGCCAGGACTAGACACTGAGTTCACAAGGCTACCTTGTGGAGCAACAGGGAAGTGAGTGCTCCCCTCTCCAAAAACAAGTGTGTAAGACTTGAGATTCATAAGACTTGAGCAGCAGTGTCTGTATTAACAGCTGGCCTGCATGTGCATGTGTGAACACACACAAGAGCAAAGGGATTTCCCCCCATGGAGTCCCTGGAATCACTAGGAGGCAATGAGGCAAATCAGAAGAGCAGCAGAAGCCCAGCACCTGTGCAAAACCTGTCTAGCATCATCCTATACACATTTCCATGCTCCTGTGAGAGTGACTAAAACTTAAAATTTAGCTACAAAAATCAACACCTCTGAATGAAATCATAAATGTGAGGAATTATCACAGAGGAGTACCCATCAAGTCAGAGAAGGCAGATCTTTGCATCAGCTACATGAACGCAACAAAAACACATTCCTCTGTAAGTGCAGTGTCAAGAGATTACCTACTACCAGCAACATATCTGCATCCAAAAAAAAAAAAAAAAACAAAAAAAACCCCTAAAAGTCACACTCCCACAACCTCCAATATGATTGTCTTAAATTAAGAAGATGTGAAGGTGCTTGAATGCATCCAGAGGAGAGCAACAAAGCTGATGAAAAGGCTTTAAAGGAATGACATCCCACAAGAAAAACCTGAGGACTCTGGGCCATCTAGCTGGATGGAAGGAGGCTGAGGGGTAATCTCCTTGCTCCCCACAGCTTCCTGAAGAGGGAAGTGCTGAGCTCTTCTCAGTGGGAGCCAGTGATGGCATGCATGAGAATGGTTCAACCCTGTGCCAGGCTCAGACTGGACATCAGGAAGCATTTTTCAGTGCAATAAGATAGTCAAACACTAGAACAGGCTTCCTGGAGAGGTTGGCAATGCCACAAGACATTCACTAGCAACTGGGCAATGCCCTCAGTAACAGGCTGTAACTTGCTCAGGCAGCTGGACTAGATGACCACTGTAGCTCCCTTCCAACGGAATTACAGCATTCCATTCTAGCCTCTACAGCACCATGGTCACAACCAGACCAGGAGTGCCAGCCATTTGCTATGGGTGATGATGTGCACCACCATGGGCAGGAGAATAACGGGATGAGCAGGGACAACCTTTACCCAAGCAGTCTTCTCTGGAGTTACCTTAAGAGTCCATACCAAAATTTCCAGACCATGAGGTTAGCCACTGATATAACAGTAACAGAAAACCTCACAGCTAACAGGTATCCCCAGCCTGCAGGTACCTCCACACAGTTTCGTCACAATCTTTTATAAAAACTGCCATTTTGGCAGAAAAAAAAAGTTATAACATATAGGCATGCAGTTTGTGGGAATGGGGAGCAGAGCTACAGCCGAGCCTCAACCCTAATGGACAGGTCAACAATACCCAGGGTAATGAGCCATGGAGTGTCAAGGTGTACTGACCAATCACCAAAGAGGGCACAAAAGGTGTAATGCATGTAAGATGAAGGGTATAAAATGTTGTACTGAAGAACAATAAAGTGCTGATGCTTGAAGCCTTCTTTGGTCATTCATACCTATACTGTTGTAGTGTGTTTTCTTTATCTGGCATGTTTTAGTGTTCAATTTGTGGTTTTGGAATCCCTCTATATTCTCCTCCCCCTGCTTTTGGAGTGGTACAGGTTCCCTATTTTGTATCTTATGTTTCTAAATTTAGACTTGCTCCCTCATTGTTATTCAGTTAGATTAGCTGTCAGTCCTTCTGTTTGTTGCCTGGCCACTCCCTGCCAAGTTATCAAACCCTCCTGTCCCTACCCTTTTCCCCAAAAACCTTCCCTGCTCCTCCCCTCCTCAGATGTCAATCCTTCCCTGAACCTGCTCCTTCCTCTGGGAACTTCCCTGTCAGTTTTGTATTCTTCGAAACCCCATTGGTTTACTTAAGCTATTCTCCTCCCTTAAGATCCTCCATTGGTTTACACATTGTAGTCCACCCCTTGTGTTCCACCCCCAGTTCTCCTGATTGGTTAAAAATTGCATCCTCCCCCAAAACCTCCCCTGTTTATAAGCTAGTGCCTGCCATTGGTGCAGGGTAGATTCAGGCTTTTGGGAGCTTGGACTTGGGGAAGTTTGCCGTGGAATAAAGTTACCCCAGTACCACCCCGAGACCCGTGCTGCTGCTTCTTTGTTCCTACGCCAATCTCTGCTGGTAGCTGGAATTCTGCGGAGCTTGAAGGGGGAGCTGTCACACCCCTGATGTCACCTAGCTGGGGCTTAGTGCACCGCGACACTCTACCTTCAATAACAAGCAGAATGACCAAAATTACCCAAGACTGGATTGAATTTCAGGAAGCATTAAATCTAGTGCAGCACCAAATAAACATTAACATAGGGGATGAGGAGATAGAGGGAGTGGAATAACATCAAGATTTTACAAGCTGAATAAAAAGTGCATTAAGAAGAAAGTTAAACAAAAAACAAAACAAAACAAACCAACAACAACTTAATCTTGCTCCCAAGCTATTCATTTACATTTTCAAACAGTCTTTGGTCATTTTCATGGCTATATGTGCTGACTAATAGCAGTAGGGTAAACAAGAAAAAGACAAATCCCATCAGAATTAATGATTTTTTTATTCATCTAGAAAAATACAAGATAAAAAAAAGATGAAATTCAGCACGTGTGCAAGTTTGACAAAAGAAGTGTTTAATGACACCAGTAAATATGAAAATTGTTATGGTTTCTTTTGGTACGTCTACATTTACAGGAATGCTAATGATACTGCATTTAAATTCCATCCCCTGCAGGGGGCTGTCACTACTCCAAAACGAACATAAGACTCTGTTTTCCAGGGCAAATCAAAGTTTTGCACTGAAATAAATTACTATAAACCATCTAATTCCAGCATTGTATTTTCTATTTCAACGCTCAAAGCCACTATCACTTATTTTAAATAAATATAGGAAGTAGAAGAAAAATAAAAGAGTGCATTTCACAGCAATGGAATAGACCACAGAAGTACTCCAAGCTCAGTAATAACTTCTAGGGTCCTATCATATCCATGAAACTCACTGCTGTAAAACTACAAGGCGAGAGCAAATACTAAAAAAAGACCTAACTTCTACTTTGCATTTACATTAAAGCACTTTTTTTTGGTGGTGTAAATTATATTTTTAGCCTATTTCATTGCATGTGTACATGGGAAGAATGTGAAAAGGAAAATTACTATATGCAGTGTAGCAATGAGGAATAAAGATATACGGACTCCCTTTTATAAGTCGTAAACAGAAATCATCTATTGCAAAAAACCCGACCTTTTAATGCTCTAAACATCAGCAAAACAAGCATGCATTGACTGCCTGCCACTGCAGGTGTTGCTGTTCATATGACCTTTTAACCAAATACCTTTTCGATCACCAGTGTCCATGCATCTCCCCAACCTATCACTGCCCCACGCATGATGTGACCACACACGAGTTATACAACTTGTTCTCTGGTTCTATAACCTGGTTTTTACCTCGCTGTTAGCTGAACCTTTCCCAGACTGCTTTCTGCAGAGCAAGAGTGAACAGAAGTGAAGAGCATTTAACAACAGTGAAAAGGGCCCATATTCTGGTAGGCTTTTCTTATCTCCCACAATGCAGAACCAAACTCGATAACATGGAACAAATTTAAATGCTGTCTGTTCAGTAAAAATTTGAAGAACAATACTAGTTCAATTAACTTGATAAAGAGTTTAACGTTTGAGCAATGTCAGCTTCTCAAACAAACTTTATCCCTCAAATGTCAATGCTCAGTAATTTATTGACTTGTTTTTCATTTGAAGTAGCTGATAACTGTAAGATAGCTTCACATCTCGTTCATCACATTTCCACTGCTGTGCTGGCTTTGCATTCACGGAAGTGATGTTCTAAGAGAAGTTGCTAGCAGTTTCCTCCGTGTCTGACAAAAAGACCAATCCGTAATTAGCTTTGAGAATTGACAATCTGTTAAATCACTGAGAAAGCTGAACACATCTCTATGCATATACATGTTAAAGACAAAAAAACCTCAGGAGGGTGTATTTTCCTTCTGGCCTGGAAGCTGGTAACATGGCCAGCCCAGACTGGGTGGGCTCTGCCATGGGGCTGGGCGGGCTCTGCCATGGGGCTGGGCGGGCTCTCCCATGGGGCTGAGCTGGCTCTGCCATGGGGCTGGGCGGGCTCTGCCATGGGGTTGGGTGGGCTCTACCATGGGGCTGGGCGGGCTCTGCCATGGGGTTGGGTGGGCTCTGCCATGGGGCTGGGTGGGCTCTCCCATGGGGCTGAGCTGGCTCTGCCATTGGGCTGGGTGGCCTCTGCCATGGGGCTAGGCCCCATCAGCTGCCGGGCAGGGGAGGGGATGTCATCGGCCCCCAGCGTGCCTCAGCTGAGCCCTAGCCTGGCTGCTGAGATCCTAGCCAACCCCCGTCATAGCCACTGAAAAACCTCCATTGTAAAACAGTTCTGGCCTCAAGCTACCGAGCCCGGCTGGGGCCACACGACCATCTGCAGGCCTCGGGTGAGATATTAACTCTTTCAGTGCACAGATGAGACTTGCAGACCTGCAATCCTCCCTCAGCTGAGAGAAAAGGACAGGGTGAAGACACGCAGAGGAACAACATGAAGACACCAAAGTCAGAGAAGGAGGAGTCAAGTCCCAGATGGGAGGGATGAGGAGATGCCTTTTGTTTTGGGCTGAAATCCTCTTGTAAAGCTATGGAGAAGAATATAATTGATACATCAGACTCTTTTTCCCTGTAACTCATTGAAAAATATGGGGGATGGAGTGTTCAAATTGTAGATATGAGCAAAGGCATCTGTGTTAAAGCAAGCAGATGCTGAAGTAGCTGTGATCTCATAAGAAGTCTGAACAGAGAGAGAAGGGTAATGAAGACACTTTGCCCTCAGGGAAAGAAGAAGACCTCTGTTCCTAGAGATGATCTCAGATATAGAGAAAGAGAAACTTTACTCTTGAACAGCTCATCCTTAAAATAGTACCCCATAAGTTGAGGTGGTCCATAAATGCATTGTGGGAAAGCTGTGAAAGATGGGAGGGACTTCACGATTGCAAGTTCTGGGACAGCTGCTGTCGTGGCAATTAAAAGCCACAAGAGTACTGTTTTCTTGTGGAGAAGTCTCCATAAGTTGACAAGAGGGACTCCTCTCCCTAAGTGAACTGAAGAAATACTATTCTAGAGGTTATAAATAAAATATACAAAAACATATAGTTTCTGTATGTTGTTAGTGGGAAAGAAAAGGTTGTAGGGAAGAAGTGTTCTAAAAGTTTTATTCGGATTTCTATTATTCTTTCTTTTAGTTATTGTTAATAAACTTTTCTTTATACCCTTTTTATATTTAAAATTTTGAGTCGGCATTGACTTCCTCCTAACTCTATCTCACAGGAAGAAAATTAATAAGTAATGCTAAGGGGTACAGGGACATTTAGCCAACACTCATTGGTGCATTGGCTGGGAAATCTAAAATTGGCAAACCAAAACCACTGCAACTACTATGCTTAAGCATCCCTTGGAAGAAGAATTCTTCTGCATAGTATCCTCATTCCTTTTTTATGCTATTTCCTTTCCAACTTTTCCTCCTAAAACTGGGCTGCAAAAGGATAGTTTGTAAGAGGATAGCAGTCCATTTCAGGGATGCTTATATTTTGCCTCCATCCCAAAAATTGTTGTTACTCAGCCTCTCACAAAGTCATATCCAATTTATCTTAGAAAGGTTTGTGTTAAAATGGACCTTTAAGATCATCTCATTCCAACCCCCTGCCATGAAGAGTGACACCTCCCACTAAATCAGATTGCTTACAGCCCCATCCAACATTGAACACTTCTAGGGATGAGGCAGCCACCGCTTCTCTGGGCAACCTGTGCCACTGCCTCTCCACCTGCATAGGGAAGGATTTCTTCCTAATATCTAAACCTGTTCTCTGTCAGTGTGAAGCCATTCCTCCTTGCCCTGTGACTCCAGGTCCTTGTAAATAGCCTCCCTCCACCTTTTTTGTTGGCTCCCTTCAGGTTATAAAAAGGGCACAGTAAGTTCAGCCCGAAGCCTTCTCTTCTCCAGGCTGAACAATTATCTCTCACTATTTTCATAGGAGAGGTGTCCCATGCCTATGATGACTTTTGTGACCCTCCTGTGGCCTGGCTCCAGCAGGTCCCTGTCCTTGCTATGCTGGGAGCCCAGAGCTGGATGCAGCCCTGCAGGTGGGGTCTCAGCAGAGCGGGGCAGAGGGGCAGAATCCCCTCCCTGCCCTGCTGCCCACGGGGCTTTGGATGAGCCCAGCACATGGGGGGTTCTGGGCTCCCAGAGCACACAGCCAGCGTAGGACCAGCCTCTCCAAATCCTTCTTGTAGGACTTCTCTGGATCTGTTGATCCGCCAGCCTGGATTGATACGAGGGGTTTCCCTGACTCAGAGGCAGCACTTTCCATTTGGTTAAACTTCATGGGATTCCCATGGGTCACTTCTCAAGCTCGTCCAGGACCCTCTAGATGACATTCCACCCTTCAGGTGAGGCAACAGCACCACTCAACTTAGTGTTTTCAACAAAAAACACTGTGCTGAGAGTACAGTCAGTCACTCTATGTAATTAACAAAGATATTAAATATCACCCGTCCCAGTACAGACCCCTGAGGGACACCACTGGCCACTGATGTCCATCAGGACTCTCAGCCATTGACCACCACCCTCTGTATATGACTATCCTATCTCTTTCTTATCCATCTACCAATCCACTGATTAAATATGTCTCTCCTATTTAGAGAGAAGGATTTTGTGGGGGACTGAGTCAAAGGCTTTACAGAAGTCCAGGTAAATGACATCTGTAACCCTTCCCTTGTCCACTGATGTAGTCACTACATCACAGAAGGCCACTGGGTTGGTCAGGGAGGACTTGCACTTGGTAAAGCCATGCTGCCGTCTTGAATCACCTCCCTGCCTTCCATCTGCCTTAGCACAGGTTCTACAAAGATGTTCAGAAGCATTTAGAAGGAGGAAAAAAGCAAGAAAGAAATAAAGTATTTAAATTACCTCTTTGACACTCTTTATCTTTTTAGATCCCTATGGGCAAATCAGCAAAATTTGCTTACAGTACAGATGACAATACGATTTCAAAGGCCTCTGTTTAAGTAACTGTACACTTGAAACTTTTTAAACAAATAAATAAGTACTAATAATAAAAACTTTAAAAAACAGGGAAAAAATTACAACACTGGAGTTACACTTAGAAGGATGACTCGTGTGACTGATTTATTACACAGTGCTAACATCCTATATTTTTGACAAGATAGTAAAGTAACTAGACAAAGTGAGTTAAAGTATGCAAAGCACATGAGTTTTCCTGAAACAAACTTCCTTTGTTTCTCAGATTTGGAAAGTCCTCTGGGCTTACATAATTTTCCTCCCATAGAAAATGGGAAATGCTCAAAGATAACACTAGATGACTGAACTAATGAAATCTACAGAATTATTACTGCAGTGCAGTAACTACACAATGCATTTGTAAGCTTCTCCAAGAAAGAATGGAAGCTGAAACCAACCTGCTCAGAGGATTTTTGCTGTGTTCTAATCTGAAAAAAGCTTTCTCTACCTGAGCAAAATTCACCACAGCCAAAAGAGCTAAATTTTCCTTGTGAAACAGAACCTCCACCCTGCATGAAATGGATTTCAAAGGAAGCTGTTAGATGGCTATTTTATTCTCAGTATTACTTGCATGCAGTTCTTTATCTGCCCTTGATACAGAGGCACCATCTACACTGCTAAAGCAACTCTTCCACAGACTGCACCACTTATGTTATTCTCCAAATGATGCAGAATAAAATCATTCTCTACTGCCATTGGTCTGAGCCACAAACATCTGAACAAAGCCACGTGAGAAGTCTGATGTAATTCCCCAGTTATAACATGATGTGTTTCAGCTATTTTGCACTATGACTGCACTCCACATGTATGCCAAAGGTCCCTCTCATCTTCCTTTTGATGTAGAACTATTCTTTGCTCAAGTGGCAAGTCTGTGACTCAGTCTGCTCTGCAAGCTGTCTGACTAGTTGGATTACTAGAATTATTATTATATTAAAAAAATAACAATTTCCCAATTTCATTCCACAAACAATGTGAAGATGAATTAACAAAATATTTCTGGCATTTGCTGACTTTAGCCACCAAGTGTTTGGTATGATGAGGACTTGCTGACTGCTACAAGGAAGAACATGCCCAGAACATCCTTCCTGAAATATTTACACTACTCAAGATGCCAAGACATCTCTAATTAGACAAACCTTTTTTTGGCACACAAAAACACCACCACAAGCAAGCCAGAAGGAACTAATCTGTCAACAGCAGGATTAAATAACATAACACATTACCTGGATTACTTTCAAGGCATTTACAAAAGTTGGACAGAATCAAATAGATGGCTGACAGACTTCAATTCATTTTGAGTTGAAGGTACAGTTCTTCAATTCTTCCTCTATAAAAATCTATGCATTTTATCTCTCCACAACAGAACTGTGATGAGGGAATTAATACAGCACTACCAGACACCCCATGCTGAAACAGATCTTGCCCTGTATCTATTTCTAGGGTACTTAAATCACCTGTTACTAAAAGAAAAACAACAAAAAAACAAGAAAGCACCCCACCCAAACTTCACTGTCCCACTAGATACAAGCTATTTTCAAATCACTGTGCACCCAGTTCCTGTTTTTGAGCAGCTATTCCACGTCCATGAGGTTTTTCACAACAATCATGTAGCACATTCAAAAGAAAGTCTGGCCTTCAACCTCTGATGCTATGGCCCACTCCCATGGTCTCCAATGTAAAGCCACTTCTCCATCTCTCTGCTTTCTTAGACAGCTTATTTATTTCATCCACCAAACCAAAGACAAAGCCATCATTACTGCATACATAAAATAAAAATTTAATTAATAAAGAAAAATACCTTCAGAAGTGCTTAGCTGAAAAAGGTAGAAGATTCCTCAGTTTGGGGAAGAATAAAAATATTCCTTCAGTCTTTCAATTGGGCATATTTCAGGTTTCAACTCTACAGTTTGAATTCTGCATGTTCTTTTACGGATTAAATGCTACTGTACGTCACCTTCATACAATTGTGCTAATGCTCAAAACCAAGAACCTTTTCCTTTTCAAGATGTATGAACAAGAAACAAGAATAAGGAAAAAAACCAAGCAAATGAAGACACAGTGAAGCCCTCAGAAACAACCAAGCGGCTTCATTCAGCAGACTGGGCAGCAGTAACACATGATGAGCCCCAGCACCAATTCTACCTTCAGCAGGGATCACACACCGGTTATATTACATACACAGCCCTCTGCACAATCATGATCAACAAACAAAAAAATTATATAAGCCAGGAGTCTCAACTTTACTGGAAATAACAAGCCAAAGAGGTACAGGTTTGACCACGCAAACCAGTTATTCTATAGAATGCAACTCTTCAGCTTAAAAAGCTTAGCAAAGCCACTCAAAACTGGGTATGAAGGAATTCAGTCAGCCTCAAATAAAATAAACCTCTAATGACACAACAATCAGAAAGATAGTTATGTTAAGCCTATGACTTTCTAAAATCCATGATTCAAGAGATTCAAGAAAACAACACGGAAAAAAAGCAACTAATATGCAGGAAGCAGTATGGGATGAGACAAAAAAAATGTTCAAACCACTCTTGCCAATACATGGAGGCCACCCTACAGAAGTACACTAATTTTTCCAATATATATATTTGAATTTTCAAACCCCACCTCTGGTATCTTACAGCAACTGCTCTCTATAAAGACACAGCCTTCATCTGAATTCTTCCACAGAGGGTCTTTAGCAAAAGCTTTACTGATTTCAATATTTGGAATGTTAACCAAATGGACAGTAGAGTACCCTCTATATGTTCTCACTCTTTCCTATTTAGAAGGTATACTCCCACCAGGAGTTCTGGATTTCTGATCTTATTGAATGCTATGGAATACTCCAGCTCTTGGTTAGGTCTGGGAGCCAGGGAAACCAGAATCCTAAATTAACTAATGTGTTAGCTTAGTAATTAAATAACTTACCTAGAATCTGTCATTCCAAGAACTTTCTCCTACTGTGGTAGTCCTAGAGTAATTTTCTAATAATACAGAAATAGGTACTACATGCAAGTTCAATTATGCAAAACATTCAAACACAAGAAAAACTGTGCTTGAAATCTCTTGCTCGTCTGTGGGAAGACATGCTGTTATTATGGTCGCCAGAACCTTACACAAACATCTCTCATTCAGACAAGGATAGAGAAAGCAATTGATTGAAGAGGTGAACCAGAAGCCAAAAATTCAGAGTATGAGTTTCTGGTTTTTTCAACTGTACTAAGGCCTCAGAGCCCTCTTCCAGATCCACCTACTAGCAGCAGCTGCTCTTTGTCTTGACAACAGTGATAGCAGAATAGACATGTTCACAAACATTTGATTTGAAGGTTCATGAGAAGTATTGCATTCAAATGCAGCATCCTTAAAGACTATAATTCAAATTCATATTAATTGAATTTAACAGATTTCCATGAAAGAGACTAAGATGAGCTTGGAAGCAACTTTCAGATCCTCAAATGATGAAGATAAATTAGTTAAGTATTATTATGTTAATTATTAAGTACAATATGTTAAGTATTACAGCCAGATCCAAATAAGATGACATAATAAAGATGAAGTGCTGTTTCCTTACCAGTAAGTACACACAGATCATTAAGCATAAAAAAACCCCAAAGCATTATCTCTCTGCTAAGGAGGGTAAGAAACCCTCCACGTTTTTTAATCATGTTGGAACCACACACTTGAAAATCGAGCACTTTTTGTCTTAAATAGCTCCTTTGTATTTATGCTATTTAGAACACGTAAATCCTTCAAATAGTGAGTTACTTTTGGGGATTTTTTCATTTGTCTTTTAGATGAATAATCTGGAAGATTAAAACATCATCTTTCTTTTGACAGTTGTCAGCTAGAGCATCCTGATAAACCATCATCATGAAAGAGAAAACAGTACCATGCTTTGCCACCTCCTGCTTGTTGCTTTATTGAGCTGTAATAAGAATGAATTATACCATAAAAGATGTCACACACACTGCAACAACAGAAGGAAAAAAATCTTATTTGACTACTGAGCCTGGTGCTCTACTACAGAAAATCCCACTGAACGCTAATGATGTCTTGTGTGGGGAGCACAAGGAAACCCTATTTCCATACACTAATAGAGAAATGATGGCTGTCAACTTTTATTTAAGACTAGCTACGTAACAGTGTGCAGTGAAAGCAGAAATAACATGTATTTTATTTTACTTGATGCAACATCCAAGGATTATAAGCAGGGATGCTGACCCCTGACAGGGAATCTGACCAGAGTACTAAATGTAGAGCACAAACTCTACACAAGCTGCCCACAATGTAAACACCACAGAGCAGCAACCCAACAGTTTATTTCTCCTCCAATTCTCCACATGGATATATCAGCAGATATTAAGACGTACTTACAAACCACATTGGCAAAAGTTGCCCCAAGCTGCAACAAAGCCGCTTCTATGGATGTTTCTTCCTCTTCTGAAAAATTATGCTCTCTGAAAGTTGCACACATTCAATTTCACACTGAGGGCAAGAAACCTTTAAACCCAAGATGTCTTACACAACTAGGATTGATTTACCTGTTGTGCTGAGAGATTGAAAGAAACAATACTGCTGAAAACATAGTACCACATACAGGTGACATCAATAATTACCTTAATATCTGCTCTTATTCCATCTACTAGCTAAGGTAATCCAAGGCAACCAACACCTGCCTTCCATTCCCACATTCACAAGAGTCCCTTCACGTTCTACTTCCATTTACAGCCCTGTTCTGCTGCTGAAAGCAGCAGCAGCCATGCTCAGCAGCCACAATAACTTTGACAGGATTCCTCGAGGCACAGCAAAAGTAAAAAAGTAGTAAAAAGATAGCCTGAAAATATACCACAGAGCTGAAAAGTCCAAGTAGGGACGACTCCATCATCATGTGAGTCTTGAGACCATCTCAAGCACTAACTTCAAAACAGAGACACCAGAAATTACTTAGTGCTTTCAACCCAAGACAGGTGAAAAGGTCAGAGATCTGCACTGGAGCTTACAGTCCTTCCCCTTTGAGCTGGCAACAACTACCTTCCAGCAAGAGACAGACTTCTCAGTGAGCTATAAGCTTCCCCCCAGCTTCTCCCTTCTGTCCACAAGCTCATGAACATGGCCACAGTTCCCAGCATTTGCCAAGATGTCAAGAAGGTTCAGCTTAAAACAGTACAGCAGCAGCACAATGTTGACTCCAGAGGCTCTGGAAACCCTCAAGAGAAGACACAGCAATTCCCTTACTTGTGCCCAGCCTAGGCTTAGCCAAGATAAGTGTTCTTCATCACACTCAGTCTGCAGTGGTGAGGCACTTCCACACAATGCAGGACCCCAAACTGAGATTTATTCAAAATAAAGCAATTCTTAGTATTACATTCACAGTATGTACACACATACCAAGAAGACTTTACTAACAGTATACTTCCATATCAGCAAATCACCTACAACCACAATATTTTGAAAACTGAGTATTATTAAGAGTTCCTGAACTCATTCCAACTGGTAACAGAGTTCTTCCTTTTGATGACAGGGCAAAAGGTCTTTCATTCTCACCCTCTGCAGTTGGCAAGTGTACATTATGTGGTTCTTCCTTCTGTTAACATAATAGGGACATAACAGCCATTAACACCAGCACTGTTTTTATTAGCATCATAAAAACAAGTGACAGGTGAAGTTGTTCATCAGAAGCACACATACTCAGTTTCAGATATTTCTTAATTTTCTGCTGCTACATAAAGGTAGAAAACAAGTATCAAATCTATACTACCAATGAGCTCATCACAGGCCCCCAAAGAGTAAACTGTCACAAAGGCATTTTTCTTCCTCTAACCATCCCTTACTTTGGCAAGCATCTGTTCACCTTACTGATTTACAAACGCAAACTACTGAGAGAATTTTAGTACTTCTGCAAGAATTCCTCATCTTTTAACAGGGAAAACACAGTTACGGTTTTTCTTCTACATTCACAGTGAATTAGATCCATACCCATGCTTTTCACCATGCCGGTACATATTCAGAATATGTTTGCCTGACAAGTTTAGAGTCTACAACATACATCTCTGACAACATTATAGAGAAGAATAAATTAAATGCAGATTTGTTTTAAATGTCAAGCCATCAGTTCGTAGCCTTTTCAAAGTGAGGGAGTGAAAGTATTTTTTCTAGTGCTTTTAAGGTTTCAAGGTGGTCACGCCGTGGAACTTCTGACACATCTGCCCCACCAGCCTGGGATTTCTGCTCATTGCTGCCGGCTGTGACAGTGACTGCACCAGAGGGGAAAGTGCCAGAGGCTGAGAAGGCTGGTACTGGGCCACTGCTTCTGTGTGTTGTTAATGCCACAGTTACTGTTGTTTGTTTGCCTTACTATACATACTAGTAAAGAACTGTTATTCCTATCCCTCCTATCTTTGCCTGAGAGACCCTTCATTTCAAAATTCTAGCAATTTGGAGGGAGGGTGTTTACATTCCCATTCCAAGGGAGGCTCCTGCCTTCCCTAGCAGACACCTGAGTTTCAAACCAAGACACCTGAGTAAACAAAGTCTATAAATCCATTGCAGTGACACACAACAGACACAGGATTATACAACCAGCAACACCTGAAGCACTAAAAACTGATTTATCTCCTGCACTAGGGCTTGCATGAAACAACAAGCTAACGGACAGCAATACAAAGATGGTTTCACACACAGTTACAAGAGAAGGTCAAAACCACCATGAAGTTTCTTTTCTAAGTTCAAGACCATTCAGATCACTGGGCAAGTACTTTGCACTGGGGGAAACATAAGAGACTTTATTAAGAGATGTCCAAATAACACCACTGAAAAGCCATCACTTCCACTGAGGAGAAGACTAAATTAAAGACATGCAAGAGTTTAAATCATACTTTCTGAGTATTACCAAAGTATGCTGAAAATCTGGGTCAGAGATGTAAGTTGGACAGACCTAAAAATGCTCCTACAGTGAGATTTCCCACAGAGATGTCTTTCCTGCTCCCTCAAAACAATATTATCTTTTACTAGACAAATTAAGTGGTCATTTTTAGAAGTCCTAATAGCATGAAGTGTCAGGGCCACTGCAGAGGCTGGGAACATTGCCATGCAGGGCTCTCTCTACCCTCTGTCCCAGGAGGAGCATCCCTGGGATGCTGCAGCAATGCAGTCATCCTGCATTACCACCATACTTTGAAATAACGTCTGAGAAAGTACATTATTTTGCTTTCTAGAGCCAGGTAGCAAGCTTGTTAAAAATAATCAGAGCCTTTACCCAACACAGCCTTTGCTTCACTCCAAACACACCACTCAGGACGCCGGGAATGTTAAAGACTGAAAAATCTGTAAAAAACTCAATATCTGTAAATCTGTATTTGGGGATATGGAGGTATTATTATTGTGTTATCTGTATATTAAGCTGCTTACAAAGTCTGTGAGAAAAAAAAATCAATGTTATGATGCAATTTACTATTGGTAAAATTTGATGAGAAACTCACTTGAGAGTTAACAGCAAAATATTAGAAAAGCAAACACTCCAAATCAGCTCTGTTTACCAAATGCCTTCTTCAGACCACCGTTTGAGCACTCCTCCTCTCATTCTTTATTCTACCGAAAACAGCACGTGGCTACAAAACCTGCACTGTCCCAGCTGCCATTCAGTCTTCTATGAATCACAGATATCCAGCACAATACAAAAACACTCAAGCATTTATTCTTGGAAGGGATCAGTGTTACATGCATGTTTTCATTCCGAGCCTCCACAGGCAATTTGTTTTCTACATTATAATGTAAAAAAATGCACACGTACAAAGGCAAGGTAATAAATTCTTCCTCTTCCTTTGCCCAGGACAGCTCACAAGGGATGGAAACCAGAGCTTTCTAACACAACAGGACATCTCTTTCCTTGACATTAGTAAAATGGGACAAGCTGTAACTGAAATACACCCTACAACAATAGGTCCCTTCAGAAGAAACTAATTCTGGCTCTTCTCAGAGAACAAATGCAGTAAGGAAAAGGGCAACAAGAATAAGGGAATGCCAAAGGGGGGAAGGACTCCCACTTCTTTCACCTGTATTAGCCCACACCACCTGCAAACCTTACCCAGACAGTTCTGCTGACACTTGAAAGGTGGAAATACAAGATTAAAACATCACAGAAAACATTTGCTTCTTGTCAATGTGAAATACTACATTCAGTTTTGGAAATCATTTGCGAAGACAGTTCCAAAGTAAATGCCTACCAAGTTTCAAGGAACACAAAAACAAATGAAAGAATGCAAAGCAGTACTACTCCAATAAAAATCAGTACAGAGGCTGTCTACAAAATCTGTCTCTGAATTCTGAGCAAATGAGAAGAAGTAAACAAAAGGAACCTTTTATTTTTCCTGTATAAAAAAGACTGCAATACTCTATATTTGGTATACACTGGTACAGCAATGATAACTCCATCTCATATACCAATTAAATCCTCTGGGGAATACAAACCTCTAAGCCAGTTTGCCAAGGACACAATTTAAATACTAAAATAGAGATTAATTTTCTCACAAACAAAACAAACAGTAAATTCAGGGTAGTGTCCCATAAAGATCCACAGGTGAAATGTGAAATGCTCCTCACCCAATTAGATCAATGCACTTGTGAGGAACATCCCTCACTTCCCCTGAGTAGAATGATGCTTCCCTATGAAACCCATTACCACTGAAGCTACAGATACTACTTATAAACCAAAATACTCATAAGGCAGACCAACACCAAGAGGATTATCTGTTGATTTCTTGTTTTGAAAAACAATGTAGATTACTAGACAATCCCAGGGACTGCCACCTTCTGAAAGTCAATACAGTGAAGAACTGGGCCACCGACCCAGGCTCAGAGCCTGGCCTTCCTTCCACCAGCACACTGAAGGGCCAAGATAACCAATTCTGAAGTACCTCATAAACCTAAATGAAACATAACTGAAGTGCACATGCATATGGATCACACAGGGTTTCATTTTTTAACAGAAATGTTTTGGTTTTTTTTTTTCTAAATTTTTCTAATTTGCCATTCAGTTTATCACAAACAAATTATAAAAATCAGATAATAAACTTGTGTATGGTCAGGCAAGCATCAAAACACTGAGTGTAAGTTACAAGATGTGAATGTAACAAGATCACAGAGTGCAACATTTGATCTGGGTCACACTGAGGCCAAATGGATTAAGAGGAATTCACAAGCACCCAAGATGGCAGCACATGGCATTGAACAGCCCCAGCACAGCAGCACCCTGCAGCAGTCTGTGCAAAACCTGTTTGTCAGCAACAATGACATACAGCCATGGTCAAATTATCACCAACTGGAAATGAGGAAAATACACACAAGAAAAAGGTATGCTTTGATTAATCTGCACACTCTAAGCTTATTTTGCTACAGAAGAGGGGATGTGTGGAAAATCAATTAAATCCACTGAATTAATCTAAGGACAGGCTTCCAGACAGTAACAGAACTAAGAAAACTAACTATCCCTTAACACACTGGCATAAGATGGAAGTGCTTAGAGAATCTCAAAATCATTTAGGTTGGAAAAGTCCCTCAAAAGCACGGAGTCCAACCATTCCCCCAGAACTGCCAAATCTACCACTGAATGATGCCCCTAAAAGCCACATCTACCTACATATGTTCTAGTTTCAGTCAGGACTGGGTTTATTTTTTACAGTAGCCAGGAAGAGGGGATGGCCAGACTAGCGTTATCTGATATCATCTCACATCCTGGAATAGTCCAGAACTGTTTTACTTTCTGTGTAAATCGTTTCTCTCATACCTTTTGTTATTAATATTGTTGCTGTTATTGTTTATTTTTCTTATCTTATTGTGTTTTCCAGTAAATTGTTCTTATCTCAACCAGTGATTTTCACTTTTTTTGTGCCTCCAACTCTCAACTCTACCCCAGAACAAGAAGGCGGGGGAGGAAGGGGCAGGGAAAGGTGGAAGCCAGTGAGCTGTGTCTGGTGTGTCTGTGATATTGGGGAATATCATTCCTAAAGCACAACAAAAAATCTTTTCAATCCCTCCAGGGATGGAGCCCCCACCACTGCCCTGGGCAGTCTGTTCCAGAGCTTGGCAGCCCCTTCAGCGAATAAATTTTTCCTACACCCAATCTAAACATCCCCTGGTGCAACTTGAGGCCATTTCCTCTTGTCCTATGCTTGTTACCTGGGAGATGAGCTCAACCCCCCCTTGCTTACAACCTCCTGTCAGGCAGTCTCCCTTAGGCTTCCCCTAGATCCCATCTGGTGCCACAGTTGTGTATGTCTGGAGTGTAACAAAGCACTGACCATTTCCCCTTGGATTAGAGGGGTTCATTCTGCTCCCCATCCTGGTCTTAGAGCTCCAGGAGAACTTAAGGAACAATGAGTCTTACTATTAAAGATTGAGCTAAAGAAGGCATTAAGTATCTCAGTCTTCTCTCATCCTTTGACACCATGTTTCCCTGTGCATCCATTAAAGGATGGAGATTCTCTGTAGCCCTCCTTTTCTTGCAAGTGTATTTATAAGAACATTTTTATTGTCTTTATGGCAGTAACCAGATTAAGTGCTAGTTGGGCTGTGTCCCTTCTAATTTTCTCCCGACGTAACATCATGACATCCTTGCAGTTCTCCTGAGTTGCCTTTTCCTTCTTCTAAAGGTCATAAAGCTCTTTTTCTTGAGTTACAACTTTTCTGTTCAACCTGATCTTCCCCACCTGCTCATCTTCCAGCACATTAGGACAGCCTGTTCCTCCACTTCGAGAATTGTCCCATCTCTTTTCCTTTATGAAATCAAGTTTGGCACAGAGCATAGGCCAACTCCACCTCGGCAACACCTCCACGCTGGATGAACCATCGTCCTCATTATTTCACTGCCCTCACAGAGCCTCATCCCTGTCATGTGAGGGCACCTTGGAAGTGAGGCATTTCTGTGGGAGCTGTTAGCAAGCACACATGGAAATGCACAGTAAAAAACAGTAAAAAACAGTAAAAAACAAGAAACTTCTTTCCCTTCTTGTCCAGATGCAACGCTGACTAAAAATAACTGAAAATGAGCACGCTGTGGGTTTTTAATGGCTACAGCACTGAAAGTGAAGTCAATGACAAAAAAAAGCCTGATTTTGGCTGCTCCCTTTATTAGTACTCTTGACTATAAACATTACTGCAGCACTTTATCCTAACTGAACAGAAATTGTAAGGATACAGTAGCAATGATAGATGATGTTTCTTCTGAGAAGGACAATCCATAAAGTCCAAGCAACCATGTACAACACCATCCACCTTAAAAAAATTATTTTGAGTGCCTGCTAGGCAAAAAAATTCAAATGGCTCCTAGAACTTCTCATTTACACCCATTTTAACAGCAGTTAGGGCAGAAGAATAAAATTATTAGTAGTGACCACTGTACAAGTGCTAGCTAGTTAAAACCTCAAAACTTAAACCACCTTGAATTCTTCTTCTTGCACAATTACTGTGTTATAGATGGATAATGAGATGATTGGCTCTCACAATGAAGGGGTAACTATTTTGTGAATATTAAGAAAAGCTTCAGTGATGTATAGTTATGTTACTGTAGTTTAGATGTCCTCTGTTCTCCCCAAGGTTCCCTTTCCCCCTCTGTATTGTTGCCATCAGACAGCCTGGGCTGTCTAGGACAGGCAGAGAGAAGGTGTGCACGTGTGTCCCTTACCTGGGGCAGTGGGGAATGGAAAAGCTTGTTGCTTAGGGGGTGAGGCATGCCAACACCTGATCTGCAGTCAAGTTACAAGAAAGCAGTCCCCACCGATAAATGGCACAGAAGAGCTGACTGACAGACTTTGGGAGGGGCCAGGGCTGGTTGATGCAACCCCCAGGGGTATAAAAGACTGAGCGTCCATCTTGAAGATGAACTGGCCACATGGTATCCATGAGGGCAGTTCCCAGCGCTGTGAAGTTTTCCTTATATAGTCCTTTTGTTGTATTTTTATCAAGGTTTAATAAACCTATTTAAATTTCCAAAGTGAGCAGTTGTTTCTCACAACTGCATCTCACAGACCCTACAATTCCCAAGCTTAAACACATCATATTATCTTACACATAACAATGTTGTATTTATTTTCAGGGCACTTTTCTTCTATTTCAGGGTGAACTCAGTGCAGCAGAAGTGCAGGAAAAAAGGATGACTCCCACTCTGGCAGGATTCTCTCTTGACTGAAAAGCTGCCATGCTTATTCATCCCATACCCCAAAACTGGCTGCCTGCAGTCTCTACAATCCCCAGTGGCCTGCATAGGATGGTTTTCATTCCTCAAGCAGCAGAGCTGCACCACACAGGCAAGGCTGGGACCACCCTGGACCCACACACCGTGCCCTGCCTCTGTGTCCATCACAGCATGTGACTGAGTAATGTCACTTGGCATTACTTTAAAATATGGAATGATATCCTCAATAAGTCACAAGTCCTGAAGCTGCAAGCACATGGTCTCAAGCGACACAGTAAAGCCCAAAATGTAATAAAAATAGGAAGTGTTTTCAGGTCAGAGTGCTGAGATTCCAGTACATGTAGGTTTAGGAGTCCTGCTATCACAGTCAAACACTTCCTCTGTCATCAACTTTCATGTTTTCATACTCTTCAAAATTCATATCTGTTTTTTCTGCATCCTGAATCAACAAAACCTCAGCCTAGGTTTCACATGGCTATTCATACATAATTGTGGCAGATGACAGAGGGACACACATATAAACCTGTGGAGTCTTTGCTTCCTTTTTGCCAAGGCCAGGATTAAATGAGTGAGACACATTTGATATTTATTTAGAATTTCTTGTTTGGACTCAGATGTTTATTAGTTTTTATCTATATTACAGTCTCACGAATTGTCAGTTCTACAGCACTTCACTCTAACAAACTAAAAATGGAGCCATATCTCTCTCTCCACAAGGTCTTTTAAGGATAAACTGTCCAATTAAGAAATGACACCTGAGTTATTTTTACTTTTGACCCAACTACCTGTGCCCCACAATGCGGACTTTTTTATTCAATTACACAATACCACTCAAACCCATGAAGAAGAAGTTGAAGAAGAAGGACTAACCTCTGCCCTAAAACCCCCATCTTGCTTTTTATATATTACTATATTCTTAAACCTTAAACTCTAAGTTTTCCACCATGTGATATTACACACTTCTATTCCAACTACACACCCATAATCCTAGTTTTATTATCCAATTTTGGAAGCCTTCTCCACAGCCTCAGGTCAAATGCAGTGTTCTCTTGGGGATCAGTGCTTGTCAGCACAGAAAGTCTAAAATTCTCAGTAACCAGAGTTCCAAGATAAACCTTTTACAACTACTGCATAAAGCCCATGCCTCAGCCTCTTCATCCCTGCAATAAGGCATCACTGCCTGTCTATATCAAACCTTAATCACTTCACACTATTCATACAACAGCAACTGCATTAACTTCGGTTTACACATTTTCTGCTTGTATAAACTTGTGGAGACCAAAGAACCCTTCAGAGAACCAACCTCAGACCAAGGCCAGTAGTCTAGCTTTCAGTGTCAAAGAGTTAAGCCTCCAAGACAGGCAGGCAGAACATTTTACTTATCCTCTCATCCTCATTTGAGAGCAGCAGCTCAAAATCTGGGGTTTTCTCAGCCACCTTCACACTTTTCCCCTCTGCTGAAGGTCCATTATCCATTAAGGTTTATTATACTCGAAAACACAGCTTGCTCTCTGCAAAAGTAAAGCCTGCTGTTCACATGTGAGCTGCCATATCCAGCTGCTCCTCTTCATAACCTTACAGCTGAAACCTTTTCTTGCTTCTAAGGCCCTGACACACAGCAGAGCCCTGTCCTGTGGCATCTCTGTCAGCATGACTTATTTGCAATTACAGGTAAGACAGAGTATCTCTTCCAGCTATAGAAATGACTGAGGGAAGACGTGCTGGCAATCAGTGCTGCAGTGGCTAGAGAAGTGCACATACTGTACACCATCACTGCTTCTCTGAGTACATTCAGCTTCAAGATATGCAAAATGCATACTCAACATAGTATTTGCTTCAATTACACATCGCTATTTATTTCATCTGCAGGACCAGATTTGTAATTGGCATTCATTTAATTTCACTGTCTTAAAATATTACACCACTGGTTAACTCAATAGATAATCAGCAGAGAAATACACTGCACTGAGAGAACAGTATCCCACATAATGCACATTTATTCCTTATTCCCAGCAAACTAAAAAGTGAAGCTCTCCAGGTAACCAAGAAAAAATGAGCATACCAGTGAAACATCAAACCAGGACTATCACCCATATGATAATAACTTACCACAGTTTTCTCTTTATTTATTGCATATCTTGATTATTTTTGCACTTCCAAGAGTCACATTGGGAAACACCTACAGCAGTAGCTGAAAGAAGACACTGCATTTCTGTCCAAACCTCTCTTTCCAAGATTGTAAAATTTTTTATGTAATGCTAAAGAACACTTCTAATACAGGGCTATAAGTGAGCTCCTCACTAAAAGTTTTTCAAATTACTGAAACTATGATAGTTAAATTTCGTCTTAATTCTTATTTTATTTGAACAAATCTAAGAAAAAATAATAGCTGGGAACTCTAAACAGATTGTTAGTTCAAGAAAAACATAAGAATAGGTAAGTAGTATTTAAATTAGTCTGATAAAAATTTGAAAAACACATGACGCTAGATCATTAGCCTTTCTGCAAGTCACCTGAGTATTTGACCATAAATTAATTATAAATAGGTGTTTCTTATAAAAAATTATTAAGAACTACCTCAACTCAAGCCTAATGTCTGAACTCTGCTGCTAAACCTAACTGCATTATTCTTAGCAAGAAATAAAAGATGGAAGCTGAAAAATAATGCAGGTGTTCAGTGAAGAAGAATGAACAGCATAGTATTGCATAATAAACTTTCGGCAAAAGAGCATGAAATCACAGATGCATTCTTTGAAATTTTTACTGACCTATATAAAAGTGTCAGAGTGGGTTCTATTTATTCTTCTAATTGTGTAACACTGTCATTTTCTAGAGATGGTTTTGTTTGGTTTATCACCAGGAGCTGGAGTGTTCAACCCTACACATGCACTGTCAACTGCTGTGATTTTGCCTGATGCCAGGGAGCTGACATTACATTTGTTTGTGCAGACACAGTCAAAGGAAATAAAGTCAGACCTCAGTATTGCCCAGCCTGCTACACTCTATCTTTCATTCTGTTACTCTAGAGGTAAACTTTAGCATAATATTAGTGGGATTAATTTAATACACTATTTATTAAAAGGGAAGGCAGTCTAAGACAACCCCAAGCTTACATTTTCTACTCAAGCAAAAACAAATTCAGAGGTACTAATGAACCCTGTCCATCTGACACTCTCCTCAGACAGGCACTGTACAGCTAATCACAAGTAGCATTAGTTATCTTTAACATGCATACACAACACACAAGCACACACAGTCTGCCACCTCAACAGCCTGCAGTGCCATTTCAGATTTGTATTTCACCTATTTCATATTTAGACTTTATGATCATTACCCCTTTTAGCAAGGGTCATTTTATTTTGACATCTATAAAGCGGTTCAGTATCTTCACCAAAAACAAATCACACAAGAAAATTTGACCTACTCTCCATTACTCTGAAGTAATAATTTCTCTGAATTTCATTGGATTTAAGTACACAGTACCTAGGAATAAAAAAAATAAACAAAAACCCAACCAAAATCACTCACAGAGATGCAGGTTAGGCATCAATCTTTGCCAGCTATAGCCTACATTCAACCATTATACACAAACCACATCCTTAAAAAACCCACTTCACAGCCAGAAGAGAATGCAAGGGCTACCCCAAAGCAGGAAACTGTTCTTTCCTCTTGCACTGCTCCTTTCAGCACCAACCAGCCCCAAAGGCCCTGAGGCTCAGAAGGGATGCCTGGGGAGCCTGGGTCCCAGACACACACTGCCCAGCCTAGCACATTTCCATTCACAACAGCGGATGTGACCATGCCCAAATTACACAGAGGAATCACTAAGTGCTTTGTAAGAGATATGGATTGCTTTAGTCAGGCTTCCCCAAATGGCTACATACCATCCCCCCCTATAAAAAGAGGAGTGATGAAAAAAAAAAAACCAAACCAAAAACCAACACTCTCTTCAAGCCAAACTTCTCTCTTTGCAAACAGTATTTATATCCTCACCCCTTTATTTGGAGCCCTAGCACAAGGCCAGTGGTGTCTGACCACAGGTTCTAACCATGGTGACAGCATGCCCAGTGCCTTTATTGGACAGGTAACACTGAGAAACAGGAGTGCCAACACCTCCATACAATAACCAACCCATCACAAAGAATTTTCCAAAGGAGTTTGACACTCACATTTTTCTTTTAGCACTCGCTGTTGCATTTCTGACTACAGTGTTGCAGGTACACTACCCCAGACAAACAGAGTGTCCCTACAAGCTGTCACAGCTGTAAGGCACTGGCCCTCCCACCACCCCTGCAGCTACAATGCATTAGAAATGGAGAGGACACGCAAAGCAGAACCACCAGTTCTCAGGGAGCTTCAGTTCCAATCAGGATTAGTCCAGTTATGTGCCGCTGGCACCTGTGAGAGGCCAGCATGTTTCAGATGCGTTCCTAGAGAACATTATCTAGCTGAGTTCCACTGTGGAAGTTGAAATTCCAAGCACTCTGCAGTGCTAAAGCCCAGTGCACCACTACAACAGCACCTTCTCCTCACATCTACTTGTGATTTGAATATAAATGCCAGTAGAGGCACAGCATAAAGCAACCAACTTTAATCAAAAGGAAACATCAAATAATAGAATCATCCAACTACTGTCCCTGCACAGAACAGCCCAAATGAGCCTACCATGTGCTCAAGAGCATTGTCCAAATGCTTCTTGAACAGCAGCCTTGGGGCAATGACCACTTTCTTGGTGAGTGTGTTCCAATGCTCAACCAGCTCTGGGTGAAAAAACCTTTTGTCAATATCCAAATGAAACTTGCCTTGAAACTCCATCCATTCCCTCGGGCCCTGTCACGGGGTGATCTTTCCCTCCTGAGGAAGCTGTTGACCACAGTGAGGCCTCTGCTCAGTGTCTTCTCCTTCAGGCTGAACACATCAAGCGCTCTCAGCTATTTCTCGTATGGTTTTCTCTCCAGGCCCTTCACCATCTTCACAGCCCTCCTTTGGATTCTCTCAAACAGCTTTAGATCTTTCTTATATTGGGGTGCCCAAAGCTGAACACAGGACTCAAGGTAAGGCTGCAAGAGCTTCTTGAACCAAAGTGCTGTACCATCCTCCCCGTACCACAAAACCAACCTGTTCCATTCTCTGTGTTCACTGTGCTGTCTTCCCCTCTAAGGCTTCATTGTGGTATTTTCCCCTTCAAAGCTTAACAGGCTTTTTCACTGGGATTTATCAACTGATATCAGCACATGCCACACAGCCAAACAAGGCTCAGCATGACTGCTTCCAGTTCACCTTCCAAGAGGTTCTAAAAACAAGTGTACAAAATGTACAAAATGTACATCCTAGCCCAGAAAGGCTAGGCTTTTTTAAGCTGGTCTTTTTTCCTCACTCTCTTTAGCAGTTACTAGACATAGTCCACTGACCTACTGAACCTGCTGGCAGACCAGCCATCACTGACTTGAAGCATAAACTCATTCAGAATGGGTATCAGCTCCAGAACAGAGGTGGGGTATATCTCTCAAAGCCATAACTGCTCAAAACAAGTGCCTCACTTCATAAAGGTAAGAAAAAGCTGACAAAAAGGACAGGCTTCCTGTCACCACAGGCCCCCAGCCAGGTAATAATTAGCATTGACTCCATGACTGCAGAAGGCTGATCAATTGCTTTATTATATCATATTATATTATACTGTACTTACTAAGAGACTCATAACCCTTACAGACAGTCTGATATAGCTTTGACCTAACTGGTCAATCCATCCAAACACCAGCCAGTGTCCAATTAAGAAGCCACCCTTTGGTAAACAAATCTCCATAACACATTCCACACGTGCACAACAATAGATGCAGCAAGTGGAGATAAGAATTGTTTCTCTTTCTTTTCTCTGATGTTCTCACAGCCTTCCCCAGGAAAACGTCTGGGAAAGTCATCTGTTGTTCTCTGTGGCCAGAGCTGCTGCCACAGCTTCCCAGAGCCTATGCTCTTTGATCTGCCAAGACTTCCCCAGGAGACAAGGACATCAGCACACACTTGCTCCCCCCATTCCAAAAGATCATCTCAAGAGCTAAATTTCATTCAGAGAAAATGGTTTCCTTCTGACATCTCAGAAAAATCATCTGTATAAGAACTGTATGTGCTTGCACACAGAGGAGGGAAAACAACAACCCATATGGTACTGTAAACCAAAACTTAAAGCAGGATGGCAAACACCATCCAAGCAGAGGACTCGGAAGAGGCTCTTCTGGAAGAGAACCATCACATGCAGCTGAACCCCATGTCTGGCATTGCAGCCTCAAGGATGAGTGAAGGAGGGGGCAGAGACCAACAAGCAGAGGTGGGGGGCACAGTAGTGATGGTGTAGGGGACACATCAGGCACAAGACCAAACATGAGTCTGTAAGACTTTCCACCATCAAAGCCAATGGGGGCACTTAGGAAGCATCACCTTATCTAGGGATAATCATTACCAGCAAAGCATGTAATTTTAATTCACCTTTCTTATCGCCTCCCATCATTAACTGGGAAGAGAGAGAAATCCACACAGAGACATGGGTGTGTCTGCTAAGCCAGCATTAATAAAGTATTTGCTGTATGTGTACCTTCAAGAACAACTGGGCTACATATTTCAAACAGTTTCAGGCAACCAAACCCATTTCCTAACTCACAATTAGTTCTGCAGATAACTCCAACTATTACATGTGTCAGTGGCAGGAAGATGTTAGGGATTTATGTACTATATGGATCTAGCAATCTACATGCAGAAAAACAAACAAATTTAAAAAAAAAAAAAAACAGTAACTACCACCATTACACAAAAGCATGTATTTTTATTAAAAATAAATAAACCTGTATGTATCCCAAATGTTTCTTCACACAAGTCATAATATGCCGTGCATTAGCAAGGAAACCAATTACAAAACTAAAAGGTTTACTGAAAATTGAGGGGACCCTGAGATGAAGCACTCTTATTCGAAATTACAATCTCTCTTTCCTTAACACTGCGTTTTTAGCTATGTCAAAAAAAAATTTCAAAGACTCCAATGGTATGCTCTACGTGAGCACTTTCCTAAAAACCCCAGCTGTGTGTTGTGAGTGCCAGTGATCCAGCAATTATGACAAGCATTTCTGAGTACCTAATCAAAACAACACAAGAAGCAGAACTGCATTACTGACTTCAAGCACAAATTCATAACCATATTGTACATAAATCTGCTAATACCGAAAGCAAAAAGACCAACAGTTACTATTCTGGGCACCAAAAGATGGGAGACTCAGTACGGGAAGTTTCAAGAACACTTTTCAAGTATATTTAAGAGGGAGCTACCAAGGTTCTGTGAAAGTAAAAATAAAACCATAAACATAAACACACACAAAATCACTCCAAAAAAGAAAACACCACACCCAAACAACAAAAAAAAAAGCCTACCAAAACTTTACAGTTGTTTTTTTTTTAATCAAGAAACTAAGCATCATTTGAGGTCAGAGACAATAAATAACAGAGGAAAGAGAAAGTTTCTAAGCAGACTAAAACAAACCACCAGCACAAATCTGAACAATTATATTTAAAAAGACATGTATAATTTTAGTTTAACTCTGCTTAGTTTACTCCTATTTCACTTCTACATTCTTTTAATCTTCTGGCCTTGATACTCCCTTAATGACTGAAATGAAACCTTCTCTGAAAGACGTACCTATGTAGTCAGAATTCCCCATATGCAGTTAGTGACACCCACCTCGTCCCTACGTACAATTTAAATAAAGTCTCCAAAGTAACACAGAAACAATAAACATTATTTTAAAGGCGTATCTCCAGAAAGCAGTGACCTCCCCACTTCCATAAAGGAAAAGATAACATTCACACATAGCACAGCGTCTCCTATAGACTTCAAGAGCCACATCCCAAGAAGGCAGGCAGGGCACTACTGCCTGCAGGCTCTTCTTACCCAGCTGCACCTTCTCCTTTCAAAGCACAAGCAGAACAACAAGGGGGATGTGGCCCACTAAATTCAAAGCGTTCTATGTTTTTGATACCATACCAATTTAGATGCCTTTAAGTGATTTGGCTGCACAGGTCTGAAAATACTGAGACACTTTCCAGTGGAATTTTTACATGCTTTTTATGATATGCTGTTAGGGTGCAGGTGAGTGAGGGGCAAGGAGACAAAAGCACAACTCATCCCCAGATGTTCGTGTGGCAACAGGAAGATTTATTTTTCACAACCCCCCCTTACAAAGGGCATTTTGAAAGACCTGGTCTGGATATTCTCATTGGTCTGAACTCCACATCCCCTTAGGATCTGGCCAGTGAAATGCTTGCAGCTTCATAAGAGATCTGATTGGGAGAAGCCCCTGTCAGTCAATCCCAGGGCTTGGTATATAATATCCATTAACAATATGTAACTGAAGTCATGGGAACAGTTGACTCAACATACTCCCCCTTTCTTTTCTGAATACTTTGACTCAGAAAAAAGCATATAACTTCTAGATTTCTGTACCACCTGACTTAGGAAGAAAACTTGGCATCCTGTGACATATAGTGTTCATTAAAGCCAAAGGACGAATCTGCAAGGTACACATGCCCAAAATCTATAGGGTTTTTAATTAGGAAATGCTAAACCAGATAAAGATTCATTTGTAATTGTAAGGCTTCCTCTCTATTATTCCCCTTGATTCTTACAAGAGAATCACTAGCTTTCCAAAGATGCTCAGTAAGTTGTTTATTGCCTCTTCCCATCAACTTGGGAAAACTATTCAAATCTGGTTCTTACAACACCTGCCACAGAACAGCAAGTAAAATCTTTCATTTTCCTACGCTTGAAGATTACTATCAGACAGACCAGCAACTTGACTCCTGACATGAGCAGAAGCAGTCTCTGAGTGACAGAAAATAGAGTCAAGAGTCACAAAAACCAGTGACACTGTTTCTCAAAGATGGCTAGAGTGAGAAGTGGAGGTGGGAGTGGTGCTTGCCACAGTTGATGGGTGTTGTTTTGGTTTTTTTTTTCTAAATGAACCTTATTGTTGCTCCTGAAATAAGAATTAAAACTGTTAGAGCAAGATAAAATAAGCTGAACACCAAAAAAGATAACACTGAAATGAAAACAAAATCTCACAAGACTTGTGAGTTTACTGACTGCACAATAAGTGAGAACAGGATTTTTCACTGGTGTAGAAGACACTCACAAGCCCCTCTGGACCTGGTGTGATGGATCCTGGCAACTCATCAGCCCAGACAGGCAGGAGAATCTCAGGGGAGCAGCACCAGAACCACAGAGCTTGGCAAGGGGATGGAAATCCTGGGAGGTCTCCCCACCCACACTTGTGCAAAAGGCAACATAAAGGCAAGAATTCCAAGCAAATCTTAAGACTCTGTACAAGCACAATACAAACAAAACAAATGATACTCTGATGGGAGTGGTGCTGACACCCAATTACTTCAGTTTTCTTTCAGCCCCCTGGACAAGCTTATACCTTGCCAGAAGCCCAATTCCAGGGAAAGAGTAGGAGCATCTGGTGGCAGCCAGGGCAACGGTATCACACCAAAATTTAACTTGCAGTTTTCTCTGGAACTATTCTCTGGAATTAAAAAGCAGTAAGCAATGGATAAACAAAGCCTGTGCTCCAGGTTAAACACAGTATTCCCCAAAGGCTCCTGTGGCCTTGTGCACCAGCCTCAGCTGTCACAGGAACACAGGAGCTATTGCTCCTAACCACATTATTTAGTGATCTTCCTCACATGGGTTTTTTTCTATGCAGACTCAGTCATCTAAAACAGAGAAGATGCAAAAATGCATTAAATACTCCTCGTCTGTTGATGTGAACCAATTTCTTAAAAACTGTTTCTTTCCTTCTTGAAAATTTCGGTTTTGAAGAGCCAAGGAGCAGGGCTGAATGCATGGAGCAAAGACAACCGTAAGCAGATACAGTGCAAACTTGCTCAGCACTACTCATCAGCATCCAGGATCTTTAGATTTTTACCAGTCCTGCTGAAACAAAATCTTTCAAAGGGTTCAAAAAACTTATCATTCACTTTTCATCACAATTCAACACCAAGAAGAAACACTTTCCAACTGTTTCCTTTATTAGTTCTGCAAATGTTAATGCATTTTTATCTGCAAAATCCCAAACTACAATAACCAGTTTTTCAAAGAAAACACTTGCTCACAACAGGCTTAAAAATAAAACCATCAAGTATAAAGCTTAATTATGTTTTGACAGCAGCAAATCTCATATCCTGAAATCAATAACAAAATCATTTCTATTGTATTTGCAACCAGTCTTATTGTCTACAAAATATGGCATGACCAGACACTAGTGTAATCCCCTCAGGGTGTGTGGTTAAAGCATTGGGAGTATGGGAGTAGCTGGTGCAAAGAGAATTCAAACTCCATAATTAGAACAGAGAAATTTGATCTAGCCTTTTCCACATTACAGGTTATTATTACATTTCTCCCGTTCACAATGATGAAGCCATCTTCCATTTATCTCCTTGGAAAATTAGCTCTGCAGTCTTCACATCCAAAGGCAAAACAATCTGTTTATCTTTTCAGCTTGTCCCAAGCCTCTACTGCCAAAAACATGTCTCCAGTTTCCATCTGCAAAATGATAGGATATAGGATACTTGGCATGTCTTTCCTAGCCTGGTATTTCTTCTTTGAGGAGGCAAATAAGGCACTTTTCAGAGTCTTCATTCTGATAAATCTGATTGCTCTTCTCACCTGGTTTAACCTCCAGAGTTGGAATTAATTTTTTTTTTTGTTTTAAATTACTTCTATCCATCAGAGACACCAACTGTTGCCCCAGCTCTCCCTTCCCTACGCCCTTCTCAGAGATGATGGCTTACTCTCAACACAGGCTCCAGGCCCCAACATCCCCCCTTAAAAAGCAGGCAGTCACTTGACTGATTATCAGACTCAGTGTCAAACACCACTTTTACAGCAACAACAGAAAACTCAAGGCTTCCATCCACTGCTGTTGAGCCCCACAATTCAACAGCACTTTATGAGTCACATTTTCTCTCTCTGCTCATAAAAGGAGTACATAACAGCTTTTTGTTACTTCAAAGTTTTCTTCCAAGTGACAGATTAACTAAAACTTTGTCTTATCAGTTAAGAGATACAATTTCCTTAAAACATTTTACAAGCATTTATGCATGCACTGCTATTCAAGCATGTCCAGCCTCACTCAAATAAAAGTGGATGCTTCAGATGAGACAAGCAATCTACATCTACGTCAGTCCCAATTTTTACAGCCTGAGCCTTGACCTCCAGTATTTTTGCCACTGCCCGTGGCAGTTCTGTATGCAGTTTAGCATTTGTATTATAGCTAGTGCCTCAGTTTTGGAGACAAATTTCAGGAGAAAACGCCCTGGAATGAGCATTTCCTCTAAGGAGAAAGGGCATTAATAACTCCCTTTTCTTCTGACAATGAGAGAAATGGACATCAGGGGATGAAAGTGGAAAAAAAGTAGAACTGTTTATTAAAGCAAGATACCTACAAAGCACAGGGGGAAAAAAAACCCTCTCCCCTCTCCAGAGACCATAACTTAGAGAAAAATCAATTTTACAGGGTTAAATCTTCAGAACAAGCAATCTCTACTTTAAAGTTGTGCTGATAAGGTAAGAGAAGGTTTGCTGCAGGCACAAAGACAATGCAACAGTATGACACGGAGATTGGAAACAACTCCAGAATCCTGCCCCATCTCTATGTTTTTTAATGTGTGTGTCCATTGGACACTAATTCTGACTGCTGGAGGTGGATGAGGTGGCAATTTTCACTTTCACCACAAATTAACAGTATACTCTACTGGAATCAATTAACTGTATTACCCAAATTTAAGCTGTATTGCTGTTTCATAGTTTCAGAAACCTTGAAGTCCAGTATTAATACAGTTCCACAAAAATATAGGAAATTTCCCAACCTCCCCCCATCTTGAACACCTATTAAACATGTGCTTTCTTTGCTTAATTGTAATCCAAAATGATTTTGTAAATCACACAAATCGTCGCACTGGATCACTGTGGTAGCCTGCTCTGAAAAGCTGTTAAATGTTTTTACTAACAGGCAAAACCAGTTTTGCCCCATTCCTGTCATATGTTACCTGCTGTGCTTGAATAGGTAAACTCTGCTCTAGGGAATTATGAGAACAAGATGAAGAACAGAGAATTCCTATCTGGATTAGCTACAAATGGGTCAGTGGGAACTGAGTGAAGTCATCCATCCCTGAATATACTTCCTTGGAGATTTCTGCCTTTTTGCAGTGACTTGACACTAAGTTTTAACAACCAGACACTCAAGAGGGGTGATATGTGTAAAAACTTTTATACCCTGCTGCAAGTCACCAGAGGGAGGCAAAGGAGCCAACACCTTAATTAAACATTATTGCACAAACTTCCATAAATGTGGTTTTGGAGGCTGCTCTCTTCCCCAAAGAAGCTGCCTGCTCTTTAGATGAACCAGCCCGACTGCTGGTGGCCAATTTCCAACTCTGAAATATTTGCCAGAAGATTACCACCTACCAAAAAATGTCCAGCTCATTCCTTTCAGAGCAGCACAAACTGTAAAACCAGCCTAGAGAGGGGTCACAGAGCATTTACAGAGTGGTGGCCACTGCAGAAGCAGCTCTTTGCAGACAGTGGTAAACTACTGTCTGGAAAGAACAGCTGGACTGCAAAACCACAAAGCACCCTGGCTCATGTGCTCCTCTGTTTAAAGCTTGGCTGTCCCATGGTAGTTACACTGAATGATATACAGATGTATACATACAGTAATGTTAAATGTAACACAGTAAATATGCAAATATGTTCAGGGGTTAAATATATTTGCATATATTATCTTGATACATAAGATGCTTTAATGCATGGAATGCCATCGCTTGGACAGAAGCTTTACTTCTTTTGGAAAGCCTCAATGTGTACTTACTTAGCATTTAATATTCAATCCCCAAGACAGGATGAAGCTCTCCTGAACTTGCTGGGAGGACTATCAAGAAAACAAAGCCAGAAGTCATGCCCCACAGATGTACAAGTCAGAGCACTCACAAAGTTGTTCCACTGGGAGCTGCAGTAAAGAAACCAGCAACATCCACACCTACTGCTCAGCCCTGTTCCTGTTAATCAAGGCAGGGCAAGAAACCTGCAGCACACAAACACATAACAGCAGTGTCCTTACTCTCAGTAGCTGGTGTAAAGTTTTCCACCCTCCTAAAAAACATGACGTATTTGAACATCTTTACGTTCACACTCCAACATGTGCCTGTCACCTGGAAAACATGTTTTGCAAGCTACTGCACTGATTACAACCTTAGAGTGTACTGGCCCTTACCCCAGTTTCCATCACATGCAATTTTTGGTTTGTAATTACTTGAATCATTGTTTTGCTAGAAAGGGCAGAATCAAAACAATCCTGTATCCTCCCAACAGCAAGGAGCTTGGGGTGTGGCATTCATATATATAGATACAGATACTAATTTGCTGTAATTCAAATTGATCTCCTTTAAGAGAAGCCATCATCCACATCTGTTTTGTTTCTCTTTTGTTCTGTGAGTAAATTCTCACATGGAAAGACAAATATTTTGGTGACTGGAGCATCTGGAGCACTTTGGAATCTACATTAAGATTTAATAATCAGGTAGCTCTCTAACAATTTTTTGGTCCAAATGAAGAAAAAGATCCCTAGGTTTCAGAACCAATATCACATTAAAATCAAGGGCAGAAAAGTGACTTATTTAGGGCTTAAGACCCAAAGACGCACAGTCATTTCTGGCTGATATTCTCAGCCAGCTCGTTATCTCCTAAGCGGACAGAAAAATTGTTTTCAAAACCTCAGCTATAGGCTGAAGGAGAGTTAAGGGATGGCAGGCAGACTCCAGATCAGGTTGAGAGAATGAGGACTCATCAGACTGCATTCAGCTTTAAGCAAAAAACAGGTCTGAGTGAAAGTTTAACCGCTATTAAGAGTCCTTTGACTCTAAATTATTCCAGGCTCAAGCCTGCTATCAACATTGCTCCTGGCATTCCTCAGCCTGGCAGCAACTGTTGTAAACTCTCATCACAAGAGCACGTTCTAAGAGCTAGCCAAGCTTACATAAAGTCCTCGTTCGGTATTTTTTCAATTTGCTTTACTTATAATCTTCTTATACCACTGGAATTTTTTCAAAGTCCCTGGAATGTAAATCCAATAAAACACAGCTCAAGACTTACGTGTTAAAACCACACCAGACATCTCACCTAACAACTTCAATGAACCTATTATGATATATAAACCCAATTACCTTTTTATCATCAGCAGTCCTAATCTCTTCATTGCCTTGATGTAAGGAGGTATGTAAAGGTCTGCTGATTTAATACACTCTATGCAATAATAAGATACATATGTATACATATAATAATGTTAAATGTAACACATTATATATGCAAATATGTTCAGGGTTACATATATTTGCACACATTATCTTGATAGGTAAGGTGTTATAATGCATTATGTGTATGTGTCGGCAATGGAGAGAGTCAGGGACACTGATTTGGTGATCAGAATCTGATTTTATTGTGGGACACAAATGCTTATATACTATTTCAGGGAGACCAGTAGTGTGTACTACAATGATTAGGTTAAAATCACATACACAAACTTATGCATATCACAACATCTCTTGCTTGCACAGTTTAATGGGATTTTCTTTTTCCAGTAAACCTTTCTGATTGAATCTTCTTGCAATCTAGGTCTAATTTTCAAAATTCCATTTGTTTTTGCCAAGGCATCCTGTAATCAAATCTCTGGTTAACCAGGTCTGAAGTCCATTGTCTGTCTTGTGTCCCCTAATATCCCAACATCTCCCCCTTTCCTTTCAACCAAAAATACTCTTTTAATGATCTTATTAATTAACATCTGCACATACTGAAAGGAATCATGATTAATACAATTATTATCAAAATTATCACATACATACATACATATCCTAAAAAGAATCTTTTAATTAAAAACTCCAGCCACTAAAAGGCTCAGGTTTGATCTTTATAAACTAAAAACATTCCTGATGGCAGCCATGCTACTGCATTTAGAAAAGCTGCCAGAAGTGTAATTGTACCAAAAGGTTTGATTCTCATACAGAGGATGATAGGAAGAAATATTTTTAGACTGATTCCTTCCCATATATTTAAAATTAACACAAAAATCCAATTTTACAGAACCCAGGAATTCTAATTCTTGGGGTTCCACCAAGGGTGTTTCAGGAGGGTAAGGGATCCAATTTGATATGGTTTGCTTTCAAAAATTTTTTAGTGTAAATATTAGTGTAAAATTATGGAGGAGCTATATTCCCCCTAATTTTTTGTGCATTAGTGTAAAGTTCTGGAGGAGATATATTCCCCCCTAATATTTTTTTAATAACATGTGTTTCTCATTATAAACATGAAGGTAACATAAAAGCATAACAATATGTAATAATACAATAAACTTATACTAAGTAAAAATAAATAATAGATACAATTACTAGCATGTGAAAAATAAAATGGTGCTTTAAAACAATTTAAATAAATTTCTTAAATATTGTACCATTACTTAAGAGTCTGTAGTAATTGACAAGCTTTATTTTTTAAAGTGAGAACATGGAAAATCATTCCCAGGTAAGATTTCCAAGTTCACCTTAAAAGGAGGTTTAGCTATTACAGGTCCAAATTTGGTAATTCAAAATTACTTGAATATAATTTTGGTGCAGAAAATTTTCTCTACTAGTTAAGGCCAGGACGTGGCCAGGGTCCAGGCTTTTAACTGGAAGAGTCTTTTTAATATATTTAAGAAACCTCTTGGTTTCTTAAATATATTGGTAATAGTAATTAGAAAAATAGTATATGTCTTATAAATAGCTATACAACAATAAGTGAAGTTTTGTAAAGTAGCTGGCTTTCTCATTTATGGTTCATCAGTGGTACCATAGACAAACAGCAAATGAATAAAGTAATGCTTGTTATAAAAAGCCAGTGAATTCACATCATGAGATTAACAACATAATTAGGGTTACTAATATATCAGTAGAAACTGTCTTAAGAAATTGAGGTTACATTTTCCTAGACATTTAAGCATATATGACATTAAAGTAAAAAAGTAAAAAAGAAAGCATTAAATAACTCATAACTAATAATGGTCATAATATGGAATTGTTTCTCATTCATCGGTATTCCTTCTAAAAAATAAAATAGCAAAAAACAAAATAGCATTATCTTGTAATTTAAATTAGCAAATTTTGACAAAAATTCATTCAGACTTTATGTCATTCACTTGTATATCAAAGAAATTATATGTTGTTATTCAAACACATATAATTCAACAGAGCTTTAAATCAACTTCACTAGAACTTAACCTTAATAAAGAATCTCTAAAAGAACTTAACATCACTGAGACTAAACAAAACTCAAATCTTAACACGAATTAACTTATTTAAACTATTATTACAAAAAGGTTACTGAAAATTTTTCATATAACAGTTAAACATAAAAATAAACAACATACAAGTAAACAAATGTACTGAAATCTTTACAATAAAATTACCTTGTTAAAACTATGGAATAAAAATCAAGCACTTAATAAAGCTGACAGCGGAGTTAAGTCTCAAAAAATCATTACAGATAAAGTTCAAGGTTTGTCTTGAATATGAGCTAAAGAGCTAAAGAATCTTGAATTTAAAACTATCTAATTCCTCTTAGTGAATTATGTAGTTTTGCTATGTTACTAATATGTAAAAAGACACCCCCTCTATACCAACACCTTTGAATTGTTCTAGTATCAATCCTGTTAAAAATCACAAATCACAAGTTACTAAAATTAGAAGGTAAATCTCAACACTGGCTGGTGCCAGGTGGGGCGGGGGGGCACACCCCCTGCAACAGCTTTAAAGATTGGTTGTAGGATAGATTTAAGTTTGGCTTAGTAAGACTAATGAGATATAAACATTGAAGGCTAAAACAAAAAAAATATTTCGTTTTATAGTACTAAATAGCTGTACCGAAAAATTCACAAAAAATACACTGTTAATAAAATGCAAGTAACTGGAAAGTATAACCCGTTTGACCAGGGCTAGGCGTCCCTCAGGGCTTTAGATCTGTATCAAGTGACCCTTTGGTAGCTGCTGCTCCTTCCAACGCTTGAAAGCACCTGGAGCACTTCAGCCAGGGACCATTGTGGGAGTGTCCCAAATGACTCCTGCACAAAATATCGATGCATAAAAATTCCCCACTGTGTTAACACATCCCTCCCCCACAAAACCAGGGGCACAGACAGCACAAAAAGTTTAACTGTGGCGATCCGCCCATCAGGCCCTGCTATTGGCACTGAGTGTTGGCTTTGCAGGCTTTAGCTCCTTCCAGCCATGCTGGAGAGTCCCCAAGTCATTAATGGCCAATCCTTGGGCATTTGGCTTCTTGAGGCAACAGTCACATCGGCTCCTGTATCAATGAGTCCTGCTAGGAGCATCTCTGCCCTTCAGAGTCACTTTGCAATTGCATGTTCAACGCTCAGATGTAATACAGTTGTGTCCACAAAATCTGCAGGATCGCTGTGGAACCAAAACCCCCCTCCCTCTGTTCTGCTATGGGGGTGCAGTCAGGGGTGCTGCAGGAAAGGCTATAAATTGGGCTGTATTGCTCCTGGCTGGCACTACACAGGGCGACTGGGGAGCCCATGCCATGAGTCAGAGTCAATAACTCTGGGGGAACAAACAAACAAAGTATGCATACACTGTCCAGGTAGCCCGAAAACTCCTGTGGGAATCAAATGAACAGATGAATGAAGTTACATCACTGTGCTGGAGGTTGCCAGGTCCATCCCTGTGCTGGGGTGGCTGGCTGGTGACAGGGTGGCTGGTCAGTGAGGGTCCAGCCAGGGCTGCCTGGGGCATCGGCTGGGGCAGCTGTGCCTTCACATGGTGCCACACTTTGCACTTTGGCTCTGATTTCCCAATATTGGACAGCCTTCAAAATCATACTTGGACGGACACTGATTACGGCACAGAGGGCAAATACCAGGAGTTTTGGATTTGGCCTCCCCCTTTTCGAAACAGTCCTTTTTCAAATGCTGAGCTTTCCTGCAAGTTTAGGGGTCCCCTCCTTAAGGGCCTTTTTCTTTAGCTGCATCCATTTTTCGTGAGGGTCAGGAGGGAATGGATCAGTCTCATAACCTGAATGTATCGGTCCTGGATTGAAAGGCTCCCCCTCCTCACTGCTAGAGCAGTGGTCAGCGATATAAACTGCTAACAGCCATGGGAAAGGATGCCTTCCCCTCCTTTTGTATGGGCAGGGGCAAGGCTGATGGCTTGAGGAGAGACAGAGCAGGGTAGAGGGCTGGCAGCATCCAGCCGCTTTTGCTTTTTCAACGTCTTAAAAAAGTATTCTCCAGGACGGGAGTAAAAGTGACTTAAGGTCCTGCTTTAGGAGGGGGGAGTCATGCTTTGCCTTTAGGAAGGGTGAGCATGGTTTAATGTGGATATGACAGCCTGGTCAGAGAGCAAGAAAACCAGGTAAGTTTTCTCACAGTCAGCTTGTGAGACTTCAGGGAGTTGTAGAGATATGATGATAGTTTGTTATTATAGATGAGAGCTTGTTATTATAAACAACCTGCAGATGGTGTTTTCCTACTCTCTTTTCCTGGTTTTTCTCAAAGCTTGTTTATAAGAAAGGTGTTTTTGTTAATTAGCCAATCAGGTGAAATGTACTGATTGATTGACCAATCTGGTCTGTCTGTATTGGAACAGTCTATAAAAAGAGAGAATGTTCATAGTAAAGTTGCTGCTGTCTTCCGGTGAGTACGTGCAGTTTCTTACTCAACAGCAACAGTTTCACAGACCTCTCTCTCTCTGGACATTTCCTTTGCCATTTTTAGTTCCTTTCTAGCTCCCCTGGCTCACCTGTCAGTCGCAGCAGACAGGGATTGTGGGGCCATACACGGTTCTCTCACCATCACAATCAGTTCCAGGGGCTCGCTGACTGCCGCCAGTCAGGCCGGTTCATTTCCTCACACGGAGGCACCAATTATCAGTGATGGAAAGAGACAGAGACACTGATTCGGTGATCAGAATACAATTTTATTGAGGGATACAAACACTTACATACTATTTCAGGGAGACCAGTAACGTGTACTACAATGATTAGGTTAAAATCACATACACAAACTTACGCATATCACAACATCTCTTGCTTGCACAGTTTAATGGGATTTTCTTTTTCCAGTAAACCTTTCTGATTGAATCTTCTTGTAATCTAGGTCTAATTTTCAAAGTTCCGTTTGCTTTTGCCAAGACATCCTGTTATCAAATTTCTTATGTTAACCAGGTCCAAAGTCCATCGTCTGTCTTGTGTCCCCTAATATCCCAACATGTATGCATACATGTAAATACATATACATGGACATTTGTCAAATATAATTTTTATTTATTAAAGCAAAACATGTATTTTTCAACTTCTGGTTATTGCATACTTTTTTTGGAAGATGTCAAAATTACATCATTCAGAGTATTCAGGACTAAGGATGTCAGTTAAGCCTGGGAATTCCAACACACATGAATCAACCAAACAGTGGATGGGGCAGGCTACCCAGAGAGGTGGCACAGGCTCTGTCCTTAGAGTTCCATTTTCAAGACTCAACTGCAGAAAGCCCCGTGCAGCCTGGTCTTTGCTCTGGTCTTTGGGCAAAGGGTCAAACCAGAGACCTCCTTCAGGTGATGATATCCACCAATTTCTTGACCAAGCCTCCACACCCAACAGCTTGTGTTAATTATTTTAGTGAGTCACTAAAAATAATTATTCTACTCAGAGAAACAGCTGTCAATTTTTCAAGCAATTAGAGAAGTTACTATACTCTTCAGCTATTTTGCTATGCTTTGTTTTGGAAAAGAACTACTAATTAAAAGAAATTGTCATACCTTTTCTTCACAAAACTTATAAATGAAACTTTCTTATTATCCTTCACAGTTTACTGAACATATGCAAAGCACAAGTCATGAAGAACCAAAGGAGATCTATGCCTCTTGTGGGTTTGCCCTATAATTCAGCACTGATCAATTAAAAATGAGTAAGGGAGATGGCTTACATCTGTCACACAAACAGCTCATGGGGAAAAAAAATTAAAATTTAAAAGCATGAAGATCTTGTCAGCTTCCTCAGGTTTTCATACATGTTTCGTGAAGAAGCACAGCAGTTGATTTTTTTTCCACAGAAAAGGCATCTGAAGATCATGCAAGTCTCAAAATTGTCTGTTAATCATTAATCAATCAAACAAAAGACAAATGATTAATTAATCAAACAAAAGATAAAATGAGAACGCAAGCGAGAAGCTTCCTTTCTTTACTCGCTCATTTGTTCACCTGAGTGCCAAGAATCCTGATGATCCCAGATGTACCCACTCAGACACCCACCCCATGTCAGCATCTTAAATAAAAGTGCAAAAGGGTTCCTGCAACAAATGCAAACCTTTGCCAGGGAAATAGGGGAACAGAATCAACAGAAAGAGGAACTGAAAGTCTGTAATAGAAGCAAAGTAATGGTGTTGCTCCCCCTCCCACATTTCAGTGTCATTTCTTGAAAGATCTACTAGAAAACTAAACAATAAAGAAACAAGTATTTGGAGTCTTCTCCTAAAAAAACAAACAAACAAAAAAAAAAGCCAAAATAACAAACATAGGAACCTACATACATTACCCAGTTTAAAGAAAAACAGTCAAGAAACATCCTTTTTGTCTTTTTTTTCTGAAGGCCAGTTTATGAGATACTGATATCTCAACAATTTCGTTTCAGTCAGCTGGTAAAGGAGTCTTTCTTAGAAACAGGCAGTGAGAGCAGGGAGTAAAACAGGCACAGCAGAAACCTCAGTGTGCTAATGAGAGGAAATTATTTATAAACCAGGATCATTCACACAAATTCATGAGGACAGTTACTGCCTGTCACATTTATCTACTAAAATCAGACAATTACTGAAAAAGATTAAATGCAAAAATAGCTACTGCAGAATATGGCAGTATCACAAACCACGACGACTCTCAGCCTATGAGTATGATTCACACGAGGGTCAGAAAGTAATATGCTAAGCAACCATGGCATCACCAGGCCACCACTACAGAATATTTCCTTTTAAGATGCTAAATCATTATTAATCTACCTGTAATTTTCGAAAGGAATTCTTCATGTGTAAAATAGACAGAATTTGTTTTGGTCCTGCTTTTTTCTCTTCCTCCTACCATTTCCCAAAGAAAAAGTACGCTGCAAAGCAAAGTACAGATTCTTTGCTGCTTTCCAGAAAGTATTTGTTAAAATAGCCGGAGAAAATCTTCATTTCAGGGAACAGATCTACAGAAAATCTAATTCAAACATAAAAATTTCACCCTTTAGCATAAAAAGACAGTTCAAGAGCAAAAAATGCACACACAGCATTTCTTTATGAAGTATTTACCATTATAAAAACTGGCTTGCTCAAAACATCAATCTTACAGAATCAAGACTGACAAATACCTTATCACAAGATCACCAGATGTTAAAACCTACTTCACCATCAAACATAAAGAAAAGCAATAAATGTCAAGCCTCAAACATTCACATGGAATGACAGAAGACAGAAAGCTTCTGCAGAAACATCACTGCCCATTTCAGTAAATGTTTCCAGACAGAGAATGTCTTTCAAAATTCTGGCCATCACTAAGGCAGACACCATTGCAGAAGTCTCTGAGCATACACGTTCTGTCCTCCTGAACAGCTCTGGTACAAAATTCAAGCCTCCTTTCTTCCAGCACCTTCGCAGTGGCAACACCTACACATCTATCATTAAGGCCAGGGCTACAAAGAGCCAACAGAAAAGTCCATCCTTCCATGCTCTATCTTGACGCATGAGTCAATCATAAAATCTCATTTTTTACTTTAGCTACACATCCAAGGCAGACATTTCCTTCTGTTACATTCAGACAAGAAACGGCTGAAAGAAGCTACTGAACTCCAACGAGTGCTATAACTGGAAGCTTCAAACATCTGAGCATCTGCAGAACTGCTCAAATTGATACATCCTGCTCAATGCTGCCAAGATCATGCCTCAAAGCAAGAGCGGGTGGCTGGCAGCCTTGGCTGCAGGGACGGAGGGCTGGTGTGAAGCTGTCTCCTGTTATTCATGGCATACTGGGGTCCCTCCCGGGAAGGGCACCTGCATCCCCATGCCCTGGGGAAGGGGGGTGGGGACCGCGAGCATCCGTCCCTACCATCAGGCTAAATACCTCACCCCCACCCAGTCCTTGACTCCCCCCAGGAGAAGGGGGAATTGACACAGCAGGAGGGCAGAAGCCGAAATCTTCAGGCCGCAAGGAGCGAAGGAGACCTCGAGGTGACTCACCCCTCCCACACCTTCTTTTTTGAGATCTGGTCGGGGAGGGGCGGAGGGGAGGGCGGGGGAAGGAAGAGCCGGCACCCAGCCGTGCTAACTCCTCCTCTGGGACCCAAGCTTTCTGCCAGCCCACCCCGCAGCGACTGCGGTGCGCGCACACCCCCGGACGGGCGGGCACGGGGGACCCCCAGCCCCCGCCCGGCCCACAGGGAGCGACCCGCGGAGGTGCGGCCCGGCCGGGGCGGGCGGAGCCACCCTGGGGAAGGAAGGAAAGAGGGCGGGCAGGGGCGGAGGGGCGCGGGCTGCCGGCGCCTCCTCTCTGCTGCACTGCAGAGGCGCCATCTTCCCGCGCCTCCGGCCCGCGGGGGGGCTCGGGCCGGCCCCGACCACCGCCCCCCGGGCACCGCCTTCCCGCGGGGCCACTGCGCCAGCCGCCGGGGAGCCCTGGCCGCCGGCCCGCACACCTGCGCCGCTCGCGGCCCGGTCCCCCCGCCACGGGGGGATACCACCGGCTCCGCAGCCCGATTTCGCTTCCCTCCCGGGGAGACGCCCTCGCGTCCCCCGCTCGCAGCCCGGCTGCTCGCCCCTAGCCCCCGCCCCACCGGGGTGCGCCATGGGGCCAGCCGCCTGCGGCGTGCCTGCTCGCGGGGGAAGTTTCCCTTCCCGAGCCCCCGGCGGAGCCAGCCCCAAGGCAGACCGGCGCCCCTGGCGTGCGGGGCAGCGCCCCGGCAGCCGGACACGCGCCAGCCCCGGGAGTTCCCAGCCCCGCTCCCTCCCCGACGCCTCCGCCAGCCCCCGGCTCGCCGCTCCCATTGTTCGACGAAGGGAGAGCGGCGGCAGATAGGGATGCAACACCCCCAGGAAAGCAACCCTCGCCTGCCCTGCCGCGGCCAAGCCCACGCCGCGGGGGCGGCTGCGGACAGACAAAGCTTCGGAGAAGCGGTCGAGGGTGGCGGGGAAGCCCCCGCCCGCTGCTTCCTGCCCCGCTTACCTCTAGAGCCCGGGCGGCGCCGGCGGCCAGCAGCAGGACGGCTAAGTGGGGCAGCATCGCGGCGGCTGGGAGCGGGGGGGAAGGAGGGATGCCGTCCGGCGAGACGCCACGGGGTCCAGCTATAAATCCTCGAGGCCGTGCCGCTGCCGAGGAAAACGACTGATGTGCGGCGGCTCCGGCAGCGGCGCGGCGGGGCCGGTCAGCTGATGGCCCGGCCCGCCCCCGAGCGGGCGGTGCGGCCGCCCGGCCTGCGGGGACCCCTGGCGGCGGCGCCTGGGCGGTGCGGCCCTGCCTCGGCCTCTACCCTGCCCTCGGTGGCTCTCAGGAGCAGCTCCCGTTCCCTCCTCTACCGCTCGGGATCACCTCCCTCGAAGGCAGCGTACTGCCTGTCCGCCGCCCGCGTCCGCAAGGGAGCGGGACGCCTCCATGCGCGGTCGCCCCTCGCTGAGGCGCTGCGTTCAGTAATGCGACCCCCCCCATCTTGGCAAGGTGCTCACAAAACCAGCCCAATCTAAACGTGTTGTGTGGTTTAAAGGTTGTTTAGCACATTCTGCCTTTCTTAGCGAGGTTGCACGCCAGCCCGGGATCTCCTGTTCCCGTCGAGGTGGAGGTGATGAGTCAGCACAGTCGCCTCACACATGACACACCATTGATAACAAATATATGCAGGAACATCAGAAGAGCTGCGCCTTTTGGCAGATGAACAAGGAAGAAATCAAATTAAAATGTAGGATTCTGTCAAATACCACCAAATCAGGACGCCAACATAATCTCACCATCTCACCTTCTGTTATAATTGGTATTGTAAACTTGTAAGAACTTGAAAGTGAGTATTAGGAGCTTCATGTTGAAACAGGTGCTATTATAGCCAAAATTCAGTGTGACAGAGCCTGACCCATTCTGCCACTGATGTGCAAACTGCATGGCAGGATTTCTGCTCCCACTAAGGCTCCCAAACAGCAGCGGATAGATACACCCTGTAATGGGGACCTGCAGCCAGGCTGTGTGAGGGGACGGTGATGGAAATCTGGAGCATGAGTCTGATGAGGAGCAGCTGAAGGAACCTGAGGTGTTCAGCCTGGAAAAACAGGAGACTCAGAGGAGATTTTCTCACCTTCTATAACTACCTAACGGGAGGTTGCAGAGAGGTCGGGGTCACTCTCTTCCCCCCATCATAAGTGATAGGATAAGTGGAAATGACCTGAAATTGCAACAGGGGAGATCTAGGTTGGATCAAGCTGCTCAGGGAACTGATTCACTCATGAACCCTGGAAGTTTTTAAAAGGTGTATGGCACTTTGTGGCACTTTAGGGACATAGTTCAGTGATGGACTTGGCAGTGCTGGGTTATTGCTTGGACTTGATGATCTTAGAGTTCTTTTCCAACCTAACTGAATCTGTGATCTGATTCTATGACACGCCCTTGGTGTATGGCTCACTAGAGAAGCCCAGTGTTGTGCTCACTGCCACTCACACTCATCTTCCCTCGAAGTCAGAACTGCAATCCACTGAGATTCTTGGACAAAGTTATGTCCAAAGGTGGAAGGATGCTTAGCAGGTGAGGGGAACCCAGGTCGCCTGCCAGGTGGGTCGCAACATGCAGTGAGGGACTGTAGTGATTTCACCCCTACAGCCAGGCCTTAGAGTTAGAAGACTGTTCCCATACAAACATAAATCTTCTCATACAAGCTTATGAACTGGCAATGTATGGAGGCTTTTGGGGAATTTATTGAGTCACACGATGAATTTAACAGATCTCTGACAAGCAGATAACAGCTGAGCTTCTGAAACACACCAGTGACACAACTGTACATTGAAATTAGTTAAACAGTATCAATGGCAGGCTTAGCTGTAATAATTTAACACAGTTTCTACTTTTTAGAATAATGATCACATGGCTTTGAGGGGTTACAAAGGATTTGCTGTGCAAATTTTCTAACCAGTTGGCTTCTAAATTCAGACATTGGAAAAGCAACTCCATGGCTGCAAATAAGTAACATCCTGTTAAAGCTTATAGAGGTCATTCAAAAACAATTCTTCCCTGAAACAATGGAGGCAGTCAGGAGGAAGCTCTTTGCATGTTTCTGGGGGGAAAAAAGGAAAAAAAGAAAAAAAAAATGATGGATGGAAAACTAAAATAGATTCATGTAGCTCTTTTATTATAAGTTGGCTTGGTACCTCTCTGTAATCACTTCTTCCTACTTCTAAAATCAAAGACTATTTCAACTGCTGCTTCTCTGGATCAGCCAAGCCTGCTTTTTTTGTCACAATGGGAGTGCAGGAAGGCTGGAGTGCCTATGGCTAGGAGTGGGGCAGACCCATGGAAAGGGAAAGCAGGAAAGCAGGAAAGACCCCAGTGAAAAGATGGGGAAAAGTCAAAGGGACCAGGAGACCTCTATGAAATAGGTATTTCCATTTACAGCGACTAAACACCAGTGGAAATACCCAAAATCCAGTGACAATGTTTGCTTAATATTTCATTAAGTTACCCACTGAAAGTTCAGAGGTGAATATACTTTTGAAAGCTGTTCGTAAGGTCTACAAAATTTGGAGGTGACCTGCTGATAGAGAAAAGAACAAAGACTGTCCTATTTTCCACTCTTTTTCAGGATCTGTACAGAAGGTCCAATACATTTTTTCCATTTTTTCTCTACTTGTCATTTTAGTATAGAAATATATTCTTACCAGACCTCAGAAGCTGTCATAGCTAAAGTGCAACAAAGCCCACTACTGCCTCACAGCAGAGCCAACAATGGAAATATCTTCCTGGAGAAGAAGGCAGCCCAGGTTGGATCACAAAATGATAGGGCTTACATTTAAATTTAATACAATGCAAACAATTCCATATGTGACTTTGCCTTTAACTCCTGAGCTTTTTTATTCAATATTAATTTGCTAACTTTCCAGTGATGAGAAAACATGCATGTCATGGTTTTGCTTTTTTTTTTTGGCTACTTCTTTGCTCTGCCTGTGTAATTTTTTTTCACAAATCGTGTCTAATATTATTTTACACCCTTGTCATTTTAATATATTATGTATACGCAAACATTGTTCAGCCATTTCATTTCTCATTAAATACTCATGAAGCAAATGGACCTTAACCACAGATGCTCATACTACTCTACAGTAGGTAATAAACCACCTCTGCCTGCTTCATAACCTAATGAATTAAAGAACAGAACTTGTATGTGACTTCTGAAGAGGGACAGGCAGTCTGTGGCTGGGACACAATTACAACTTTGCAGATATCTCTGAATATGAACAAGTGGCTCTACATAATACCTGCCATTTACCCATGTTCATTGAATTTCTGATGCTGAGGCTTGTTTCATTCACACCAACAAAACAGAAGTTATTACTGCATTTGTCAGCTGTATTTTACTTGTATAAGAGACACTTCCTCAGATTCTTTCAGAACAATGCTGCAGCTACTGCTTTCATGGAGACGATTTCTCCATTTGTTCTCATCTCTGAGAGGAGGGCTCCGAGTTGGCAAACTTGATTTTTTTATCTAGACTTCAATGCTGACTCACTGTCTCCTTCTGAAGTTGTTTCACTTCAGCGCTCTCCATTTTCTTTGCAGGGGATAATACTATTTGCCTGTTTTTTTAATTCACATATGGAACAGATGAAAGCACTAGGATTAGTATTTCTGGATGTACCTATGGAAGCTAAGGACTCAGATCCTACTGAGCTAACACCTTCTGTATTAGTCCCAATTAAGGAGTTTTTCTGTACTCTGAAAACTAGTACAGCATAAATTACTGTGCTGGTTTGAAAGTAAACCAGAGGGAGAAATGAACCCCACACAATTACCTAGAGAGAGATTTCAGGTTGGAGTTACAACTTAATGGAGAGATTATAATAAATGCAGTGATACACAGAAACTGGCTTAAACCCACAAAGTCAGAGTAAACCTGGCACCCTGTTGGTCAGGTTGGTGGTCACAGTCCTGTTGAAGTGATGGTTGCAGTTGAAAGCAGCGATCCGTTGAAGTCCTGGTCTTTCTCTGGATCCATCCAGTGGTGGTGCTGATAGCATCCAAAGCCCCCAATTATATATGATCAGGCTGAGGTAGGAATGTTCAGTATCTCCCCCAGAGTGGGGAACTTTACAATGGAATGATGTAATCATGTGAGTCATAGGATATTTTTGAGAGTTCTGAATGGTCTAAGTCTTTAGAGAGCTGCCCATTATGACGGTGCAGTTGAACCACCATGGCTCAGTAGCAGAGATGACGCCTCAGGATGGATGTCACTATGCTGGTGCTTCCCCAGAGTCATCATGGCTGAGTCATTTCTGAAGACAAAGAAACACTTCCCTGCCTCAAAGAGTTTGCCTCTTATTTAACGCCCAGCTTGGAGCTTGAGGGGTTGGATATGCACTGGGCAGGTACAAACCAGCCATCATTAACAGTTTCTCAAAAATGGTGTAGTAAGGCAGAGTTTGGTTATGCCCCACACTGACACTCTTCTTCTGTAATGCAGGACAGTGACCAAATTTATTTCAGACAGCTCCAGGAGGAATTTTGTTTTCAAATGCACAACATAAATTTTAATGGAAAACCTTTTGGATTTATGCTACGACTTGAACCACTGCAGGTATAACTAATCTGTTACTACCATACAAGTGTCCTCTAGACACACTTTTTTCTTCCCTTTGGAGTCAGCCTGCAGCACTTAGAAAAAGACTGTCTAAATATTAATCCAAAATAGGAAAAGAGAGATTGTACATTATCAACCCTACACAAGTACATGCTGATAGCCACAGCAACAGGTGCAGATATGACTTAAAATAGTGAACAATTGCTCATTGTCTGAATTCTGCAAAGCATCTTTAACTTTGGTTTTTACAGATGCAGTACACAGTTAAGTAGCCAGTAGCCAAAGAGAACTTCTCAAATGCAAATTATTTGTTCTGCATAGCACAGTAGTATTAGGCATTGATGATATCTGCTGGAGCAGGCACAGAATACAAGTGGTAGAACAAAGTGAATTATGAAATCACAGTCCAAAATCCCAGGCATATTCAGCCAGGGAAATGAAATGGACATGAGAACAACAGTAATTGCTCCAGTGATTAGGATGTGAATATACACGGACATCACTCCATATCAAACAAATATGGTGCTATTCTGGCTTCTCCTTTTGACATAAGTTGTTGTGTTTGCTGATTGTGTCAATAAAGGGGAAATCTTTAGGGTATCTGCTGCTTCATTTGATTCTGTACACCTCATTTTGTTTACCTAATTACTACATAATGCAAATATTCCTAGTAGAATCAGAGTTCAGTATCTATTCCTTTTTTCTTCCACACTGCATGCACAAAATCTTCTTAGATATTTTTGGCCTCACGTTTATGTAGTTTATTTACTAGTAAAGTACTGCAAGTGCAGGCTTTCTGCAGCTGTTTTAACTCACCATCCTATATGCAAACCACTCAATACTACCATGCTTCTTACAAAAAATAAAAAAGCCACCCTACAGTAAACCAAGCCAATTTCTTTTCAAGCAAGTCATGTTTGGCATTGCTAACAGAACAATGAGCATTTCTGAATGATTAAATCCTTGAGAGCATTTAACTCCACGGGAACCCCACAGCAAGTGACACTTAGCAATTTGCTCCCCTCTTGTGGAAGCTGAAAAACCGGCCAAGGAAAGGTTTGCTGCACTTCCTTGGGGAACCATAACCTCTGTAGTTGTGGTGAGCAAAAAAATATTCCCCCAGAATGCTTTCCTTCCCTATGCTGATTCTTTGTACCCCATTGGTCCTTCCCCTTTGCTCCACCCCTGTGCCCTCACCCTATTTGTTCCAGTGTTCTGCCCTGCCCTTCGCTATTCCTGTATAAACCCCCACTTTCCCTCTGACTCTCTGGAGCTCTTGTCCCTGGCACCCTTCACAGAGTGCCCCTGCTCACAATAAAGGCTTGTTCTCTGTGCATCACCATACAAGGCTCTTGTCTCTTGCCTATGCATCGCCCAAGAGTGGATCTGTGGGTTGTGCTTGTGCATCCGAGAGCGTGATCTTTTTAGGACACTTCTTTTGAGGAAGGTCGCGGCGCTCCCAAAGACTACTTCCCACTGTGACACCCTCTAACTGAAACTTATGATTGCTTTTTACATTTGCAATTATAGAAGCCACCATAGATGAGATGGTTATGGTCCTCTCAGCATATTCTCAGAAGCCTATTGTTCTGTGATTTGTCTTCCCAGATAAAATAATATTGCAGTTTGTGGTGTGAATATTACAAATCAGTAATGCTTTACAAAAATAGGGGCAACCTACATTGTCTTTGATTTCTCTCAATATCTGAGTGTACTAGTAAGCGTATTAATACTATTTAAAAGTCTTTTTTTTTTTTTTTTTTTACTATCAAAGATTTACTTTGTTGTTTTATCCCTTTCTGTGATTCCCAATGTTATAAATGAATAATGCGATGGTTGACTCTCACAATTAAGGGGTGAATATTAAGTGTATATTGAGAGAAGTTTTGTAGATGTATAGTTATGTTTCTCCTCCCCTTTGCATTGTTATCACGGGATGGCCTTAGTACTCGGCCATTTGGGAGGCTTGGCTTGTTACTATGGCAACACCTGACCTCCAATCAAGATGCAAGAAAGTGATCTCCACCACTGGACAACAAGGAAGGAGCCGATTAACAAGACTTTGGGAGGGGATAGAGGTATAAAAGGTGGAGCATCCATTTTGTAGTCGAGCACATGGTGGTTGAATCCTTTGCTCCTGGCGCTGTATTTTTCCTTATTTAGTCTTCTGTTGTATTTTGATAAGGTCTTAATAAACCTTTTAAATTTTTAAAAGTGAGCATCATTTCTCACAAATGGGGTTCATTCCAGGATATACACATTACCTCCACGACCCTAGCAATTTTCCAAAGGGAGGCGTGCCCCACAACAAGTTCAGTGGCTCAACTGGACTCTCCCAGGACTACTGGTAATCCAGCTCAAAATCCCGAGGACACCTGGAGACTGAATAACAAGAAAGAAGAAAGGGAAGGTGAGGACCATCCTCATAACTATTTTGGCCAGAGTGTTAATCCATAATCCGGGTGTACAAATGTCAGCTTCAGACAAGTAATACACAGGACCTGTACTAGTCTGTTTAAGCTTCAGAATATTGGATGGTTAGAAGTAAATGGCAGGATGTGTGGGAGAGGAAAGCGGGGACCCCATGGCTAGTGGGATGCATGGCAGCGGAAAGCGGGGACCCTGTGGCCAGTGGGACATGTGAAACTGAAGGACTTGCAGGGACTTAAGAGCATTGGGAGATGCTAGATTGGGGGTCCCCAGGTTTGTGGCGGGAATTGCTCTTCAGTGGGGACCATGCTCGTGTCGGGGCAAAGAGTCGTGGTGGCTTTCCCAGCCCACTGGCACAAAGGGAGCCAGTGAGCTCCTCCATGCAGAGAGGAGCTTACCAGCCCAAGCGGAGGGGAGCTGCCTCCTGCTGAGCCGGGAGCAGGACCACCGCTTGCTGGGCTGGGAACGGGGAGGAAGGTGCCACTCACCAAGCCAGGGTCAGGGCCACTGCCCATGAGCCAGGAGTGAGGCAGAACCACCACCTACGGAGCCAGGAGGGGGGCCACTGCTTGCTGAGCCAGGAGCTGGGGAGAGCTGCCACTCGCCAAGCCAGGAGCGGAGTCAATGCCCGCCAAGCCAGGAGTGGAGGCAGAGTGGCACAACCAGAGGAAAGCAGATCAGGGGATGGGAGCTAGGCAGGAGGGTTATATCCTCTAAGAGAAGTACCACTGGGGTGGGGTGCAGGGAGGAATTGGATTTGTAACCGTACCTCTCAATTCCTTTGATGTGAGAATGCTCAAGAAAGAATTAAAAGGATTATTAGAGGACCCCACTGGACTAGCGGAACAGTTAGACCAGTTTCTGGGGCCCAATATTTATACATGGGAAAAGAGGTAATTAATAATGACTATGTTATACCACAGGAAAGTTGCAGCTGGGATACAAATATGGGAAAGGGAGCATATGCAAGGACCTCTTGGGGACCTGAAAATGCCCACACTGCACCCTAATCAGGACCACATTAGCACTGAAGGAAGGCAAGACATGGAGAAGTATAAGACATTTATTATAAGTGGTATCAAGGAAGCAGCTCCACGGAATCAGAATGCTCATAAAGCTTTTGATGAGCAGCGAAAGAGGGAAGGAACACCAACAGAGTGGCTAGAAAGGTTGCGGAAAAATATGAGGCAATATTCAGGGGTTGACCCTGATACAGTGGCTGGACAGATCGTGCTAAAGATAAATATTGTCATTCACACTTGGCCAGATATACGGAGAAAGTTAGAAAAGTTAGATGGCTGGCAAGAAGGGAGATTGGAACATCTTTTAAGAGAGGTGCAGAAAGTACATGTCAGGAGAGGTGAAAAGAAGGCCAAGGCAAAGGCCAGGGTAATGGTAATGGCCATTAAGGAAGAAAACCAAAACATAAAGAACAACCCATGTAAGGAAGGGGGACCCTGAATGCGAGAAGATAGATGAAGTGGGGAATGCAGCTCCTTGGGACTGGACACAAAAAGGATAATTTGGGAAACAGCGGAACCTAGGACCAGTTTGCTTTTATTGCAAAGAGAATGAACATATCAGGAAAGACTGCCCCCAAAAAGAAAAGGACCTAAGGGTCTATGAGACTGAGCAAAGAACAAGAAGCAGAAGACTAGGGGTGTCAGGGGCTCTACCTCCTGGGGACAGAATACCATCAGGAGCTCTTAACTTTAAAAATAGATCCCAGGAGGAAGAATTTGAATTCTTAGTAGGCACAGGGTGTTGCATTCCGCCGTAGCGAGGGGCACAACAAGTCCCCCGGATCCTGGAATCTCAGACCTTATACAGCCACAGATGACCAATAGGGAAAAAAAAAGTAACAGGATGGGTTTTGGTTCAGCAAAATCTGGGACCTTTTATTGTTCCAGGAAACATGACAGGAAACAAGGAGTTAGGGTCATGGGTTTTATTTGACAGGGTAGGGGTGGAGTTTAGGGTCGGGGTCCAATAGTGGGAGAAGTAGGAGACTGCACAGGGATGGATTGAAGAGGACAACCAATGAAAAAAACTAAGGCAGGGACATTGCAGTAAAATTTAAACCAATGAGGGTACAGAAAAGGAAGAACATTCTGGGGCCATTCCTTATTTGACCAGATGGGTGGAGTATTTTTTCCTGGGCTTGCAGGGACACACCCTACAGGGTGGAGGGGTGGAATCTTTTTTAAGTCACACCTCTCGCCCAGTGCTGTTTGTTGGGGTAGAATCCCCACCTCCTGGGGTGGGGGCACTCCACAATGGGGACTGAATGAACTTGAGTCTGTAAAATTCCAAACAGGTGTAAAAAAGGTCAAGATACCATGCAAGTAGTAGGTGCAAAAGAGGAAGGGTTTAAAGCATCAGTTATAAAGAAAGTAAAGTTTGAAGGGACAAATAAAATAGGAATTGGGGATGTTTTATTAGTTCCAGAAGCAAGGTGAAAGTATTAGGGCACGATTTACAGAAGCAACTGGACATTGGAGTACTCCCAGAGGAAGGGAAAATGTTATTTAATCTTCTCAGCTGAAAGAAAAAGATGGGGAGAAAATTCATAAAATGGTGCGGGCAAAACCAAAAAAATGGAGGTAAATTGAACATGAAACCTATAGTAATAAAAATAGCTAATGAAAACTATCCAGTTCGGGTATGACAATACTCCCTCACCCTGGAAGGAAGAAAAGGATTGCAGCCAGTGATCCAACACATACTTGAGGAGGGGACTTAGAACCACGTATGTCCCCCTATAATACACCCATATTACCAGTAAAGAGGTCAGATGAATTTACAGGCTTGTCCAAGACTTGAGAGAAGTGAATAAAAGAGCAGTGAATCAATTCCCAGTAGTGCCTAACCCCTGTATGATACTGAGTAACATCCCCTCATCACACCAGTGGTTTAGCGCAATAGACCTAAAAGATGCTTTTTGGGCTTGCCCACTAGCAGAGGAAAGTAGAGATACATTCCCCTTTGAACAGGAGGACCCCGATTCAGGAAAAAAGCAACAGGTTCAGTGGACTAGGTTACCATAGGGGTTTTCCAAATCCCCAAACCTATTCAGTCAAGCACATACTACAACTTTTTTCCATCAAATATGAGATAAACATTACCCAATATGTAGATGATTTGATTCTCTCAGGACAGAAGAAAAAGAAGTCTGGAAATTCACCATAGTATTGTTAAATATTCTGGGACTTCAGGTATCAAAAGAGAAACTCCAATTTGTAGTGTGAAGTAAAAACCCATGAGTAGAAGATGTGATTTGTCAAGGGAGCCAGTGACTGAACCCTGAGAGAATTACAGGGACAGTCTCACTTACACGGCCAAAATCCAGGAGGGAGTTTAGAAGGTTTTTAAGCTTGTTGGATATTGTAAGCTATGGACTGAAGAATACACTCAGGCCATCACGTTCTTGTATGAAAAGTTAGTAGAAGAAGAGATTAGGTGGGAAAAGGAAGATGAGCTAAAGTCTGCAGATTTAAAACAAAAATTAGTCAGTGCACTGGCACTGAGTCTTCCTGCCACAGACAAGCTTTTCTATCTGTTTGTAGATATAGAAAAAGAGGTAGCACATAGAGAATTAGCCCAGGATTGATGAGGATCCAGGAAACCAGTGGCCTATTTATCAAAACTGCTAGACCCTGTCAGCTGAAGTGGCCAACCTGCATTCAAGCAGTGACAGCAACTGCCCTACTCATAGAAGAAAGCAAGAAATTAACCTTTGGGGGAAAATTGAAAATATATATCCCACACTCAGAAGTATCCTAAACCAAAAGGCAGAGAAATGGCTCACTGATTCCTGAGAGTTGAAGTGTGAAGCCATGTCAGTAGATAATGATTTAGAACTAATTGTGAGTAACCAACTCAACCCTGCCAGTTTTTGTATGGAGAACCAAATGAGTGATTAGTACATAATTGCCTAGAGGTTATAAACTATCAAACTAAAGTAAGAGAAGACCTAACAGATCAACCACTCCAAGGAGGAAAATAATTGTACATTGATGGATCTTCAAGGGTAATCTACGGGCAGCGGGAGTCAGGGTATGCTGTAGAAGATGAAGAGTTAATGGCCATAGAAAAGGAAAAGTTACCTTCCAACTGGTCAGCCCAAGCACATGAGTTATATGCCCTAAATTGAGTTCTGGAAATATTAACACAGGAATGATGAACAATATATGTTGTGGTGTGGTTTTGGGTTTTTAACTGTTTAATCTGTAATATGTTATATTTTCCTATGTTATAAAATGGTTTCTTCCACACCTCCCTGTTCAGTTTCAAAAATGGCTCTTCCCAGAGTTGTTTACCCCATATTTTTCTGCCCTTCCTTATGCCAATCCTCATGTCAATCCCCTTTACCCCTCCCATGCTTGTAAATCCTCCCTTGTCAGTCCTCTAAATCCAGTCCCTGCCACTTGTCAATTATGGTTTGCTGTACCCCTTCTACCAGAAAGTTCTGTGTCAGTTATGCTGTTCCCTTCACCTATTTGTCTATTATGTATTCACCCCTCCTTCCTTCTGCTTCATTGGTGTTAGATTAATATAAGCCCACCCTATGCTCCTCCTTGTTAATTCCTGATTGGTTGTATGCAGTCTCCTCCCGGGAGACTGCCCCCCTTTATAAGCTGTTGTTATCCTGTTCTCTGTGCTCTCTCCTGCATATGCTCCTTCTGAGATTGTTTTGTATCATCCTGCCACTTCTTCCTCGGGGGAAGAATAAATGTCTTGCAACTTTACCACCAGAGAGTCCCTCTCTCCCTTTGTGTCACTCAGTGTCGACGAGGAACCTCCCTGGGTGCCCACCTTTGGCCAGGCCAGGTAGGAGGGGAGGTTCCAGTCGAAAGGCCAAACCTCTACCCTCAGCTAAAGGCCCCAGCTAAAGGAGCTCGAGGCGGGGAGCAGCCACTCGCAGGTGCCGCTTGAAGGAAAAGGGCTGGGCAGCCAACTGGTTACGAGGCTCGCCTTTTCTCCTGGGATCCAGGCCGCGGCGTCAAATATATACAGACTCAAAATATGCTTTTGGAGTAGTGCGTACCTTTGGAAAAATTTGGGAAAAGAGGGAGCTGTTAAATTCAAAGGGAAAGGGACTGACTCGTGAAAAGCTTGTTTTGCAGGTATTATAAACCTTACAATTACCAGAAGTGGCAGTAGTGTATGTTAAAGGACATCAAAAAGGGGTAATTCAAGAGGCCAGACAGAACAATTTAGCAGATTTAGAAACTAAGAATACAGCCAAATCAGGGACAGAAAAAATAATGATGGTGTTAACCCCCATGAAAGAAATGCAAGAAATCCCTGTACTCAGTGAGACAGAAAAGAAAGAACTCCTTAAAATAGGAGCCAAGAAAGATAACAAAGGGAAGTGGAGATTAGCAGATGGGAGACAAGTGTTAAATAATCCCTTTGCCAAGAAAATGCTGGAAGGCACGCATGGTACAACACATTTGGGTACTCAAGCGCTAAGCAATCCATTTCTAAGGGACTGGGGCTGCATAGGAATTGTTGGAATAGCTAAGCAAGTAACTGAATAGTGTGTGATGTCAAAAAATGAATAGGAAAGTCATCAGGAAAACACCCAGAGGAGGGTGAGAACTAGCCTTACAGCCCTTTCAGAATATCCAAGTAGACTTTACTGAGCTTACCCAGGTACAATAGTGGAAATTTTGACTAGCGATAGTAGATCATTTGACTCATCAGGTAGAAGCGGTACCCACTGTTCACTGTTAATGCCAATACCAGTATTGTGAATAAAACATTTCTAGAATCAATCATTCCCCCGTATGGGATGGTGAACAGGATTGATTCAGACCAAGGAACCCTAAAATATCAGACACATTTAAAATACTGCAGAAAGTTGTTCAAGCCCTGGGAGTGAAATGGGAGTTATGCATTCCATGGCATCCACAGAGTTCTGGTCATGTTGAGAGGTTTAACTAAACTCTTAAAAGAACTCTAGTTAAGCTGGTGACTGAAACCCAAATGTCACAGATGAAATATCTGCCTTTAGCCGTGTTAAGAATTAAACCCCAACACCATTCAGATCTGGCAGTCTCATCCTATGAAATCATGTTTGGGTTACCCTTTTGAACCTCACCCCAGAAGGTTGCCACCTATGAGGAAGTGGAAGCCAATGCCAAGAAATACGTTAGGTTTATAGTACAAACCTTAGAAGAGCTAAGACATAAAGGGACAATTCCTCAAACTACCACCCTGGATTTCAGGATAATATTAATCCTGGGGATTGGGTAATGATCAAGTCATGGAGACATCAGCCTCTAACTCCTCAGTGGGAAAGTTCCTTTCAGGTACTGCTCATTGAATTGGCTGTGCAAACTGCAGAGCGAGGATGGACTCATGGCAACAGAGTTAAAGGCCCAGTAGAAAAACCCAAAGAATGGACTATAACATCCAGACCAGGTGAGACAAGATTGATTCTCAAGCAGAGACCGAGAGACAACCAGAGAAACAACAAGACATCCAAAAAGAAGAGTCAAGCTTCCACCAGCCAGCTCAAGGACTGTTTTCCTGTTTTAATAGACAGTAATTACAAGCATCTGTTGAGAGGAAGTACACAAGAGGTATTGGGGCAGTTTCCTAAAGAACCACAAGTAACGTAAGACAACCAATAGAGGATAAGACCAGGCTGGCCCCTTTGTTCACCCCCAAGAAGATTCCATAGCCCTGCTGTGGATAGCAGCCCCATAGACATGGTAAGGTGGGGGCAAAAAGACCACAGTAGACCTCTATTATTCCTCAATTGTCTTTTAATACAGAAGGGACTAGAGAGCAAGACTGAGCTGGGCTCTGTACTCCCCATTAAGATACACCTACTAAGGGTAGCAATCCCATAGGCACAGTAGATGGGGGTAAAAACCATACTGGACCTCTGTGATGCCCTTTTGTCTATTCCAAATATGATAATTTTTTTTAATGAGACCTGAGACCCTTTTTTCTCCTGTTCCCACTGTCCTTGCCCACATCAACAGATGCTAGTATGACTAATTCAATAGAGAGAGAAAATTTTTTTAGTTAATTGTTCAAGCCAAATGACTTATAGAAAAAGAAAGGCTGGTTTGTTATTAATGAATAATGCGATGGTCGACTCTCACAATTAAGGGGTGAATATTACATATACGTTAAGAGAAGTTTTGTAGATGTATAGTTATGTTTCCTTTCTTCCTTGCATAGTTATCACGGGATGGCCTTAGGGCATTTGGGAGGGTCAGCTTGTTACTATGGCAACACCTGACCTCCAATCAAGATGTAAGAAAGTGATCTCCACCACTGGACAGCAAGGAAGGAGTCGATTAACGAGACTTTGGGAGGGGCTAGAGGTGTAAAAGGTGGAGCATCCATTTTGTAGATGAGCACATGGTGGTTGAATCTTTTGCTCCTGGCGCTGTATTTTTCCTTATTCAGTCTTCTGTTGTATTTTGATAAGATCTTAATAAACCTTTTAAATTTTTAAAAGTGAGCATCATTTCTCACACCACTGTACTTTACCCAACTCTCCACAGATACAGCTCTCAAGGTTCCCTCCAGGAGATCGAGCTCTTACGTAGCTTTGCTCAGAGCTGTCCTGCTGTTATCTGTCTTGCCCAGCACCCCAAACCAGGAGTTCACAAACATTCCTCTCAGCTTTTAGACTCTTGCCTTTAGACACTTTCATAGTCTGAGATAGAACCTGTTAATACACACCTAATTTTTCTTCTAGATTTTGTACAAGAGTGCTGCCAATAAATTAACCAACTCTAGTTGGAAGCTGTAAAGTTATTAAAGGAAAATCTTGTTACTTTTGAATCAGCTTCCACCTCTTCCAGGCCACATAAACCTTCCATGGATGCTTGAGCGGACCTCAAGATAAAAAAGACGTTTCTGTCTAGCCAAAGGAAGCTGTCTGTACAATGTCAGACACTGTACTTTGTTTCCACACTACCTTGGAACAGAAATAAAAACAAGGAAATTTATCAGATGGTTATGTATGTATACATATACGAACACAAAATACTTCTTAGATTCCGAGTTCAGTTTACTGAAGACATTTGTACAGAAGGAGAAAATACACTGCTATTTTTATTTTTTCAGCATTGTGTCTCAGACCATAAAACACCTGCTTAATTGCTAACAGCAGGTTGGGATGCTCAAAGACCAGTCTTCCCACCTGTTCCTAGGAATACAATGCTCAATTTTGAAAGACCCAGCTAGATTGTAATAGTGGCATTAAATCAAATAAATTCAAAGACAGTAGCAGACTCTCCATAATGCAGAGAATCTGTTTGTCAAGGAACTTCAAGAAAGGCATTCCCATTCTTCAACCCCTCTACAGCAGACTTAACTCATCACATGGTTTAGCCTTTCCTCACATGTCTTTGAACTAAAAAACATACTAGTTTTCTGAAGGCTGTGAAAATTTGAAGCGGTCAACAGAGACTCTTCAGAGGAAGTGAAGTCTGAGACCTTTACATTATGAAATGACAGATTAATCTGGAACACAACTCCACCAAAATTCAGCAGGTGACAAGAAGGTCTCTTGAGCCGTAAGCCTGCACTTCAAATGTGGACAAAAAACACCCAACTCAATAAATTGTTGCATGGGTTCAATTACTTTAGCAGCAGTGAGGTAGGTAGGTGTCACAGCTTTCTGCCTCTTCACTCCTGCTTGAAAGACTGCAGGCATTGCCTGACAGTCTGTGGTTCCAGTGGAGTATGGTGGCAGCTATAAATGGTGATGCTGCCAGAGCCCCATATGTCACTCTGTACACAACTGAGGCTTTCACTCACAATTGCCATCACCCTCCACAGCTACGGTATGTCTGCATTCCCAGTGCTGAGCTGCAGCAGCATTTGAGGTGGCAGGAGCAGGAGGCAGAGGCTAAAGTGTGCATCTGTAATTCTCTTAGCATGCTGTTTGTGAAGTCACATTAGGAGACTGGAAGAGTGTCATGGGGCAGCCTGTGCAGTGTTTGTATATGTGAGGTTGTTATTAAAGGGCAAACAAAGTGGAAAGAAAAATAATTCTCCCTTCATTTGTATTGCAAAATTCTAGCAGGTATTTTCCTGAAGATCTATAGTTCAAGCCAAGTGGTAGATCTGAAAATAAAAGAAACACTTGCTTTAAATTAAAAGTACTGCTTCTTGTTGGCTTTCTATATTTCAACATGCTATAGAGATTGCAAATGCCTCCCGTGGTTATCAACCTGAAGCAAATTTATATTGCAAAACAAAATGGAAGAAGGCAGAAGGAAGAGGAGGAGAAGGAAGCCTCAGAATATTGCAGCATTTGCTGAGTCCTTCTATGGACCCTCCCAACAGCCATCATTAACATTTGCCAGGCGAGCTGACTCAGTGCACTCAGAAATTCACATGCAAATATGGAACATGAGGCATTTTCTCATCTTTAAGCTGGTGCTCAAAGAATGAGCTCCAAATAATGTGCCTGGCCTTATATGCACACATTAGAAAGTACAGATCAGATCACCTGGTGAGACAGTTGATATTGCTCTTGGACAAGGACTCATATAACCTCATGGGGCCCCCCAAAAATGGGCTGTAGGACAGCAATCAGGATTTTGGTGTCACAGACTGTTACCCCAAAGAATAGTACACAGTGCAGTAATGCAGATTAGGCAATCATCAAAATGTAAATGAACTCTTTTAAGAGAATAATATCTGTAGAGTCTCATAGTAAGACTAAAATCATTGATGAGGCCAGGAGCATAATAAAGAGGCTTCAAAACAGCACAGGAGCAGACATCTAGAAATCACAACCATCTTTTATAAAATACAGTATTAGAAGCAGGAAAGTTTGATCACAAGCACATAAATCAGTGACTGCAGGAGCTTTGTAATGGATGGGTTTGGGTGGAAAAAAGGGGGAAGGGAAGTAGCAATGAAGAACCACAGCCTGTTCTGTATACAAAAACAGTGCCATCCTTAGAGCCTCCATGTTTTGTAATCACCCTGCAATCTCTCTCAGCACAAGGGTTTAAAAATATTTGTTCGCGTTGACTTGGCATACATCTGCCTCATTCTTTTACACAGAAAATAACTGGACATACTGTTTTCTGACTTATAGCAGAGACACAAAAAATAGTGAAAGCAGGAGAATAGGTGACATTTCCTTCTTGCTTGGCAGGATTTGTGAGACAAATGGTAGGCACAAGGTTGGTTCTACCAAAAAAGTCTCTAAAATTAGACTCTGCATACTAGTAAGCTAAGGTCAGGCTCCTGTCATCAGATCCCCTGTCATAACCTGCTCTTACAGGGTGCAGAGAGCTTGTAATACACTCTGCATTCAGCCTCAGTGGCCAACAGGGCACGAGGGCTGCAAGCTGGGACACCAGCACCCAGCACCTGTGCAGCTCGAGGTGTGTTCCTTCAGGTACCCAGCAGTGTGAATGTCAAGATACTCATCGTAACAGAGACGCTGACATTTTTCTTTGCTTTTTTTACAAGCTAATAGTGAAGTATTACAAGAGATACAGTGTGGAGGCCCATGAGCTGACTGGGGAGAGGGGGATGGTGATGTCCTGAAAAGATGCAAGTTAGGCTCTGGGCATTCCTCATAGCTCAGGGAGACGAAAGAAGCTTCCCCACGGTGCTCTGCAGCACTATATTTATTTGTCCCAGTTCTGCCCTCCCTTACCTACTCCTTTTACCCTTATATGTTCACATTCTAGTGGGTTTTCCTTTGCCTGCCTTGCCATTGGTTTGTGTAACCCTGCCCATCCACCCTGGCATTCCCTAGTGGGGAATTCCCTGTGTACTGCCCCTGAGCCCTCAGACCGTTGGATCCCTGATGCTCTTCTCCACCCCCTCTTTTCCTGTGTTTATACCCTAAACCATCTTTTGTCTTTGTCTTTAGCCCCCGGACTCCTTCAGCGTCACCTGGAATAAAGCAGGGTGGAACTCCATTCCCAGACACTCTCCGGGAAGGTTGTGTCTACCACCACTGCAGATTGCAACAATTCAGCTGCTTTTATATCAGCACAGAGTTATGGAGAGGTAATGAGGATCAGTGTCATGTCAGACAATTCAAGAATCATCCACTTTTTCCAAAACATCATATAACACGGTGTTGTAGAGGGAACATATTCTGACACCTGCTTATGAAAGCCCATTGCTGTCTATCAAAACAGATCAAAAACAGACAGACCTCCCTGGCTCTAGGTACAATTCATTGTGGGCTACTGCACTGCAGAATCACAGAGCAAGCCAGATCGAGCTGCAATAGCCAACATCCAGTTAAATCTCACTAAGTTCTGTTTTGAAAAGCAATTTGTTTGAAGTTGACTTCATTTCATTTAAAGCCAACAGACTCTGAAATCACCAAGTTATTTCAAATACATCACCTTATTGTATTTGCAGGGAATGTCCTGATGAAGGCAGGAATGATGCATCTGACTCCCTGTTCTCAGAAAGATAATTTATTACTTTATTAGGCTATATTATATTAAAGAATATTATACTAAAGAATACAGAAAAGATACTTACTCAATGCTAAAAAGATAGTAATAAAAACTCGTTACTCCAGAGTCCCAACACATTGGCCAATTGTCAATGAGTCAAAACAACTCACAACAGAATCCAATCAGGCAATCACTTTTGGGTAAACAATCTCCAAACACATTCCAGATGAGCAAAACGCAGGAGAAGCAAATGAGGTAAGAATTGTTTTCCTTTTTCTCTGAGGCGTCTCAGCTTCCCAGGAGAAAAATCCTGGGCGAAGGGATTTTTCAGAGAATGTTAATGCCACATCACCTGACATATTTTGCGTATGTGTTCATTGCCCCAAATTGAGTCTCTAATTAATTTTTTTTTGAAATTTAAAGAAACCCAAACCACCAGATTTTTGAAAATTGTCAGAAGGTAATTTTCTCAAGTTTTAGAACACAGCAAATTCAAGAAAACTCATACAAATTTAGTTCTCGGAGAAAAATGGAACACAGACATTCTTATGGCTGAGAAAATGAATGAAAATTTAGCAGCAACTTTAAGTATTTCTTATTACAAAATTTCTTATTCTTATTTCTTAATTATTATTATTTCTTAATTTCTTAATTCTTATTACAAATATTTCTAACATCATAGCTGTACATTATGCCTACTAAAATATGGCTATAAACCTAAATATATTAAAAACAATAGACAGATATAAATACTGGTGTTCAGCCTCTAAAGTCTCAAAAGAAAAAAAAATGAAGGAAATTAAGGTGATAAACCCAAGATTAGTAGGTGTAATACCAAGGTTGTTCTATTTGACTTCTTTTTTTACCCCAAATGTAGTACAGCTCTGTACAGTACAGTACAGTTACTGTCACACTGTTAACTATTCCTTCCCCCTCCTCCTAGCACTTAAATATCATATTTATACCCAGAAATTATTTCTATATCTAACAATACTAAATATATACATAATATACATTTCCATAAATACATATAACATGATACAGAGCTATAAAATACACTGTGGTGTATTTTATAGCTATGTATTTCTGTTAAGGTAGTTATTAATGTCACTGTATGTCTAGATGAGAAAACAACCTGGACTCCCATTAGTCATGTGAGATGCTGTAGCATTGCAGCAGCACTGGTGAGATTCAAAACTGACTGAACCACCACTGACCTTATGAAAAAAATTAAGAAAGCAAGTAATTTGTTTCTCTTTTTACATGAACCCATGCTGATCCATGTCTCATTGTGATCAACAAAAGCAGACACCACACAGGGTGTGAAACCAACAATTCTACAATCTCCAGTTCACATCAAGAAATACTGAAGATATTTTGTTGCAATTCCACAGCCATTTAAACCACCCAACATCTGCTTTGGTGAACTTTGTGCAATCATCTCAAACTATGCTTCAATTGCTTATTGTAGGCTCAACCTAGGCTTAAATTATAATGGAACTCACTATTCACACCAGCATCTGGTAGGAAAGAGATGTTAAAAAACCACTGTGCTTGAATTACAAAAATACACATCTATGTACATATAGATATTGACACAGAATATATATAGATATAAATGAGAATTACCATCATCATAAGGATGATTTTTCTGTTCTTGCATAGCTGCATCATATACTGCTTTAGTCAGATGTTAATAGTACCCTGCTCAAGCTCAAACAAATTATCTAAATTATTTCAGATTCCTTCTCTCAAAAAAAAGAAAAAAGGAAAATTAAAAAAAAAAGAGGAGTTATGTATAGCAGCAAGGGTGCAAAAAGCTGGTATGTTTCCAGTGCATTTCAGGTAAACATGTCACAGCAGCAGCTTGAATTAAGCAGTGGTATCCATAGGAAGTATTTGACTTATTCTCTGTCTTTGTGCAAACGAAAACACGGGCTGAAAATATGGTGACATTTTAAAATAAATGTTTTCAATTCATTTCTTCAGGATTGTATCTGGGTAGCATTTAGCTAAAATGATGCTTAAATTGTGCTTTTCAAAACAGTTCAGGGTTGACATAGTTCTGCTCCCAAGTAAAAATCAGTAGGAGTTTACTGCTCACTTCTACAGAATATGAGCCAATGCTGAACACTTCTGAAAATAGCTTTCCATCTGTATATCTATCTAAATGAACAGGGACTGTTAGTAGAAATAGGAACAGAAAAGATCAGGCTTTTAATTTTAAAAGCTGGAGTTAAATATAGTTACTATACTAGAAAACAAAACCACAAGAAAATGTCAGACAAACTTTAATACTTTTTGCTTTCATTTATGGCAGGAATGGATGGAAAACAGCTCCATTGCCTCAGGTGATACAGCTCTAGATTTTCTAAGGTCATTAGACACCACCAACTCCTTAGTAATGGCATTTTATACTTCTAGTGGGCAGATGAGGACCAAGCCATCTCTGAGTTAGTCCCAGGCAGTCCACCGCCGCTAAAAAAAATAAATTATCAGCCAACACCATTAAAAACATAATTTTCTAAATTTAGTAGGAGTAGAAATCTGCTTCCCATTTTCCCTAAGAAGATGTTTTCTTCTCCCATTAAAGGTGGTTCTTTCTTTGAAGGAACAGCCCTTTGTGACAAGCAAACATCTGTTGGCTCTGAACCAGCGCAACATTTACAGTAATCAATATTTAACACATGAATAATCCTACTGACTACGGGGAGGCTGCTGGTGTGCCTCAAACAGCCTTACTTTAGTACTTTGTATGCTCACAGCCTGACTACTGTGGAAGTTAGCAAAGTTCATGACAAGATCTGGAAATACTGCTTTTAAGCCCGCTCAGTTTTGGTTGCTTTAGGTTTTTCTGACCTCCCTGCACTTCCAGAGGCTTGTACTGACTGAAGGATCATCTTGCATTCTTGCTCCATTGTGCACCCCTATGGACAAGAGATCTAGTGGGCTAGAAGACAAGCTGACATAAAAGGCCAGGAGCCTTATCAGCTGAAAATTTAGCTCTTGAAGTCTTGAAGGCTCAGTTTTGAGCAGCAGTGCAATGTGGGAAGAAGGACTTATGGGACGCTGCTCTTGGTAAGCAGGTAGAAGTTTATTCAAACTCATTGAAGTCTAATATGTTTTAAGACCTTTTTTTCTTTTGATTAGAGAAAAGATTCTGTGATTTCTGAAATCTTTGATGTATTTTGTTATAGTGTCCAATTTGGATTTAAGTACATCCTTTACCAATTTGCCAACCAAAGTGGCACCTCCAGTGTTACTTGATTTTTCTTCTTTTCTTTAAATTGGTCTTTTTAAAAATCAGTAAGTCAAGAAAAGAGGAACTAGAACTAATGATGTGATAAGCTTATCTTCCATGGCAGTCAGAACTTGATGATCACACCTTCTGAGCATCTTGGGTTGTACTTAGGTTCTCAGAAAATCTGTAAAGCTTATTCAAAAATCCAGGTCTTAAGAATGGAGCTAGTTTAGTAATGGGTGGGGATTTTTTTGCTTCGTTTTTTGCATGTTGTAAAAAAATACGTAAAAGAAAAAAATGACAGCCAATAATGGTGTGAGCTTACTGCTAGTAATTAATATCTAATACCAAAGTACAGAAAGCCTCACATCTAGTACTTCATGTGGAATATTTCTCCCCTGTGATCAGCCTAAAGTTGACTTAAGTCAGATTGAAACTATCCCAGTTGAAACTCCAGAACAGAGAACTTCTTCCAATGATAAGGAAATATGAGAGTGAGATATGAATATTGATGCAGTTTTGAGGTTGACTTTCCACAGAATATTTTGTCAAGTTCAAGAATTTGTCCTTTAACCCAGTATATCTTAAAAGTTACCTCAGTGCCCCTCAATGTTGGAGTAGAACACTGCTGTCCTGCTTTGTTCTCAGAGCATTCTGCTGCATGAATACCCCTGTGTTCAGGCAGGAGACACAGATCTCAGGGGCTGCTCTGAATTTGTTAATGAAGATTTTTCAGAGAATGGTAAGACTTTATTCCAAGTTCAAGGATAATTACTTTTACCCTGACTTCATTACTGCATTACCAGTAGCTCATTCACACACAAAAATCATTCCTAAAATCCCCACAGTGCTTCATGGTTTGCAGTTTGCAGAAATGATGATATTTTGTGTTTGCCATTTGTCTAAATTAAAATAGTGTAAAACCACAGCAGCTGACAAGAAAAAGGCATCTTTCACTAAAGATTGTTTGTTTCCTCTCAGAAGTGTCACTGGAATAAGAAGTGGATGGGTTTGCTGACCTCTGGTGACTGGGAAGTAGTGCTATGTAAACCTCTCCATCACAAATCAAATAGTTTATTGATGCTTGCCATTTCTGGCCATATCGTCGAGGGCTTTCCAGTCTTTTTCTGGGCATTCTTTCCTAATGTCTCCTATAATACGCAGTTAGTTATGAGCAGAGAAAGGAACTACTGCATAGCTAGATCTACAATACAATATGTTATTGTGTCAGGATGAAATTTAATAGAAGCTCTGCGCTTTCAATCTCTTGCCAAAAACTACAATTTAAGTAAATTGTGTTAGGAATTAAATCCTCCTGTCATACAATATAATAACTGAAAGTGGCTGATTATGTTTTGTACTATGAAGAGCTGTGTCTCATCACAGCAGGAGATTCAAGATCTTTTTTAAAAATAAAAAGAAAAGGCAACCCAACCCTGTCTGAAGTATTGACATCTAAACATAGCTTTTCAAGTAAGAAAATATTGGGGTATATTTTTATAGGCTCAAGTCCACATGAATCTCAATATTCAAAAAGAAAAAGTTTACGAACCTGATTAAACCTTTCCTTTTCTAGAACACCATATTTGAAGATCATCTTGTACCAAAATTTCCTAAAATAAAAAAGAAACAAACAAAAAAACCCCAAACCCCAAAAAATCAACAAAAACCCCCACATAAAACAACATAAATACAAGCAAAATATCCACTACCAAAAGTTGCCCAAGCACATACAGAGTTAAAGTCAAAGAAAGTTAATGTTGGCATAAGCCAGTAGATATTACAGAAAGATATGACAGATTCATGCCAATAAATTGGTAGTGACAAATGAGTTTTATGGGCTCTGGCAGTTCTGTTGACCCAGACATTTTCACAGGCATAACAAACTGAAGATATTATCTCTCACTGTTATTGAGATGTCATGATTTAGCATGATTCTGTTTTTTTCTTTGGGACAGACTGAGTTCACAGTGAAGCAAGTGTTGTGCTGTGCTAAATAACAGAAGTGAACAGAGAAACAGAAACAAGCCAAGAAGAGTGAATATATTTCATGACTAATGATTCTTTTGAAATCAGCACTTTTGAACAGCTTCCCACCTTCAGTCAGTTGAATCCAACTTTGGAAGTAACATTTTGCTAGGATGATAAAAGCTGGACATATAAAACTAAATAAAAACAAACACAGTTCACAAAAAGAATGAGGTTTTGTTAATACAAGTGAAAATGCCAACATAAAGCACTATGGAATAACTTTGTTTGGCTACTTATGGCATTTGTAGCAGCATTCAAAGTTATGCTGCAACATTTCGGTTGTTGAGATACCACAGAGCAAATAATTACCAGTAATTTTGGTGTGGAAGACTGAGGGAAAACAGGAGATTGCCGAGTAAATCAAAATAATTTAATCTCAGGATTTTGATCCAGGAAAGCCTATAAAAAAGTGCATAACTCCATGCACTTGAATAAACCCACTGGAAAGAACAGCATCTGCTCACAATCTGTGAGGAACCAATTTAATTTTGAAATAATAATGCTCAACATTGTTTAGTTTTATTTCTTGAACTCTCGGTTATGAATCTGGTATTTGCTTTTGAATGGAAAAGTACCAGACGTGCTGCACATGCCTTGGCAGCAGCAGCACATGGCAGCACCTGCACGGAGAAGGGCTCTGTTGCTAGGCAGCCCCTCTAGGAAGGAAGAAGGGTTCTATCTCTGGGGTGATTTTACTGGCAGCTTATCAGAGGGATGATTTCCTCCTCCAATGGACTCCAAGCTACTTCCCCTAGAGGTGTGGTAACTCCTGCTGCTGGGGGAAGACTCTCCAGATTATCCAATAATCTTTCTTGGGCGAGCAAACCATGGGAGGAGCTATTGGGCGCCAGCTGTAAGATTGATTTCTGGGGCTGTTCAGGTCAATCTGGTCTGGCTAGCTCTGGACCTTGGCTCCTCACAGTTTTACAAGGACAAAAGTAAAAGACTCAAGGTGCTCTTTCCTCTCGGGACAAGAGTCCCACTTAATTCTGGCTAGGAGCTGCCTGGAAATCAAGGCAGCATCCCTGGGGGTAAAGAGGCAGAATGTCTCATGGTGGGAGATTTTAAACCCAGGGGAATTGGGGGCGCAGGAGAGGGACCATATCCAATGGGATACAAGTGATGGAAGGGGCGAGGGGAGGGAATAACCTGCGGAGAGACCACCACCGGGGCTTTGGGAAGAGGGGTGTGTGTGGAACAAACCGCATGAATTATTTCATGCAAAATAGCAAGACCACCCAGTGCAAAACAATAACAAAAGAAACCACTTACTGCAATACAACATGTGCTTTAGGTCCTGCGTTTTCTGTCTGCCTGCTTGATGTCTCTGCTGGCTCCCTGCCTGCCTGAGGTCCCTGGTGCCCTCTAAACCTGAGTACCTGTTCTGCCTCACCTGCTTTCACAAATCCTTCTCGCCCAGCCTTTGCTCCTGCTGCACTGTCCACTGTCCACTGTCCTGCTCGCCTATCCCCGTTCCTGCTGCCACTGCTGTCCCGTGATCCCACTGCTGCGATCCCACCATGATTCTGCCCCTGCTCTGCCACCTTCCCTACCACATCTTCTGCCAAAGTTCCAACTCTTCGAGCATCCCGCCGCTCATCAACACAGGAGACACGCTGCTGGCTGACTGTTGAACTCGCTCCTTCTTTTCAGGCCTCCTCCACTAGGGCCACTTATTTTTCTCCGTCAATAAATGGTTCACTGATATAATATTGACCTCATTTGCGTCTAATTTCACCCCAGGCATGTGTCTGCAGGAATCCCTCACAGTGCCCAAAAGCAGAACGTGGCACTATCCCTGAGCAATGACACAGTGAGCTTTGCTGGCCGTAGTAAGACTGAATGTAGGAGGAGAAGCAGTTAAATCCCCCTTCTCCTCCCCAAGCTTGTAAAAATACAACTGTTTTAATAAATGTTTCCCAAGCTCCAACAGCTAATAAAACAAATGTAACATTAAAAAAAAATTATGAGGAAGTGTCTCCTGATTAGAATGTTTTAAGTTGCATAGCTTACCAAGTTATTGGATGTATTCAGATAAGCAGCATGAATGGAATGATCCTGCAGACCATTCAGCATAGATTCGAAATCCAGGTGAAAATTTGTAAGTTACTGTCCTGACAAATGGAAGTTGTGGGTGGAAATTCCTTTATCCAGTCTCATCATAGATCTTTGTGTATTTGGCAAATACTTACTTGAGGCAGCACCACTTGTGCTGTAAACTCTGCTGTGGTTGAGTGTTGAAGTGGAAAGTTATCTTTTGGGATATTCTAGAAGTACATTGTTCATGGCAGTGAATGATAAATATTTCTAGGGGATATTAATGTTTTATAATGATTATGTTCCAGGACCAGAATGGCACACTTAATGAATTGCTGACTTCAAAGTACATCAGAAGTCCAGTATTCAGAATAAGAAACTCTGGATTTCAGTCTTTCTCTTATTTTTCTCTCTGTTGTTTTTGTTGTTGTTTGTTTGTTTTGTTGGGTTTTGTTTTCTTGTGGTTTGTTGTTTGTGGGTTTTTTAAGGTTACAAGGGACTGGAGTAGAGTTGTGGAATGTATTGTAGGCTTATGAATGGCCGGAATGCATTTTACTCCATCAGGATCTTATATGCATTTGAGGGTGATTATTAATTTTCTGCTTCCACAAAAAATTACTCAGATAACAAAAAACCAACCTGAGCATATAAATCATGTCTTAAGGAGAAGAATACCCCCCCCCCCAGCACATACACCCAGAGTTGTGCTTCATTAAAAAATGTATATATGGTAAAATAGGAAATGAGAAAGAAATAGCCATGTAAGTAGCGTTTACTGAAAGAATGGTTGCTCTGAAATAGCACTATGCATTATTTAACTGGCTTGTAGAGGACTTAGATGTTATCAGGTATGCCATATGTAATTCCCTTCAGATGGATGCTAAGGTGTAGATGGACTGTCCCTGGAAGTGTTCAAGGCCAGGTTGGATGGGCTTGGAGTGACGTGGTCTAATGGGAGGTGTCCCTGCCCATGGTAGGGAGGTTGGAACTTAATGGTCTTTAAGGTCCCTTCCAACCCAAACCATTCTGTCATCTATGATGAGAAGTACTGGTGGCTTCTTGGCAGTAGCCATCAAGGACAGTGTGATTCTAAAATATGATGGAGATGTTTGCTTTCTCTTTGCCTATCATTTAGATCCATGGTACACAAGTAAAAGGAAATAATTAGAAGTGAGTTGAAATCAGAGGGAAGTTGCGAAATTGAAATGAAACCTGAAATGCAGCTGAAGGGAAGGTACATGAGGGAGGTACAAGAAAGAAATGAGTCAGAAATAATAAAAAATAAATAGCAGGAATATAAATGGGAATGAAAAAGACAAGGAAAAGGTAGGGTGGAGAAACTCAGATGGTATATAAAATGAAGTGTCCTCTTGAGGCTTTCCTTTCAGGTCATGGTAGAAGAATCCTGGCAGGAAATTAATGGAATTTGTGCTTTTTCACATTTCATTGAAAAAAGAAGCTCCTGCATAATTCTGGCAATCTTTTTAAACACTAAATTTACTTCAAAGCATTTTCCCTGCCCTTTACTGCCAAAGAAAATACCAGCTGAGAGGAAAAAACCTACCTGATCTCACCCCAAGCTCTTCATAGTCAGGCAGTGTGAAAGTCAGAGGAATGACTCTTGTCAGGCACACTGAAGGCAGAAAATAGGAGGATGAGTGTCTTCTGGACTACTTCCAGTGCTTTACATCTGTAGTTTACAAAACACCAGGTGGGAATAGGTGTCTGGAAATAACTAGCCAATGGGTAAAATGCCAAAGGATTTTTTTGTGTTATTTTCTCAAAATCATGTATTCCTTCAAGAGTAGAATACAGAATATACAGAATATACCAAACCTCTGTTTTTGTACAATGGTCCATAGAAAAACAAACCTCAAAAAAAAACAAACCCAAAAAACCCCCAAACAACAACAACAAAACAACAACAAAAAAACCAAACAACCCAAACCACCACCCCCCCACCCAAAACCAAACCAAATAAAAAAAAAAATCTGCCCCAAAACAATTTACCAAGAAAAAGTTCCAAACCTCAAACCATTAAAAACAAGGTGACTGCTGCCTCTCTCCTGGACACTGAAAGTTTTTCTTCTCTGTTGCATATAGATAAAACCTTAGAAAATAAGGGCCTTGTTACCCCTGTAAAATCATGGCTCAGGCCTGCTACTTCAGCTAAGTAGAAAAGGACTATGGGAAAGTGATTCATCTGAATTAGAAGTAAAAAATCAAGTTATATAACCATTACATATTTGTTATAAACAAGTTTATAGGTTAACTCAGTAAATCAATAGTTACCATGTTTGCTAATTGTTAAATGTTAATCACCAGGTTAAATACATTGATTCTGTTAATTACCGATATTAATCACCCTACCCAACAGTTCCTTACCTGTACTTTTTTTTTAATCCATTGAGTATTACCTCCGCTGCTTCCCAAAATGGCCATAGCTATAAAGAAGGTAATGCCACAGGCATGTATGCAAATTAAGAGACATTTGGTACATTCAAAGGAATAACACCTAGAAAAGATGAGCTGTACTGCAGTTCAAGAGACTAAGTGACCTGTCCTGCTGGAGAACTGTCCTCCTATTCCATCAGCCTAATTCCAGGTTGTCACCATAACTCGACAAGAACTGGACCAGGATGAGAACCTTAGACAACGAACCCGAAAGCTTCTTCCTAAGCACGTGCATGAGGATGGAAGCCCGAGCTCTGCTCTACAGCAAAGCTGCCTAACTCCTCCTCCTCCTCCTGCTCCTCCTCCACATTGCCAAAGGGAGCAGCGGCAGTGTGCGCGACCCCTCTGGCTCCCACCCAGAGCTGATTTCACAATAAAGGCGTCAAAAAGGAGCAGTCCCTTTGCCCCGTTTATTTCAGTGTTGGCATTGTGGCGTGTGGTGGTTAGATAATGTTTGTCATGTTTTAAAACTATGTAACTGATGAAGGCTGACTGCTTAAAAAGGCCTGTTTTTCGCAATAAAGCGGCTCTCCTTGCACCTGCCCAGAGAGTCTGTGTTGCTCTGCTTAAACATCAGTCCCCTGAATGATGGGAGGTAAGATTACAGTGAGGAGGAGGACTGTGGCCAACCAAAGCCTCATGGACCCAGAACACCAGGATACCAGATTGCTAGGAAGAGATGGACTGCAGCTCAGCTAGGCAGCCCTTAAAAGCCTGGAACCCTCAGACTGCAAGCAGAGAGCAGAACTCGTACCCTGCTACAACAACAGGGGACTTCACTTGCAAACCACAACCTGGTGGAGGGCAAGATGCCTGCACAGCCTCTACAGTTAGGTCAGTGGTGTTCACTGGATGAGGAACCATGGCACTGTGAAAATCCTGGGACTGGGGAGGTGTCCTGGTAGTGTCGATGCAGCTTGAAGTTATTGCAGCACATTCTCCACATTGGAGCAACTTTTATTATGGATGAAAGAACCCCGTGAGAGATGCCTTGATGCTAAAAACTCCTGTGTGCAGCTGCAGCAGGAAGTGCTAGAAAAGATCCTGGTAACAAACCTGGGCACGGATCCACGGAATGGATTGATTGATCCTCAATTTAGTGCTCAATGTTATGGGCACTACCAAAGCCCCTACAGAGCTACCCCTGGAGCAAGAGGCTCCTTCCCAGAGCAAAAGGCTCCTCATGGAAGCAGGAGGCCCCTGCTGCTGTCCTTTGTCAGCACTGGATACATTCTGTCTCCTTAATCATACTTCTGTTTACAGTATACATCTGTCAAAGATCAAGTCCTATGTCAGCAGATTAAAAACAGTCTCCAAAGCCAACACAGACAGGCTGACCATTCAGGTTGTCTGAATTTGTGGTCTCCAGTGACTTTTCATCTCAGCTTCAAGTGGTGGGTTAACCCTAGCTGCTGCAGGATAGGGACAGACCAGGTATCCACAGCCAGCAACATCCCAGAGTGATATCCTGGAGCATTTCTCAGGAAGAATGGATAAAGCTTGTGACAAAGTTCCCCTCAGCAACATCTCAGCAGCCAGCAGCTCTCCCTCCAACAATTCACAGAGTCCATCTTTCCTTGTTTTTGACATTATCAACATTGTATTATTAGATTTGGCTATGTGACAGCATCTCTGGACTTAGAGTAAAGCTCTGAGCACATCCAGTCAGGACATAAATGGAACATAAAATGCCATAAAATCTCCTATGAACACACTCCTGGGCCATACAGCAGGTTCATCTGAGAAGCAGCTTAGAGCTTTGAAGGATCTTGGTACTCAGGTGGGAACAGACCAACAAATTTTTCTCTTAAATCTGAAAACCTTTGGGTGTCAGAGGAAGCCCAGGCTCTGCAGGGACAAAGGAAAGGCCTTGGCTTCTTGTAGCTGTCCCTGACTACCCTTCAGGGACTCTTAATATCCTTGTCTTTCAGGACAAGGGATATAATTGATAGGTAAAACAACACACTCTATGAACAGAGTAGAGATTACACACCCCCATAATACACCTCTGTTCCAGGTCAGCTCTGTGATGTGTTTTGAGCTGTCCTCCACAGCACCCCAAAGCCCAAACTGAGATTCTTCTTGAAAGTTTTCTTGAATCTCTCCTTGTTTTGTTCTTTTATCAGGCCACAAGTCGAAGCTGCTTTGCTTATCAACAGAAAGCAACATTCCTCAATAATCCATTTTACTTTGGGTTTAATTTAGTTTGCTCTTTGAACAGCTCCAAAGAGCTCAGTCTTACAAGAGACTGCTCTATCTCAAAATCTGAGTGAGGTCTGCTATGTCATCAGGCTTTCTTGCAAAATTACAACTTGATTGTGGATACTGACAGCCTGGCCAGAGAGAGAAAGCCAGATAAACTTTCGCAGGAATTGTGCTGGGGAGTTTTGAGAAGGCTGAGGGAAAGACTTAATCTTGCAGCTGGTTTTTTGAACAGTTGTTTCTCATGTTTACCAAAAGGTGTTTTACTAATTAGTCAATTGTGACGGGGTGTTGATTAAAGGACCAATCAGGTCCATCTTTTCAGAACAGTGAATAAAAAGGAATAGGTTTCTAATAAGCTGGACTATTAGCCTTCTGGAGACCTAGAGTCTGTGTGTCATTCATTCATCTGTTCCTGACTGAATGGTGACACGTTTTGTAGTTGAATTTTTTAATAACAACTGCTTATTCAGCATGGGAGAATTTATAGAATTAGACAGATGAGCAATGTTTTCTTGTCTGTTATAGTGACAGAAACTGCATAGGCTGAGCATTTGTATATCAGAATATGGTAAATTCCATACTGATTTACAACAGAGTAAATCATTATCATTATTGCTACTTAGAGCACCTATGGATTTTGGAAGTGTTGTGCCCCCATAGAGATAGACTATCAGTATATTGTGAAAGGAGCTGGAGTTTGCGTGCGAAACATCTGACTCCAAGAAAGTCAGTGAAAGTTTTAGATTTTTTTTGGATAGCTAAGGTCTCACCCCGCTTTTCCTATTCTCATTATTATAGACTAAGTGGCAGAGCCAGGCTAACTCCATATTAATACAGGGCTGTCCTATGAAAGCATCACACAAATAGGAACATCCTGCAGAATTAGCCAGAAAGAAAAAATGCTGCACTGAAGTGCCACAAAGTCCTTGAAGCAGCACTCAGAACAACTCAGTTGAGTTTCTTTTAGGGATTAAGAGGCTGCAGAGCCTCTTTTGATGGCTGACTAGTACGGATTTCCAGAAATGTTAAGTAATGTATCCTCTTGGTTTCTCAGCTTTCCTCACAACCAGCTGTTAAGAACTCCCACCTCACAAGCACACTGAGAAGCTAAACTGATTTTTCAAGTGTGTGTTGGTCACGGAAATGAAGGTATGTGTGCAAGTTAGTTTACATGAGCTGAATATGAGCAACATGACTTTTTCTTCCACGAAAAGTGCCCAGCAGCTGCACGCAGCTTGTGTCAACACAAATTCCAGAGAGGTTGGGATTTCCTTTTTTCCTTTTTCCTTTTTTTCTTTTCCTTGTAGAGATCTACAAGAGTTAACATTACAAGAATTAATGGTTAAGGCAAGAAACACCTGATACAGAGGACAGTGAGATGAAAACCTCTGCTTACTGGTTTGAGAACATGTGCTGTAAATAGGTTAAATACTGATCCCTGGGCAGCTGCTTCTGAACAGCGTGAGCATATGTAGCTCCAGGCACTGCTTTACTCAAACTGAGGCTCTGGACTCAGATTTTTGTTCTTTGCTCACAGCTTCAGGCACTTAGGTTTCAAAAACTCAGGCCAACTCAAACAGAACGCATGGAAAAAAAAAAAAAAAAAACAAAAAAAAAAAACAACAAACAGAAAAGAGGAAAAGGAGAACTGGCCATCCTGCAAAGTGAACTAGAGCCACAGTCCCTTGGGTATCTCCTAAACAGGGTTATCAACAGACACCTTTGAAACTCAAAAAAACCATGTGTTTAAATAACTCTATTAATTATACTTCTCAAGACTGTTCCTGCTCCCATTTTAACCAAGTTTTGTTTTGCAATAAACCCCAAAAATCTAGACATTTAACTACCATCTTCCAAGACAACACTATTATTATAATATAGCAAAAGCAGATTGAGAGAGCTAATAATAACATATAACCTATGTTTTCTTAAGCAAAAAGAATAACTTCATAATATATTGCTCACAATAAAGAGTAAGTTTCCAATTTTGTGCTGCAGTATTAATTACTGAGGTGAGAGGATTAAAGCAATCATGTGAGATTAAGATTCTTCTGAATCACAGAGAAGACAGAACACCTGAATACCTGAATTTGTATCCTGAATAAACAAATTATTTTACAGGCAGTAAAATGAGCAGGAAGTCTTCACTGATGCCTGCCTCTAACAGCTCTCCATATGACTCCTTGTATGCTGGCCCAGGGGAGAACAACTGATGGCAGGGTGATTATTTCAACTTCCCATTTTATTATTCTGCAGCCTTTCCTGGAACAAGGGGATATTAACTATTCCATCTCTTTTCTGTGCTGCAGAGCAATTAGGCTTCACATCACCATGTAATACATATGTAATTAATATTTTTTTATTGAAAAAGCTTATTTGATCTGAAATGCTTAGAAGTGGCATGCTGAAGAGAAAAGACTTAGTGTGTTACTGATGGGGGAATTATACATTTCAAGTAATTGATGTAAAATAAAATTGCCATCAAGAAAGCAATGCAATAACCATGGATTCTCATAGATGAAAGACCAGGGTGACCATGGCCCATCAAAGGACCCCCAAAGGGGACCCCAGACCCTGCACCAGAGCACTGCAAAATGATGCAACAGATGCACAGTGTTGCAAGGGACAGTATCAAACTTGCCCTCCCTAGCAGAGGCACCTGGGCATTCCCACCTGGCACAAACGTATATTAATCCATGGGATTCTGTACTTTTTAGCAATGGGGGACCCTCACCACTAAGAAGACCAGATGGAGGAAGCAACAGGACATCATTGGGACCCTCAGAAAATTATATATTTCTATCCTGTCACTCTCTCCCACACCTCCTTTTCTATTTCTGTCTTTTCTTTTTCTTTCTCTTTGACTCTTACTATTAAAGAAAACATACCAGATTTTTTTTTTGGGGCCAACATCTACCCTAATTTGGTTTTAATTTGTTTGTTTGTTTGTTCTTGTTTTGGTGTTTTTTTTTGTTTGGTTGGTTTGGGTTTTTTTTTTTGGTTTGTTGTTGTTGTTCTTTAGGGGTTTTTTAAATCCTTTCGCACCTTTCTGGGTTCAATCAGTTTTATTCACAGAGGCTTAGCTTCCTGTGGTCTTCTGTGTTAAACTGGTTTGTAAGACCAAGATCAAATTGAATACAGAGATGCCAAATGTTTACTATTCAAGTAGACAGCCATCAGTGCTTTAAGAACTATCCCCTTACATCCAAAAAAGTATCACTGTGATTTCACAAATGGTCTTGAGACTATTTTCTTTAAATTGAAAGACTCTATTTCTGCTATATCAAGAACACTGTTAGTATCGATCCAGGTGCTCTGTGGAGCAAACTAATCTTTTCATTTTGGCATTACTGAAAATCCAGTCTACTGTACTGCAATGGTAAAACTGCATCTTTTGAAGTTACTAACATTATAAAAGCAAATTGTTACATTTTTCATTAATTAAAAAGAGCTCATAATAATATTAATCATCATATGTAATTTAGGCAATGGCAGCCTACCACATCAACTTCCCGTGGCTTTCCCTTGGTCTTCTAACTCCTCCAACTGATCATTTCCTCATTTGTTAAGTTTCCCAAATGGGTCATCAGCTCTTTGACTAGGTTTCCCTGCTGTCTGGTATATACCCTAGAAACAGTAGGCTCTCTGAGAGAGAACTGGTTTTGAAGTAGCTCCTGCTGGGGGAGAAAAAGTTAAAGAAATGCCAGATTAAATCAAGTTTGTGAAATGCATCATGGCTTGAAATATCCCTCATACATGAATAAATAAGACACCACACAGATTTTTTTTTCTCCACAAAACAGGACTAGCATCAAAGCATGTGCCAGCATATGCCTTTTGTAAGCACCTGCAACTCCTGCTGCTTCCAATCCCTGCAACAGGAATCCTGCAACAAGGCAGACTAATCTATGTGATAAACTAGGAAACCAAGGAGAAAAAGGAGAAAGGCTCACGGGATTGGGGGCTATTCTCCTCATATGGAGACCTTTGCTTTCTGCTTCTCCAGTGCAGTTTAGAAATCATGAATAAAAGGCAGGGCAACCTGAGACCACAAGAAAACCAGTAACATTTGGTCCAAGTCCAGGAACTGCCCAGGACGATGATACATTCACCAACCAAATTTCTGCTGATATCCACTGCCAAGTGAGAGAAGCGAAGGATCCCATGACCCTTCTCAGCTATACGTTACATTTTCAAGTTTGTGGGTTTTTTCCCCTTACTTTACAGTAGAATGAGACTGAAAAAAGTATGACTAAATAAAAACTCTTTGTACTAATGCACTCATCTGCAAGCTATTAATGTGAAACAGAATAAATGACCACTGGCCAGCAGTTCACTGCAAGAACTTAGAATACGGAGATGTTCTTTGCTCACAAAGAATCATGGCACCACAGAGAGCTCTGGGTTGGAAGGGACTTTAGAAATCATCCTGTTCCATTCTTCTGCCGTGGACAGAGACACCTTCCACTAGCCCAGGCTGCTTAAAGCCCTGTCCAACCTGGCCTTGGACACTTCTGGGAATGGGGAATTCACACCTTCTGTGGGCAACCTGACCCAGTGTCTGACCATTCTCATAGGGAGGGATTTCTTCCTACTATCTAATCTAACTCTATCCTCAGAAATCACTCCCCCTTTTCCCCAACATGCTCTTGTAAATACAAGTGCCACTCCAGCCTCCTTGCAGCACTGGAACACTTCAATTTTTTCAACTAAACTCAAATAATAGAACTTTACTATTGTCAAATGCTTCCATTTGTTACACAGCAACTTTTTTGTTCTATTCTTTCAGTTTTAGGCTCCATCCTGCTCTCCATTTCTCTCAGTTTTACTTATTTTCAATGCAATCCTCACTTCTTTTAAGCTACTCTGCACTAATTTTGTCTGGTTTGCTGAAAGGGCAACACCTTTGTATTTTATGCCCTTAGCAGGGAAAAGAGATGTGTTGTCCTTTGAGACTAAAATCACTGTCTGGTTTGCCCTACTATATGTGGATCTGCCCAGCATTAATTAACATAAAATAATGGACATTCCCACTGCTGTTTTAAACACAAATACCTTTTAATCACTACTACGTTCTCAACTTCCCATTTCCATAATTTTCCCTGGAATAAGTCATGTAAACCTGGTAGGTACTTTGGTCGCTATGTCCTTTATGAAACATCATCAGAGGAAACATGCAATCACAAAGCTGAAAAACAGAAAACTCTGTGATAAAAGACTTTTAGTCTTGGAAATTCCTTCTTATGCAAGAAATTTATTTCCTAACTTTTGTGACACAGGTCACGGATGGAAAAATTCTTTCTCTAAGGGAAGATTTATGATCTATAGGATAGTGTTTTTTTCTCTGTATTTTTCAGAAGACTAAATTACTCAAATCCAAACTGCTCTTTGATTTGTGTGTCTCCATGTTCAGCACAAAGAAATGAAATACAGGAATGGGAAATCGACAATACTCATTACCTATAGGTAACTTTTTGGCACCAAAATATTATTCACAACTAGAAAGTGCTGAGGTACTAGCACAGAATGATGCAGTAGGAACAGGGTTCTCTGTAGGAAAAGCTATGTTTATTCTGTTCTTCATGCTGGTCACCATGCTGGCAGGCACATCAACACCCCAGTATATGGTTTTGAGTAGGAACTGCCAAAACACCACACACAGGGTTGCTCTTCATGGGAGGATTTCAACTGGGATCTCTGGAGAGGTCAGGATACCAGCTGAAATGCCACAGGACATACCAAGAGCAGAAGTAATTGTAAGGATAAACCAGTTCAGGACTTGTCACCTCTGAACAGCAAAACAGAAATGAGAATGCAACTCTCCTTTCTCGGAGAAGACTCCAAGGAGTAACCAAACAGCCACCAAACACCTGAGACTCAGCTCAGTTTTCCTCTGACTGGGTCACAAGTGCCTTGGTAGCTTGGGGATTCAGTGTGGCCAATGGCCACAACACAGATCTTCTGAACTTACACTGGCAGGGACTGAGGCCATTTGCACTTTTAAGTGGAGTTTCAAGGGGGTAAGTTTAGTCAGCCTGAAAACAACACATACAACTGCAAAATCTGAGCAAGAACAGTCAGTGAGGTCTTGTTTCAAGAATGCCACTGAATAAATTTTATGCTCAGTTAAATGTTGCTTCAGTTCTTCCCTGAATCAGGACTGAATACCAAAACCACCAGACTTCAGGGATTTTGAGAGGTTTATTTCACTGGGATACAGTATCTCCTTTGTGCAAGCCACTTTTTTTATTTGTTACTACATCAATACACTTGAAAATAAGAGAAAGGCTACACTGGAAAACAATTAAATGCATTCTGATCTCTGTGAACCAGCAGTAACCTGCAGTTGATGCCACAGCTATAGCATTCTCAAACTGCTCAGACACCCAACTCAAACCAAGAGCATTCAGCACTTTTAAATTCCTGAACAGACCCACTCTTTGTGGTTTGCATATAAATCTGAGAAAAATAATAGTCTTAACGCTGAAAGATGATGCTTTAGGTAATGGAATAAGCTATTCTGAAGTCAAATAGCTGCTGCAGAATTACAGTTACCTTCATAAGTACATGGAACATTTTAAATCATGAAGATCTGGACTGCATATAGTAGAGAATAAGTAAGTTTGAACAACATGCATGACAAATGTAAAAAGTATTACTTGATGACAAAGACATTCAAAAGTAATCAGATGCTCACAGTCTCCACCCTCATCTTTGCTAAGAGACATCCTCATTACTGGTAAACAAAATTTAAAAACCTTGGTTTTACACAATTGAACTGATACCAAATCTAGGACATTTTAATACTTCTTTTACATTTTTTCTCCCATTTGTGAGTTCTGCTGATTCAGTATTTTTATACTAAAATACAAATATCACTTGCTGATGTAAAAGGCATTTTAGCGTATTTCCAATGTATAGAGGTTTTAAGTCCTGGTAAAAATAAATCAGCTATAAATTATTGTATTTCGCATACAAAAATTCTCATTATGTTAACATTTCAGTTCATAAACTAGTCACAAACTGCTTAAAAAGAGGCACTTAAAAAATCCACACTTGGCCAAAAATAATACCCATAATTTTTTAATTATTAGAAAATTCTACCAGCATTTCTCTTTGTAACATGATTATCAGACCAGTATGCACAGTGATCATTGGGTATTATCAGCTGGGAGTAGAAACAGAAAGCAGTTTCAGTATTTCTTGTTGCTTATTCCCCTTGTTCCAAGGAAAGGCACAGCGGTTACCTCAAGACAACAGTTGATGCTTCCCTCCAGAAAAAGCCCCAGCACCCTCTTGTGCTTTTGAAACAGTTTGTTGAACTGTTTGCACCACTTGCACATTCCTACATGGGAAAACCCCCACCCCCAAGTGCTGCAGGTGAAGCTGAGAACTGGTGTCAAGCACTACTCATCAGACACTGACTTTTAGGAACTGTTTCTTTGGTCACATGTTGTTTAATCATGAAACGTGATGGTCCAGAGTGGAGAGTATTTTATTCATCCTGAGCCTTGGCAACCTTTCCACACCTGGCCACATGTGTTGATGCAAAACCCAATCATATTTGTCCCTGAGCCAAGAGCATTGTCCCAGCAGTGCTGGCTGTTTCAAGAGGCAGTCAATATCCATGTGGAGCCATGTTAGTTATTTCCCTGAATATCCAGGGTATGGAGGGGGTGGGGGATACTGTATCACAGTCTGTGGGGCTGGAGTGTAACGTGGAGGTAGGTCAGCTGGGCACTCCATTTCATATTCATAACTGTATGGTGGTGGAGCCACTGAAATGGGAGTAAAAAGAACACAGAGTTAAAAAACTGTTTTTCAGACGCAGACTTCAAGTATTTTCTTGCTGATATCCAGACTTGCATGCAACTGATATAAAACCTCCTGGCAATTCATTCATTGAATTATGAATTATTGCTGCTATTATACAGTCAATTTATATCAATATGAGTCATTGTTTATTGCCCTTTACTTCACTCCTCAGCTGTGTGCCTACCAACAGGCTGTGCCAGTAACAGTGTTTGAATGCCTGTATGGCAGATGGTACCAGGTGAATGTGGTAGAGCTAAACATTTTCAGGGGAGAAAGGCTGAGTTTATCAGATCCATTCCCTTCCACCTCCTTCAGCAGCAACAGGGATTTATGTCATGTCAAAATGATGGCAGTCAGGGTTCTTGATCTCCACAGACACCTCAAACACAGGAACTCCAGTGCCACACAACGGCAAGCACAGCAGCATCACACTTCCCAGGGCAAGACATCTTAGCACTGCTTGGGCTGAGGAAGAACAAAGCTTTCACCTTGTTCACACCAGTGGGGACATCTGAGGAAAGCCCAGCATTCATAAACTGGATTAGGCATTTAGGAGGCAACAAAAATATTCAGAAGTAGCTAAAAACTTTTTCTCAGTTACTTCTAATACCTTTAAAGAAAAAGGATTCATTCACTGACAAAAAAGACAGTGAATGCTGCAGAATGATAGCACGTAAGAACTAAAGGCTCTGTATCAGCATCCAAATAGAGTATCCTCTACAAATTTTAAGGTCCAGAGTCTGCTCATGACTCCATTTATGTCATCACGGATCCTTTCCTGTCCCCTCTGTAGATGTCTCAGGCAGACTGGCAACAAAACAGTACTAGCAAAGAGTGGAAACAGAAACCTAGGATGTTTGTGATGGGGGGAAGAGACTCAAATCCCACCGTGACATGAAAAGCATGCTCTGCTCTCTTGAACACCACGCTGCTGCTGTGGCTGAGGCAGAAGCAAGAGCATCCTCACACTTGCTGTTCCTGTCCAAAACAGGTAATGGCAGGGGCAGTGCTGGCCACAAGCCATGCAGCCAAACCAGGTCAGTCATTATTCCAGAATTGTTCATGACAGCAGGGAACACAGAAAACATTTCCAAGCTTCCCCATGCTCCAAAACCTGCTGCTGCTGAAACTGATGCTGGAACTAGAGGCCTTGATGTGTAGAGTCAAACTGCCTAGAGACTGAGAGATAAGGGTTTGTCATTGCAGGAGCAGACTTGGGGAGGAAAAGGTTACAGGCCTGGAGTTTTCATTTTGCTCTTGTTTTTACAGCTTGCAGCAACTATTCATTTTTGAAGTAGCTCTTTAGCAATTCATGGTTGAGAATACTGCCATTTTCTTTCATACTCATCTCAGTACACAAAATAATGTTGAAATTATAAGGATGATTACAGATGCTTTCAATCTAACTGGAACCTAATGCTCTGAGGGAGAAAACAGACATTAGAGCTGGTATAATAAAGGAGTACACAAAAAGTATTGCATAGCTTGTTGATAAGTATATATAATGCACCTGAGATTTGCTGCAACCTTTGTAACAGGAAGGAATATAAAAGTAGGGATCTCTAGGGGTGGGATGACAAGACTTCATGCATGGACCACCTCTGCATTTTATTACAATGAACTCCCAAAGTTATCCCAAGGCAATTGCTCCTGAATTTGTAATTAACAATGTCACTGAATTGTATAAACACCATTAGGCTGCATCCCAGGTCTGCTTTTCTCTTCAACAATGTGGCCATTTTCATATGGTAGATGTGGAATCGAGGCAAATGTGCCTTGCAGACCCCAGCTGGCTTGGTGCCACCTTCTTTGGTGCTCCTGGAGTGGTGACAAGTGTGGTGCAGTGGGTGACTCTGCACCAAGCTGGCTCATACAAAGCCGTATGCACCAGCTCACACTCACTTTGGACACAACTGCACTGCCCCAGAGGCACAAGGGGTCCCTACTGTCCCCTGGGATGCTGCAGACCCTGTGACATCTCTGGCTTAGACCCTGTGCCTTCCTGCTGCTGCCTGCACCTAAAAAAAAAAATTACATCAAAACAATTTTAACTCACAGAGAAGCCTGCACTGAGCACGTCCAACACTCGGCTAACTTTGACTGAGGCACAAACAGGTCCCTCAGCACCTGGGACTGAGGAGGTAGAACTGGATGATCTCTAAGTCCACCCCAACCCAAGGCATTCTATGATTTTATAACCATTGCCCAAATGTGTATTCCAATTCCAGTTCAGGCATGATGCCAGATGGATGCAGAGGTCGAGCACTGCATCCTAGCCTGCAGTCCCTCCTGGGACATGCAGTGCAGAACACCCTGCAGACATGCCCATGTGCTTTTGTGGAAGTCACCTGGGATCCTGCAGCACCCAGCAGAGCTTGTGAACTCTGAGCAAAAACCAGTCAGCTCAGGTTGCATTAGACTCCGCATCCCCACTCAAAGCCTTTGCACTATGGTCCACAGACCTCATTGTCCAGGTTTTCCCCATTCTGTGACATGCCTGGCCTCCATTATACTGGACAATGTGAAGGAGCCAGCTGCACATGAACAAGAACACATACAAAAACCAGAACACTAAAGAAGAACAACTGATCTATTGCCAGAGAGCCTCTGGCACAGGGAGACAGTTTGCTCTGTAAAATGCAGCACTGCCCTGAGCAAGGACTTGACACACTCCTGCAGGCACCACGAGCCACCCATCTGTGAAGTGTGTCTCCTTAGCCCACTCAGCAGCTGGATAAACCCTCCCAGACAGAGCTGTGCTGCCAGACACTGCACACTGAGCTGTCCTGCCTCTCCCAGCAGGAGCTGTGCTGTTCCCCTCCAGACTGAGAAGTGCCTCCTGCTGTAGTCACATTCCCCATTTACTTTGTGTCAGAGACTGAAATAGTTCATGCCTCAAACATTGATATAAAAGAGTTTTGCCCATTATAACAAAAACTGTAAAAAGAAGCTATAACCAAAGAAGCCTCCCTGAAGATACCTGACTGGAACTTTAGACTGTAAGTTAAACCACCTAGATAAGATGCTATTGTTCAATCATCTCAGGCCTAGGGAAAATCAAACAAGGCTGAGGGAATGTATCCATGAGAAAACCAAACCCAGCAGAGATTCTTCCCTGGCTGAGTTTGGCATGGGGGAGACCACAGCCCACAGAAGCCAGGTTTCCTCCCCCCTGAAACAAGGAGGGGCAGGAGGTTTTGGGTGTAACCTCTGGTCAGAAGCAGTGAACACCCATCCTCCCTTAAACAGACTGGCCCAGCTGTGGAAGCCCCAACCCCACAGGCCACATCCATGGGACATTCACGAGAGGCAGCTGAGGGAGTGTCATAATCCATCAAAGACCCCCCTCACCAAAGTGCCACCAGAGTCATTCCTGAAGCCTTGCACCACAGGACTGCAATGAAGTGATGCAATGAACCCAGAGTCTGTTGCAAGGGACAATGGCAAACTCCCCCTGCCCCAGGGAGGTGCCTGGATTTTCCTACCTAGCCTGAGCCATATTAGCCCTTGTATTCTATACTTTTCAGGGGAACCATCACCACCAAGAAGACCAGCTGGAGAGGATCAATGGAACATTGTTGGGATCCACAGAGTGGTATTTTCCTTATTCTGTCTCTGTTACCTACCTTTCTGTCTCCCCACCTATCTTCTATTTCTTTCTCTCTCTCTCTCTCTCTCATGTCAAACAAAACCCATACTACTGTCACAGGCATATGGTCTCGTTGCATCTTAATTTGGGCAGAGGCATTTCTAAGAATTTTAATAATCAGATCAGGAGTGTGGAGCTGCAGCTATCCAAGGATAACACTCCTGCCGTGACCACAGGCACCCTTGCAGGGCTGTCACTCTGCTTCCTCACCTGGGTACGTGTTGATGGTGTTGATGTGTGTGGCTCGGATGACCCCTACTCGAGTCTCACGGTTGCTCTTCATGCACATGCAGACACAGATGGCAATCCCAGCAATCACTCCCATTATAAATACTATGCCGAAAACAATTCCAGCTATTGCTGTGCCTCTGCAAGGGGAATGGAAACATGCAGTCAGACTCAGACAGATAATGTTTACAAAACAGAATTATTTTCTCAAGAGCAGCCTCTATGTGAGAAAAAAAACATATTAATTAATGAAAATGCCTCAAATTTTGGTCCATCAAGGCATGTGAATAGAAAAAAATGAAAGACATCTGAAAAGAAAATGAGAAATTCTTTCAAAGTCACCTTTGCAATTGTGCCAGATCACTTTGCTGATTTACCATATACTAAATTCTCCCATTCCAAGGGCCATCTAAATTTATCTATTTTTAAACAGTATGAGGAATAATTCCTTCCTTTTTCCCTCATCACATAAGATCTTTTTCTGAAAGGCATTGGTATGATTTTCTTTTGAAAAGAAAGCCTAAGCTATCCCCAGCAATATATTTCAGAAACATCCATGTGCATGACACACTTTCACAGAATATTGTCATTGTTTTATTCTAGGTCCTTCTGCTGTGCTTCTGAGCCCACAGGTTTAAGGACAGCATCCTCTTCTCAAGGATGAGCAGCATAAAGCAAAGCAACACCCACCTTTTCACACATCTGCGGCTTCAGCCAGCACACATATTTGATGCTTAAACAATTTCTTTTAAAATGATCCAGAGAAAGAATCTAACTCAGCTCCCAAAATAATGAATCAGAATTTCATTGAAATTTTAATATCGAGAAAGGAAAGAAAGCCTTATTGCATTCACACATTGGTGAAAAACCTTGAAAAACTTCAAAAAAACCCTCACTAAGAGACACTGAAGAGCTTCCAATAATACTGAGAGCAAAATCAGCCTTTTTGATGAACCCTACTTCACTCAGGTTAGTCGTCAGCTACAGGCAGTTAAGCATGTTATATGAAAGATGGTATTTATAGCCTACCCTTTCATGAAAAAAGCCCAGTGACTTGACAGAAATATTCTTACTCTGTGCATCTCTTCATCTTTCAGCAAAGACTTAAAATTGCAACCTTGCTGGCAACCTTTCTACTCAATATTTTAATCAATCCAAATTGATAGTTTGACAGCATGAATAAGCCTCACTAGGAATTATTGCAATGCAGAGAATACAACAGGCACTGCAATACCACAAATATTAAGAGGAGTCTAAACCACAGTTTAGATTCCCCACAGAAGCATGGGAAAACATAGCAGGCCTGTTTTTCAAAATGCTGATAGTCTGCTTGCTTAAAAAAACTCAGCAAGAGTCAGGATGGACTCAATACTTGAAAACGAGACCTTCTGTTTGGGAACCTAAATATGAATATAAGAGTTTATGTTTAGGCCCCAGCTATTCAGGAACTTGGCCATGATTTGCAGTACAATCACTTAATTGTACAGCATAAGTAAACACAGAACATATGGTGTTGTAATAAATATACTGCCAGAGAGCGAAATTGTTTTCTGCTGTTCTGTAGCAATGAATGAAGAGTGTGCAGGGAGAACAAATCTGTTAATGTTTTGCAGAATATATGAAGACCTAATTAACAAAAGCCTAGCTCATGACAGCAAACACCTGGCTGTAAAACCAGTAGCTCAAAATGGCGATGAGGTCAAGTGCTTTGTATTAACCACCATGAGTATCTGAGAAACACAACCACCGTAACTGGCATCTAAGAAAAAAGAAGTATTTTCCTTTCAAAGCTGATTTTGGAAGATGTGACCAACATTATCACTACCTCGAGAGAAACTGTCATAGGAGGGTGAGACATAAGAGATGTAAAACTCAACGCCGTTCTATCAGAAGCCAAGCTATTTCCTGGTTCCAATACCTTATAAATAATTTTCAGCCTACTATCTTTTGCCATACAATGCTGCTAATACTTCTAATACCAATTACCTGTTATTTACCCATGTGGTCTTGCTACAATGCATCTTTCACAATTCTAATTCTCACAAATATGAGGTCTTTTTGCAAGGCCATTGTTTGAAACTTGTATCTAGTTCAATCTCTCTCTCAACAATGTCATTTCTATTCCATGGCCTTTCTAAGCCAGCACACCTTATCTCAGAGTTTGCTTACAAACATACAAGACTGTGTGAGCTTTCTGTCAGGTTTTGAGAATCCTTTACAAATCCGTTTCTCACATCTCCCCCTCTTTCCTGAACTGTAAAAACTTCTTTGATGGTCTTATTCATCATTTGCTACACACACTGAAGTACACAAGGAACTATTACTAATATTGCTACTATAACAATCAATACATATAAACCTATTTTGCAAAGTTGCATCTTTCAAACAAATTGTCTAACCAGGATCCATTGTCTGTTTTAATTTGATTTGCCAAATCTTTCAGCTTTTGAAGCTGTTTATGGATGGATTCTAAATGGTCACACAACACAATCCTTCAAATTCTTTACAATCGTGTCCATGTGCCAGTAAGAGAAAATCAATGGTGGCTCCATTCTGTAAGGTTGCATGTCTACCAGCACTAACATCTGTCATCATATCACTTTGGGAGTGATACAATGGAAGTAGCATTGACTTCTTTGCTCAACCAACACCCCAATCAGTCCAATTGTTTCAATACTACAGCTGAGGCAAGTTGACGTAAAAGCAAACCTGATGCAACTTGTTTTGCAGGGCTCCAGGGTTTAAAATTGCTGTTACAGTTTTCTTCATAATGATAGGCAGATCTTCATCCTCTACGTTTTTCTTGATGGCTTTTTTAACACTAGGTGCTATCACAGTGAGCTGTCCAATGCTATATGGGCCACCTTTAATTTTTGAGGGAATGCCCTGCCAGGCTCTATCTCCACAAATGAGCCAATATCCTTCTGGCAATTTCCATGGGAATTTGTCAATAAAATAGTCTTACCCGTAGGGGGCACAGGAGTGGTACAACTGCACCAAAAACTTGAGTTTCTGCACACCGGATGATGGGGAGTAACATTTAATTGTGGCTCTCCCTGATACTGAAACTCAGCACAAAATTCCATTGCCTAAGAACCAAGAATTTCTAATTATTGAGGTTCAAAGGGTTTTTAAGAAGATCAGGGTCCCAATTTGTCTCACTGGCAACTGCATGTGAATAGTTTTTGTGGTTAGGCATTGGCCACTCCTTGGTTGGCAGTGGCACACTGACCAAACAGGTCACAAAGGGTTTGTCTGGGCTTGAATTGGTCAAACATATGGTGTCTGAGCCTGCTGATTTGGCTAAAGCAACCCAAACATTTGTTTTTGGTTTATCTACAGGCATATACGCACTGCAAAAGCAAGCAAGCAAGCAAAACTATCAAGCACCAATATATTGCTTGATCTAACTCCGTGGTTTTGTTCAGCTACTCTTGGTAAAAGACTTGTCTATGTATTTCAATTTTCATGTAAATATTTTGGTACATTCGGCTTCTGTGTCTTACCAAATTTGTTCAGGGACTGGCCAACTATAAGGTACTAAATGATCTTGTTTACACTCACTTCTGCAAATTTTGATATCTTTGTTTTCTTTTTAACATGATGGACACCATGCTTTTGCCAAAAGAGCTCTATGATACCAAAGATTTTTAGAGTTTTAACATTGATGTAAAACACAAGATTCGTGGTTGGGCAGGGGACGTCGAGCATGAACTGTAATCTCTCTGTGCAGTTCATGTCTGCATGCTCATTTCCCTGCTTGTGGAATTGTCAGTGCAATCCTGTGCATGATATGGCTCCATGTTCTTTGCTGGAATCCACTTACATCCTGCACCTGTGGAAACACAAGCAAACCCTTTGCCCCAGGTTATTAAATGAAATGGACCTTCAATTTGTCCTGTCTCAGGGGTTCTAATTAAAACTGGAGGATTTTCTTTCAGTTTTGCCTTTTTTGTGTTATTTGAAAATGTCTAAAAATTGGTGGATTGGGTTCTGCAAATGAGCTATTTTAAAAAATTAAAAACATATACAGCTTCACTCAACCTCATCTGAGGGGTGGCTTGGACCATTTCCCCCTTTTGGTAGTCTGAAATGTGTTTTAGAGTGTGATGTGTCATTTCAATAATTGCTTGACTTGTGGGAGAGTAGGGAATTCCAAAAGTGATGAACACATCCATTGATTAAAAATGTGGCAAATTTGTAGTTGTGTATGCTGGCCATTGTCTGTTTTTATTTCTTGGGGCATGCCTAATGAAGCAAAAGCTTGTAGAACATGTTGACAAGCATGATTAGCTGTTTCTCCTGAGTGGACAGAAGCAAAAACTGCAGCTGAAAAAGTGTCTACTGACACATGAATATTGTTTAATTTCCCGAAAGATGGGTATTTGGTGATAGCTGTTTGCCGCAGTTGCAGGCTTTGCAACCCTCATGGGTCGACAGCTGTAGAAACAGGAGGTTGTACAAGCTGACAATTAGGGCAAGCACCAATAATGGCTTTTGCTTGACCCTTGGAGATGCAAAACATTTGCCCAAGTGCTTGTGCATCTTGATGGAAAAAGGCATGACTCAGTTTTGCTTGTTCACAAATGTTTGGCAAAGTGTTTGAAACAACCATCATCAGTTTGTCTGTTCTTGCATTTCCTTCTGTCGTGAATCCTGGAAGCAAGGAATGAGCCATGATATGGAAGAAAATATTGGTTAGGTCTGTATTACAACTGGCACAAAAGCCAGCAATATAGGGGATCATTTGTAACATCCTTCAAAACTGATCCTTCTATTGTTTTAACAATATTAGCAACATAAGATTAATCTGAAATTAAAAAGGTTCAGAAAAAACGTGAAATGCCCTAACTACTGCAGCCAATTCAACAATCTGAAGAGAGCCTTCTACTGTTTGAACACCTGACTCCCACATTTGATTGTTTGATTTTGCCATACTATTACTGATTTGTGTGTTTTACCTGATCCATTAGTGAAGAGTTATAGCACTTAAAGGCTCTTTACTTAGCATGTGTTTTTCTCTAAAACTTAATTTTGCTTGCAACAATTTGTGGCCTGGGTAATGAATAGAACAAACACCTGAATAATTTAACAATGCAATTTGTAAATCTTCTGAATTTTGAGAAGCCCAATCAAGGTAATAGCTTTTCACAGGTAAATAAATAATTACAAAATCTTGGCCTGCCATAGTTAGCAATCTTGTTCTGGCTCCAATTATGATTTGAGCTGTCATCCCCATGATTGTAAAAATTGTTTTTTGAGACCTATAAGGAAGAAAAACCCAGTCTATGGTTAATAAAGGATCTTTTTCAGAAGTGCCCTACTGAAATATAAGACCAAAAAGTTGCATTTTTTCTCCTAACTGCAAGAAAAAAGGGCTTTTATGGAGCACAATGGTGTGTTTGTCTTTTTTTGGAAAGCTTCAGTGACTCTGTCAAGGGCTTTCTGAGTTTCATGTGTTAAAGTTCTAGGAGATCTGATGTCACAGTCTCCTCTCAATAAGTTCAAAAGTGGGGCAAGTTCATCATTAGTGACTCCCAAAACAGGTCTGATCCAATTAATTTCCCCTAAAAGCTGTTGTAAATCTTACAAGGTTTTGACACTTGTTCAGAGCTATATTTTCTGGCTTGATCACTTGTTCTGTCAGCCTCCATCCTAAATATTTCCAGGGTGGGATTTCTAGTATTTTTAATGTAAAAACTTCCAATTCAGCATTTTTCACATCAGTGATGACGCTGTCTCAATTCTGTTCCTTTTTTTTTTTTTGAGTTGGAGCTGCAATGAGTAAACCATCCATGTAATATAAAATCCTTGACCGTGGGTGTTTTTGTCAGGCTGGAGACAAAGCTTGTCCCACAGAATATTGACATATTGTTGGAGAATCTTTCATTCCTTATGGTAAAACTGTCTAGTGACATCATTGCAGTGGTTCTCCTCTATTGATGGCTGGAACTGAAAAGGCAAATCAAGGAGCATCTTCTGGATGCAGTCGAATGTTGAAAAAACAGTCTTTTAAGTCGATGACATCATCTTGGAATCACTGAAAGAGAAGGAAGTCCAGGTTGCAGGGGTCCCATGTCTTCTATCACTTTGCTGATCTTTCTCAGGTTGTGGAGTAATCTCCAGGAATCAGAAGTTTTCTTGTGAATGACAAACACTGGGCAATTCCAAGGACTATTTGTGGGCTTGATGTGACCTTTTCATAATTGTTCATTTACTGTTTTTTTGAGGGCATTTTGTTTTTTCTCTGCTAGAGGCCACTAACTTACCCAAACAGGGATGTCAGTTTTCCATAACTTCAGAGTGGCAGAGTGCTTCCATCAAAAACTCACGTCTAGTTTGTTCCCCACTGGGACACTACAACTCTCCCCCATACTGTGATGGGTCTATGCACCACGAAGGGACAGATGATTGCTGTCTTCCCTTCAGAATCTGTAACATTAATCATGAATTCTCTTTGCAGACACAGTATGACTCCTCTAATTCCTGTAAAAGCACCCACGGGTGCCACTAGATTCCAATTACTAGGCCAAAACACATGAGAAATTACAGTGACATCTGCGCCAGTGTCCATCATGCCTGTAATGTTAATATTTTTACCACGATGTGTTAGACTGCAAGCCAGCAGTGGCCATTCACTGCTGACACTTTCTACCCAAAGGACATCAGGAGCCGGGCTAAAGCTCTCAAGCAGCATTTCTCTGTATGCAGCTTGCTTAGTTAAAAGCAGAGTCTCTCTATTAATATCTTGCTTAGCTGTAGTTATTGGCAATGCAATAGCTATTAGTGGTTTTGGTTGAATTACCACTGGAGCACTATAAGCAAGAGCTAAAACCATCAACTCCTCGTTACAATTTACTGAAACAACAGCTGGAAAAACTGAAAATCCAAGAATTATGTTCCTGCCTTTGCCTATCATTAAAAAGTCTTGTCTCTGTTGTGAAGTACCAGTAACTCCTGTGGGTATAAATTAATAGCAAAAGTCTTTTAAAAAATATAATAATTTAGAATTTGCCAGCTCACACTGTGCCTCTGGGGGTAGTAAGTCGGGATTGCTTGGGAGATGACTGGTGATTTCACAAATTGCATCTGTTTTGGGTTGCCTAAGTTTTCTTGTGATTGAGCTGCCATTATGTGTTTCAATCATGTGGTGGTGCTGTGCACTCTTTTTGAATTTTCCCGACAGAGGCTTCCTGTCTGTGTCAAATTTGGAGTGACAGCAGTTCGCATAATGCCTCCCTTTTTTGCATCAAGGGCAAGTATTAGGTAATTTTGCATTTTTCATTGCCTCATAACAGTCCTTTTTCAAATGGCAAGGCTTTTCCACAGTTAAAACACGGCCCTTTAATGGGCTCCAGCTGTAAAGCGGTGAGGGTTTTCTCAACGGTTTTTGTCTGAGCCTCAATGGCTCTTCTATCTCCCAGCGAATCTTGGGATTGCACAAGTTGCTCCTCCAGTGCAATAGCTTGTATGGCTGCACTGTGCTGTGGACTGTCCAGCTTGCTGCAAGCAGAGGGCATTTGTGGCACAGCTGGTGGCTGGTTTGGTATAGTTAAAATGATCTGTCTGCATTCAGGATTCTATGGGATTGGCTGAGGTCCCCTGTTTGAGTTTGAATCCATCCTATCATTATCATACCCAGGGACTTGTTTACTTCTATTCTTTAATGAGCTAGGCTGGTTGAGTTGGTGTCTCTTATGGCTAATTTATCTGTGCAGCTAGAGACCAGCTGTAGCTGTCCCAGTTAGTAACTCTCATCATGGTTTGGTCAGACAAAACAATCCTTCCAGGCCTGAGAACCAAGGTTATCATCACAGCCTCCGGCCTGAAAAGTACAGACAAAAGCAAATTGGGGAGAGCAAACTGGAGGAATTTGACTTAACGACCTGAAGCTGTAATTGGACAATTAACCCCTGATTTGAAAACAGACCAAACTTATATCTGCCTGAAAATCTCGTGACTGTCATCCATCTTGGGTGTAGGCTGTGGGAATCCTTAAAATCAGAGGTAAATTGTATTTTAAGGCTTACAGGCAGGTGTTGTATTCAAAATAAGCAAGCATTGTTTTAACTGAAGGTTCAAGTGCTTACAGTGGTTGGATAAATCTACTGTCAGTATGCCTTTGCTTTATGTGATTGGTTAAAAAACTTTTAAAGTAAGTTGTAACACTGAGTTTTTTGGCTGCTGCTGAGGACATGAGCTGCTGGCATCCTCCCATTTCCTAACCAAGTAATGAGACTGATGCTGGGAAATAAACAGCTCAAGGTGTGTTCCACAGCAGTCCTGTCTCATTTGTGATTTTATATATAAACCTGTGGTGGGCTCTGCAAGGATCCTGCACATCACTGGAAAAGCATCCAAGGAGTATAAACAAATTGGAGGCTTCAGCTCCTCTCGCACCTTCTGGAAAGACCAGCAATGCTCCTGCTCATTTTAATGGAATGTTGTGTGGAGACCAGCATGGTGAGGGAGGGAGCACAGGGACCCACTTGCTGATGTAGTGTCAGGGCTGTTTCCAATTCCCTGGTGGCAACACCTGCACGTGGAAAACAGATTTGATTGCAAGGAGCCAAGCCATTTCCAGTTCTACAAAGCTAAACACACATGGCTTGAGCTTTGCAGAAACTGGAATTCATGGTCCTTTCCTAACTCTTAGTATTGCTTCAGCTGGACTCTTTCATTGACATTAATGAGGGATAAATCACTCCTGAAGCAAAATCTTATTGACTTTTCTTCCTTTTTTTTTTTTTAAGTTATTGGAGAATGAGGGAAGATAGAGGAGAGAATTTTGCCATTTAATGTACCAAAGGAGAGGAAAATTGTAACCAAAAATCCTTTTGACAACAAGAACTAAGTGAAAATAACATTGAATAAAACAAAGGAATAAAATATCTGAATATGAACAAATAACACTACCTAAAGGACCAGAAAAAATGCCTTTTGACCTTTTCATAAATCTGATTCTGAGAATATAAACTTTGCCTCAAAAATGCATCAATTAAATGAATTTATTAAATTTCAGCTCAGATTAGAAGATTTTACTGCTTTTAGAATTCTATGTGTTAGACAAATAAAAAATATTTAGAGGTTTTTTTGACATTGAATAATCTGGAGTGGTTCTTGGATGTTCTGGCAGAAAAAGTCTGAATTAGGACAGTAAAAACCTAACATCATAACTTATTTTATTCCATTTGAAAATCATAAAATATGTGCATTGCTTGAACAACCATGCAATAGCTTTTTAAAACTGCAGTGCTAGCTAGAAACGTATATTTTGAGTCTAAATAAATCTATCTGATCTTTGAATTACCCAGCAAAGGGATTTTTCCCTCATATCTTCATATGAAAATAATAAGACACTGAGAGTTTAATTTTAGAAATTCTAAAGCAGATTAAATGAAAAAAAAAAAGTTTTTCATCTTTTCTTTTTCTAATGTATTTTAATACTCAAATCTTACCCCTGTGATAGCAATAAAAGAGCCTCTTAAGCATTCTCTCCTGTCAGATTTACAGCACAAATTCCATTTTTCTTTCCCACTCTCTCTTCCCAGGTGCTGTTTCAGAGCTTACAAGGGGCACAAAGACCCACTGAGACTAAGCCAGAGGACATTCTGATTCTAAATCACCATTTGCAAAAACCTACAATGAACTTGAAAGTATTAACATAAGTCTTTGCAGGATTCAAACCTTATTATGAAACATAAGCAAATTACGGTTTTAGCGTATTACGGTATTAGTGGAATATCCTCATTAAGCATGCATGAAATGCCATTTACAAATGGAAAAGGTGTTAAGTGCTTGGGTATATGAATCATTTTATGCTTCTGGAGAAGAGGACTATGAGTCAGAATACTAAAAAAAAATGGAAAATTAAACTATAGTTAGAAAAACATGCTGTGGCTCTTACAGGTTCCATAAAATGATGGAAGTTGCTTTATCTGAATGCAGCTATGCTGAGGGTGCAGAAGTCATCAGACAGTAAAGACGTGCACATACACAGTAAGTAATGTTGAGCTAGGCTTGACCTCCTCCACCTCAGCTGATCACTGGGGTCTGGAGAAGAGCCAGTTCCTGATGAGTCTGCAATAACTTCCCTGGCAAATGCACGACATCCTGGCTCATCCACCTGCATGGCCCAGGTGCAGGACAGAGAACCCCACGCCGTGGGGTAAAGCAAACAGAGGATCCAGTCCCTTCCTCCCCTTTCCCAGGAGATGGGACACTCCTTACTCCTGCAGAGCTGTGCAGAAGAGGCACGCCCTGCACCCTGGTTCCTCCATCACAGTTTTGGTGACATGTTACCTTCCTTTTTGTGCTAATGAGATAAAGCAAAAAAGAAACGCTTTGCTCCCTCCTTGTTGGAGCACAAGGAAGCCTGGCAGAAGGCTCTTCCATGCTGTCATTATCACATCTGACAGTAGTTAAACACAACAGGAACATCAAAGTACAACCAACCTCCAGCTGTCCTTTGCCATCCTGTGTGCTCCAGTAAGTCCATGCACTTTACCAGAGCTGGTGTTTCTCATGGGAAGAAACAATAGGACTCACAAGCCAGAAGACCTATCCTAGAAAATATCTCTGGTAGCAAAACCAGATGGAGTGACATTTTGACAGAATGATCTATAAACACAACATTTTGTGAAGTTTCCCTTGAGGTAAATCCTTCTGTTATATCACAACCTGTTACTTGCCACCATTTTGCAACAGCATGGAGAAAGTGACTGAATGCTGTTACATGGTTTGCAAAATATTCAAAACATCAAAAGCATCCATGACCACTAAACAACATATTAATATCATTTTCATTAAGATATATGCTCAGAATGTCCAAATTTTTCCCCATAAGGATCACAGTCCATTATACTCACTTCAGAAAAACGTGCAACTGTTGGAAAGAGCAGACAGGTTGGTCAACAGCACATTCAAGTAACACAAAGAAATGTTTACCCAGGAAAGCAGGCAATTTTTTTCCTTCTATGTATGTGCAAACCACATACCCCACTGATTAAACGAGTGTTATACTTTTGAAACAAGAAATATACTTAAATGTACACAGGTAACTAATACAGTGAATGGGAATCACAGAATGTGATGAGTTGGAAGGGATCCATCAGGATCATCAAGTCCAATTCCTGGCCCTGCACAGGACACCCCAAGAATCACATGTGATACATACAATGGATATACACTCTGCCATATAGCAGCTCCTCAAAACAAACCCAGTCCGCAATCCATCACTTAGAGAAGGGATGGAAAAAGTTATTTCCCAATTTCATATCAAAATGAAGGATCAATTTAAAAAATACAAGAATTAGCAGACTTGCAGAAAAAGCTTGTGAAAGGAAAGATTCTTGATGATCAGAAAAGTATGGCTCTGGAAGAGCTTTCCAGTAGATGCAGCAGGGGTGAGCTACTAAGAACTGTGAACCTTGAGCTTGGCACATTTATGGGCTGCCTGTGATAGTGCACTGACCTACCAGTGCAACACAAGCAAAAGCTCTGAATTCAGAGCTAAGCTGCAGTAGGTATGGAAAAAAATACACAGACATCAAAAGGACTCACGTCTCTCTGAGTCAGTGCTAAGTCACCAAAGCTCAGGGAAAGCTCTGGGTGCAGGGAAAGGAAACAAAGAGCTCCTAGTAAGAAAAGAAAGGGCTGTGCAGTCAAGGCAGGAGATTCTAAAATGCAACAAGATTTCTAAAATATAACAAGTAGCAGAAGCATAGTAGTTTTGCAGAAAAAAATTGTGATACAAGTGCTTGTTTTAGGAAAAAAAAGCTGATGTTGCTCTTAGGGAGCAACATCCTATATTATTGGTATATTATTGGTTAGCTATTAGTTATTGGAACATTTATACTGTTGGCTATCCAGACTCATCTATTCTAGCCTGATAGTAAAAATATTATAAAAGCTATGTACACTTTTAATAAATGTTTCCTGACACACCACATTTGGGGACTGTGCCTCATATGTTGCATCTGGGCTCACAGACTGAGAGCGGGATTAGCAGCCTCCATTCCAAACTTCTCTAAATTTAATTTTTTTTTCTTTATTTTTCGAAGCAACTGCATTAATCAGCTAGTCCCATAGAAAACACAGGAACACTCTTGTCTTAAGCAAGTATTTACTCCAGTACAGATATTTTTGTCCCATCAGGACCAATGGAGATGAGATAGTACCACTTAGACCGGTCTCATGGCATAGGAGTGGCATTCTTGGTGGTACCAGAAGCATGTCACACATCAGGCAACTCAATGAGATTAACTGGACTGTGCAGCAAATTTTCTGAGGTACGAAGTAGAATTACGCTTTCCCACTTTGGGGAAGGCAAGTGGTAAATGAAAGAACAGAGTGATGTGAAGCAAAAAGGCAAATGGTACAATAAGTACACAAATGGAAGAATAACTACAAAGCAAAAAAGGGGACTCTAAGAGCAAGTACACTGAAGAACCAAAGAGGCTAATATAAGAAAGAATTAATTGGTCCCCTCTGTGCTACTGAAGATTTCTCCTTGTGCTTCTCAAACTTCCAAGGCCAGTCACACTCGAAAGCCAAGCTGAATGCAAATGTCCTGATTCAACAAAACACTTCATCACTAAGAGTGGAACATGTTTAAATGTGGCATGGGATCTCCAGCACTATCTTGGGATGCTTTTCTATTCCCTTATCATTTGCTATTTGCCCAAAAAAAGTTGCTGTAGCTTTAAGGTTGGTCCAGGGGAAGAAGGGAGCCTTGGGGCTCTTGCACAGGCTTTTTCAAAGCCTCACTCCCCAGGTGACTCTGGTGCAGTGAGGACAGCGGTTACTTTAGTGCTTAGCTAGCTTAGGCAAGAAGTTGGATTTTTCTTCCTTTCCCTGGCCTTGGAGACTATGGCAGCAATCCTTTCATGGCCTTTGTTTGGTTTTTTTTTTTTTCCTGAACTGTTTGGTCTGATTTGGTCCAAGGCCAGAGGGAACTATCAACTGTACCTTTGTTTGGATTTTCTTTTTATATATGTTATCACAGAGGCATTACCAACCTCTCTCATTGGCCCAGTTTTGGCCAGTGTCATGTCCATCTTCAGAGCCATCAGGGATTGCCTCTGCTGGACGTGGTGGAAGCATTCAACACCTTCTCAAAAACGCCACCTCTGTGGCCATTCTGCTACTAAAACCTGGCCATGAAAAATCAATCTAAGAGGAAACACTCATTCTAGAGTGATGTTCTCCTAAACTTGACTCTAAACTGAGACAAGCACTTAAGGCGGGCAAGGAAAGTAGGAAAAGAAAACGTAGTAGTAGTATGTTGGACTTGGCAGAAGCAGCAGAACACCCTGAGTCTTCTGGGTTTTAATGTCACGATCCGCTAGTGCTAGTGGGAGTTGTGATGGTTTATTAACTGATCTCAGAGTGCAAAAACAACACAGAGGGGATTTCAGTATTAATCAAAACAAATGCACCTTCTATTGAGTGCCCACAGGAAATGTGATAGAAGGATTAGAAAGGAGATAAAGGATAGTGGAGGAGAGGGAAAGATGGGGGGGAGTATAGGTACCAACAGAGAGACAAAATCCTCGTGGTCCGGCCAATAGATCTGTATTGTCACATCGGGGAGAATCTGAAAGTCTTTGGTTAACTCAGGGGTCTTTCATAGTCCTCTGCTGGGAGGGGAACAGGTACAGGACAGTGGAGAGTAAGTCCATTGAGAAAAAGAATGGACAGTCCAGTTCTGAAACAGGACAAACCAGTCCCAGCAGTGAGCGGGACCCATTGTTTCAGGACTGGTTTCTATGGGAAACCAGGCTTGGTCCAGTGAACACACCTGCAGGCAACACTTGGCAAACATTTTGCTTCAATCAGGCCAGTACCTGTGTCAGAATTTTAAGGCTCTCAGTCTCAGTCCTTGGGGGGGGGCTTCAATCTCCATCTTTGACAATGGTCGTGAGGCAGATGAGGAAAACTTCGGACCATCTCTTACATGGGTGTTCAGTGCAGAGCAGGTTTAAACAGTTCCAAGGAAAAGAAAAACCACAGTGCAGGGAACTTCTCTGCCTCAGCTAGCTAAAAGCTAACTAAAAGCAAAGGAGAGCTCTCTCTTGCTGTCTGTGTTGCAGACATCACAGTCCAGGAGAAGGATGCGGGGCAGCAAGTGCAGTTTCTGATAAAGCAGTTTCTTCTCTCCCCCCCTTGGCTCTCAGAACCATGCAAAACTTACTTCTTGGCAAAACAGACAAAAGGGCAAAATTCATTTCTGGGCAGACAAATGGGGATGCGAGCATCATAAAGTCACCCTAGGACAATAGTGAACATTCCAAACAGACTGGAAATTTGGGACAGGCACACTTTAGGAATAGGACAGCAATGTGAGGGTGATAGCAGTCAGTTCCAGACACCTGACAGAAGAGCATGCAGAATGCCATGGTTTTGTCACCTGGTACACACATATTCCCACCACAGAATGAGATCCCATTATGGGAAGCCACATATAAATATATGTGACAAAGACACATCCGGGCAGAGACTGAAAAAAGACTGATGGAGAATAGGAACACCAGCTGAGTAAGGTGCCAGCTGTATTAATGAGCAAATAAGTCACTTGCATTATGAGGAATTATAATCATTGCACAAGAGCAAAGTACCACCAGGAACACTAAAAAAAAATTTAAGACTTCAAAAGAATGGAGGAAAGCAAAACGTTATTCTGTAAAATGAAGAAACTAGAGAAAACAGGGAAAACTATGAAGGTGTTTCATCAGTTCGATTTTTAAACTTCTTGGACAATTGGATCTAATGGACAGCCTACACTTTGAGTGGTTTTCTTTGCAGTTTTGCTATTACACACTTCAGCTACATTTGTCTGTCTGAACAAAAAACCCATGATTTATCAGTCATGGAAAGGCATTTTTACCTGTTTCCAATGGCACCCTCTTGTCAACAGCACTGAATAGAAGGTAAAGTCAATACAAAACCCATAGAGAAAGAGAATACAATGACTGGTGTAGATGGATTAATAGAGTAATTTAATGGATGCATTTCTTAAAGGCTCTTACACATTTCTTATGACTTGCCAGCTTGTTAGTAATGAAGTTATGTGATCTTCTAGCTACTTAATTATTGTAATGCTTCTATAGTTGGGTTTTGATAAGGAGTTATTTAATAATCACTTTTTTCACATTCTATTTCTATCCTCCTTTATCACATAGATAATTAAAAAGAAAAAGATGTACCGCTTCTCTTTTTCTGATCAGAGAAATCATGTGGATAAAGTAACACACATGCCTTCATGTTTTCTAAGCTCTTCATTTCAAACAACAAACATCTGTTTAGACACTGAAGGTTATGCTACACTCATTACCAGATTACGTGTGGTATGAAGAAAGACCTTATTATAAACAGCAACTTTTGAGATGCAGAGAAACAGATAAATGAAATCCTTCCATTTCAAAAGAGCAATTTAATGAAGTTCTTTTTCCTATTTTTCTCCCTTCAGAAACAAGGTTCAGGAGATTTCAGAGGAAAAGGTTTTCATTAGTAATGAGTATCTTAGCAGAAAGCTCATAGATTTAAAGCAGAGAGTTCCTTTGTTCCTATTTAATTGTCAAAAGAGACAGCGATGTTTTGATTTTGCCTTTTCCTCATTTATTAATTGCACAGAGAAATTTCATTTAGCATATTTAGTTCCTTACAAAATCAAACTCAACAAAATCAAAATGTAAATCCTGCTCAAGCTGTGACAGCTCAGACTACTGGCAAGCAGTTAAGTCTGAGTTTAAATTCATATCCAACACAGAAGTCATGATCACATAATCTGCTTTTCCTAGCCTTATAGCTGTGCTGGATTTCCACAGAGGAACACCAAGGCTGCATTTTGGATTGCCTTTGACTGGCAATCCAGTCAAAGGCATCATGCTTCTGCTCAGCCTCAGTGGACATGGGCAGAGAAAGAGATGATCTCTTTTCCAGATTTCTAAAGAGCTTCACATCTTTTTAATTAATCATCACCACACGTGTGACAACATTCACAATACAGAAAACAGATTCTTCTTGCTTCCCAGAGGACAAAAAGTTATTTTGGATCCCCAGCTGGCTTGAGAGAATGTAAGTCTATGAAAGTTGATAATTATTAACCCAGATATTTGCCAGCCAAGGATCTCCCTTTGAGAGTTTCAAAATAATTTCTCCTCTCCATAGCATTCAAATGACTCTTACTGTACTTTGTCCATGTAAAATTATAGTGAGTCAGAGAAGACATAATTTCTCCAACTCTTATAGCGCTGTACCAAGGAGATAACCACACTGCAACCCAGCACAGACTGAACCAAGGAAAAGTGTGAGGAGCAGGGCAGATGGGCTGTGAAGAACTGACCATACCCATATTCCCCACTCCCTGTGCCACTCAGAGTGGGGAAGAAGAGGAGATGGGGATGGAGGAGTGAAATTGAGCCTGGGATAAAGCCTGAGGGAGGAGGGGAGGGAAGGGGAGAGTTTTAGTCTTTGTTTCTCACCCTCCGACTCTATATTTAGTTGGCAATACATCGAATAAACTTTCTCCTGGTCAAGCCTATTTTGCCTATCAGAGTTTCAGCCTTTCCAGTAACACATTTATAGCCATCCAGGCTCTGTTCCATATGCTCATTCAGGAAGACTCTTCTAATCAGAAGTCAAGCAAAATGGAAAAAATAATTACTGAACTGGGCCTTCGGCAGACCTCTGGCATAGTATCAAAGTCCCAGAGCCAGAGGCATGAAATGTGAACTGCCAGGTAAATTTAGTTTTACATACTGTCCCAAAGTGCTTTAATCATGGGAAATTTTGAACGTTACCATTAATGAAGAGGAAAACAATTTTATTTTAAGCAGAGTCCCATATAACTGCCATGCAGACACAGAACTATTCTCAACCCATTTGTTGCTACACATATATACTGTGGGAATTTACTATTCACTATGAAATCCAGAGGCTACGTCTCTATATTCCTAACTCTTAAAATGTCAGTCGTATCCTTTGGTGCACTCCTCCTCCATTCCCACTCTCAATACTGCCATATCAAATTCATCAGCTTAAGGAACATTGCTCCCTTGAGGAATAGCGGTCAGCTGCTTTTCCCAATGGTACCATTGGATATAAAGTACTCCACGTCAAATGCCACACTTAAGACAGGCTACACACACCTTTTTCCTCAGTTTTGCAGGCCAAAATATGCACACAATTTTTATGCTAAATGTGTTCTCTGCCTCTTTTCCTCCCATTGTCTGCCTGCCTTCCTTCCTGGCTGCATTGTACATCCTCTAGACTTAAAAAAAAAAGCCCAAAGGCACCCAAAACCTCACCTCTTCCAACATAGATTAGGTTCATGCAAATAACACATTAATTAAAAAGGCTGTTGCATCCTTAGTGTCACTAGTAAGATTTTTCCCCCTTCCCTCTCACAAACATTTCACTATGTGTAATGAGATTATAGCTCTCTCAAGTAGTTTTTTTTTCTTCAAGTTACTTTTGAAGTCCTTGCAATCAGGTGTTTTGTTTCCTTTTGTGTTGTTTTTCTAAATAAAAGCTGTCTTAGAGTTAGACATTTCTGAAGACAAAGTTTATGAAGAAATTTTGCCATGTAATGTAGCATGCCAGCTTTCTTCTGTTTATGCCAATATTCCAGTTCACTCCCCTTAAAGACTTACCCAGGGAAATACAGACAAATCACATGGGCTGAATATTTTATCAATGGATTTTCTTAAATCTGGTGGGCCAAATCCATATATAAGTCCTCTCATTGTCACTGAACATTCAGCTGGCCCATCAGTATTTGTTTGAAAGAACTGATGGACTATTTGTCCTCTTTCCTACATTATTAATCTAAAATTTGGGATTGTTTCACACCAACTCAGAGCTGCTGGCCACAAAGTATTGTGGAAGAGCAAAGGCAGCACCCAGAACCACCCCCAACAGCATGCTGATGCTGAACTGATTTTTGCCTTTTTTCTTTTAGATATTTTTTTATAAACAAAGTTAATTACCTATGTAGAGAAGGGAGGATTTGAGAAAGAGATTAACTGGGGGAATTACCTCACCAATTATAATTAGTGATTCTTGTTAGATATGCTAATGTGCAAAACCTATAAAACCATTTGCTAATGTGCAAAACCATTATGCTGTGTGTGCATGTTCAGCATTTTCCACCTGGCGAATTGTGCACCTAAGAACAACAACCATCTCGAATACATGCTTTGTCATTTTCAGATGAATGAAGGATTCTGGTGTTCTACCATAATTTTATTTACATAAGCCCAGGAAGCATGTGATCTGTTTTAAAAACTGTGGATCAATTCTATATTAAAATACCATCACTCTGCCTACTCCTTCAAAGTGCTATAAAATATACTGATGGGAACACTGGAATATTCTCCAGGTACCATGGCTGAAACAAAACTTGCATCAGAGGAGTCTTTCTAAAAAAAAGCAATTACCACCTTCCCACTCAGTCTTCCCCAAGTACCAGGCAGTCCATATGCCATGTCATTTTTATCTTCTCTGGTTTTAGTCAAGAATATAAACCTGTGATAGATGAGTAATGCAATGATCGACTCTCACAATTAACAGACAAATATCATGTATATAGGTTAAGAAAAGTTTTATAGATTTACAGTTATGTTTTACCCCCTCGTGTTGTTATCAAGAGACAGCCAGGGCTGGGACATCTGGGAGGGTTGGCTTGTCACTGTGGTTACTTCTGACCTCCAGTCAGGATTTGAGGAAGTGATCTCCACCACTGGACAGAAAAGAAAGGGTCATTGGACAGAACTTTGGGACGGACTAAAGGGTTGAAAGGTGAAACCTCCATTGTGTGAGCAAGCACATGGTGGGAAAATCCTTTGCTCCCAGTGCAGTAACATATTCTCTATTTGGTCTTCTGTTGTATTTTTTGATAAGGTTTAATAAACCTTTCTAAAATTATTAAAAGTGAGTAGCCATTTCTCACAAACCAAAAACAAGTCACAGACTGTATGCTAAAGGCTAAGGAAATTACTAGTGTAATTGATGAAACAGAAAATAAGATGCCCTATCATGAAGATCCACATTTCATGTTTCATTTAGGTTTGCCCTTGCACATGAATGTACAACTTGTGAGATGTGACTTTAGTTAAGGCTAGAGTCAGGTCCATTAGCAGATAAGCTTCTCTTCTTCCTCACTGATGCAAACAGCTGCACTAGAGCCTATGTTTTTTTAATAACAGTTTATTCCTGTATTTTTCTTTAGATAGAAAATATTTGTAACCACTTCATTTCATCTGCCCTGTTTTTTAAAGCACTGTGAAACATGCTATTCATACAACATTGTTAAAGGATCAGATTAGTCTCACCTAGAATCTGTTCAATAAATTGCACCAACAGCCAAAGCACTATTTAACAAAAACAAACCAGTAAATAAAAGTGAAAATTAAAAGAAAGTACTCAAAGCAATATGAATTTCAAATCCAAGTAATTTGAATTACTACTCAATCACTATCAACTCAGTGTGAGAAACCATTTCAACAAAACACACAAGATTTCTATTTACAGATCTTTTCAGCTCGAGCTTGAAACAAAGTTCTCACTATCTCTACAGTTTAGATCCAGAAATTATATTACTGTACACAAACTAAGGACAGAACCCACAATTTTAGCAAGCTTTCTGGTATGTTTCAAAAATTCATGTAACATGAGACCTCAAAGGAATACCAGAGATTGTTACCAGCAAGGAAAAAAACAAACCAAACTGAAACAAAAAAACCCTAACCCTGCCTCAGTTTATTGCCAAAACATAGTTTTGCCAAAGCAAATTTACATGGACTTCATGAACACAGCACCCCTTTTTTTTAAGTGCAAATATACTCACGAAAAGACATTCCCAATGTAGGCATAATATGAACAGCAGTAGGGAGTAGTCCCATCACAGCAGTAAGCCTTGCAGTCATTATCACACTGAGCCAAACAATCTTCTGCTGAATAAAAATAACACTCATGATGTCCAACATCAAAACGTTGTACAGCACAGCTCTGAAGAAAATGCAGTCTAACAGTTTCATACAATCACAGCACTGCCCCTGAGGTGCAATCTGACTCTGTAATCCTAAAGGCAGCCCATTCCCACTCAATCTGCATTTCAGACTTAGGTGCTTTCCATATGGGTATTCTGTAGCCAGCCATGTAATTTCCTCCTTATACTTAATCCTTTAAAGTTAAAAAGAACATTTTGAAATGCCAAGACACCAGAGACCAACTTTTTCCACCCCAGCAAGGAGTCCAGAAGAAACCTGACTCTGGGCTGCCTGTCTTGTGGACCTGGAGGGTGGCAGGAGGGAAGGAAGTTGTCTGAGAACAGGCTATTTCTCCCAGTCCCAGCCTGGGGCTCCCTCATCCCTTGCCATCTGGCAGCAGCTGCCCTCACTGTGCTCCAACACCAGGGCCATGGCATGGCAGTGCCTGGCACAGGGGCCAGCAGGGCCCTCTCTGCCCCACTGAGGGCACTTGAGTAGTGCTCCCAGCCACAATGCTCTGCTGGAAAAGCAATCTGTGAAACGGCAATAAGAGAGCTCTTTACAATTAAGAAACGCAGAAGAGCATGTATCTTTTTATTCCTATGAGAAGCTATTTTAGCAGTATCTACCTCTTGTGCTGTCATGACATTTAGTGTTTTCAAAGCCCTAAGTCAGGCTCCCCCAAGAAGATAACACTGTACTGCCACTGCACTGTAAAAACATTCTTGGGGATCACCGTCCCCACGTTTCAAGCTGCAGCCTGGATAAATTCAGAGTGACTCCATGTCCCATACACCATCACCCTTGGTGACCTATTTGGTCACATACTGGAGTGGCAGAGACTTGAAATCAAAGATGCCAAACCATGCTTCTGCATTCCCAATGCCCTATAGCTCCCCTTTCCCAGGCTGCAACTCACCTGAGAGGTTCTAATTCTCCCACCTCCATTACTGCCTTTCATCTGTGCTGACCCTTTTGGTTGGCGTGCTGGGATCCGGGCAACCCTACCTCATCCCAGCTTCTGCCACGCTCCTGTTCCTGCCCCAAGTAGGTGAAAGTTCCCACCTTGCACTGAGACTCCTTTGCTCACTGACTCATGCTGCTGACCCATCTCACAGCCTGACTGCTCACAGGATTTTAGCAGCTCACCTCTCTGAACCTGCTCACACTTGGTCTCCACCAAAATTAGAGAAGCCCTCGCTTGGTGAAAATGAGCACCAAGCAAGGGCTGTGCAACACAGCACATGGGTCAGCCCAGGAAGATGCACCCTAACCCTGTGAGATGACCCCTGGATTAAAGAAACACATGAAAAAAGCAGAACAATCAACCCATCATTCTGCCAACCAGCGAACCAGGGCAGCCAGCAGGACATCCCTCTCCAGAAGGAGAACAGCAGGCCATGGGGAGTACAGGCACTTCCATAGGAAGCAGCAATACAGGATGACTGACACATGGGACACCCCATACCAAGGCTTTGGCAGGGCTGCCCCACAGGACACCCCATACCAGGGCTTTGGCACACCCCTGTGCCAGCAGCTCCAGGCTTTTGCAATGTCAGCTCTTTTTTGGCGTGCGTACTGCTGGCTCCAGCTGTGCCATGCCAGAACACCTCCAGGCCCTGCCCTGGCGGGAGAGCACCAAGGTGCCTTCACCCTGCACATCACAGGTCTATCCTCCATGGGTGGGTTCACAGTGGATCATGGAACGGGTCAGGTGGGAAGGGACCACAGTGGATCATCTGGTCCAACCTGACTGCTCAAGCTGGATCATCCTAGAGCATGTGGCACAGGACTGCATCCAGACGGTTCCTGAGTATCTATTCAGGGAGACTCCGCAACCACTCGGGGCCATCTGTTCCAGTGTGCGGACATCCTCACAGCAAAGTTCTTCCTCATGATCAGGTGTAACTCCCTGGGCATCAACTTCTGCACGCTGCCCACCCCCCTCTACTGCTCAATACCACCGAGCTCCATCCTTTCGGCACACCGCCTTCAGACATTTCTACACGAGGTCCTCTCCCAGTCCGGTCTTCCCGAGGTTTACCCTCCCTGCAGCCAGAGAGGGGCTCCCTCACCCCACACCCTGCCCAGGAGCGCTCTGCTGGGACACCCCGGGGAGCCCCTTCCCAATCCGCATGCCAATTCAATCAGCTTCCACATCGGACCCAAACCGCCGGCCCCGCTCACACCCGCTGCCCGCACCTTCGCGCCCGCCCCACGCCGGTCCCGCTGACCTGCCAGGAGGAGGAGGAGGAGGAAAGGGGGAAACAATGCCCCCCAGGCCGGGCACCGCTCCATGCCGGCTGCGTGCGCGGAGCCACCGTCCGCCTCATGGCGGGGGCGGGCCAGAGTGAGCAGGAGGGGAGGAGGGCAGGCGGGATCCGGGAGCCAGGCGGGGCTCCTTGTCCCCTGTGACCGCCTCCGAGCGGGGCCGCAGCCCCCGGAGTGGCGGCGGGCTTCTCTCTTCTCCGTGCTCCCCGCCGCCTTTGTGCTGCCCGGCGGCCGCGGGGTGTCCCGGCGGGCGGCGAGAGGCGGCGCCGGTCGTGTTCGCCTTGGTCTTGCGGTCTTCGAGGGGGCTCCTGCCGTGGTTAAAGTCGAGATTGTCTTTAAAGAGGGACTGAAACTGTGATGGTTTGTAGATTATCAGAGCCAGGGCCCGTTTGTAAGGCAGGCGAGCGGCGGTGCTGCAGGGTGAAGCTGCTGCCGGGCCGGGCTGGGAGCACTCGGCTGCCGTGGGGCCCCGGCGTGTTCCCAAACCCCAGACGGGCTTGTTCGTACTGCCCAGCAATAAATATGTTCCGTGACCAGGCCAGAACAATGCTCTTAAGTGATTTATGCTCTCAGGATTGATTTTTGATAACTATTTAAATGCTGCCATAACTCACCCCCTGTAAAAATTTCCCCAGATGGGGCCCAGAGGCCAAAGTGATTTGCTTTGTGGTCTCACAAAGCAGAAGGGTTAGCTCTGACTTTGCACGAAGAGCTGCAGCTCGAAGAATGCGCTTTGAAGGCTGAAATATGCACACAAAAAATGAAAAACATCCACAGGTTTTTTCACTCATAAAAGGTCTCCTGCTGTTGGCAGCTCTAAGGGGAAGGCTGACACAGAAACATACAATGAATTGCTTTTTTTCAAGATTCAGCTATTCTACAATGACAACAACAAAACCCAAAGCACCACACCAAATCATTTGAAAGCTGGTGGTTTTATTTTATACCAACACACAGCTGGTTTGTTTTTTTTTTCCAAATGTATGCCAGAACACGTCTGTTAACAAAGAAAAAGCAACTTTACATGTTCTTAACTACCCTGCAGTGTGTATCTCAGTCTATACAACTGCCCAAATGAAACCTATAAAAGGACATTTCAGTTATATGTAGTTGCTCAGAGTGAAACTCAGACCAGATAGGCAACTTAATTTCAAAGGATTTGCATCTGCTTCCTGTGTCTTAATCAGGACACAGGCCACAGTTTTGTCTGAAAAAAGGCTTGAGAAAATAATACAGTTTTGGCAACAACTAGTATTGGTAGTAAAGGAACAAAAAATAGCAGATAAAGGAGACTAAGATCTGGAGACAGCTCCCAGAAATTCTGACATTTCCAGCCCTTTCATTTTAATCATATTTGATCACCATGCCAGCCTGTCTCTAAACAAACCTTTTGTTGGTATTTGTGTTCTCCAGGTTTTGTTGTTGATTCCTTTCCTTGCAATCTCCTCCCCTTCCCATATGTCTTGGCAAGTCACATTTCAGTATTTCCCCAAAAAATGAGTAAAATTGCCCCCAGAGTTTTAAGCCAACATGCTTGAATTCCATATTGATTTACACGTAACAACTTTATGGACCTTCTGTAGTTCTTTTTTTTTTTTTTTTTCCTGTCTACAGGGGACAAGTTGATCGAGCCTTTCTAACACTCCTCAATTCTAATTCTTGCTTCCTTGGACAAAGGACTGAAAGGTCCAGCTGACAAAGAGAATTGTATCTTCATGTTAATGTTGAAAACAATCCACAAGAAGCTTTAAATCCAAGGTTTTACCTTCTTCCTTCTGTGGATTTTTCATTGAAGAGAGAAGGGTGGGGCGAGGGAGAATCACTAAATATATCCTCTGGCATTGGGTTATAGCCTTTAACCAAGTCCCACGAGTAAGCAGCAGTAAGGGAGCCTGTCACAGGTTATCAGAGGCTGCTCTTACCCCCTGCCCAGGTAAGGACACCCAGAAGAGGAAGTGTGGCCGTGGGCCTGTCTGTCACTCCAGCTCTACGGTCTGCTCTGAAAATGAAGAAATCTGCTGAAAGAAGATATGCTTGTCTCCTACTCTTCCCCTCTCCACTGTTCCCAGCATCATGGTACACTTTTGTAGAAAGCTGAGAAGAAGGAGAACAATGTCAGGGCAGTGTCATCTGGTTCTGCTGGGCTGAGGTCCTTCTGGGACCAAAAACCATTTCATTTTCTCAGAATAAGGTTTTGAAGGAAGACTAATTCATAGCAAAGAACATAAAGAAATTGGAGCTAAGGTTCTAGCTGCAACAAGACCCCTTATAAAACTCCATAACATCATTTAGGAAGGAGGAAATAGTTTTTCTATAATTAGGGGGGAGAAACAACTTATTCTGCTAATCCTTTAGTCCCTGGTCTATATGAAGCGGGAGGAGGATGCAAGTGGGCTCTCCAGAAACAAGCCCAAGGGTGGTAAGCCAGAGTCAGGGGTGAAATCAGCAGCCCAGCTGAAGTGCATGTACACTGGTGCATGCAGCATGGCTAACAAACAAGAGGAGCTGGAAGACATGGTACAGCAAGAAAACCATGGTGTAGTCACCATCACAGAAACGTGGTGGGATGACTCACATAACTGGAGTGCTGCAATGGATGTCTGCAAGCTCTTGAGAAGAGACATGAGAGGGAGAAGAGGTGGAGGGGTGGCTCTGTATATTAGGGAGGCTCTCAATGCCATGGAAATTGAGATTAACAATGATAAGGCGAGTGCCTATGGCTAAGAATTGGGGGAAGGCCAACAAGGCTGACATCCTGGTTGGAGTCTGCTACAGATCACCTAACCAGGATGAAGAGGTGGATGATTTATTCTGTAAATAGCTGGAGGATGTTTCAACATCACCAGCCCTTTTTCTTGTAACTTTAACCTGCCAGATGTCTGCTGGGAACTCAACACAGCAGAAAGAGGCAGTCTAGGAGGCTCTTAGAGTGTGTGGAGGGCAACTTCTTGGAGAGCAAGCCTGCCTGGGGAGGAACTATGCAAACCTGCTGTTTGCAAACAGAGATGGGCTGGTGGGAGATGTGGTGGTTGGAAGCTGTCTGGGGTGTAGTGACCATGAAATTACAGTTTTCAATATTTGGTGAAACAAGGAGGGGCATCAGTAAAACTTCCACACTGGACTTCCAGAGGGCAGACTTTGGCCTATTCAAGAGACTTATTCAGATAGTACATTGGGAAGCAGCCCTTAAAAACAAAGGAGTCCAGGAAGGATGAACATGCTTCAAAACATAAATCTTGAAGGCACAGGAACTTGTTTGTCAAAAATAACTACTTTCCTCCTTTTGACAGTGAATTACTTGACTACTTGTTGTAAGCCATTTATAGGTATCTGGGGTATGCCCACTTCATAGTGGGCATTTGTCAGTTTGGGCTTACTCTTCTGTACAAAACTAAAAATATGAAAAACTCCTTTTTTGTATTTCTGTGAATAGTCTCATCACATCATCTAGTATGGGAATAGTTTTGTGACAAAGTTAAACTTGTGAATACAAGAATTCCTGGATCAAAACCTAAAAGTTAGAACTTTTCCCAGATTGTTTACTTTTGCAGATCACTGCTCTGGGACTAATAGATTTACATGGTGGTCCTGAATGTTTTTAGAAAATGACACTATTTAAGTTTCATTTTAAAGCATTTTTAAATTGCATACATAACACACAAAATTATAATAAAAACATTATAGAAATCTCTAGAAATTATTCAGAAAAGATCACTTATTAGTTTTGATGTTTTCAAAACTGATATATGCTGAGAACATGCTTAAACAGGGTTCTTAAGCCCATCCTTAATCACAGAATCCAGAATGGTTTGGGTTGGAAGGAATCTTAAAGATCATCTTTTTCTACCCCCCTGGCCATGGGCAGGGACACCCTTCACTAGACCAGGTTTCTCCAAGACTTGTCCAGTCTGGTCTTGAACCCTTCAAGGAATGGGGCAGCCACAGCTTCTCTGAGCAGCCTGCATCAGTTATTGGTTCACTTCAAAGGAAGAAAACATGTGCAAGTATTTGCTGAATAAGAATTAATTTCATTCATAAAAGGTTCCATAAAATGGCCTTAAAAGCAAATGGAAAACGTTTTTTTCTACAGTGTAAAGCTTTCACATCCAACTACTATGAGCTGTATGAGTAGTATTGCTGTTGTATATTTATCTTGTCATTAGCCAGCATGCAAATACCATATACTTATATATAATTCTCATTAAGGCAAATTATTTTTGTGGCAGATTCTTATCACTGCCAAAATGATGATTTAGGCTTCATGGTAGGGGTTTGGGAAGCTTGAAGCAGTCCCAAGAGTGGCAGCAACAGGCAGAAGGTAAGTGATGTATCCTAGATGCAAATTTTTTTATAACTAAGACTTTTATGCCATGATGGATATCATATATTTCTTTATGCACACCCCACTAACAATTTAAACTATACATTTAATTCAGGTGAATAAATGAAGTGTTGTTATGTACAAAGATAAACAAGAGTACTATCTGCAGCAAATTTAATAAACTTGAATGACTTTTCAATGCTAAATAAAAATTTGAGTAATTGCCTATTTACCAAGCAGACTAGAGTAACTTCTGTATTGTAATTCTGGTCTGCTGAGTACATAATATGCTTTTAGTTACATATTTAGCTGATAGACAAATAGCTGTGGTGAGACTAATTTTGCCTATATTAAGTTTGAATAAATATGTATTTATACAAGATGGAGACTTCCTAGTCTCCTGACTGAATAAAAGGTATGTATTATTGATTTCTACCCAAACATGAAAGAATAGTAAATAAAAGAAACACAAAACCAGAAAAAGGGCAAAATAAGGTATTGTTACATAGCAAAGTAACTACATGAAAATAATTTCACAGAAAATAATGTGTTAAAGAAACACTTTTTCTGTCTCTCTCCAAATAGTGCTCCAGCAATGAATATCCACAACTAAGTAGGAAACTCCCCTCACACTTTTAAAATGCCATAAGCCATATAGTATTTTCCTCCCTGCAGGACAAATTGTGCTGCAGAGAGCCAGAAGATCTGCCAGCTGTGAGGTGTTTATGTTCTGTGGAGCTTTGTTGACATCAAGAGAGACCTTGAGAGGACAGTCCTTGCATAAGCATCTCCACAGCAACATGTTCAGCATGTGAACAGGAGCAGGGGCACCCACTTCTCTTTGAATATGCTAAAGAAATGCCCAGCACTCCTTTGCATCTCAGGACAACCAAGTACTCCAAGTCCAATTCAAAACCCTGCTAGTTGCATATTAGTGAAACCTTACGAAACAGGGGCCTTGTTACCCTTGTAAAATCATGGCTCAGGCCTGTCAATTTGGCTGAGTAGAAAAGGACTGTGGGAAAGTGACTCAGCTGAATTAGAGGTAGAAAAACAAGTTATATAGTCATTCTGTGTTCACACTGTGGTTTATGGTGGTTGGTTGAATTACATTTGTTGTGCTTTGTCGCTGTTGAGTCAGGGACGGGAACAAAGACTCCAGTCTTCAGAAGGTGAACAGAAGGCATTTATTAGAAAGTAGCGCGTCTTTTATAACCTGACTTGCTAAGCTGAGACTTGATTGGTGTTAAAGTAAAAACCTCTCACACTATCGGTGAACTATCAATAGCAGACTCTGGAAAGTCATGTCTATAAACAAAAAGTGCAGAAAGAGAGATAATAATTGCTTTAATTCTTTTCTCTAAGTTTCCCAAGCTTGGCCTGGGAGAAATTATCTCTGTTCTTTCTTCGACTGAACTGAGAATATCCACAGTGCTTTAATGGAATGTTACTGATAAAGGCCTAACTGCTTTAAGAGGCCTGGTTTTTGCAATAAAGAGTTCTTTCTTGCACCTCTCTAGGGAGTCTGTATCACTCTGCTTTGTAACATCTGCTCCAAGCCAGGATAGTTTCAAAGTCAGATCAAAGAATCACAGAATCCTAGAATGGATTTGTTTGAAAGGGACCTTCAAACCATATAGCTCCAACCCCCTACCATGGGACATTTCCTGGTCCACTAGAACCAGATTGCTCCAAGCCACATCCAACCTGGCCTTGAACACTGGTAGGTATGGGGCACCCACAGCTTCTGTGGACAACCTGTGCCTGTTTTTTATCACCTTGATAGAAAATAATTTCTTCTTTATATCTACTAAATCTGCTTTCTTTCAGTTTGAAGTCATTCCCCCACTATATGCCCTGATAAATAGTATCTTTCCCTCTTTCTTGAAGGATCCTTTCAGAGGCAGGCCACAATCTGGTGGCCTGAAGGCTCCTCTTCTCCATATTAGGCTGGTCAGTCTTTGTACAGTCACATTTGGAATATTTCCAGGCATGAAAGTTCTTCAGATTCACTGGGCAACGTAAGCCAGAGTGTAAACACCATAATTGTTGTCTTTTTACCTTACGGTTTGTATTTGTGACTAGTGAACTTTTGCTCCTGCACTTTTGCTCTGACCTTTCTGAGTCTGTGTCTTCTAGAAATCCCAAGAGATAGCAGAAGAAGGATGTTGGTGCCCTGGCCACCCTGAAGCCATTTCTTCTCCAGTATGAACAGTTTCCTCAGCCTTTCCTTGCGTTTGTTGTCTGCTAACCCCTTAGTGTTCTTACTGATCTGTCCCAAGACTTGCTCAACTGTGTTCATGTTTCTCTTGACAGCCTTTCTGCTGTGATCTCGAAAGAGGTGCATGTAGGAAAAGCATTAAATTCCCTCAAGCTGCTGGTTGCAAGTTTTATAACTTGACCCCATTGCTCCAAGGACACACTGCTGGTCACGTTCGAACTGTTGGCCACCGCAGCCCCCGCTCCTTTATTTAAAGCTGCCTCCTGAGCAGGCAGTTCTCAGCCTGTGCTCCTTCACGGGATTGTTCAATCCCAGGTGAAAGATAGCACTGGCTTTCGTTGAACATCAGGATGATCATTTCAGACGGTTTCTCCAGTTGCTGAGGTCTCTGTGCATGCTGCTCTCTTCTCTGTCTCACCAACACCTTTGGTTTGGTGTTACCCACAAAGTTGAATTCTGTCACATTGCCCAGGTCCCATTTGGAGATGTAGAACAGTTAGGTTCAGTGCTTATCCCTTAGGAATGCTGGCAGAGGCAGATTTTGGACCACTGAATACTATTACTTGAGCCCAATTAGTTGAACCCAATGCTCTTGACAGCTTTTCACCTATTTTATAGTCCACCCATCCAGTCCATACTCTTCAAATTGGCTACAAGATGAGAAATAATAAATGTTTTCTGCACTTTATCATGCTGGTTCCATTACATGGCTTCATACAGCTACTGGATGGGAAGAGAGAGAAAGAAATGATCCTTGTAGCAATCCATAACTGGAGAATGCAGCTTGCTTATCCCCCCTATGTGTTCAATGCATTTCCATATTGAAGAGCTCACCTTTGGACACCTGTCATTTGATCTCTGTGTGACCAAGAGTGTGAGTTCCCACAGAGAAGCTCAGAACGAGTAAAATTACTCGCCATTATCATCATCAGCAAAGAATGCATTAAAGTTTTTATAGATTTTTAAATCCCTCTTCTGGTCCAAATCTAAATTGTACCCTGTATTGAGATACATTTGGACAATACAAGGAGTATATTTCAGTTGGCTTTTGACTATTTTTTCCCAAGAGTTTGCTATGGAATGGCATGTACAAAACTGACAGTAGCTGATTAGAGGCAAGAAATAGAGGACTGGCTTCTCCACTAACACCTGACCTGTTGAGAATTTGCAAATGAAAGGAGTTCTTCTGTTGTTCTGATCAAGAATTGCACCAGGAGCTCAGGAGTACCCTTCAACAGTCAGGAAGGGAATGGGCTAGATTTGTGGTTCAAGGATCAAGACTCTTTAGGGAAGGCTGATAACTTTTAAGAGCAAGCATACACAGAACTGAGATGGCTTAAGTGTCTGTTATAGGAAGCACAGGTCCTTGTTTTCCAGAGGAATACTTACTACATGTTTACTAGCCCAGTTCTAATGGTTTAACATAAGATTGCATTAAGGTGCAGGTTGGGGGGATATCTGTTTTAGTACCATGTCTCTGCTGGTGGCTACAAAGGGATGCTCTGCATAGCCTATGGAAGAGAAAAAAATCACACTGCAAAGCTTCTTCAATCTGAGTGTCACAATTGTTTTGTTCATAACCCAAAAGGACCCTTTCAGAATGCATCTGAATTTCTTTTTAAACCCCTGCTAAAGTTTCTGGCACACACATTCTCCAGAAGTAAGGGATTCCACATCCAAGCTAGGAATTGTACAAGAAGGTGACTCCTTCTGTTTCCTTTAGCCTGTTGCTTTTATGATTCATGTGATGTCCCTTGGTCCTTATACTGGGTAGCAGTGAATAATCACCCTTTATTTACCTCTGCATTATCAGGGATTTATAGAAATCATTAAGATAATTTATCTTACAGGCTTCTCAAAGTCTTCTGCTCAGCTTTTGTACAGAAGCCCCACACCTTAACCACCTATGCTGCACCTTTAGTAATGGTACTGTATTCTCTTGAGTTGGGGGGATGAAGGGTGTGCATCCTACTGAGGATGCAGCTGTCATCTCAGTCTATACAGAAGCCTAGCAATGGTTGTGCTTTTGTTCTCCGTTCTGTTTGCTTTTTTTGACCACTGCCAAACTGTAAGCTGACATTTCACAGAACTATTTAATATAATTCCAAGATCTCTTTTCTGAAGAGTAATTTCTAATTCAGAGACCATCATTCTATATGCAAAGCAAGGGTTGTTTTTCCTCCTGTGCCTCACCTCACAATGAATTTCACATGCCATTTTATTCACCCGTCATTCTTCTAAGAACTTCTGCAGCTTGTCTCACTTGACATTTTTCTTCTCTTTTGACAATTCCCCTGAAAATTTGATATTATCTGTACATTGACTGTGCACTCTCTATGCATTTTTAGAACATTCAGGGATAGGTTTGGCTGCATAGGTCCTGACACCAACTTCTGCAACCTCTTCCTTTTTGAAAAAATGTCATTTGTTCTTAGTTTTTTGTTTCCTGCCTTGTAGTGAATTATTAATCCATAACAAGACTTTCTTCTTTTAGTCTGTAGCAAATGAGGCTCTTGAAAATCTTTCTGCTTGGGGAGGAGGAAATCTTGCTGAAAGCCTTCTCAAGATACAGCACACCATAAGCCTGTGATGCCTGTCTGTGCTCAGTCCACTAAATTCACTTCAGAGGACTCATGCAGAGTGAGGCATGACTTGTCTCCACGAATAATTGTGATCTTTGCCAGTGTCAGATTTGGCTGGGAGCTCATGAATTTGGAGTTCAGTGCAGCTCCTGTCCATTTGCTCCACATTGATATGAGGCCTGCAGTATGAACAGAAGACAGTATGAAAAGAAGAAAGAACTCAAATGCTGCTGGTAAAAACTGGAGAAAAGAATTGGATATCTTTTGTTTTCTGCTCTGGCTCACTTCTGGTAAGTTCCCTGTCCCAGCAGATATGTTCCCTGCTGTAGTGTATGACAGGACCCAGCAATGGCCCAACAATAGCTGTTCTCCCAGTACAGTGATAATCCAAGATGCAGTTAATAAGAATGAGGAGGCTTCTCATGCAAGGACATGCTGACCTTGGATTCCTCATGTAGGTCCTAAACAGCATTGCCATGAATAAAAGTTTCACACATGCAAAGTCTGATTTAAAAGATCCTAGCAATTAGTCCACAGATTTGTTTGGTTATTTATGGACACAGCTATGTATTGATGTTTACTGAAGCACACCTTTAAATGCCTTTTTCCCTGTCTGTCAGTATATTGAAAAGGTAAACTAGTTTTATAGGATACTTGGAGCCTTATGCATGCCATATGACAATAAGGTTGCCATGGAGACTACTCATCCTTGAATACTGCTGTAATGAAAGAATAATTTAGCTCCTTTTATCTACATAAGAGTTACAAGCTAGTATTTTCTGCTGACCTTTTTTCTAGTGAATGTACCTGCTTTGTGTAACAGATCAAAGCATATAAATCTGTAAGCTCCTGCCCTCTGAAACAATGCAGAAAATATGGAAATACAATGGTTGCTGCTGCAAGCAAACAACAAGACCAGAGTATCACTAACAACATAATAGCAGCTACTTCAGAAGGATGCATACAAAGCAAGAGGAAAGCCAGAAACATGATGAATTACAAAATGGTAGCTCCCTGCCAACACTACTCTTGTTTGTAATAATTTGTCACAAATTACATCAAAATACCTCTTTAATTATTTAGGTGATAGCTTAGTAGTCAGCCAACATGCAAATATCTGACCCTGAAAATTTCATTTCCCTGATACCAGAGAAATAAATGTGGTGTTGTTTGGAGATTATCAACAAAAGCACATGTTGCATTCACAATGTTAAATTTTGGGAAAAAAAATAAAGCTGCATGTTTAAGAGTTATTCTATTAAGAAAGGGATGTTGGCTTTTCAGAGCAAAGATTCTCCTGCAGTTCTTTCAATTCTTCATTCATATTTGAGATGCTCTCCAGGGTGGACCAAAATTAGACTGCCCTATATAATAAGGCCACTTAGGTTTTTAGTACCATCCTATCATTAGGGATTCAGATCCTGCTGGACTTGACAATTTACTGAAGCAAATAAAACCATGACTGTAAGAGCAAGAAGAAAATGAGCTATTACAACAAATAATGAGGGTTTCAATATTGCATATAGGTAAAACCTCACAAAATAAGGGCCTTGTAAAATTATGGCTCAGGCCTCTTAATTTGGCTGAGTAGAAAAGGACTATGGGAAAGGGACTCAGCTGAATTAGAAGTATAAAAACAAGTTCTTCACATGTATTCACATAGTGGTTTATGGTGGTTGGATGAGTTACATTTGTTTTGCTTAAATGGAATGTAACTGATAAAGGCCTAACTGCTTTACGAGGCCTGGTTTTTGCAATAAAAGTTCTCTCTTGCACCTCTCTGGAGAGTCTGCGTCACTCTGCTTTGTAACATTTGCTCCAAGCAGGGATGGTTTTAAAGTCAGATCACAGCATGGCTTTGTTTGAAAGGGACCTTCAAATCATACAGTTCCAACCCCCCTACCATGGGGGAATTCACTAATTAATAGCACATTCAGTGCAAGAAAAGCTATCAGGATCCACTTCTAAGTAGTAGAGGCGTATGACTGCATATGGTATTTGAACTACTTTGGGTTTTGAACATACATGTCAATAAGGGCCCATTGCCTGCCCAACAATAAATGACCAGAATTACCACAGGTGTAAAGTTTTTTCTTTCTTAATGGCTCAATTCTCAAAACCCACCAATCTCCCACTGTGTATTTCTGTCTCTAGCCTCACTCCTAAATTGATATAACTGAAGGACACTTCTGAAATGATCTGCTGAAGCTTATACACCATGTGTTTCAAAACCAGTAAGAGTGCAAAGTTCCTAATGCTGCTTGATTTCTTTTACAACATGAAAATATTTTCAAAAGACAGGACTCATCATGGCAGAAAGAATAATTATGAGAGGAAATATAATGATAAAATCAGTTTCCAATATCTAAGAATGGTGACAGACACAAATGCACTATGGGTCTTATAGTCTCCTGAAGCTATGCACTGCATTTTATGGTTTTAAAATGAGGACCTTCTACAATGAAAACGAGATGAGTTTTCTCCTGATGTTTGTTCTTGTCACCATAAATTTTCTATTAACTGCTGTTTTCTTTGGCAATCAGATCTTTTTCTTTTCCATGAAGTAAGTTGTTTCAGTAGAAAAATGGGACTGTTCATGGAATAAATAACTTAACTTTGTGTTGAGAAAGGTGTCTGCCCCAAGAAGGTTCTGTTCTTCAGCTACCTGCTTGGGTAAATGCTCTCATTGAGGTAAGACAGGATTGTGTTAATTGCACAGGTTTTCAGATACGTCTCTAATTGATCCCATTGCTCATATCCAGTTATGCAGTCTCTGGTTCTAAGGATGAAGGAGAGTGCTGGATCTGAAAAAAAAGCAATGTCAAGTCCCTGTGGCACAGGCAGGTCTAATTCCAAGATTCAAGGGAGAAATTTTTCTGAGAAGCCACTGGGTAATGCAAAAGACCAGTAATAAAAGAGCAATATCAGAAAAATGTTACTAATTGAGTTTCAGTATATTTTATTTGATCTGCTTTATATCAGTGAAAACACATACTGCTAAATACACTTTTGGCTGTTCCAAGTCATTCACAGAGTCCAGAAGGACTAGAGTTTAATTTCTAATGCTCCCAGAGAAGCCTTTTTTAGGTTTTCTTCTACCATTATATCTACTAATCACAGAAATTGTACAATGATAATTTTAAAATTACATTGAGTAGCCAGTTCAATTCTGACAGCAGGCTATTATCCTTTTTAAATGTGTTATGTTTTTGTATTTTATGGGTCACAGACTAGGCTATGTGAAAACTTTTCCTCATAGTGGCAGCACAGAACAGGCAGACACGAACCCCCTTATCTATCAAAATTAAGCTATCTGACTACAAAGTTTCCTTTTTTTTTTTTTTTATTACAGCTTCTGAGCACCCTGGCATAATTCAAAAGCCATCCCAATATTATTCTTCTCTTGACTCGCCTTTAAATGTTAAAAAAGGAATTAGGAAGAAGTAGCCACAGTCCTTACAGTAACAAAATGCTGTTCCTTTGTTTCTGGGTGCTTGGCACATGAGTCTTAGATGCAGATCTTGATATCCTATCTGTTTTTCCCCATCTCTGTAGCCTTTGTGGACCCCACTGAATCTTCCTGTGCCTTGGTTTCCCAGTTAGACAAGCAAGATACAAATAGTGCTTCTCTCTTGTTGCGCAGATTGGTAAGCAGGAGAAATCTCCTCTTGCAGTGTCAAAAACAAGCTCAGAAAACCTGTCGAAGGTACTGTGTTTGTAACACCCAGCTCCTGGTAGGTCTGAGAGCCTGTTGTCACCTTTCTTTAATACTAAGATGAATATCCAGGCAGCATAGCCATAAGAGACCTTATGTCAGTGCCAGCAGACGTGAGCAGGACATTGGTGTCTTTCCACAGAGGAAGAGCTGATAGATATTTTCAGTTGCTTATAAACCTTGAGAATCAAGTTTTCAGTTTGACTTAATTGCCTGCCAGCAGTGCTAAGACAGTTTTTTTCCATCTGAGAGGTCTGCCCACTACAGCTTTAGCATGGTCCTGGAGAGGTGTGATACAATGCTGAAATAATGTGATTTTAGGGCTACTATTAAGTTAGTTATTGTCATATCAAATGCAGTACCAGGATGTGTCAAAGGAGAATCATGAGGATAACAAAACAGAGAAAGCTCCATAATGCTATTTGTAGAGGCAATAAAATCTCTTTAAAAATATTCCAAAGGACATGAAACACAGAAAACTGAGTCATACTGCAATGATCAGAAAGTGATTCTTCCTTCTGATGAAAGTTTAGAAGAAGCTGGTGTCGCTGCTGAGTAAGAAACGACAGACTCACCAGAAGGCTGGTTTGCACAGCATCAGCTTTACTTCAAAAATCTCTGCTTTATAGACTGTTCCCATACAGACAGACCAATCAATCAATACATTTCACCTGATTGGCTAATTAACAAAAACACCTTTCATTTAAACAATCTTTGAGAAAAGCAGGAAAAGAGAGAGTAGGAAAACACCCCCTGCAGGTTGTTTATAATAACAAGCTATCATTGTTTCTCTGCAACTCCCTAAAGTCTCACAAGCCGATCCTGGGAAAACTTATCTAGTTTTCTGTCTCTCTGACTGGCTGTCACATCCACAAGCTGGGACTGCTGCATTTATGTCTGTTCAATTAATATAAGTTCGTTACAACAGTCTTTTGGACTAGTTGAACTATTTTTTTCCAAATTATTTAAAATTATTCTAAATTATTCCAAGTTTTGCCTGCTGCAAGTAAAAGCCACTAGGTCTCACAGTCACAATTCCATCATTTAAAACCAATCCAACTCAAATCCAGAAGATGCCCTGCTCCTGGTTGGGGTAGTGGGATGGGCCCTGAGAGCCAGAACTCTTCATCCCCAAGCAGCTGATGACCCAAGCTGAACTCTGACAATGTAGACCCAGAGTAAACTTCCTGAATAAAAGTTCTATATCTACAGCAAATTTTGGTCAAAGTTTCAGATTTCCAAGTTACAGAAGGCTTGCAAAAATTTTTGTTCACCACTGAACAGCTGAAACAACAGAAAGTATGAAAAAAGCAGTAGTCCCTTTTCAGACTCTCCCAGGAAATTCCAACTTGGCTGGTTTTCAGTGTCTTCATAAGTGGGCTTTTTCTGGCTAGATCATGCAAACAAGGCCTGTCTAAGGAAAAATCAAATGTCCCAGCTATGGAACATGTAGAGAGAAGATTATGTGTCATCAATGAGATGTGTGTGCTCACATATACATGCAGTGAGAGCAGAGAGGTGTTATGGTGAGGGTGTGGCTTGCAGACAGAGATGACACACACTCCAAAGGTCCTTGTGACAAACAGCCTGGGTTTTTTTCAGAGCTTACTTTTATGGGGAGCTCAAAACTCCTGGGTCTAGACAGCTCATTTGGTCTGATCCTCACAGAGCCCAACTCCTGACTGATGAGATACCTGCAGCCCAGGCTGGAAGGTGATAGCTGCAGGTCCCTGTCTACCAACCCAAGGACTCCAATGGCATGGAGCAGAGTCTGGAACCACTGATGCAGAGCAATGTAACAGCAACCCACAACCAAAACCGAGAATAAAAAGTATTCCTCAGTAAAATTTTTTTACAGTAAGGCAGATACACATAAAGAAAGGAAAATCTCCCGCAGAACAGTTGGGATTATGCAAACAGTGGCCTCTTATTAGAATTATTAATCTTCATGGAGGCAATTCATTCCCTTTTTGGAATAACTTTGCCTTTCCCACAAATTTATAGCTCCTTGGAGAGAAGGAAAAGGTACTGACAGGGCACATTTCAATAGCACAGCAATTTCTTGCTCTATGTATTAATCTTTCCATGAATGAAACAAGAGTAGAATGGTTGAAGAGGGAAGACATTGCATGGAAGAGGGAAGATTTTGCATGGGTAGGGTGTTGTCTAGAAGCTGATACTGCAATGGGTTTGTTACTGGCATGAGAAGCATCTGTGTAATCAGAGATCTAATAGCAAACTTGTTGTCACCGATGGGTAACTTCAGCTGAATTAAAACCACAGGAGTGTAGGTGTCTGAGTGAGGAAAGCAACCATTATTTTTATAGTCAAGGTTATTATTAGACAAAAGGTAAACATGTACATAAAAAGTGGACATTTGGTACACTTCACTGTGTATCTTCATACAAGTCAGTCTTATAGAAGAGAGAAATTAACTTGTGGGAACATTGCATGATTTGAATGCAGAGTCACACTCATCTTTTGTTTCTTGGTTGTGTGCTTGGCATGGAACACGCTGCTTTGAAGAGGGAAGTGCCTGACAGACATTCCACTTTACAAACACATATGCTTCCCTATTCTTCTGAGACCCCAGCACAGAGCCCTTATTCGCATGGAAGTTTCCTTCCATTAGAAGGGAAACTCATCTAGCCAGGCTTCATCACCCCCTGCATCTTTTGGGGTAGTTCTTGGGAGAAAATAGATAGCAACTTTTCCACTCCACATGATTAATTTTTCTTTTTTTTCCTAATGTGTCTCAGGGAACAAGCTATCAATTCCCCACTGTTTCTATGAAAAGGCATGAAGCTATTTACTAAATTCCCATAGCTATAATAAGGAATAAAATTATGCCTACTAACACGACCCAATGTTATGAAAAGCATGGATTGTCAAGGATGGAAGAAGATCTGTATGAAAAGGGAGAAAACCCAGAAGCATGCAGGGATTTTCAGGTATGAAAGGGCAAATGACATTAAATTGTTGATGTAAAGAAATTGAGAGGGAGGAGGGAGGGGGAGGAGGCACAAGCTGCCTTTGAGGCAGCTGACACAGGACAGTTGGCCTCATGAGCAAACAAGAAAACCAAAAGAAATTTCACAACAATCTCATCAAAAACTTAGTGGACAAATGTGCAAACCCATTTGTTCATTTATTATGTGTATAATATATATATATATATGAGTGTGCTTTATCCTGACAGAATTTTCAGGTAGCAAGCTAGGGTATGGCACCTGGAACCACTGGTGTATTGGAAATGGCCAATGTGGAGAACACACACTGTGTGTTCCTGAATGCTACCATAGCAGACTCACAGAATCATAGAATGGCCAGGGTTGAAAAAAACCTTAAAGGCCAACTAGTTCCAACCCTCTGACATGGGCAGGGGCACCTTTTACTTGCCCAGGTTGCTCACAGCCCCATCCAGCCTGGCCTTGAACACCAGGTTGGGGTGTCCATAAGTTCTCTGGGCAAGCTATGCCAGTGCCTCACCATCCTCACAGTGGGTGAGGAAGCATTTCTTCCTAGTATCTAATTTAAACCTGCCCTCTTTCAGTTTGAAGCCATTCCCCATTGTCCTGTCTCCATAGTTCCTAAAGAAGAGTCCCTCTCCAGCTTTCCTTCCACCGGAAGGTGTTGTGAAGTCTCCATGCAACCTTCTCTTCACCAGGCTAAACAGCCCTAATTCTCAGCCTGTGGGAGGTGCTCTAGTCCTCAATACTGAACTGCAGTATTGAATGATGATTTTTTGAATCCTTTTAAGGCATTTTGGTTTTCAGCCTTAAATTAGGCTAAATATCTTTGATTGGTGGGTATAGCAAGTGAACAATAGAAATCACTGCCCTGGCTTGCCTTTTCTTCAGCTCCTTTCCGTGGGAGACTTGGAGACGTGGGAGACATCACAGGTGGTAAGTCAGTGGGCACACCATGATTCTGAAAGAGCTTTGCACAGTAAACATAGAGGAAAATTTAATATAGAAATGCAGATGATAGAAGCTGCCCAATGGACTCTGCTGGTGGAAATCAAATACTAGTCTAGTATTTTGAATCCAAATAATTCCTCCCAATGAGGCCAGAGAGGATTGTTTACCCTTAAATCTGAGCATGTGAACAGTAGTGTATGGTTCTTAGGTTGAAAACAGTGTAGATACTTCTCCTTTTTCTCATTAATGGCTCAGAGACTGAAAAGGCAGCTACAAAATGGTAAATAGATCCCTACACATTCAAAAATTGTTGTTATTAATTTGCATCTCCACCATAACAACAGACTGTTAGTACTAAAATACAGATTTAGTACAGGCAATTTTATAGCTTCCCAGAAATGAAGCAGGAATTGGCCAATGGGCCTTAACAGTAGCTACAAGTTTTTCAGCATGACACATCTCGAAAGTATTTTAAGCTTACAGTACTTTTCTCTGTTATGCTTTAATCTCAAGGAAGCATGCAAAAAAAAAAAAGAAAAAAGAAAAAAAACAGCACACTATATATATATTACATGACTGAGATAATAAGCAAAATCAGTAACATATATAGAAACAGACCCCATGGTTTTTAATTTTCAATCTTGTCTTCTCAACACACTCTCTAAAATTGAATTGTTTCCCTATCTTCCTTGAAACATTTTGGAGCAAAAAGCACTCTAAGGTCCTGATAGGTGTTTTGTTCAAAAATCACTTGTTCTAGTTTTCTGTCCATAAGTGAAGTAACATGTGTCTGTGTTGGTAGCTGGCCAAAGGAGGTAGGAAGAATAATCATCATCATCTGCAACACTGGGGCTAAAGAAATTTCCACAGAAAATTTCCTGCCCTATTACTTTTCATGTGTTGGGGTGAAAGTTCAGAATCTGTTTCCATTTTTTCCATCACTAGAATGCTACATTTCACGGAATTAGAGCCCCTCAAACATCAGTCCTGCCAGAACACCCCACCATGTGCTGTCATAGGGGATCTGCTGGTGTCCAGACTCTTACCAGTATAGTGCTTGACACTGCTGCAGATCAAGAACTTCTGAATAGTTTTGATTAATGCTCTTTGAGTGGTTGAGAACAAGAAAAGAATGAGTAGACATTTTTATTATCAAATCCCCTGATGGAATAAAAATAGGAGTATAATGTATTAATTGTCATAAGAAGGGAGATGAAAGGTCCAAAAGATTACTTGCATACTGCTCTAAATCCATTGTTATCTGGCAAATTGCAAACGATTCCAGGCTTTCACCAAAATGCAAATCAGATTAAAATGTGAAGGCTTACAGTTTACTGGACATAAAACTTCATAATCCATTTTTAAATGTTAGAGATTGTTATGTATTTCCTATTAATATCCTGAGGTTTTGAGCTGTAATTCAGAGAGAAAAGAATGCTATTTTGAATTCATTCTATTAAATCATCATTCTACTCTCTCATCTTGGTTTTCAGTTCTCAAATTCTTTATGAAAAGCATAGAGTTCTAGATTAATTTTCAACAGTTTCCCCCATAATTCTTTTAAGGCAAATGTATAAAAAACCACAGTTTCTTACCCCACCACTTATAAAACTCTATTGAGAAGCAAAAAAACCCAATCAAACCACTAAATCTCTGTTCCAATTTGTATAAAAAGCAGTCCATTAACTGCTTTATTAACCTATTCTTTATCTTGTATTAATATGTCAACCTTTTCCTGCTTTTACAAATTAGAGCCAAATTCTTAAAGCTATAAGGAAACACAGGTTTACTGTATCAGATTCTGAAATACAGAAGTCCAGCAAGGAATTCAGATGTCAAAGGAAGCGTCTGTACAACAAGGTTCAGCACAACGTTGAGACATACTAGCTATTTTTCAAGAAAAACAGCCAAACTGAAACATTTTGTACCTCTATACTATCATGGTTGCCTGCTTCCAGACCCTGACTTAACTTACTGATAACTAGCTGCAATATTACCATGAACAATGCTGTGAATGTAGGACACTGTAATTCTTCTCTTACACTGAAAACTGCAAGTGGAGTCATGCCACTTGTCTTCAAAATTGTGTATTTCCTTGCAAACTGGTAAAATAGTGATAAAATAAAGTGTTCTGTTCATACAGTTTAAATGTAATAATGTTCAAAATGAAAAATAAAATCCATTCAGATGTTGTCTGCAATAATACAGCAGAGAGAAGATGAACCAGTCTGGCCTACAAAATAAAGTGAAGCAGAATTTGAGAATTCGGAACACCTTATGATGTAATATTTAAAGAAAAAAAATTAAATATAACCTGCCCAAACTCAATAAGTGATGCACAGACAGAGGAAAATAAGTAATTGCTTCTATTTTTTCTTTCATTCTCAGACAAGAACTTAAATTATCCTCTTGAATGCACAGAAGATTGTTGGAAAAGAGAGCAGCCTTCTTCTTTGCAACATATTTCTCAGAGCTCCAGAAGACAAATCATTAGAGCTATGAGGATGTTTCTGTCTGTAAAATTCCTGGAGCATAGCCAATATTATATTCCTTTAGAGATCCTTGCTGCCCTAGGGGAGTGGTGGACAGTCTACAGCTCCAGTATTTCAGCCAGACCCTCTGCCTTATTCAGCATGGCTACTGCAGCAAGGACATCATCTATACTGGATTTCTATCCAAAATGTATGCAAGGCACAACAAAGAATATACCCAAAACACTGACCACAGCTTATGGCCTTCAAAACAAAAATCTCAGGATGGCCATACTGGATCTTCTGATCCAAACCATCAGGAAACATTTCTTTATAGGTGAAAAAGGCTTCTGTGTATTGTACAAAATACAGTTATGTAAACCAGAGTTGCATGACCCAATATTTCTATTTAACTGGAACTATTTTTATCAATATTATTTATGCATGTATTTTCAGTGCATTTGATTAAAAATGTAAAGTACCGTTTAAAAGAAATTTATGCTTGTGTACTAAATACTACGGTTTAGTTGATGTGTTGGTTTTGCATGGCTTGGTTTTTGGTGGGGAGGGAAGAAGCCAGCCACAGAAGTGATTTGTTGTGAAAAGCTGCTAGAAGCTTCCTCATGCCTGGCAAAGTGGATCCATGCTTGGCTCTAAGAACAGACATGCTGCTAAGCCAATTAGAGAAGCTGGTAGTGCCTCTGTGAGATATTTAAGAAGGAAATCAAACTGTGGCCAGTTCTTCCTAGGGGTGGGGAGCCTCTGTGGCTGCCACCATTTCGGCATGGCCAGTGGTGAACTTTGCCTGGCTGCTTTTAGCCAGCTGTGCTGTGGGCAGACGTGCAGGGGTGGCAGCAGCGGATTTGCCTTTTTGGCACCACGGCAGCCGGCCCTGCCCATATGGTGGCAGTGAGGGCCACGTGGCCAGCAGTGAGGGGCATGGCGAGCAACTCCCCAACATGGAGCCTGGGCAATATCAGCTTCTCAGCACTGCGAAGTCCTGCAGAAATCTTTGAACTGATGGAATTTGTTGGCAATGGTACTTATGAGTAGTTTTTTCCCCTCTTAGTTGGAGAAGGAGGAAGAAGTGAGGACATGTGGAGAAAAACAACATGGTGGCATGAAGGTCAGTGAAAAGAAGGAGGGGGAGGAGGTGCTCCAAACATCGGAGCTGAGATTCTTCTGTAAGGCATGGTGAGGAATATAACACAATAAACTGTCTCCCTAAAAGTCATGAAGAGCATGGAGAGATGCAGAAATCCACTTGCAGCCTGTGGGAAAACATACTCATGGTGGAGCAGGTGGATGCTAAAAAGCTGCAATCTAGTGAGAGACCTGAGCAGAGAGAGAAGGCTCTTGCTTCCAGGGACAGAGAAAGAGGACCCTTGCTTCCAAACTAGAACAACAGCTTATCCTTAAAAGACTACACCCCACGAACTAATGACCCAGGCAAAACAGTTCTGGGAAGACTCATGTTACAGCAGGTCAGACGGAACTGCTCTTTGTGAAAATAAGATCCCTGCTGGAGAGTTCACAGAGAACTGTCTCCTGTGGGAAGGACCCTATGGCCTAGCAAAAGAGACTCCTCTCCCTAATAGAACTGAAGAAAGATTTTGAGTGAAAAACTGACCAAAACTCTAAACCCTGTCTCTCTGTGCCGTCAGTGGGGAGGGAGATGCTGGAGGGAGGAAGGTGTTTTAAAGACTTATTTTATTCCTCATTATCGTCTTCTGACTCTGTTAATAATAAATTTACTTTATACCTTTAAGCCAGTTTTTGCCTTTAGAGTGTTTTCTCCTAATCCCTGTCTCAACTCATGAGCCCTTTGGGGTTTTTTTGCCCTCCTCTACTCAGCTACAGCAGAGGAAAATGAGTGGTTTTCATGGGTGCCTGGCATTCAGCCAGTGTCAAACCACAACAGTCAACAAGGTGGTGATCAGTAAAACATGATGATCTTGGAGTCTTTTCCAACTTAAATGATTCTGTGATTCTATAATTTATTAAATGGCTTATAACACTTAAACTTCTAGGAAAGATTAATAGCCATCTGACATTGCTCGAGTGAAAACTGTGTGCCCTTGATTCCAGCTGCAATGCTCAAGTGCTCAGAGCCCTCAGCTGTACCTCAGTAATGTTGATATAATGTTCTATTATTTGAAGATCCTGTCTGCCACTAAACATCAGCAAGACATTCAGCCTTTCACACATGAGCAGTCAATGGCTGATGGCCTGTAATTCTCAAATGACAATAAATCCAAAGGTAGGAATTGCTCTGCTAAATGTTAGCTGAGTCACTGCTCATTACAATACAAGGAGTAAATGTGGAGCTGAATTTTTTGAAGGGTCAAACACAAACTTTAATAGAAGTATTACTCTTACAGCTCAAACTGTTTTGAAATCTGAATGAAGAAACCCATAAGGCAAGTAATACCCCTCACATCATTGGGAGTGTTCAAATACTCAAAAAAATACTACATATTAAAAAAAATTAACCTGTCCAAAAGGCTTGGCATAAGATGGTATTCCTTTCATTATGTTTGAGACCGCTTGATTTTTGGTCATGGTTGAGACTGAGCTTCTCTTAAAAGCAACATGACTCACATACTGCCCTGCAGAGATTAAGTATTCTGAACTCAATGTTCTTTCATAATGGCTTGAACTTCAAAACTGAATCAAACCCCACAATTAAAAGAAATTACTCTTTTGAGGATATTGTAGTTCAGCCAGAATATGTGCCAATGTACTGAATATTTTTCATCTTAACATCCCAATTGCTTGTGAAGTCCTACAGACCAACACTTTTCCTCAGTGACAACTGTATGGTAAGGGTGGTATCTTCTAGGTGGAAAGGTGGAAGTCTTAAACTTTATTTTTTGCCACTTTCCTAAGGAAAGGCAATCTCCTTTGGCCCTATATTAGGTCATAGCTGTAAAATCTCCTACTGGTTCAGCATACAAGCTTCTTTAGTAGAAGTGTGAAAAAGGCCCCTTCACCCTCCTTACACCTTCCCCTGCCAAGCCAGCAGGAGTGATAAAGATCTTGGCTTGGTTTAATCATTGAACAAAATGTACCAGGCTGTTTTCTGGTAAAGAAAGTCTGCCTTCCTCACCCTCTTCTTAGGATCCATTACGATTTTGTGGTTTATTGCACTTAATTATGAGACAGAGATTCCAAGTGTTCTAGGCTTAGATGAAAAGCAAGAATGTATTACAGTGATGGTTTCAACTCAGATGTGTTAGTACAAAGCTACCTCTGTCACAATTTAACTTACCTCACTTCAGATAGTCATCACATTAGATTCTAGCCATGTCCACTGCTTAAGTTCCTGCTGTGGTCAGTTAGATAGAGACAGCACTCAAGGACAACTTGATGCCCATGACTGAGATGCTGCTTCACCATGGTCCTCACCACAGGCTGCAAGTCTGTCTCAGTTCTGGTGCCAGGACCACCTCCTCCCCCTCCTTCTCCACTGACCTTGATGTCTGCACAGTTGTTCTTCTCACATGTTCTCCCTCCACTTTTCTCTGTCTTAAATTACAACTGCACCACATCTTTTGTTTTCCCTTCTGCTTAAATATGTTATCACAGAGGCTTTATCAGCATTTCTAATTGCCCCAGCCTTGGCCAGTGGCAGATCCATCTTTGGAGCCATCAGGGGTTGGCTCTGCTGGACATGGAAGAAGCTTCCAGCAGCGTCTTACAGAAGCCACCCATCCCTTTAAGTCCCCCCTCTGCTATCAAAACCAGGCCATGCAAAAACAATGCACTGGTTTTTAATAACTACACAATTTTTAAAGCGAACAGTTGTTTCTCACACCTCTAACTTCTGGGCCTTCTCTCACGTACCACACCATTTGCTTTCCCCTCACGACTCCAGCCTTGCCAACCGCTTCCTTGACTTGCCTACAATTGCCTACACTTGCTTTGCATTGCGTTACCTGCATGGAAGGCAAGGCAGAGAGCGGCAGCAAGGCAAGGCAAAGCAAAGGAAGGAAACCGTTTGTAGGGCTAGGCAAGGCAGACAGAAGCAAGGCAAACAAAGCAAGGGTAGGCTAGGAAAATTAGGCACAGTACTGAGGGCAAAGCATGGCCAAGTGACTCCCATCTTTTACTTGGGAAGTAAAAGATCACCACAGTGGGTGGAGCGGTGGTAAGGGTGCCACGATCTTCCTGAAGAAGCGTCCTGAGAAGGATGGCTCAGGGGCACAGGCACATCCTTCGCTCACAGCTGTTTGATACTTCCAGACAATGCAGAGGGAAGAGATCAGAGCATTGTATGGCATTCCACAGAGAATAAAACCTTTATTGAAATATCATGTTTTCTGCCGGGCTGTAGGGGTCCACTCTAGGTAGCTATAGACCCTTGCCCACACCATATTTCATAGACGAAGGTAAAAGATTGAGAAGCACTCTCCTCCACGTGGGAAATGTTCTCCTTTATTCCAAGAGACACACCTGGTGGACAAACTCATGGGAGAAAGAGGGCGTTCCCTGGTGGCAGGGAACTTTTATACCAGGGGATGGGGACAGAGGAAGATGTCCACAGCCAATGGGATACCAGTGAGGAGTGGCGAGGGGAGGGGTAACCCAGGGAGAGACCAGCAGGGGTGTTTTTGGCAGATGTTTTCAAGTTTGTTACCAGACTCTAGGAGAGTGAAAAATGTTTGTTAGGGCAAAGGAGTTGGTGCTGCCCTTTGAGTGTGGTGCAAAGAAAAGTACGCACTTGGATTGGGAAAATCAGAGAAATCTTGTTATCCTGACACAGCTGATTTGAGAGTCGGGATGTTACTGACTTGGCTGTGTCCTGGGGGTGGTTTTGAGCTGGTCTTAGTAAGTGTCCTTGTTTTGTGAGTCGACAGCGCCATGATGTGGTTATTTTGATGAGCGCTGACAGTGCCCAGGAAAAAGACAAGCGCTTTTCTGGCCCAGCCCCATTCCAGTGGGAGCAGTGCAGGCAAGAGCTCCGCTGTGGATCCTGGCCCTTGGGCACTGACAGAATGTGATCCTGCATGCAGCAGAGAAGAAAGATTAATAATTTCATTGTTTCTGTGCAGTTTCTAGGCTGCAAAAGAAAAGGCAATTGCAGCATGGCCTCTTCCTTTTAGAACCTTTTCTGTGCCATCAGCTGCTCAACACATAACTCACATCCACAGAACTGCACCCAGCTCCCTGGAGATAAGCACTTTCATTCAGGGTCTATGTACCATCTTACACTCTAACTCTTGCAAATCCCAAACCGTTTCAAAATGTCCAGCAGCTGTTCATATAGAAAAATTCTACAACAAAAAGGCAGTGCTGGCTATAACAGTCTCTTTGCAGTCTGGAAACTAAACAAAACACAGTAGAGATTTGCACGTTCCTTCTCAACTATATGTATATAGCATCAGCACATTCTCTCAAAGTGGCAGAGTCTATCGTTTCCAGGAAAGCATTTCCAGCTGCAGTTCTGACTGACAGATGTGCTAGGACAAAAGGCATTTACTGATCTATCCTCTTCCCTCTGCAACATTAGCAGCACAAATATTTTCATACACTTTCATTGTTACCATGTCCATGCAGCTAGAGATTACACAGATGGAAGTGTCAAGAGGGAAGATGTTCTTAAAGTACCTCCTATTCTTAACAGCTTTTAAATTGAGCACAGTGCTCTGTATCTTCTTTCCCAGATAGATCTGCCATCACGTTTCTTCACTCTCATGTCTTCGTTGCAAGCATCCAGCAGCTACTCCAATAGAATAAGGCTCTTGAAGTAAATGCCAGTGCAGAGCTGCATCTACCATTGTGTTCTCTGGATCTTGGAACCTGAAGGTAGGCACAGTTGTTTCCACAGAGGAGTTGGAAGAGGCATAGGTAGCAGCACAAGTAGCTTTTGCTTAATTTTAATCCTTGTGACTGCTACAATGAACTCAGTTGGTAGGCCTGATGCCTTGGGTTTTAGCTTTTATAATTTTCAGATTCTGTACTGCTTTAATGTGTAGTTCTCAGCTTCATATTAGGGGATAGTAACCTCTCTTCATAGAGTAGGGAGACAAAACAATTCCTTCTCTAGCTGGGGACCAAGGACAAACAATCCAAATCTCAGGCCAAAGAGTATAAACAACGGCGGAATGAAGAGAGGAAAAACAAGAAGGATGGGACTTCATAACCTAAAGCTATATTTGGACAAGTAACTCCAATATGCTAGTGGACCAGAACTTACAGAAGTGAAGACCTTGTGACTGCTTGTCCATTTTTGTGACCTTTTTGGGTTTATCTTGGGTGTAGCCCTGCCTGGGCTCTTGTACTGCCTAAGCTGTATCCACTGAGGCGTTTTAATAAATACATACTTTATTCTTTAACTCCATCTAGCCTCTGTTCTAGGTCAGCCTTCACAAGGCATGAGGCCAGTGACAGCCACGCTCCTTTTACAGCCGGTATGCTGCACCCACCAGCCTGGTGATCTGCGGCTTCGTTCTTCACCTCTTGTAACCAGTAGCACTTTTGTTCTCCCGGAGGCAAACAGGCTTGTACATCTTGCTATGAACACTATGCCAGCAGTGAAGAGCACTGCTTCTGCCTAAAGACACTCAGGCCAGGCACTTACCTTCTCAGCACTCCTTAGCCCCATATTGTGTGTCTCTTGTTGTCTTACAGAAAAGCTTTTTTGACTACATCTCGCAAGGAGAAGCTGTGCCAGGACAACAGACTTACCTAGAGCTTGCCCCTGCATCTTTTAATTGCTCCGCAATCAAGGGGCAGTCGTCTTTCCTATACAATTTGCAAACTGCTGTCAGATCGTGGTGCTCTCTTCCTGGTCCTTCTCAGCTCAAAGTACCACATGACAGCCTCCCAAGGACAAAAGATCCTGAGAGATGTCACAGTGCATGCATGTAGCACAGACACCGAAAAGCAGCAAAGCTGAATGCCTCGGCTGAGCGTTAATTTTGTGCAGATCACAGAGGCACCACGTGTTGTGCGCTGTTTCAAAGCTCGTTGGTGAAGGACAACTTTAAGGATACCTTGTGTTCTGCAGACGTCTGCAGCACTGAAGTTGTAAGAAAATGCTTATCTTCACATTTTGTCATGAGGTCCCACAGCTGAAGGGTATTCTCAGCTGACTCTGATTGTGAACAAGCTGTTGCTGGGCTTCTGCAATTCAGTACGCTGCTCATACGAGCCCTTTGCTCTGCCACTTATTCTTTGCCTTTAGTGATTCAGAGAGAAGTGAAGCCCAGTGGTGGCATTCAGCTTTGCTGCTTTTCAGTGTGTATACTGCAGACAACCACTGCATGCTGTGCACGGTTTTTCCTCAGCTCTAAGCTCAACTGTCCATATAACTCTTGCATTGTGACAGAAGCCAGGAGAGAAGCACTTTTGCTGGATTAGTTGTTCTCTAGCCAAGACTTTCAAGAGCACCATAATTTGGGTGAAGAGAAGGGGACATGAGAATGCCTTCTGTACTGACACATGCTTCTCAGTGACCTATAGCTGCATAGCCTTTGCAGCAGTGAAGGTGTAAGAAAGTGCTTATCCCCACGTTTTGTGATGAAGTCCCATGGCTACAAGCATATCCTCACCTGACTCTGCAAATGAGCTGTTGCTGGATTTTTGCAATTAAGTACGCTGCGCACAAAATCCCACTGGTCTGCCCTTTCATTCCTCACCTTCCGTGATCTGCACAGAACTGAAGCTCAGCAAAGGCATTCAGTTTTGCTTCTTTTCACTGTCTGTGCTGCACGCTTGTACTGTGACATCTCTTGGGATTTTTTATCTTTGTGAGGTTGCAATTTGCACACTGACACTTCGAACTGAGGACTGTGCAGAGAGCACCACAATCTTACGGCGCTTTGCAGGCTGTATAGGAAAGAGGACTGCCCCTTCAATGTGGTGCAAATACAAGTTTCCACAAGTTCCAGGGCAAAGCTCCAGGCAAATGTATTGTCATGGCACATTTCCTCTGTGTGAGACGTAGTCGAAATGCTTTCCATCTAGATTTAGATGCCAAGAGGGCAGATTGTGGGGATACACAGTGCTGAGGACATTTGCATGGTCCAGGCGTCTTTTGCCGAAGCAGTGCGCTGCAGCCGACACAGTGTTCTGTGCAAGGAGTAGACAGTGAGTTGCCTCTGGGAGAATGAAAGCGTGACAGCTTCCAAGAGGCGAAGAACGAAGCCACAAAGCACCGGGCTGTGTGCACAGCATCCAGACTGCTGGAGGAGCATGCATGCCACTTGCCTGCCTGCCAAATTCACATTAGCATTTATACGGAGGAAGTTCATGGCCAGCTTTCTGGTGCTTCTACCTGCTGTGGTGTGATTTTGTTCTTTACTTAGTTAATTCATTGTTTTCCTATGTCAGAAAATGGTTTGTTCCATGTACCCCTGCCCAGTTCTAAAAATGGCTTTTCCCTCAAGTTGCATACATCCCTTTGCCTGTCAATCTCCTTCACATTATCCCTGTTTCTAGACCCTTCATTGTCAATCCTCTAAACCCTGCCCCTGCAGCATGTCCATCATTGTTTGCAACACCCCTTTGTCCAGAAACTTCTTTGTCAGTTATGTTATCCCACTTCTCCTATTAGTTGATTATGTAGACACTCCTCCCTTCTCTTCCATCATTGGTTGTATTATAATTATGTCCCCCCTCATGCTCCTCCTTGCTAGCTGGCAATTGGTTGTTAGGCAGTCTCCTCCCCGGAGCCTGCACCCCTTTATAAATTGATGTAATTGCATGTTCTGTGTTCTTATATGCCTGGTGCTTCTTACCTTGTTGTTTTGTACTATGCTCATTCTTTTTTCCTCCAGGAAAGGATAAGCAGCTTGGAATTCAGAGCTGGAGAGCCGCTCTCTTTCTCATTCATTGCTCCACCTTGATGAGAAACTCCTCTGGGTGCCTGCTTGGCCCAGGCCAGGGGTTTCCTCCCAGCGACCGAAGTGCCACCATGCACACTACAGCCTTGCAAGGACTAAAGATCCTGAGAGATGTCACAGTGCATGCAGCATCCACGCAGAGAAGCAGCAAACCTGAGTGCCATCACTTGCCTTTCATACTGTGTCCATCTCAGAAGGTGAAAAGTGAAGCAGCAGAGCACCGGGCTTGTGTGTACAGTGTATTGAATTGCAAACCTTGGGCAAAAGCGTGTCTAGAATCAGTCAGCAGAGAATACACTTGGTGCTTGGAAAAGTAACACGGTGCCGTTGTACTTCATCCTAAAACGTGGAGATAAGCACTTTCTTCCACCTTCACTTTGCAAAGCCCTTGCAGTTGGAGATCACCAAGAACGCATCAAAACAGAAGGTGCTCTTGAAGTGCCCCTTCTCCAAGCAGCCTTGAAACTCTCACAACATGCTGTGACACTGTACTCTCCTTCTCAAATAGAGAACTGCCATTCTTCTTTCACAACCCTCTTGGCAACTTTCAGCAGGTGCTCCCACAGAAAAAAAGCTGTAGAAGTAAAAGCCAGTGCTGACCTGCACCTTCCCTCTTCTGCAGATAATCCACATTTAACACACTGGTGCATCTGTTGTAGGGTTCTCTGCATCTCGCAGCCTAAAGGGAAGTGCATTAGTTTACACTGTTCACTGATCTTCCCCTTCCAGGTGCAGACTCATATTTGCATTGAAACAGCAACATGAACTCCTTTGCGCTAATAAATCTTTTCACTCTCACAGAGTCAATTACAAATTTGAACATACCGGGCAAAAAACACATCTCACAAATATGTCAGCTGAAAAAGTTTTTGCCACCTACAACTTCAACCGAATGCATTCAACTGCATCTGTTGAAGAGAGGAGCTTGTCACAATACAACTCAGATAGGAAACTGAGGCACATAGCCTCAGAATGAAAACTTTTTGTTTAGTTCTCAAAAATCTTAAAGAGCTGCAAGATCCACTTATCAAATAATCTTAATATGCCACACAAATGCTGACACCTTTACTTGGTCTGTGATGTGTTTGTGCAGCAGACAGGGGGCTGTGGAATCCAGCTGGCCACTAAGAACATCCCATGAAAGCCCAAGAGAGACTCAAAAGTGTAACCTTATGAGTTTAACCTCTGCTTGGGTCCCCCTGTGCCTCGGTCCACTTTGTTCCGTGATCTTCAAAATCAGCTCTGAATGCTGACATTCTCCATGCATGTAAAAATCTCCCTGGGCTCAAATATTACAGCTGCTCTTGATGGAAGTATTTATACAGTGGCTAAGTGATTTGGGCTAAAAGGGACCTTAAACTCCTTGTTCTACCTCCCTACCATGGGCAGGCACACCTTCTACTAGATGAGGTTGCCCAAATATTGTCCCTCTTGATGCTTTTAAATGGTTCATTGTTTTCCCCTACTTTTTTTTTCTAAATCATGCACAATTGGTTTTTTGTTGTCTCCTTACTTATAGCCTTTCTGGAGCAGGAATCCATATTTTGTACTGGAGGGTGACCATCTATCCCCATTGGACAGTATGAGGAGCATTGTCCCTGCCTAGGTCTTTTAAATGTTCCACTGATAATAAAATAAAATAATCACTACAAAACTACTATGAGCATTGCTGAAGATGGAAGGGATAGGCAGTTCCAGAGTAGCCACAGGCTGAAATTACACTTGCATTCACTTAAAAAAAAAATTAAAAATCTTTTGATGTTCCAGTTAAATCTGGTATCTTTTAAGGAGAGTTTGCATACTTAAGGTTGTTCCTGGCCTGGTGGCTAGAACACCTTAGCTGCAGTCTTGCTCCACACCATTGGGTGTCATCTTAAAACCACCAGTCCTGGACTCTGTAGCTTTATCCAGGCTGTATTTCACAGCCAGGCTATTCCTGCTGTGCTTTCCAATAGGAATTTCTTGAAAAGGTGCTGTCCTCTTTTTCGTACAGCTATGGGTGTCCTTAAAATTTCAAACGCAGGCAGAGGTCCAGCAGTCTGGGTTTGTACAGCATGGGGCATGCAAATAAGGAGGCTTGTAAGAAATGGAGACAGAGATTTTATTGGACCTGCAGTGATAGAACAAGTGTGAATGGTTTTAAACTGCAAAAGGATACATTCAGACTAGATATGAGGAAGAACTTTTTTTATTCTGAAGGTGGTGAGGCACTGGTACAGTTTGCCCAGGGAAGCTGTGGCTGTCCCAACCCTGGAAACATTCCAGGTCAAGTTGGCTGGGGATCTGAGCAATATAAACTAGTTAAAGGTGTCCCTGCTCATTGCAGGGAGGTTGGAACTGGGAGTTCTTTAAAAGTCCTTTCCAACCCCAACCATTCTGTGATTCGATGAAACTTACCATAATGGCAGAAAAGGTCTGGAAATGACTGCTGGGGAAAAGAATGTGTTTTGGTTTTTTGGTTTTGGTTGGGGTTTTTTTTGTTGTTTGTTTGGGTTTGGGTTTTGTTTTGTTTTTGTTTTGTTTTGGTGGTTTTTTCCTTGTGTGTGGTTTTTCTTTTTCTTTTTTTTTTTTTTTTTTGGTAATCACAGATGAGGTTTCTTTTAAACAAACTTAGGTCAGAGGTGGCTTTCCTGAAGTAGAACCAGTAGCGGGGCCAAGACACTGGAGTCTGTTTTAATCCAGATTACTGGGTGGTGGAAAATGGTCTACATGTGAGCGTAAAAACCCTTCATGGGTGCCCTGTGCTGTCTGGACAGAATTCTCCATACAGAATTCTCTGTATAGCATTTTAGAATTTTGAGCAGAAAAGTCTGAAGCAGACTTAATGTCCTTGCTTTGTAGCAGATGGATGCAATGAGAGCATGGATGTACTATGGGAAAAAAGAGGGGTCAAAGCTGGTGTTTGATTACAACCCAAATATTGAACATGGGTCCAGATTCCTTCCCAAAACCAAATCAAGTTCACCTCTGCCTAAAGATACATAGAGGAGAACACGAGGGGTACCTGGAGGGGGGGAAGGGTGGCTTTTGGGCTCCTGGGAGAAGCACTGAAGCTCATCACCCAGCTCCACTGCAAATCTCACCTTGTCAAAACTCTCAGCCTCATTACAGATGGGTCCTCACCTGCAAAGAGACTGTCACAGCAGCATGTAGGCATGTCACAGAGAAGAGGATCTGTAGCTCAACAGAGGCTCTTTCCTTGAAAAAAAGCCTTAAGTTTGTTTGTGATAGAGGTTTTGTGATAATAAATCCCCTAACAGTTGAGGTGGGACAGGTCAGAGGACAGAGAGAGGGGCAAGGAGGTGTCTCAGGACATGGCATCTGCATCTGTTTTCATCAGCATCCCATGGGGACGGAAGAGCCTCTAACAACATCTCACTGTTTCTTGTCATGGAAACAGCTGAAGCAGGACCCTGAGCAGGTAGGTAAAGCAGTGCATGCTGGACAGCTGGGTGTGTGTTGGACTGCTGTCCCTGGTAAGGAGCAGATGGTTGGAAATACTCAAATACATACACAATTTCTCCTTTTCTCCCTGTCCTGGGGAAAAAAAAAATAAAAATTGAACACTTCTCTATCTCTTTGACCCTTTGGCTTTCAAGGAAAGCTCAGAAGTGCTCCATAGCAGAATGTGGATCTTCCTGTGCCATCCCTCAAACAGAGAGGATGCCCTGAGCCCATCTTCCTAGAAACAGTGATTAGAAAAAGGAAAAAAGAAACAGGAACATGATTTTTGGTTTTCCCTAAGCCTCTCCTGGGTCAGTGCTTCCCTTTTGCCTTCTCTTGTAGTGGTAGAAGCAACTCAAACTCTCCTTCAAAGGGAGAGGAAATCCTGACTATAAAAGCAATGACCATTTCAGTCATTAAAGCTGTGAGTGATTAACTTGCAAAAGGCATCGTAAAGGTGTCAGCTGTGCTTAATAGCATTTGGATGGCTTTATGACTCTGTTCTGACACATCATCAATGAAATTACCCTAGAAATAAGCAGATGTGAGCAGAAGTGTCTCTTGTGGTGAAGCGCAGGCTCTGCTGCACTGATCCAGCATTAACCTGGGGTTAATAGACCACTAGTGAGCTACAACGTGCATTGTGTATTAATGCATTGCTGAAGTCTGGAGACGTCATCAGTGGCTGGTCCTGACTATCATCAGTATCTGAAAGCTACTGTAGAATTGTACCAATTATCCTTATTTAATTAATTTTTTTATAGCTATCACTGTATAATTGTGCTTTTCTAGAGCAATAAGCTTATTTCCACCAAGGGGAAATATTCTGTTTATTTTCCCCAAATTCATCCAGACTATTTCAGTGATTGCCAAACAGCAGATACAAAGTGCAGTGTATCTCCAAATTGGCTGGATGCTCTTGAGATTGAAAAGCATCTGGGAAGTCTCTAATGCCCTTACAGAACATTTTGAACAAAGCACCTTCTTCCACCCAGCCTGGGTGTCATAGTTGGGACTTAAAGAGGGATCAGTAGGTGAGAGAAGTCAGTGGCACAAAGTCCCCAAGCAGTTTAGTAGTCATGTCCAGACGAAATGAGCCATGCATTTGGGATTCACAGTGGGAGTTGAACACTGAACATGGCACATGTCCCATCTCTGGAAATATTCAAGAGCAGGTTGCTCAGGGCCTGGAGCAGCCTGGTCAAATGGAAGGTGCTCCTGTCCATGGCAGGGTTTGGAATGAGATGAACTGTCATGTCCCTTCTCACCCAAACCATTCTGTGATTCCATGGTTCCTTCAAAAATGGCATCTTAGAAGAATTTAGCAGCCAGGTTTCCCCACTGAGTAGTGCAATATCTGATGCAAATCTTGTGGGTTTGCCCCAAGAATTTGCCAGTGTCATGCCAATTCAGATGGCTTTTCCCTGTGGAGGCTAGCGGTTGTAGTTGCAAGATTTTAGTACTGAAATTAGAGCTGCACATTAAGTATTGATGTGCAAGGAAGAGAGAGGAAAGCAGCTCAGGAAATGGTGGTTGAAGTGTAAGACAGTAAAACAGGGTGTTTTCCTTGCCACTTCCTGGGGAATGGGTTAAACATTGGGATGAAACTCACAGCAAAAATAAAGACAATTAAAGGTCCTGGAAATCTCAGCTAAGGATTTAAATGTAATAAATAAAAAATGCCTTAAGAGAGGAGTAACTGAGAGTTCTTGCTGCACAGGATCTGGCTGGGTGCATGAGAACCCTGAGGAGTCAGGAAGGGCCAAATTTTGAGTATGTCAAGTTCTAAACAAACCAGGATTTTCATTCAAGCTTCTCCCTAAGCAAAGAAGAAGAAAAATCTCATAGTTGCAGAGAGTATTCCTAATGGAAATATTCAATAACCATAATTTGATCTTGGCTTTCTCATAAATCCAAAGCAATTTCCCCATAATATCAGGAGAATATATGGCCTTTCTTGAGGCAGCAGAAACACCAAATAAATCAAAATTTTAATTCACTTGAAAACATTACCCAGCATTTCAGATTTAATTTGTCTGATGAGATGGAGTCAGATTGAAAACAGCGATGCAGGGAAGCAAGAAGAAAATCAGAACACAAAACCAAGCACATATTAGACCATCAATGTGCATTAGTGAATCGTAGCAACAAAAAGGAAAGGAGTCACAACCCTAATGCCCTGAGAAGCAGTCTGCCCAGAACACAGTTTGAAGGGCCAAATCTTTGACTTTGTGGGTTTTCCCCGAAAATGTACATTTTAATAAATGGGTAATATATCTCTGAGCTTGTTGTTGTAAATGGGTTGATAAATGGGTTGTAAAATACCTCTGAGCTTGTTGTTGTAAATGGGTTGAGAAATGCACAGAAGTCAGGTACGTGGTCACACAACATCCTTTCCATCTCGGGGCTCTTCACCTCTTCAGCATCCTAGGAGAAGGATTTTTCCTAACTCTGCCAGCTGGGAGCTGAAGCAGTGGGGAATGTTTCTGAAAGTGACTCCTCTTCAAAATCCCTTTTCATACATGGGGAAACTGAGGCAGGCAATAAGATGACTTTCCCAAACTTAAATTACAAACTGAGTAAGCCCTTTGCAGACTTATGAAATTGCAGTTGAACTATGCTGGCAGTCTCTGTATTTGCTGACCACCCCCACTAGCACCACTGGAGTAGAAAGTGCCTTTTTTGGAATAGAAGCCACCAAGATCAAGTCAAAACTGAGCACCTGGCAATCAGCAGATCTGTGACATCTTGTGCTGAACACCCTAAGCCATAGAATCACAGAAGGTTTGAGGTGGAAGGGACCTTAAAAACATTATTTTCCATGCCCTGCCAGGGCAGGGACACCCTTCACTATTGGAGATTACTTCAAGTCCCATCCAGTTTGGCCTGGAACACTCCCAGAGATGGGGCAGCCACAGCTTCTCTGGAAAATCTGTGCCAGGGCCTCACCACCATGACAGGCAGGAATTTCTTCCCAGTATCCCATCTAACTGTGCCTTCTGTCAGCATCATTCCCTCTTGTCTTGTCACTCCACGCCCTTGTCCAAAGTGCTTCTCCAGGTCTTTTGGAGCCCCTTTAGGTACTGGAAGGGCCTCTAAGTTGTCCCCAGAGCCTTCTTTTCTCCAGGCTGAACAATTCCACCTCTCTCAGCCTATCCCCAGAGTAGAGAGGCTCCGGTCCTCCTCATACTGTGCACCTTGGGATGGCTCCTCTCCACACGCTACAGAAAACCCATCAGCAAAAGCTGTTTTGGGAATCTTCATGGACTGTGGCACTGCTAGAGCTGGGATTTGACCTCAGCACCTTTCCTCTCCACCCCACTGGCAGCCCATAGGACAGTGCATTCATTTGGAGAGGCACCAAGCAATTCAGCCCAGGAAGGTTAAGGCTGATGGTTCCTGAGTGGCAGCTCATGCTGGGACACACATGATGATGTCAGATCCACTGGTGGAGAGAGAGACTGAAAAAACGGGAATTAATTACTCTTCCCAGAGTCTGTTTTTATTCCCTGCTGCTGCCTGTTTCTGGACAACTTGCTGTTGCTGCATTTCAATTTAAAAGACTTACTTTAAAAATCACTGGAAAGGGGAAAAATTGACTGACTTTGCTTTGTTTTCAGCAGAAGAGATAAGATTTATTCTTAATTTACCCGTGTCTTTGCTATCATTACCTGCTTTCCAGCTGTGTTGCTAATGAGTGTCAGTACCATAATTTTACTAATTGAGAAACTGAGGCATGGGCAGTGACTGTGACATTCCCCAGGACATGGGTAGGGATTATTTCTGGGATATGAAATCTCTTTATCTGGTTCCTGTGCTGCAGCCCCAAGCCAGTCACATGGAAATTGCACTTCATAGATAGCAATCTTACTGACTGCTTTTGTACACTTCTCTGTACATGATTTTCTTTTGGGTAATTATTATGGGAAAATTGCAGAAGCAGAGGAGAGTGGTAATGGTCCATGTGGAAAATGATCATGAGCAGTCAACCTCCAGGCTGACTGGTAAAGCAGAAAACCACTGTATTTTAGATTGGTTTAGTAAGGAAGCAGGCTAAAACTCCCAACCAGCATTTATGGATGCAGAAAACAGGAGGGTTTTCAGAAAAAAAAAATTGTAAAATACATTTCCACATGTTGGAAACTGGAATCAGGGCTGTTTGAACAAGGGTGGCTGGTTTTGCATAGACTGGGTTGCAGTCCTGGACCTCTTTAGCCTGAAAGAGACTACGAGAAAGATGGAGAGAGACTATTTACAAGGCAGTGTAGTGACAGAACAAGGGGGAATGGTTTCACACTGACAGGACAAGGGGAATGGCTTCACACTGACAGAGCGCTGAGTTAGATGACATATTGGGCAGAAATTCTTGGCTGTGAGGGTACTGAAGCCCTGGCAGAGGTTTCCCAGAGAAGCTGTTGCTTGGAAGTGTTCCAGGCCAAAATGGATGGGGCTTGGAGCCACCTGGTCTAGTGGAAAGAGCTGTAACAAGATAATTTTTAAGGTCCCCTTCAAACCTGATCATTCTATGAATTTATGTCTCTAAAAATCTTTCCAAATGGGTTCCGTGAAATTGTGCAGTCCTACCTCCAGTAAGCAAAATCCATAAATTCCAGAAGGAGTTCACCTTCCGAGCAGTGAGCTAGAAGAGGTATCAACTGCCACTTCAATCCTCTGTCAGTCATTTCATTGCCCTCCAATGTACAGAGCCTAGGCTGTGGGCTGGCAGTGGCTCCTTGGGCAGGACTTGCCAGCTGTGCTTGCCTGGGAAGGTCCAGGGAAGGAGGGTTGGAAGATTGAGGTAGGAAGGTAAGACCAGGCTGGGAAGGTCCTCTCCACACAACCACCCCAAGATGGGGGGATTTCTAGGAATCGGGGAGCACATAAACCTGGAAGGAGAATTGTTTCACTTTAGTGAAACTTGTTAAGTAGGTGATGCTTAGCGTAAGGCAGGTGGATGTGTGAACATGCTGAAGAGATTTGGGGCTTTTCTCTCTTTCAAAAAAGGAAAGGAACTTGGAAATGACATGTGATTTTAAGAGATACTGCTTTAGGTTGCAAATGCCTGTGTCTGAAATCTAGAAATACGCAAAGTTGAGGTTTAAGAGCTTATGCAGCTATAGTTTTGCCAGTGCTGTGCCCAGACCGACACTTCAGTCACACCGCCTTCCCCACAATGCTTCTTCCTCATTTAATGCCCAGAAATTATTGGGGACAAACCAAGGCTCAGGGGAATTGCACAGGCTGATCATCCCAGCATCTCCATGCTAGGCTATAACATAAAAAATGTTGACTTAGCACCAAGCTTTCACTGACAGACTTAGAGAGCCAGCCAGGGACAGCGAGAGGCAGCAGAACATGGGTGCAAGGTGCTGCACTGGTACATTATCATCATTCACAGGCAGCAGTGCGTGGGTTGTGCTGAGGTGCTGCTGCTTTGCTCATCTCTGACAAATATTGATATATTTAAACATAATCTGGAGCAGAAAAACACAACCAGATGTTGCTGCCCTTTGGGTGACGGGATACCTGATAGCCATTCCCACTTGTCCAAGGACTGACATTTACCTTGTGACACCACCACATCTCCACCCCAGGGGCTTTTCAGAACAGACCATGCTCTCCACAGCATGTTTATTAACCAGCTCTGCACCCTATGCTCCAGCTGCACCAGGGATGATGCTGTCTCTTGGAAACTGGACCCACAGTGGGAGGCATGGCAAACACAGGGGCTGGGGAAGACAAATCACCACTTGACCAGAAAGAAATAGACACTGAACTCCCAACAAAAGATCAAATCAGTGTGGTTTGGGGTAAGAAGTGCCTTAGGAGGTGTAAAAGACCTTTAAGACTTCCCCCCTGTAGTTGTCCATCCGAGGTTCTGTTGAATTTTGCTCAAAAGAAAGTGTAGGTGTGCTGTGGGGCCAGGCTGGACTGGGCTTGGAGCAACCTGGTCTAGTGGAAGATGTGCCATGGCAGGGGCTTGGAATGGGATGAGCTTTAAGGTCTCTTCCAACCCAAACTATCCCATGATTCTATGATTCTCTTCCCCACCTTTGCTTCCCTATCTCTTCTACCTCATTTCCACAGCAACTCTCTGCTTGGTCTCTTTAGGAGCAGGAAGATGTTCATGACCAGATCTTCTCACAGACTGAGAATGAGAGAAACCTCCTAAAGCTCTGGCTGGTGGATTTGCAGTGGGTAGGCTGGAACCCCAACAAACACCTAGGCATGACAGCTCTTTGTCACACCCACAGCAAACCAACTCAGCAATACGATTTGCTGAGTATTCTTTTTTTTTTTTTTTGTAGAAATTGAAAGATATAGGATTAATCTGACAGCATCCATCCAGTTCTATCCCCACTAACAATAAAGGGGAAAACATAGGATCACAGAATTGTTTAGGTTGGAAAAGCTGTCGGGGATCACCGAGTCAAACTGTTCCCCCAGCACTGCCAAGCTCACCACTAACCTATGTCCCCAAGTGCCACATCAACAAAGCTTCTGAATCCCTCCAGGAATGGGGACTCCACCACTGCCCACGACAGCCTGTGCCAGGGCTGTACAACCCTTTTGGGGAAGTCATTTTCCCTCATATCCAACCTGAACCTCCCCTGGCACACCTTGCCATTTGCTTTAACTCAGAAATCTCCCAAAATGGTCAGTCAGGCCTGTGAACTGTGAGCCAAGGCTGCAAAGCCAGGCAGGAAAAGGCAGGTGGACAAAGCAAATTCCACCATGTAAAAGCATTGATGTGACTTGGGATGGGTATTCCAACGACCAGAAAACTTCTATTTGCCAATAAACAGCAGGATATGGCATAATCATTAAGTACTGATTTTATCCTCAGGCAAACAACCTTCCCAACTTGTACATTTATGTATAAATTACTACAATGAGGCAGCACCACTGTGAACACATGTGCATTTATGCACGGAGAAGATGCACAGTTGTTGCGATCATAGTGAGCACACAGATCCATTTTAAACAGACTCCCTGCTATATAAAGGGTGGCTCAACAGTTCCCCTTGGCAGATGAAAGGAGGAAATATTCACTCTCAAGCAACACCTGAGCAACTCACCAGGCAGAAATGGCTCCAGGTACTTTTTATTACAGTTTTAAAGGATTTGTCAGTGCTGCCATGTGTGTAGGGTGAGAGGAGATGATGATGGGGTGGTATGTGGTGGGATACACACACTCTGTGACAGCCCTAACTTAAAGTATGGCAATTTATAAACCAATGAAAAAGAATACCTTTTCCTGCAATGTGACCTTAATTCATTAATTAATCTTTAGTCTAAACAGGCCAAGTCCTACAGGCTCCAGGGCATTTCTCCTCCAAGGGGGATTTGTCTGAGATGAAGTCTGTGGTCTTCACAGCAGACAAACACTAGTGTGAGTCAGATGTCAAAGGCTGAAAACATTTAAGGTTGACAAAGATCACCAAATTCTGCAGTCATATCCCAGAGAGTCGGTCAGAGCACAGGTAATGTCACCATCTCTCACCCAGTGAGGCAGACAGCCAGCATCACATCAGCAGTACACATAAACCTTGGCTACAGAGAGCTGCTCCCAGGCCTTCACCTGGCACTCATCATCCCCTGCTTGCTCGTGTAACCATGCTCTTTTCACATGGGCAAGGACTCATGAGAAAAGGAAAACCGTGAGCGTATCAGGGAAAAACATTGGCACACATGCTAGTTTTCATGGAGCAGCCGTGACTCCACCCAGGAATACACTGCTGGTAACACTAGGAGAAGCACAAGCTCTTGGTGGGGGCAGGTCTTGGTGAAAGGGTTTCAAAGAATTTTGGAGAAGGCTAAGCTTACTCTTGGTGCCAAGAGGCACCAAGGAAGATGAGCCTTCAGACAGCATGGACAGGAGAGACTGGGAATTCATTCCCAGGTGCCGCTCCCTCCTCAACCCAGTTTCCTTAGGACAGCTAACACCTTCTGCTGTGCTTTGCTGCAGGCTCATGGTTCTCTCCTCTCACCATTGCCATGATCACTCTGGGACTGCAGTGGCCACAGCAGGCTGCCGCCTTCCCGACCATACCCCTTTCCACCCTGTTTGCCAACGCTGTGCTGAGGGCTCAGCACCTTCACCTCCTGGCTGCCGAGACATACAAGGAGTTCGTAAGTGCTGTGGTCTCTGGTCATCTCCTCTGCTTTAGTTTGGTGGCTTCAGGACTGTGTAACAGGCACCTTTCAACTATTGGTGTCTCCTTTGTCCTCTTTTGATGAGGAGAGAGGTTGTAAACAGAATAGCACAGGTTATGTTCCATTGGACTGGACCTTGTTTCTTCCTCTTAGACCTCTGCTCCCCTACTCTGATCCTGCTCATCCCCCCTTCTCAGGATGAGCTGTGACATGGCACAGATATGTGATGAGACTTTCCTGTGCTGGTCACCTCTGGCCCTGGGAGAGTCTGAGTGATTAAAACTGCCTAGGTTCTTCTGCTGACAGGAGCTGGCAGGAGCTGTCCTTTGGGGTCATTTACTCCTTGGGAGAACCTAATTTAGATGTGGTTTCTGTTCACCTCAACACCTTGGCTTAGGAAGACCTTTAGGCCCAGTAGCTGTTTTGCCAACACAATATTCCCACCTGCCAAGCCTGTCCAAAGGCACCTCGTCATTTATTTCTTGCAAAGAACAGCTTGGGAAGTGTCTGAGGTCTCTCAGAACATGGGCAATAGATCTGTGTGTATTTGGGATGTCTCCACAGGAACGCACCTATATTCCAGAGGACCAAAGACACACAAACAAGAATTCCCAGGTAGCATTTTGTTACTCGGAAACCATCCCTGCTCCCGTGAAGAAGGATGATGCTCAGCAGAAATCAGTAAGTTTTTTTCACCCTCAGGGCAAGCACAGACCTACCTCAAGAGCCCAGCTGTGCTTCCCTGCAGGAACAGAGTGTTTTCATCTGTGAACATTTAAGTGCTTCATCCCTCTCCTCCCTTTTTGATTACTTAAACCCTGCATAAAGAAAGAAATATTTTCCGGGCTACACGGTAAATGACATTCCCACCCCAAGCATGAGAAGAATTGTTGTCTGCACAGGACACAGGTGTGGGTGGTGCTATTCAGCCTGAAAAGTTTATTTCTGCTGAAGCTGTAGGAGTGGTGGCACATCCCCAGGTGTTCCAGAGAGAGCAGGACGTGCTATCAAATATCCCTGTACAGCTTTGACCCTTTCTTGTGGTAATTTCAGGACATGGAGCTTCTTCAGTTTTCCCTGGTTCTCATCCAGTCCTGGCTGACCCCGGTGCAGTACCTAAGCAAGATGTTCACAAACAATCTGGTTTTTGGCACCTCAGACAGAGTGTATGAAAAACTAAAGGACCTGGAAGAAGGGATCCAAGCTCTGATGAGGGTAAGTTGCAGCATGCAGCATGACTGTGGAATTGCAGAGATCTCCCAGACAGGGGGCACTCAGCTCTCATGGATCCTTGGGAAATCTCACCACCTTCCTCTCTGAAGACCAGTGGCATTCTTAGGACTTGGTTTACCTTTAGATAATGAGATCATGATACTGCACATTGGGTTTCATCACTAGGGAGGATAAGAAAACACAGAACAGATGTTAGCACCCATCACAAAGCGCTACTGCCTAGGAATCAGAACAATTCACACAAAAAGTCTTCCCAAACCCAGCAACAAAAAAAATACTCAGTTGTACTAACAGCAAAATAATGTTTGCTACATCTCCATGCAAAATACTTTGAAATGTGGCAAATTTTGTGATGATTCACAACATTTTATAAAACCCTCTGTGTACAGGTGTAAACTTGCACTCTGGTGTTTCCCTCATACATCAGTACAGCATCCAGAGAGCTGAAAGCTGTGGGGTGATCCTCTTCAAGGAAGAGCTAATCACAGATTCACAGAATGGTCTGGGTTGGAAGGGACCTTAAAGCTTATCGCATTCCAACCGCACACCATGGGCAGGGACACCTTGCCCCCCCACACCATGGGCAGGGACACTAGACCAGGTTGCTCCAAGCCCCATCCAACTTGGCCTTGAACACTTCCAGGCATGGGGCAGCCACAGTTGCTCTGGGCAACCTGTGCCAGGGCCTCACCACCCTCATAGGGAATAATTTCTTCCTAATACCTAATCTACATCTCTCCTCTTTTAGTAAAAACCATGCCCCCTTGTCCTGTCTCTATCTGCCCATGTAAAAAGTCACTCTCTGCCTTTGCTCTAAGTCCCCTTTATAATATTCTTCATTTTTGCTTTGTTGCTTTAAATGAAGTTGTGTATTATCTGCCAGGATGCTTTTCAGTTATGTTTATTCTGTAATTAAGTTTATCTGGCAGGCTCACCCTGTAGCTCTGAAACCTGCAGCTGTGAGAAATGAGTCTGGAATATTGTTTACATCTTCCAGCATTAAAATTACTCTGAAATTCAGACCCAGAGAGTAATCGGAGACTTCTGTCCTGGCACTTCAGCAGGAGAAAGTAGGGATAGGTATCAGTACCACATCCAGATTTTTGTGTGGGTGAAAAATCCTTTACTGTGAGGGTGGTGAGGCCACAGCACAGGTTGCCAGAGAAGCTGTGGCTGCCCATCCCTAAAAGTGTTCAAAGCCAGGTTAAATGGGGCTTAGAGCAACCTGATCTAGCAGAAGGTGTCCTGGCCCATGGCAGAGAGGGTTCAAATTAGATGGTCTTTAAGGTCCCTTCCAACCAAAACCAGTTTGTGACTTCATGATTCTATGATTTTGGTCCCCATTTGGTGTGTGCTTGGGCATTAGGAAATGGTACACAGAAACCAGCCAAACAATCATATTTCACACATTTATGGCCCCTTTTTCTTAACTAAAACTTTCCTGTTTGTGGCAGCTGGTGATCACAGCAGGGCAGGAGGAGTGCAGCTCTCAGTTCCAGATGTACATGGCTTGGGTCTGGGTTAGAGCTTTGTTTTCTGGCAAAGTGGGAGAAAAGAGAGAATTATTTTCCTGGTTCCATCTCCTTGACTGGAGGAGGTACAGAGAGACCCTGCAACTTAACTTACTCTTTGTTTTAAGACCCCAAAGACACACTGCTCCCTCCCTGCAGCCCTGTGCCCAGCCCCCTTCTCACTGTAGCATCACCCCTGCATCACTGCTCTTCCTGCAAACACGTACACTCAAAAATATGTTTGAAATGTTCTTTAAGACTGGAGGGAGAACCCCCTGACCTCATTTAAAGTTCAGTGGGAACTGTGGCAAGATCATAGAATCACTGAGGTTGGAAAAGACCTCCAAGATCACCAAAGCCAAGACTGACCACTGCCCTGTCAGCCAGACCAGAGGAGTGAGTGCCGTGTCCAGCCATTCCCTGAACATCTTCAGGGACAGTGGCTTTACCACCTCCCTGTGCAGTCCCTTCCAATGTTTAACAATCCTTTCTGCAAAGAAATTCTTCCTGATGTTCAATCTGAACCACCTCTGTCACAGCTTGAGGTTGTGTCCTGTTGTCCTGTCCCTTGTTCCCTGGGAACAGAGCTTGACCCCCACCTGACTCCACGCTCCTATCAGGGAGTTACAGAGAGTGAGAAGGTCCACCCAGAGCCTTCTATTCTCTAGTCTGAGCCTCCCCAACTACTTCTGGTGCTCCAGACCCTTCCCCAGCTCCATTCCCTTCTCTGGACATGCTCAAGCACTCAATGTGTTTCTTGTCAGGAGGGGCCCATAGCTCCAGCAGTGCCCAGGGCAGGGGGCTGTTACTGCCCTGGTCCTGCTGAACACACCATGGCTAATGCAAGCCAGGTGCCATTGGCTTCTTGCCCAGCTGGGCACACGTGGGCTCTTGTTCAGCCACTGGCAACCAGTACTCTCAGGGCCATTCCCAGCCACTCTGCCCCAGCCCGGGGCACTGCATGAGGTCATTGTGACCCATGTCATTCCCAGGCCCCCACCGCCTCTCCCAGCACCTCGCAATCCTCTTGCAGGAGCTGCAGGACCGAAGCACCCGGGGTCCCCAGATCCTCAAAGCCACTTACGAGAAATTTGACATCCACCTGCGCAGTGAGGACGCGCTGCTGCAGAACTATGGCTTGCTCTCCTGCTTCAAGAAGGACCTGCACAAAGTGGAGACCTACCTGAAGGTGATGAAGTGCCGGCGCTATGGGGAGGGGAACTGCACCATTTGACACCGGTGACAGTTCCCTTCCTGCTCCAGCCTCTTGCTGACCATGGCTGCCCTATTCCTCTGAAAGAAAACTGGAGAATAAACCTGCTACTGCCAACATGTCTGCTTTTTGGGGTGGGACAGGCTGCTGGGAGGGGCTGGGAGGGAGGAGCCAACGGGGTAGGGTGGGTTTGGGGCTTAGGATGTGTCTTTGGGATTAAATAAGCATGTTTGAAGCTTGGGGGGATAGGGGAAGCAGATTTAGGGGTAGATTTATACTGGGGAGTAGGTTTGTGACTGTGGGTAGATTTGGTCTCCAGAGAAGAGGTGCTCCAGCCCTCAGAGCATCTCTGTGGCCTTCTCTAGACTCAGTCTTGCAGCTCCTTGTCCTTCTGGTGTTGGACCCCAGAGCTGTAGGCAGCTCTGCATGTTGGTCTCACTGCAGATGGACAGAATCCTCCCTTCCCGGTGCCCATGCTGTGTGATCAGCCCAGCACGAGGGCTTTCAGGGTGCCAGTGCACACAGCTGGGCTATGTCCAGTTTTTACACACTAGTACCCCCAGGTCCTTCTTTGTTTCCGCTTTATTTTTTGCCAGCCTTCCCTCCTCTCTGTTTCTAATCCAGACCTCTGCCAAAAATAAATCTTTGCTACAAAATTGTCTTTGTCCACAGAGAAAGAAGAGGGACAAAAGCCCTCCAAGGGAACATTTATTGTGATTTAGAGTGTTATAATAAACATTTCACGCTTCCAAATACATACATGGTTTGTGGCATGAGTAGGGCCATTGCCTGTTTAAAATATTGCCTGAGGCAAAGGTTCATTTCCAAGTGCATTGTTTACAGAGCTCCTTGAACACACTGGAGGGAGCACCAGCTGGTACCCCCTCATTCTGTGTTTGCTCATCATGATTAAAATGTGTCAGGATAATTTCTCCAAAGAGATCAGCCTGCATTAAGTCATGTCGTGTTTTCGAAGCACCTGCAACCCCATGTGTTGTCCAGATCCCCCTACTGAAAGCAGCTCAGGAGCCGATGAGCTCTTCCAAAAAGGAACTTTCTTCCGCACAGATGCACTCTTAGCCTGCTTCACACAAGCAGTAAGATGAAATCCAAACCACATCTAATCAGATGATTGAAGAATTCAGAGTTAAGAATTCCAATCATATATTTTTAAGCCCATTAAACACAACATTCACCCTTCTGTATTAAAATAATTTACTTTTTTCCCTCTCTGGCTTAGCAATGAGCTATTCAAGACATCTTTATTCTGCACAGAGAAACAACAGAGATAAGACAAACCAAGAGGGAAAATTCGTACTAAGAAAATGTGGATGATCTCTAGAAGCTTTTCAGAAAGAGCCAATGAAATTCCAAAATATTTTGATTTGCAGCACAGAGGGGGATACCTACAAAGAAAACCTTCTCTGGTGTCTACAAGTAGAAATACTGGAGTGTAAGGGCAAAAAGGAAATCCTATATCTTGTATTATGTATAGTGGCAAAAGAGAAGTGAAGAGAAAATGGAGGGAGAGAAGCTGGGTGCTGCAAAAAAACCCCATGATGACTAGGGGAAGACAGCAGGGAAGTGCTGCAAGAGAAACTGAGGAATTCTAGGAACGGGTTGGAACTGTCACTAAGAATTAGTCAAACTCTCAGAAAGTCATGTTGGATGCTGTATTTCACCTGCATGAGAATGACAAGATATTTCTCTGCCATCAGTAAAAGGAATGTTGATCAATGATACAAGAGACCAACAGGTTTCCATTACCAGATACCAGCTGCATGACTTGAACTCTAATTGCTTATGGAACTTTGGAATACAGATCCACAGAAGCTCCTACTAGGCTTGATGCTCTTCAATGTTTTCCTCAGTGATCTGAAAATAAATATAAAATTTTTGCTGATACAATGCACAGAAAACAAAGAGACCACAAAAACTGTAATGGGTCACCTGGGGGCTGTACAGCCAAAGTACATGTAAAAAAAAAAACAGAAAGATTTTGGAATCTGGGAAAAAGCAGAAGGTTGTGGCCTGATTTCTTGGAAGATGGCTCTGAATACGCTTTGGGGTTCACCAAGAGAAGCAGTAAGTCTCATAATCTGGGGAAAAGGGGCTAATGAAATCCTTCAAAAGAGGAAACCATTGCCATCAAGAGAAGTGCTTGAAGATTCAGTGGGACTGTTTATTATCAGACAAAATAAAGCAATGCATATTTAAGTGTCAAGGGAGAAGAGCTTTGTGAGGTAAGGGGTGATTTGCCCATCTCCTGGGGTATTAGATCAGGATGAGATGCCTTTGGGAAACCAAGACTTGGGTTTTTCACTCTGTGCTAAATGTTTGGTCTGAGACACCACAGGCAGTTCCATCAGCTCAATGGTGATACCTGTTTGCATGGAATTATGGACTGCAACAATCCCCAATAAGGCCTTGCAGGATTGGCGTCTTATGGATGACTGGAGCTATAAAAAATGCTCCATGTCTGTTTGGAAGGAGAATACCCTCTTGGAAGAAACTTCTTTTGCAATTGTGACTATTACACTTAAATTTAGGGGCTGTCACCGAGCAGTGGAGTGTTGCTGCCTCAAAATCCCATCAAGGATGGTGGAAATCACTGAATTGCTGTACTGGATAAAACTAGTCATCTCTCCAGTGTCCTAGAGCTAATAAGGTCAGCTCTAGTGGGATCAGAAGAGAAGCAGCAAAAACAATTGTGGAAAACACCAATCACTTCTTTTTAACATTTTAAAAGTTTAATGGTAATAAAATAGTTATAAAAATAGTAATAAAATTAGAGTAATAAAAATTTGGACAATTAGGATTAGGACAATATGAGACAATAAAAACAAATTACGGACAGTCCGGATACCTCTTCTGGGTGAAATAAGCCTGAAAAAGAACACCCGTTAACAGAGGATTAGCCCTTAAGATCAACAGCCTGTTGCATATTTATAAATCTTATACGTGATGCATAAATTCTATTCAAACAAAGGATTCTGTTTGATCAGTGCCAACTTCTTCCTCTTAATCTTGAAGGCGTCTTCAGGGTTGAGTGAGGCAGGAAGAAGTTAATTTCTTCTGATAAGGGAGCAATAAATTCTTTTTCTCTGAAAGATTTAGGTGTCCTGTGGCTGTTATCTCAGTGAGAGTATCTCATTCCTTTCCTGAGTGGTTTTGGAATCCTGAGATGTGTGAATAAGATTTTATGGCAAAGATGTTTTGGGTCTTTCTCTTTAAAGTAGTTCGTCTCTGTGCTGCTTAGCTCTGAGACAAAGGTCATCAGTGAAAGTATTTCAATGGTTCACATTTGTCCTGATTTTGGCTGAGATAGGGACAATTTTGTTCTTAGGCTTTTGATGTTCTCCACTATAAGGCAAAGTACAGGTGTCCATTCCTTTCTCTTCTAATCCAAACCCCAAACAGGAACATCTTCTCAGCTGTTCCAGCCTTCTCCTTCCCCTGAATCTTGTGGCTTATTTTGCACCAAAATACTGTCTAGGGATAATACCTTCCAGTCCATCTCTGTTCCTTTACCTCAACACGGAAAAGCCATTTCAGGACGATGACTTCATTATACTTCTTTGATGTGGGATAAAATATTAAAGCAGTTCATACAAAATTAAGGACATTTTACACAGGAAAGAAGTCTTGACAGTAACCTAGATATGCCACAAAAATTGACTCCATCAGTAGGAAAACCTGCCCCTTGCCAGAGCAAAGTGGGATAAATTATGAAAGATGCATAAGGGTAGGAGGAATGTGAACTGGAAATTAAGTTACTGGAATGACAGAGCAGAAAATAAACACATCAAGGTAAAGGAAACAAAAGAGAGAAGTCACTGGAGGAAAGGGGGAGTGAATGGGGGTTAAATAATTTAGATAAGGATTTATAAGAGTCTTGAAGAAACAAGGGACCATAAGTCATCTAGGAATCACTGGTGGAGGAGAGGGAACCAACAAAACTCAACATGATATTCATGACATTAAAAAGAGCTATTGGATATTTTGTGCCTTGAAATTGAATCACCCCAAACCAGGCGGAGAGACAAAGTCCAAGAAATGGATATTTGCTTTATTCAGTGTGCCAGGTGTGCAGGGGATATCTCCCCCTAATACACAACACCGGTACCCAGCAGATTACAATATATAGTTATAATTCATGCATATTCATCGTTTTCCTTAGAAAAGGTGTGGTTAGGCAAACTATTTCTTAGAACCCATAATTTCATTAGCATACGTAAAGCACAGGCGTAGAACACCCTGGTGGTCGCACTGAGGAAGGCTCCTTGGTGGTCCTTTGATGAAGGCTGGATGTCTTCCTTGCCTGCCCTTTTCACCCTTGTCCTGTAGGCTTGCACTGTCTCTTGTTAGCTGTTTCAGTGATTTCCTCACTGGTTTTAGCAAGCTTTGCCCTCCATTTTTTCCCAAGTTTTGTTCCCTATTTCTTACCAAGTTTCATCTATCTTCTAGATTGGTTACAGTGTGTCTTATTCTTGCCCAAGAATGCCTAGGCACAATGCCTTAACCCTTTCAAAATAAGGAATTTGTTTTACATAAGCAAGCAGAAGAAATTAGCATAAGTAAGTACTTAGCACAAGCATACATAAGTGCTTAGCATAAATTAGCATAATTAGCCTGGCACACCTAGCTTGACGTGACTGTGACTTGACAAGAAGTTTTAGACGCGGTATACCAGAGTAGCTAACAGGCAAGTAGGGAATCACCCGTGTGCAAGGAAGCAATCAGGAAGACGAGCTGCTTTAGGCTGTGTAGATTGTGCATGGACAGCACACGGACACTAACTTAAAGTGTAGGAATTTGATGCAATGTGTTTTTAACAGCTCGTTTATCAAATACTAACTTTAGATGTGTACGGATGTATGGTATTTTTGATGAAATTTTTATGCAAACCCACTGAAATTTTTAGAGAAGTACTTTGGTGAGGTGTGGACCCCTGCTCTCCCAACAACTAAAGTAAAAGCACTTTTGCAGACAATCCATTTGTCTGTCAGTTCCTCTGAATCACCATTTGGACAGACTTTGACTTGGGTAAATCAGCAAGGAGTCGATGTAGTTCTGCATACTTACACCTTGTCAGGACTGTGAGGAAACAATTTAATTTTATTTATGCCCCGACATTTTCTGGATTTCATGTTATAAACCCATTTTCTGACATCGGGTGGAAGATGACTACATGGGCTGAGCCCTAACACGTGGCATGTGTAGAAGGTGTCTGACATGTGTGAGGACACTGCCAACATTACAGTCCCTATGCAGGCAGCCCCTGCACCATACGGATGGAAGTTTGTCTCTGTGATGACTTTGCCTGACAGCCGGTCAGGGGGGAGAAAACTTCCACCACTGGGATGCAAGCCACTCTCCTGCTGTCCAGCAAAAATTTCCCTGACTAGACAATGGTCGTCCTCAAAGGCCGGACTATAGGAGGAACCTTAGCACATGAAAGATGTTAACAGCGCCAGAATTACTTCCCGCCATCTCAGTGTCTTGGTGGGGAGGTTTGGCTCCTTTGACCTCTGCTCGCCTTCTCCTTGCTGTCCTGCTTCTTCCCCGCCTGTGTCCCCTGTCGGTGCCTGTTTGGTCTACCCTTGCTTTCTTTACACACTCCTGCAGCCAGCAGCCGCGCCTGGAACCTGCCCGGGTTCATCCCGCTGTAATTCCAGCCTGCCCGCCATCCCTGGGAACATCCCGCTGTAATTCCAGGCTGCCCGCCATCCCTGGGAACATCCCGCTGTAATTCCAGCCTGCCCGCCCCCCCCGGGAACATCCCGCTGTAATTCCAGCCTGCCCGCTCCGCCGCAGCCGATCCCAGCCCGCTCTCCCGCTGGGACGCTGTCCATGGTGCTGCTGGCCGCCCCCGCCCCTCCGCAGCCGGTCGCGGCGCTGTCCGGGGCTCCGGCCGCTCCTGCGGGGCTGCAGCTCCTCCTGCCCGCCGCTCAGCCCGAGCGCAGACCCCGCGGGGCTCCCGCCGCCCCTCCGTGCGGGAGATCCGCTCTCTGCCCACCCTGGAAGCGGCGGCTCGGGAATGCGGCAGGAACGCAGCTGCCGATGGAATGACGACGGTGCGTCCCAGAATCCTGGTGGTTCTGTCCCTGTCCTCCTTTCTCTCTCTGTGTCGTTCTTTTCCTGTCTCTCCTTGACTTTCTGTCCTTCTCTGGTCGGGACACATACACCCGTCTTTATCAATAAACAGTTCTCACGTGTAATATTTGGCTGGTTTGTGCTTGATTTCACCTGAGAAGTCTGTTAAAATGAACACCCCGTGGTTTCCCTTACAGCAGAACGCAACAAGGAATAATCCATAAATCAGAAGGACAGATTGAACAATCCCAACAGTTCTGGTCACTTTACACCACAGACGCTGTTGGCCTCAAAGCCTGATTGAATCCTCCCTCACTTCTGCCCTGGCCTCTGATGGATCTGTCTGGAGCTCTCCTTAGCCACTGAACAACTTCAGTCACTGCCTGATTAAAAAGAACTAGCCCATAAATAAGGAGCTTTGCAGTGTTAATCCCTGCCCATGCTGCCAGTGACTAAAGCATCTCCAGTGTGAACTTTGCACATCTCCTTATCCCTGGGCAATGCTGTTCCCTGAAAAATCAGCAAATGCCCTCAAAGCTGTGAAGCCTGGAGCATACAAGGGGTGAAATCCAGTCTGAAACACTCTCCCAAGCACTTTCTTCTCCTTTGTTTTTCAGTATTCCTGCTCTTCCCTAGGGAAGATGTACTCCTTGGTCCAGTATTGCCCAGCTCCTGGATGGAGGATTAGAAAACTTTGCCCCTTTGCTTCTCTCTGCCTCCATTGCATTATTGTCTGTGTTTGAAACACTACTTTCCTTTCATTGCTCTAATTTCTGGTCTCCTGTGTTGCTCTTATTTCAGCCTTGGCTTTTTTTGCTTGGGGGATTTCCTCCTTTCCCTCAGCCTAATACTTTTACACCACTGCTGACCCAAACCACAGCCAGGGCTGGAAGAATGTGCAACATACACCACAGATATAAGCAGGCATGCAAAGTTCAGCAGCATTGAATTAAGCTTGCTGGTGGGAGGATAATTCCTACTATCACATGTATTACAGTAATACCTCAGGATAAGATCAAGATGAGCAGGTCACAAAATTAGAGAAACTCCCAGCTGCAAAGACTTGCAATCTAAAAGGAAAACTGAGAAAGGAAATCATCTATAATACATGAGATGGGCAGTGCAGTTATTAACTGTCAGTACCTAAAGGGACTGAGAGAGACATGGAGGGACTTTGGACAAAGATCTGGAGTGACAGGACAAAGGGGAATGGCTTCCCACTGCCAGAGGGCAGGCTTAGAAGGAACATTGGGAAGAAATTCTTGGCTGTGAGGGTGGTGAAGCTCTGACACAGGTTGCCCAGAGGAGTTGTGGATGCCCCATGCCTGGAAGTGTTCAAGGCCAGGTTGGACAGGGCTTAGAGCAACCTGGTCTAGTGGAATATGTTCCTGTTCATGGAAGGGGGGTGGAATGATATGGTCTGTAAGGTCCCTTCCAACCCAAACCATTCTATGATTCTACGGTAAGTCAGAACACTGCAGTACTATATGAAATTAAATTAGACTTTTAATTTTTTTGTTGTTTGTTTGTCTGAAATATTGTACCCAGTCTGGTGGAAAAATATGTCACTATTTACACAGATGTTACACAAATGTTTTCTTCTGCCTTGATTTAGGTCAGCATTTAAATCGGCTCTATTGCTTCAAAACCTACCTCTGGGAAATTCCACATTCTTCAAACACATTTACCTACATTTCCCACTGGTGAAATGAAAGCTGGTGGCCACTTGTTCCTGCTCTCACCTTCAGGGAACTGAAGAGGCAGACAAAATGTTTGTCTTCTGGTGCGTGGGATTTGGGTTGGATTTTCTGCCTCTCCAAGCCACTCCCGAAAATCAGATACTGGTGGAAGAACAAGCCTCTTTTTCTCAAGTTTTCCACCATGGATATCTGGGTTACTACCCAGAATTGTGTAAGATAAGATCTTTGGCTAACTGGACACCAACAGCTCCAGGGAACTACAGCAAAACCTCCTGCAGGCAACAAACATCTGGCACTCAACCTTTGGACTGGTCTCTTCTCTAATAATTGTAATCATGGTAATTTTATACAAGAACATTTAATTACTTAATCATATGTAACAAACATCCTTGAGCTGCTGAGTGAGGCACACACTCAGTGCAATTATTCATAGGCATGTAATCTCCATCCCTTTGTAGTGAATATTTAGTTAGTTACTATTAGTTAATCTTGTCAGAGTAACTCCTCACAGAACAGCTTATCTGTTCTGCCTATCAGCTGCTGGGATATCTCAGGGCATCTTCTCCCTCACACGAATTTGCTCTTTGGTGAGATAACTCAAGCTGGACATCTGTCTGGTAGTAAGTTATTTCTTGTGCCATTGAGGTGGCATTTCCGGCTGACAATAAACATCTTGCCCTGAGAGTGAGATTGAAGGAAGATAAACTTGAATTTCTGACTGACAGACACTTCACTTTACAAGCTATAAAAGCTACACAAAACTTTCACAAAGCAGAAGCCTTATGCACATTTTCTGGAAATGTGTGGGGCTTTTCCCTGAAGTCAGGACCACACTTTGTTACTCTTCCAGAGGCTGAGTGAAAGGACTGTATGTGGGATTGACTCATCATCAATTGGTGTAAATTACACTGACTTCTAATCTATACTATTTCTTTGCTAGCTGTAATATAGGCACATTTATGTTGTGCACTGTTTTATGGAAATCTATTAGTAGTTCAATGTTTTAATCTGTGTAAACTTTAAACAGAGTAAGTAACTCTGTTTAAGGCGTTCTGTCTGTTAATCTTCTGTCTATTCATTCAGTAATGGATTTTATAACAGACCTGTTTGGCCATTCCTGAGAACTTGCAAGCCAGAGCTTCTTAGGTGCAGGTTGTCTGAGTAAAGCTGCTGCCAAAAATCTGAACCTAAGGCAGAGCTGGTCTAAAGGCTCTCACTTGATCTTCAACAGGTTGTAGAAACACAGTCATGACAAATATTCCTCTCTATTTTATCCCTTTAACAAGGAGGTTCTTTCCAACCTTCCTGCTACCAGAGAACTCCTCACAATGCGAACATTAGGAGGAGGAGGAGGAGAATGAGGAGGAAGAGGAGAACGAGGATGAGGAAAAGGAGGATGAGAAGGAGAAGGAGGTGGAGAAGGAATATCATGGACTTGCATTTTCACTTTGAAATATGTGAATGACTTCTCCAACCCCTATGCAATTTTCTTATGAGCTAGACCCAGCAAACCAAACCCTCTGGATTTGGAGGGCTATGGAGCTGCCGTGCTCCGTGGAGTTCTCCCCACCTCCAGTGAAGTGCCTGCTTTGCATAACTAATTTGTGAAGGAAGAGCAGCCTTTTGCCTAAAGTTACCACTTTAGGAAAGTAAACCTAATCTCAGCTCTAAGTGTTATAACCCTTCAGCCTAAACCTAGAAATATTTATTGCAGTGTGTTGAGCCACTGCCTTGCTGGATTTGCAGTCTGGGGACTCCATGCCATCTGTACGGGATAGACTGTAGAACTGGATTGCATCTCCCATCATGGTGCCACATGCACCCTATAGGGATCATAAAGGTTGGAAAAGACCTCCAAGATCACCCAAGTCCAATCTTATGAACATACAGAACCTCGCCCAGAAAATATGAACATACAGAACAAATGAGTTGACATGAGTTGACAAAATTTTTCCTACATTTCCAATAGTGAACAACCTCACAATTTTTCAGTAAAACATTTTTTAGAAAATAAGCTGAGAATACTAATTTGCCAGCTTGATGTCTTGTTCAGCATTTGATAAGGACTCTAGAATACCTCCCTGAAGAAGACAGGCTGAGAGAGTCAGTGCTGTTCAGCCTGGAAAGCAGAAGGTTGCCTTGATACCTTGAGAAGGCTGACCTAGAGGAAAGGCTAGACAGAATTAAACTAGGTCTTTATTAAAAGGCTTTAATGGATACAGCTTGGGGAGTACAATATCCTGGCCCAGGCTACACCCAAGATGAACACAAAATGGTCACAGAAATGGACGACTGGTCATGAGGTCTCTCACTTTTATAAGTTCTGGTCCATTTGTGTATTGGGGTTCATTGTCTAATTACAGCTTCAGATTATGAAGTCACATCCTTCTTGTTTTCTCTCTTTAAACTACCATTGTTTATGCTCTTGGGCCTGAAACTTTTAATGGTTGTCCTTGGTCCCAAGCTTGAAAAGGAATTGTTTTGTCTGCCTGCTCTGTGAAGAGAGCTTACCAACACTTAATATGATGCACACCTAGGCAGCACAGAATTGGAAAAATATGAAAGCTAAAACTTAAGGCATCACCTGGATACCTCAGAACACCTTCCAGTATCTGAAGGAGCCTACAAGGAAGACAGAAAGGAACTCTGCATCAGGAAATTTAGTGACAGGACAAGGGTTCAGACTGAAAGAAGGGAAATTTAGGTTAGATATCAGGAAGAAGTCCCTCCCTGTGAAAGTGGCAACACCCTGGCACAGGTTGCCCAGAGAAGCTGTGGCTACCTCATCTTGGAAGTCTCTAAGGCCAAGTTGGATGGGGTTTGGAGCAACCTGGTCTTGTGGAATATGTCCTTCCCCATGACAGGGCAGTGGAACTGGATGACCTAATAAGGTACCTTCCAACCCAAATAATTCTATTATTTACTTTAAGTCATACCTAAATTGGCAATCAGTTGAATATTAACAGCCTCAGAAGAAGGTCTGAAATATTTGTGACTGCAGCACAATGACAAAGGGATCTGCCAGATGTTGCACAAGTTGTGTCTTACCTGGCAATTTCCAAACACAAGCTCCTGACAGTGTATTAAATCTTCCAAAGATCTTGGAAGAGAGTTGTTGTTTCTATCAACTAGGTTTCTGGCATAATCTCTGAAATACAGTGTCATCCTTCCACAACCTATGGATATGAATCTATCTCTCTGTTGCCCACATAAAATAAAGACCTTTAAAACCAGTGTTACTTCCCATCTATGAATAAAGGGAGAATTGCACCCATTTTTTTTCTGTAACTTTACTATACATAAATCGAGGCACAGACATGCTAAATACATCACACAATAACTTCAAAGTGCTTGAGAGCCAACAGAAGTTGTCATTCAGCTCTCGTAATCAGCTTTATTTTATGCCAGCCAGACAATACACACTTCATGCAAACTATACATTTGCTCCAGCTGATGCTCAGATGAAGGTTCCTGACTTCATGTGAGTTCATCCTTCACTAAGGTACTTGGTTCTTGGTCTGTAGCACCAATGTTTTTTTCAGAGGTCCTGGAAGCAGAGGAAAGAACATCATTGCAAAGTTACCAGAGCAATCAGCTGACCCATGAGAGCAAAATGCCACCCCTGAGGTGGACTTTGCTCCATGACCAATGGCTCTGCAGAGTGTTCCCCAAGAACCACACATTTGGTATGTCCTCAGGCTGGCTGGTAGGAACTGGTCCAAAACTGATAGATGTCCACAAAACATGTGAGGGCTTGGACTTTTTGACCAGCCCTTGGTTTAAATGTGACCAGGATCACGTCCACCATCAGCTACAAAAAATACTTTCCAATTGATTATAACATGCATTGAACAAACACCTTGCTGTGAAATTGTCTCACAAAGAGGCAGTTTGTTTCCCTCATGATGGGTGGTAAAAGCCCTCTCACAGTGGAGCCAAGCTCTTGTGCCACTCAGGAAGCACCTGGAACCTGTTAAAACTACCAAAGGAAAGTAAGCCCAGCTAACATATACTAGCCCCAGTTTGAGAGCACCTCTTTTTTCTTTGATACCCCCAGGAGACACCAGTAGGTGATGGTGGCACCAAGGTACTGGATGACTGGCAGGGTCACCTTTGTACCTGGATAGTCTTGGATGGCAGCACAAAAGAACAGAGGCACCCTGGAGTTAGGGTAGGTGCTGCCAGTAGAAGCTCTGGACATGTGTTGGAAGGAAGGCTGGGTCTTGAGAAAGTACAGAGGGAGGGATGGGAATGGAAAGACCTGTACAAAACAAGGGAATCAGTCTTCATTAGGAAAGAGGAGGAGGATCTCTGGGGATGAGGATGGGTGGGAATGGGTCCGTGAGGGTGCAAAAAGGCAGAAAGTTGTTCATGATGCATGAGAAAGCAGTTGATGATGCATGAGAAACCTGCTAAGATTTAAAATGGGCAGCTTTATATGGTGGCTGCATCAAGGGACTGTGGAGATCCCAATTTGTCCCCCAGTCTTGCATCATTTTTTGTGCAGGGAATGGTTCCAGGTTAGAGGAGGGAAGGAGGGGCTGACACCATGGAGTGGCTGGTTACCATTTTCTTGGTCTGTGAAATCAACTCAACCCAGACATGAGAAAAAACATTTCTGTGTGGGAGGCTCGTGGGGCAGGACCATGTGAAGATCCCTGGCAGGACACGTCTCTCTCAAATACTCACCCTCACCTTGCCCTTTTTGCTTACTACAGAGAAACATTTGCTGCCAGAAGCTGTTGGCAGAGGCTGGTAGGAAATCTGCTGAGTTCTTTCAGCGCAGTAGTTCCTATGGGAATGAGGTGAGCCCAGCACCATAAATCAAAGGAAAATGCAGAGCAGCTTCTCTTTGGAAAGATGCCCTGCTGTCAGGGTAGACCAGGTCCTTACTGCTGATGCACAGGCATCTGCTAGGACAGGACCCACTGCTGGTCTCTGGAGGAGGCTGGAGATGCCTGCACATCCTTTCCAGAGGAAATGGTGTCCAGCAGGACCTGCACTTGCAGTCTGAAGCCCATCAGTAACTACTGCAGATACCAAGCACATCTTCACACCTCATTTAGTGAGGGAGGTGCAGGAACCATGGGGCATGATCTCAGGTTCTCCTGTGCCAGCGTGTACATGATGAGCCAGGTTCAACCTGATCCGGGTTCAACCAGAGCCATCCCACTTCTTCCTTGGTATCCAACCCTGCTCTTGCTGCCACCCTGCATTTCACAGGAGAGCTTTGAAAGTAAAAAATCATCTCTCCCTGAAGCAACATGAACTGTTTTCAATCCACCAACATTTTTCTGAGCCCTTGTTAGAATCATGAGGGTAATTTCTTCATCTCAGCAGCACTAGGGTGGTCCTTCCCTGTTGAGACAGTCAGAAAGCTGCTGCCTGCAGTGTGTGTTCTTCCTTTTAATCTACTGGCTCTTTTCCTGTGACTGTGTGCATCCTTCAGACATGGATTTCAGGCCTGAGGAGAAAGAGACTGTGTCCCATCTCACCCCCGGCTTCACCTTTGTTTGCATGAATGTAGACAATTGTGTGATTGTCCATTCAAATTTGTTTTAAACTGGAGGGAGTGTGAGTGGTAGGTAATTATGTTCTTTTCAGAAACAACAGAGCATGCACAGCAGAGAACAACCATGGCTGTTCCCTGCAGGGCTGCACAGCGAGGTCTAGCTCTAGGCACCAGCCTTGGGAAGAGTGAGCTGGCAGTGTGCAAATAGGAGAGTTGAAAGGAAAGCTGATGCTGAAACATAACAATCCCCAACACACATGCAGTAACATTTATAAATGATCTTTGTTTAAGCCAAGCAAGGAAAGAGTTTGAAGATCTTTGCCCTCATGAGGGCTGCTGATGGCAAATAGTCGTGTGAGAAGGTGAGAAATGTAGAAGAGATGAATTGGAGGTGACAGATTTCTCCTCATAATGCCTGAGAGAGGTGTGGAAAGAGTATGAAATTCAGCAGGGTTTTGTTTCCCAGAGTCAGCACAAGGTGTCTGGAAATCACTAAGGGTGTTAATGGGCCACCATGAGCTCACATAGCACCATCTCCTCTTTGTTGGTCCTGGTATAACCACACGGAACTGGGATTTTGTGACTTGGGGTCTAAACTTGCCTCTGACAGCTCCAGCAACATTATCCTGTTCCTCAAGAGATGTGGAGGACCTGCTCACATCTCATCTCTGTTCCTCTATGAATTCGCTTCTTGATGTTTTGGTGGCCTCATATCAAAATGAGCTGATGACTTGTATTGTCTTCTGCCAAATGAGTTTTATTTAAAGCAGTTTAGCTATTTGGGAGCTGTTATGAGTCTGTATAGGCACACAGAAAATTAAAAGTTGCCTTTAAGAGAACTAGAAGCAGCAGGACTCCTCTACCTGAATCAGTGGCTCAGAAACAGCAAACAGCCTCAGGCACAGAACTTTGGTGCTGAAGGAATGTTTTAAAGAAAAAAACCATGAGAAGTCTGTCCATTCTTTCCCAGAGAATTCAGATGAGGAGACAGCTCTTGCTGTGGCAGAACCACCTTTTGGTTAGTGCCCTTATCCAGGAGGGCACTGGCAGGTTCACGTTCCTCAAAAGATAGAAACTCATTGATTTCTAGGCAAATGCAATTCCCAGTTAGATTATGAGTAGGTTATGACAAGTCACTTCTGTCTTCTGAATGCTATGTTGCCCTTTGTGCACTGAAGCTTGTTGTCTTTGCAAAACAGCAACAAAAATGCAAACTTTTTTGTACTGAAAAATGGTACTTTATAGTTGGTATCAGTTGCATTCTTTGGAAAAAAGCACATCAAGCAGTAGATATAACACTGTTAATTGTATCAGGGAAGTGCAGAATTTGAGCCTTGTTCTATACCTCAGCCAGCAGAGGCGTTGCTGTCCTTGCAAAGGTGTGAGACCTGGAAACGTGCACCTGTATGGGGCCAGCAAGGGCTGAAGAAGAAAGTGCCTGGTTGTGAAACCAGGCCTGATTGTAGGTGTGGGATGAGCAACAAGGAACTCAGCCCTTCAGAGTTCAAACCAAAGCAGCAGATAGGCAAGCTTTCACAGAGCTCTGCTAGCAGAAATGTAGGTGTTAGAAGAGTTCTGCATACCTTCAGGTGAGATGAGGACCTGAGCAGCATGGACGAATCATGTCCTAAATACTGGTCAGACCCTAAAACTGCAGCTGAGATTTTTTTCAGTGCTTTTTTACTGGTGGAATCTACAGCTTGGAGGAGGAGGCAGCAGCACTGTGGAAGCAAGGCAGGTGGAACTAACTCATGGCGGCACATAGGAAAGGATGCAGGATATCACTTACATCAAGGGATTGATCCTCTTTCCCAATGCACCTACGTTGTAGGTGTTTTCCAGCACCTACACCAAAATTCCTTCAGCCCAGAGATGTCAGGCACAACCCAGCTGCAAGTCTTGCTTGTTCTAGATGGCATTTCCAGGCTTCTCACTGAGGATTTGAGGTCCCCACACATTTAAACTCTTCTGTCTGCTCTTGCAAGCAGGACAGGACAGGAGCAGGCACTGAAAGAAGCCCAGGGGACTGAGCACTGCTTGATCCCTCTCCCATCCATGTCCACCAAACTGCTTCAGCTTTGCCTCTCTTTGGGTCCTCAGACCTAACTCCTGCAGATGGCCCATGAAACCAGACTGGTGACCATGCTCTGAGCTCACTCAGCATGACCAGGAGGCTCCTTTGCTTTCTGGCAGGCTGGTGTCACACCACAGGCAGTGAGGGTCACTGTAAGGGTAGAGGAACCGAGCTGCTCCTGCAACTTTCCATGTTTATAAGGAGCACCTGGGAAGAAGAACCATCTCCATGTACACCAACAGCTCAGCCAGCACCGACCAAACTAGTACTTTGAGGCAATAAATTAGGACAAGGAGGAGCAAGGAGCCATCTGAGACTGAGTGACAACTGGGTCCTTGATGTACTCACAGGCAGAAGGAACCACAGACAGGTCTAGTCCTCGCCTGGGATGAAGGAAGCAGATGTCCAGGGCACCTTCTCAGCCACAAGAAGCCTCCTGGGCATCCATCTCTGAAACATGCTAAGCCAGGTTTTGCTGATTCCCCTGAGAGATATATCTGCTTGGATTTCCACTGACACATCTCTGCCCACTGCTTCCTGTTACAGGGGAATGTTCTTCCTTTACCATCAGCTGCTTCTGCTCTGGGCTACAAGATTTCTCCTTCATTCTCCTTCGCTGCTGCCTTTGTTGAGCCACCTGGCAGCACAGGACATCTCTGCAGGAAGCTGGAGAAAGGCCAACCTCTTTATCAGATGCACCAGAATGGCAAGAGACAGAGGATCCTGCAGCTCTGAATGTGCCAGGCTCCTACACTGACAACAAAGCTTGTCCCTGTGGCTGTAAAAGAAAAGAAACAAAAGTACCAGAGGACAAAAGCGTGAGCAGTGTCATCCTAAAAGACAGACAGGTCTGCAGAAGCAAGACCGACTGCTTGACTGGCCCCCAGGACAGACACATGAGGCACTTGCAGACACATCTAGTGAAGTCACACCAAGAAAGGAGAGAGAGAAAAGGGGCAGTTGGTAGGTGAGGTATCATTTATTCAAGCAGTGAGTGACATCACACAGTACAGGCAAAGAAAAAGGCTTACAGTCCAAGAGAGACAGGACATGAGACAGTATCTGAGGGAGGATGGGAAGGAGAAGGTCCTTGATGGAGCTGGGTATCTGGGGTGATGTGGAGGGGAAAGGTGTTGGAGGGGGAGAGGTGGGAGAAAGCAAAGGATTGGAGAAGCAGCGGTGGGACAGACACAGGAAAGCTGGCAGAGAGGATGGAGGGAAAATTCTTCTGAAGGCAAGAAGGAATGGTGGTGTGGCAGGCAAATGGGGTGCAGATGGGGAGGTGAGGGCACTGCAGAGTGGAAGGGAAGGAGCCAGTGGGGAGAGATCTTTGATCAGCAATGAACCTTGGGGAGAGGCAAGAGAGCAGGGGCAAGGGGGGAAAGACATTCACTGTCCTGCAGCTCCAAAGCACTAGCTGTTTCATTAAATTCAGGGTACATTGGAGGGTTGTGTCCCTGCTGATAAATCACAGGATCACAGAATTAATTGGCTGGGAAGGACCTTGAAGATCCTCTTGTTCCCACCCCCCTGCCATGGACAGGGACACTTTCCACTAGACCAGGTTTCTCCAGCTCCAGTACAACACTCGCCTTGAACACTTCCAGGGATGGGGCAGCCACAGCTTCTCTGGGCAAATCTCTTGGGTCCAAGCAAGATGGCCACAGCTGAACTTGTCTTCAGTTGGGTACTAAATCCTGAACCAGGCCAAGGAGCAGGTCAGTCCAATGGCCAGGGGCTGCTCTCAGGATTTCCCTGCCTTGACCATCTGGTACTGGAACCATCAAGTGTTTGTAGGTGTTGTTAACTGACAAGAACAGACCCATCTGCCACCCATCATGTGGTACAATTCCCTCCACCATGTGCCATGCAGGGTGCTCCTCACCCTTTGCTGTGACCCAGTTCCCCAGAGCTCTTTCAGGGCTAGAGAGGACACACTGGTTTCTCCAGCTCTGTTTGGGGACTTGGGGTTGTTGCATGCCACAGGCTAGGTTGGGGTGGGCAGAGGACAACAAGGAAGATTCAGAAATGCTTTCCCCTTCCCATCTCTCACATTGAAAACAATCAGGGCTCTCACATATCACTAAGATCTGCCACTACCATCCATCATTTTTCTGGTGGCTGGTCCTTGTCATTGGCTTCCATGGAGTAGACTTCCTTCCCCTGAAGGGCAAGCTGGCATTTTAGAAAGCATAAAGATGCCTTCAATCCACTAGTAGGATTTTGTTTTATTCTTGCCTCACATGTCCTCCACCATGACAGTCAGGATTAGGGAGTTGTTCCCAAGGCACCCTGCAACAGAAATTAAGAGTCTTTACAAGCAATTCGGAGTTCGTGACAGACCACCAGTCCTGAAGTACTCAGAGCTGCGTTACCCCTTATCACACACCCATGAGCTTGGAAGTAGACCCACTGGCATTAGTGGAATTGCTCCCGACCCAGAAAGCTCTTGTGAATAAGGGCAAATGGAAGTGAGGTGCCAATTCCCCAACTGAATCAAACTTACCGTGACACTGTTGGAACAAGGCAGAGCAGAAGCCCGTGTCTGAATACCACAATATTTTCCAAATGTAGAAAAGATACTGTTCTTAGAGCTGAGCACATCCGTATCATCATGTTTATACTAGGGATTTTCTCCTTCCTGTATGGCTCCTCTTCTTGATCTGACATCACTGTTGGTTGTTATTCCTGGGATGTTGGGAGGTACAAGCTACGTCAGAAGCATCTTCTTAAAAAGTCTCTTTCTCTCCTGCACATCTCTAAATAAACCCTAAATCAAAAGCATATCATGACACAAGAGGCTGCATTTGTGTAATGGCTGATGCGTCAGCTGATGAAACATCCTTTTACCAGTCAGGGATGTAAAAATGATGACGGAGGTTTTCAAAGGGAGCTCAGTTCTGTGCCCAAGCTGGAGTGGAAGGATGGACAGTGTCAAGGAGAAACTTCTTCATCCACCCATGCACAAGGATCCCAGACAAGTGTACACAAGGTAGTTAAAAGCAGCTCAGTAAAACTGAAAGCAGGGAGGCAACTCCTCATGAGACTGCTCATGGCAGTCAAAGTGACACTTCTGCAAAGCCTCTGATCACTCTCAGATCACGGAATTATGTAGGTTGGAAAAGACCTCTAAAACACTCTGTTATTAAGTATTTGAGAGGGAGACTTGGCTTTCAAAATTCAATTTATTTTTCACTTCACCCAGACACTAACAAATAAGACTATTTCTCCTCCAGCCAATGCCTCAACATCTCCACACTAAATGCTCTTGTAAGACAAAAGCATTCATTTTCAGTGAAGCCCTCCAGCACAGCCCTTGGAAAGAGGTGGGCAGTGCCAGTCACTAGTGATCTGGTGAAGATTAAGGAGTCAGTCAGTACCAGTGGGTTCAGACAGTGATGGTTAAAGACCAGGGATGGGTCCTACTGTTCCCTTGAAATGCATCCTGCGCCCCTTTCTGCATTTGGGCTTTGCAAGGTTGAGTGAGTTCAGAGATCAACAGGGCAGCAAAGGTGTTTTCCAGCATTCACTTTGGGCAGCTGCAGGGAGGAGATGGATTACCTAAGAAGACTGCAGCATGGAAAAGACCCTGTACCTTTGTGTCATGGGAGAAGCACTGTGTTGCCCATCATGGATTGTCACAGATAAGCCCCAATAATAATCAATCCTTTAAAAAGGAGCATTTTCTCCACTACCAGCTGTACAGAGTGAAATGGTAAATCCTGCAACCTACAGCCCAGCTGAAACACTCCAAAAATCCCATAGATAGGTGTGATTTATGAATGGATGAAACTGGTGGGGAAGGGAGAAGGGAAGGCAGGGTGATACAGAGGACATCAGCAAGCAGCACTGTTACTAGCATGTGGTCACAAATGGAATAAATTCAGAAAGTGATTTGTAAACAAGGCAGGGATGCAAAATAGCACCCTTAGCAACAGGAAGGTAGAAAAGGTTTGGTGGCCCATGGATGTCAAGAGGAGGAGGTGGAGGAGAGATTTCAAAATCATGGAATCATGGAATAGTTTGGATTGGGCCTTAAAGACCATCTAGTTCCAAATCCCCTACCAGGGGAAGAGACACCTTCCAGTAGACCAAGTTTTCTAGGTTTGGTTTAGGGAGAAAATAAAAGCTGCAGGCAGTTGAAAAAAAAGTGTAATTAACATTGGTAAATACACATCATCTGCCCTCCCTCCAGCTCTCAATGGGATTTGATCTCTGCTCCCTGAGCCAGGACAAGGTAGACATGAGCAAGGCACTGCATGGACTCTCTACTCAAAGATATTTTATATAGAAAATAAGAGAAAACTTGCACCATCCACATGACTTCACTGTCCATCTTTGCATTTGCAAACACTTATAGCTCATGCCAGACTGGTCTGAGATTACCAGCCATCTAAAGGGAGTTAGACTGTGCCAGCCCAGCTGTCCCTACAGCAGGCATGAAAATGGCAACTCTAAGCAACAGAAGGCTCATTTTTGTTGGACAGACATTTCTTTCACTTAACTGTGCTTCTGATTGAGAAAACAAGATCAAGGAGGAGGTATTTGTCTTCAGCATTTATTTATCATTGGAAAAAGAACCCTTTGAGCAAGCAAAGATCACAAGCACATCACAATCAATTGGCGGTACATTAACGTGTGTGTGTGTGTGTGTGTGTGTGTGTGTGTGTGTGTGTGTGTGTGAGACTTTCATCAGAATATCAACAATGAAAAAGCACCACAAGGAGGTGTGCTTAACATGTTTACAAGAGACAATTTGTGATATGCAACCAAACCCAGGCCACAAAATATTAATTAGACACTTCCTATCTGCCTCCAAGAGGCAAGAGTTTGTGGAATGCATGGGCACCAGGTTTTGGCACCGGCTGTGCTGCAAATGAAGAAGCAAGTGATTAGTGTGCAAAGCAGTCAGAAAACAGGAGCTCAGTCAGCAGTTAGCACCATTTTGCAGAAAGGAGTAACAGTACAATACAGTGAAAATGTGAAAGCAAGCAATAGCACAGGAACTCTCACAGGGTAAAAAAGCAAAACATTTCTTTTTTTTCTTTTTACAAGAAAAGTAAAACATATTACAAATCAGCAGTGGAACAGAATCAGCATTGTGGTAGCTGGAAACAGAACAGCAGAGCACTGTTTCCCAGTGGAATTGACAAGTTCAGAGCCCAAAGTGAATTTGAAATGGCAGAGATTCGGTCTCCTTTCTGATAAACCTGAGTGGGTTGGATGGGCATAGTGGAAGTTATAACAATGCAGGATTTCACCCTGAGGCTTGCCTCTGCTGTAGTTCCTGGTATTCAGTGCAGGGCCAGCCCATGTGCTTGGATGTGTGTGTGCTTGGATGCATGCTGCAGATGTTGGGCACATGGAACGCATGCCAGGATTTCTATTCCTATTTTGTTGATGCGAGAGGAAGGTATCCAGGTCTTACCAGTCTCCCAGGCTCTTTCTGCAAAGAAAACCTTTCAAGGACCATTCATCCCACCCAAAGACAGGTGTTAAAAATAGGCAGCTCAATGGCCCTTGGAAAGTTCCTTCATTATAGAGGGAATTACAACCACTGGCTAACACTTCATATGTAGCTTTGTAGTGAGCTCTTGGAATGGCTTGGGTTGGAAGAGACCTTCACTTCCAAGCCCTCTGCCACCAAAAGATTTCATGTACTATGAAAACAAATATTTTGACTACTCACTGTGTATGTTTCAAACACTGTGATAGATGCTCTTCATTAAGAAGAAACCATCCCAAGCTGGATAATCAGCAGTTCCTCCAGAGCCATGGAGATGCTTGGATTAGGTGGTCTGAGCATCTTAGTGATGTTCCTTGGTCAAAATTTAAGTTCACCTTGAAGTCAAGGGCTGAATTCTCATTGAATTCCAGGTGAAATGGTGGCAAGTGTGGTGTATCTTTAAATGTAAAACTTAGGGCCGAAAAATAATGGGAAGAATTGTTTTGCATGCTCTGTCCTTATTGGTGTAATAAGGTAAGATTGGTGTGTTGAGCTATTTGAACAGTTTAGTGCCTTCCTGATGTGTTCTGCCTGCTGTGACATATCATCTTCACAGCTTATGCTACATCCTGTAAGGAAGGACATTACTGAGGAGCGTGAAGATACATGAAACATCTCAAAAGGCAAGGAATCACACCAAGTCTTGGGAGCTGCTCTTCTCTGGCCAGTTGTCCCTTATGTGAGAGGTTGGAAGAGCTGTGAGCAGCATGCCTCCCCGCGAGCTCAACACAAGCCTTTTGCTGAGCTGCTCTGGACACAGAGCTGAGCAGTGCTGCAGGGGTTTCTGAGCACTCAGAAAAGCAATGATCAATATGGACAGGTCAGCATCTCCAATGAGGCATGCACATCAGAAAAAAAAAAAAAAAGGCAAAAAAAAAGCAAAAATAAAAAAAAAAAGCACTACATTCACAAAGATTTCCACAGTTTTACTTCCTGGAGGATTTTCCCTGGTTTCCTCCTAAACAGCAGAGGTTTAAATATATATATATATTTCTATATATGAATATATATTTTCCACATATACAACCTGACTAGCTCATAGCACACAGTCTAACACAGCTAAGCTTGGAATTACACCACTGAATTCAGAACACTACATTTACTGATACTCAAAGGTTTAGGCTGTTAGCGCAAGGCAAACAGGACACATCACATGATACACTGAACTTGGCATTTATTCATTACTAAGGCCAGCAAATGTCACTATCTGTATATCACAGAGCTTTCCTCCTCACTGGAAACTTTCACTCAACCTTGTAGCCCACCACTCATTTACGTTTCCAAAAGACTAATCTAATGGGAAGAAACCCCAAAAAAGGGACTCCTCACCCTCCCAACTCATCCATTTTTCTGCTAGATAACTTCACATTTCTAAAATACCCCTAGCAATAAGACTTTCCTTATCCCACCATCTCTACAGCAACACACCACCTCCTCACTCTACTTCCCATCTCTGTCTTCACGCTTCCCAGTTGTCCTCTGGAAGTTTCAAGCTGGACTTCATATTAGGAGAGAAAATTTGGAGCTGCAAATATAAGGAACAAGAACCCTGCACCTCAACTTGCAGCCACTCTGCTGTGGGAAAGTCTAACAGCTCCGTTTGGTGGGATAAAAATTAATTCTTATGTATTTAGGACCCAATCCAGAAGTTAGGCACATAAATTTGGATTGGGACCACAACTCTCCCACTGATCCAGTGACCCAGATTCTGTGGCATGCAATGCCAGTCTGTTGGGCCAGTTCATACTCGCTGACAAAAATGGTCCTGCTGTGTTAAGGGCTTCCAAACTGGTCCTGGGGATTTCCTAGTGTATGAGCACTGTAAATATGACTGAAACCCTGAGATCTTGTCTGGAGGGAGTCTAGGGATCCCAGAAACTTTTTTATGGCCCTCTTGAGTTGCTCATGAGCCAACATGAACATAAACAGCTGGAAGAATAGACACAACGGGGGCTGACAGCTCTAGCCAACCTTGGTGACACATTTCTTTCTACCCCTTGGAAGGTCACGCCTGCAAACTAAACCACTTTTTGAAACCTAGCTCTGCCTATTGGCATCCCAGAAGTGAAGAAAGCAGATCAAGATTCGAAACAAAGCAGGAATAATTAATAAGATCCATAACTTAGGGGAAACAATAGGGAAGAACAACCTGCTGATAACCTAGTCTAACCTGCCATGTGATTGGAAAGTCTTCACTGCTCACTGCACCTTCCCTCACCAATTTTTTTTTTTTTAATCAAGGACTTCAAGTGGTATTGATGAGTGAAGTTGCCTTGATGCAGCTAGATGTACTCCCAGCTACCCTTGGGGAGGATTTGGCCCTTTAGTTCCATGGGATCTCCTTTCCTGTTTCTTCTTGGAGCAGAATTCCCATCAGTGTCAAAAGGGGAAATCTTTCTTGGCCACACCATAGATTTTGGTGTATTTACAGCATATCCATGGCACCATGAATGAACCTGATCCTCTCTGACTCCAAACCCCTTTACCTGTTGACACCAGTGGGAGATGACACAACAATGGCCAACCCAAAAGGGCCTCATGGGATAAGAGCACAGCCCCTCCATGGCTCAATGGGCACTTCCATGCTGTCAAAGCACTGAAGAACCAAGCCCAAGGAAAGGGACAAGCTGTTGGATGTAATCACTGTTGATCCATCACCTTCATCTCTTAGGACCCGGCTTATGCACTCTTACATCACTCACTCTGTGCAGAGCCGTGTTGTGCAGGCAAAGCAGAACAACCTGACCTCAGAAACAAGGATTTCCTAATCCTCCTTGGAAATAAAACAGAAAAGCTTCTAATACAATCAGAACAAAAAGCAGATTAGAAGCCTCTAATTAATTTTGTGGCCTTTATTTAATCAAAGGGAAAAAAAAAAAGGAAAAAGGAAGGAAGGAAGAAAGAAAAGGAAAAAAATGAGAAAGAAAGTGCAGTGACATTTACTCTTTTGCCTCAGCCAGTTTATTGTTCATCTCTTTACTTTTCTCCTTATCTTCTGGCTTTGCAGTGTTGGAGGTCTCGGCGCTCTTTTTCTTGGCAGCCCGGCCAGATGCAATCTGCTTGTCTTTGGCCTTTTTCAGGGGTTTATGGCTTGTTGTGGTCTTTTTTGGTTTGGAAGGCTTTATGCTAGGCTTTTCCACCTGCATGGAGGGCGACAGGACAACATAGAGATGGAGAAAGAGAGAGAGAGAGAGAGAGAAAGAGAGAAGGAGAGACACAAGGACAAGTGGAAAACAAGATTCAGATCTGAAACAGCACAAATGTTACTTATCTGCTCATCTCTGCCCTGCCACAAAGGCAGGGGACCAGCTGAGCTTATGCTGAGTTGCAAATGGCCAGCTCCTTTGAGGATGCCCTGAAGTCAGTGCCCCCGGAGCCAGCAGAGCCCATTGTATCCAGATCAGGATAGAGCAGGGTGAATGGGAAAGGGAATATTATCAGTCATTTTATAAATTTCTGCATCTTTCTCTGACTTCAAGGGGGGTTTTGCAAACCCACAGAGGATTGTCTCTCTCTGGACTGGAAGCAGAGAAATGGTGCAGGACAAAGAGGCTGCTGTAATTCTCCATCTTTCTTACAGGAAAGAACTCTTCTGTTTGTTTGTCCTTAACAGATTCCCAAAATGGAGGAAAATTACACTGGGCTACCTGGGGTGCAGAACGCTAATTGGCACATGAGAAAATTTCACAATGTCTTGTTTCTACAACCCCAAAATAGGAAGGACAGTTACAAAAATTAAGGGAGAACAGAAGTCTTCATCTCCTACATGCTCGCCCTGCAATCTCTCTGAGTCCTCACAGATCTAAGCACTCATTAACTTAGGGAACAACTTATGGTCCTCCATTTAAAACTTCACAGACTGACTTCTTTAATATGCAGATCCTGTGCTGGTCCTAGAAAACAAGGCTGGAAAACATTTCAGCTCAGGCCCTTCTCAACACATGCTCTCGATCTGATCTAAGCCAGAAGTGCACACTGTCAAAATCTGTGTAATGCTCTGAATGAACGGCATAAAATGTAATGAGGGGCTCCTAAAGTTTTGGAGGGAGGAAGAAAAAGCTGCCTGGATAATCACATAGGAAATGACAACAGAAAAACCTTTTCATCTTGGCCCTACCATCACTTGACGTAGGGCACTATTGTCCCCAAAGTGCCTCAAGCTGTCTAGAGCCCATAGAACTACAGAACTGTTTGGAATTGGAAAAGTCCTTAAAGAACATCTCGTTCCCTACCTGCTGCATAGGCTGGAACATCTTCTACTACACCTGATTGCTCCAAGCTCCTTCAAACCTGGCACTGGACACTTCCAGGCATGGGGCAGCCACAGGGCCGTACCACCCTCACAGCCAAGAATTTCTTTCCAATATCCCTTCTAACCCTGCCCTCTGGCAGTGTGAAGCCATTTTCCATTGTCCTGTCCCTCCAGGCCCTCGTCCAGAGTCCCTCTCCAGCTCTCCTGGAGTCCTGTTAGGCACTGACAGGGACTCTGGATCTCTTCTGCAGGCTAAACATCCTCAGCTCTCCCAGCCTGTCTCTATAACAGAGGTACTCCATCTCTTGGAGCATCTCCATGGCTTCTTCTGGACTCAGTCCAACAGATCCATGTCCTTCCCATGTTGAGGAACCCAGAGCTGAAGGCAGCAGTGAGGGTGGGCATCTCAGAGAGCAGAGGGGCAGAATGGAACAGTGGGGCAGAATCCCCTCCCTGACCTCCCATGCTGTGGGATCAACCAGGACTCTGTTGGCTTTCTGGACTGGCAGCACACATGGCTGGGACATGTTTAGCTTTTTATTTACCACCATCTCCAAGGTGGATCCCAAGATGCACCTGCTGGTTGGAATGAGGATACCACATAAGGGGAGTGACAGCCCAGCCTTACTGTGTTGGACATGTCTCACCAGGAGCAGCGATGGCCCTGGGTCCCTTCTGACGTGTTTCTCACCTTTGGAGGTTCTTTGTAGGGTTCACAGTAGAGAGTGCGTATCCTTCTGCGTTCCAGGTATTTGTTATCAGCTGGAGAAGGCTTACTGGTTTCCCCCTTGAACTGAGCACTGTAACTGGTTTCATGGGTCATTTTCTCATCTGGTGGCTTGTACTGGGGCTTTGCTTTTATCGCTTTCACGGGCTTCACATCTATCCAGGGTCTGAACTCATTTCTACAGATCAAAAAGGAAAAGGGTTCAGGAATTAAACCAACAGGAGAACAATGATAACATGGGAATGCAGTCCTGCATTGATCAACCAAGTCTATGTGGAAAGGATTTTGCCTCCATCCAATCAGATTTACATAGAAATTGTCTCCCAACAATTAATTTTTTACCTCATCCAAAACCTATTGACACATTATGAGAAATCCAAATGAAATGTAGTCTATTCAAGTCAGCCAGTCGTGGACACCCCTTAGCCATGCCTGTAAGTAGAAATTGGTATGATCCCACCTACATTGCACCTATTACACAGAAAAGCTTTGTTAATTCCATGCTAACAGATAAATAATTGGGACTAACAGATAATTAATTAACACAATACCAAGTAAGATGTAAACTCAAGCAGAGCAGAGAATGCTGTTTATCAGCTATATTTTGAGCTATGCCTTCCCTTTATAAACTGATAGTAGATTCCTGAATTACAGGGGGAAAAAAATAACACTATCTTTCATTTATTTTGGACAGAGCTGAAACTTCTGGTAGAAAAAAACCCAAACACAGTTAAAAGTGTGTATCAGTGTCTTCTGGACACATCCTGCTTCCCATCCACAGCCTCCTTCACTTCCGTTTTGTAGTTCTTCCCAATACAACACCAACAACCTTCCAGGTTTGAAGCAAAACCTTTCAATTTCTCTCTAAAATTCACCATTCACCTAAAAATGGGGAAGGAGAAACCCTAAAGGGGTTGCTAACTTGGGGGGTTGTGCTCAGACATAGACCAAGACAGTGTTTAGATCCTTAAAACTCCAATGCAAGCCAGGATCTATCCTACCAGTGCTGATACAAGCCCTCTGCAAAAGGGGTGAACTTTCCTTGAAAAATCACCAAACTGCAGAATGGTTTGAGTTGGCCAGGACCTTAAAGCTCATCTCATTCCAACCCCTTTCCATGGGCAGAGACACCTTCCACTAGACCAAGTGTCCACTAGATACTTCCACCTTCCAAGTTGCTCCAAGCTCTTGTCTTAATTTCAGGACTTCCAAGGCATTAACCCTTTAAGTTACCGACTCTGCCCTCCTGCCTGTTCAACTTAACCACTTCTGGGTTGTATTACTCATTTTCAGCCTGTAATACTAGGTGTACTGGTTTAAAAGACAAGTGTCTACCAAGGAAGGCGGGAACCTTCCTGGAATGGGAAAATATGATCCCCTCCTTACTATTATAACTTCAAAATTATAGGCAAAAATAAGGGGAAAGGAGTAACAATCATTACTAAAATACACTTTTTTTTTTATATACACATATACGTACATTTATATATAAAAAATATAAAACAAGGCAGACAAACATCAATGACAACAGCAACAACAACAAACCAGAATAAAAAATTCCCCAAACCAGTCATTTCCTGCCCATCAAGCAATTCCCCCTTGGCCGGAGTTGGGATCACAGCGGGCAGCAGGCCCGGATGGCCGCTGCTGAGGCAGAGGCTGCAGTGCCTCCCCCAGGGCCGCAGGGGGCGCTGCTGGCTCCGCGTGAGGCGCCCCGCGGGCATGGCGGTGTGCTGCCATCTTATCTTCATAGAGAAAAGCAAGGCACAATTCTTCCCAAGAATATTGCTGAGATTCACGTTCCCTGAACCTCGGAACGAGGGAGAACACAATTCTTATCACTTGCTGTGCCTATGTTGTGCCAGAGTACAATGCAGTATGGAGACTGTTTACCCAGAGTGAGGATGTTTTGTTCCCTTGGCCTGTGAGGGCCAGAAGAGTATGTGTCAGACTGTCACGAGTGCAGTTCTGTGCAGTTGTGAGCAAGGGTGAGTGCATGGCAGATCCAGTTTAGATGCAATGTATATAGTATAGCATAATAAAGTAATTAATTAGCCTTCTGATAAGTTGGAGTCAGATGCATCATTCTCTCTCCCCTCGTCAGAGCCGCCCTTGCTTCGATAGTGGCCCAGGGAGGAGCGAGAAGGTGGAGGGCAAGGGGTGTTTCTGTTTTCTCCCAGCTCTCACACGTCCCAGAAGCCGAGGCTCTACTGAGCAGCCACAGTGCTGTCTCCTGAGAGAGAGGAGATGGGGGCTCGTTTTTCCCCTAAGGTGCCCAGGCAGATGGTGAGGGTCTTTCAACAATGGCAGGTGCTGAAAAGTCCCAGTGTAATAGTCACTCCTGAGAGCAGGGGCCCACCAAAGGCAAGGAGAAATGGCAAGGAAGGCTCAGCAGGGGCAGAGAGTCCCCCTGGGCAGGAAGTCCAGCACCAAAACCCACAACCAGCAAAGAGGGAACCACCTCCAGCTAAGAAACTGCCAACCATCACACTGCTTCTTCCCCTCCCCCAGAACCATTCTAATGATATGCCAAGGCCCTGGCTAGGTCTTTTGTCTTTTAAATCGAGGTCCATTCACCATCTCTATGACAACAAATGGAGGAAAATTCCCCGAAGGAAAAAAAAGAAAACCTAACCTCCAACACTAGGGAAATTAACCCTCTGTAAGGGAGCTGCCAGTCAATCCCTTCCCATAATACTTTTGAACATCTTAATCAGCTTCAACCAAATTTGTCAAACACGAATGAAGATATTTGGTTTTACTTCTATGAAGATAAGCAGCTTTATTGAGTTCAGAGGATCAGGAAAGCTTAAGTATGGACATGTGCATGTCATCAGAGGATGCTCAGGCAGGGATGCTAGGGCTGCAAAAAGATCATCTGTTGTCCTGGCTGAGGACAGAAAACCCAGCCCGGCCACCTTGCCTTGTCTGTCCTGTTGTCTCTGTTAAAAACGAGAGCAGTCTTCCGGTACTAAAGTGATTTCAGCACTTATTATAAAAAAAAAAAGAAAGGCCTAAAGCAAGGGGGCCCATGGGCTGAGCAGGAGTGTTCCTGTCGAGGATGCTGCAGCACCGGTGCTGGGTCTTCTTGAATGCGATGTCCCCCATGTCCCAGGTGGAGCGGCACACAATTCAATGGGTTAGAAGCCCCTTTGTATCCTGTTTTTGTCCCTTTGGATTGGTTTCTTTTTGTTTCCTTCATTGGCATGAAGGTTTAAGGCGCTTGATTGGCCCATTACAGCTCTGTCCAGGCTGGCTCGTTTCGCTTGGTGCACTTTACTGAGGTGTGTTATGGTACGCTGAGTACCGCAATTTCTTATAATGACCCTTTAAACCCCTTTTACATTACAATAACCAAACCAACAGTACGTGCTTAATGATCTATCAACTATTTTACAACAGTTTTTAACCTATTTTTAACAGTCTCTTGCTGCAAGGAAGGCAAAGTCCTTCCGCGAGTTCTAGCGCCTTGACCCGGAGAACACCACTCAGAGCTCTAGTTGTCAGGGAGCAGAGCAGGGGGGCGGGGAGAACACTGACACCACCCTTCCCTTTGTCCTTCAAACCACACGCTCGACTGCAGAGCACCATCTTGGTGAATGTGTGTGTGTGTGTGTGTGTGTGGCCGGCATTTTGGGGTGTCTTTTCGTTCTGGGGGCAGTCCATGAGATTTAGGAATTTTGAATCTTTGTTATTTTTGCCTGTTGCTGCTTGTTAGTAAACTGTTATTTTTTCAGTTATCTACTCATCTCTGTTTCTTACTGGATTGTTAGAACCTATAAGAACCTATAAAGGGAGACAACTAATTCCAGAGCATTCTCCTTTAAATTGCCTCAAATCAAGCCAGAATGACAAACTCAAAGTTCATCTTAAACTCTTCAGAAGAGGTTTCTTTCTGGGATTTACTTTTGTTCCTAAGTAGACTATATATGTTCAGTATGTGGAAATAAATAAAAGGGTGGACTAATTCTCTCTGCCCATTTCTATCTGTCTCTGATTTCTTTCCTAGTGTTGTAGATGAGTAATACAATGGTTGGCTCTTACAATTAAGGGATGAATATTATGAGTATGCTAAGAGAAGTTTTATTGATGTACAGTTATGTTATTGTGATATGTTCTCCCCATAGTCCTCTTTCTCCTCCCATTTTATTGTTGTCATGGATGTCCTTGGTGGTCAGGGCATTTGCAGGGAGGGCAGGCTTGTTGCTGGGGGAGCACGGCATGGCAACACCTGACCTTCAATCAAATTGCAAGAAAGGACTCTCCTCCAATGTGCAATGAAGAAGAGTTGACTGACAGACTTTGGGAGGGGTTAGGGTTATCTGATGCAACACCAGGAGTATAAAAGGTGGAGCAGCCATTTTGTGGGTAAGCACATGGTGGTTTAGTTCCATGCTCCCAGTGCTGTAATTTTTCCTTATTCAGTGTTTTGTTGTATTTTGTTAAGGTTTAATAAACCTTTGAAATTTTAAAAGTGAGTGTTGTTTCTCACACTAGCGACTTCAAAACCCATTAGCTATTTCCTACTGCACTTGTGGCAGAATTAGAAATCTCAAAGGTGAAAATCATAATAGCTTTCCTGAAGATCAGTGAATGGACACATAGGGAATATCCAAATGGTGTTCTGCAGCTGAGGGAAAGAGGTAAATTCATGTTTCTCACTCATTCTCAGGACAGCTGAACAACCAGCCCCCATGGATCACCAGGTCAACCAGCAAGACCAAGCACAGGTTGCGTGTACAGAATCAAAGGATGAAGGCTGTTGTACTGTGGATGTAGGGACTGGATTTTAGAGGTGGAACACAAACCAGGATGTATTCATTTTTCTGCTGGTAGAATGCTGGTTTATGTAGAAGTGAGCTCTGAAGCAGTGTGACTGTATTTGTTACCATAGTGCCTAGCAACTTCATTAACAGATACATTATGCAAACATAAACGTGCAGGAAGTAACAGGCTTTTCCCCCAGACCCCTGTGATCTCTGCTGAAAAGGCACAGAAAAGCCTTGTACTCCCTCTGGGCTGTCAGGGAATGCATTTCTGTAACAGAGCTGGGCTCTTAATGCAACAATCAGTTTCATCGGACTGTGAAAAATGAGACTGCTTGTCTCCATCCTTGCTTTGCTGGTCTGAATGCAGATGTAACAATTCTGTGAATATTCAGCTCCACTGTTCTTGGTGATTGGACTTCACCCTTCACTACTTTATGTCTCCCAAGATGAGCCTTTGCAGGCAGATAATAAAACAACCTTTCTTAGAAGTGTGTGCATTGATGCACTGTGTCTACCAGCCCTGGAATAGCTCAACCACAACCTCTGGAAACTGAGGATAGAAGGCTACTGATCTAGAAATACCACACTTCGGTGACAAAGAAATTCTAAATACCAGTGTGTCACATGTATTCAGTGCACATCTAGAAATAACAGGTTGCTCAGAGATGCTGTGACTGCCCCATCCCTGGAAGAATTCAAGACCAGGTTGGATGGGGCTTGGAGTAACCTGGTGTGGAAGTTGTGGAAGGTGTCCCTGCCCATGGCAGGGAAGTTGGAATAAGATGACCTTTAAAGGTCCTTTACAACCCCAACCATTCTGTGATTCTGTGTTTATATTCTAAATCTAAATCCACATATAAATCCTTTTCAGGCAAAATTTTTAACATCACCAGCTATTACACTGCAGCTGGTTCCTTCAAGTATGTGAGAGAGCATGGGCCATGTTCATATGGAGCTCTACCACACCTGGGATGGACCAGCCATTCCCCGTTGTTACCACATATACAGAATCAGACTGGCTTGATTTGAAAGGGACTTTTAAGTTCATGTCATTCCAGCTGCCCTGCCATGGGTAGGGACAGTTCTGACCAGACCACTGAAACACTCAGTGTGTCCAGTTCTCCATATCTGACATCCAGAGCATGCAGAGACAGCAGAAGGAGGAGAGAATCTCTGACCATTTACTACAGCTACAGCTGGTGCAACAGGCTGGTCTCAAAGCCTATTATGATATTCAGGCAACATATGAACTTTAAATAAGTGTTACTAGATGTCCTGGATTGTAAGATAAGTGTCTGTTCTGTTTGCCATGTCTTAGAGGTGAGGCAGTTATCTTCTGTTAATTGAGCAGTTTTCTTTATCTCTTCCACAACCAATCCTCCCTCTGGGAAATATCTTCTGTTAATGGGCCATGAGTGTCACTGCATGACTGATAAAATTACAGCATCCCATTGTGAGATGCTCTGCCCAGGAGGAGGAGCCAAACATTCCTACCTGGATATAGTCTGAAATTTTGGGACATCAGAGCAGACTTTTCCACTGGATTCCCAGAGGCATAGCTGTCTTCTCCACTGGATTCGTAGAGGAAGACCAGACACATCTATACCATCACTGGACCTTCAGAGGAAAATTCCACCCTTCTACAGGATCTCTGCTCCAACAGATTCACATCTGCCACTCCAGGAGGACTGCAGCCACAATTCCAATTGGACTGCTACCAACACCCTGACCCACAGGGTGTCAGGTTGTGTTCTGTCAGTAGGCTTTTTTTGTTTGTATTATTACATTTGTATTTTTCGCTTTCCTAGCAAAGAACTCTTATTCCTGCTCCCATATCTTTGCCTGAGAGCCTTTTAATTTCAAAATTATAATAACTCAGAGGGAGGGGGTTTACATTTTCCATTTCAGGGGAAGCTCCTACCTTCCTTAAGCAGACGTGTGTCTTTTCAAACCAAGACACTAGAATAGACACATCAGTGCCCAGAAACTCAGTATGGTTAATGAGAACTAATTCGTAAGTGTCTCCATCTCTACCACAGATGAGTGAGGGAAAACAATTAGTTGGGAAGTGCCCTTGGAATATGCCAGATCCTGAATTCAACCCAACAGCTGTTTGGAAAAGCATTAGTTACAATGGGCCAGAATTGCAGCCAAGAGTGTGCTAGCAACTTTGCAGCCTGGATTGCCATGTTTGAGTGTCAGGCACAGGGAATTTCCTCATGCAAAGTATGAAAGAGGAGGCAGGTGCCCTGGTTGGGGTCTGCATCCCTATTGCTTGTAGGGGTGAAGGGGATGTCTCAGGAAGGTAACCTAAATCCCCTTTCCAAGTCTGATGACTCTCCATCAGAGGTCTGTCTGATACTGTTCAATGTCACCTTGACCTCGTGTTGTCCAAACAGTGCCTGGCACATGTACCCTCTCCTAAGGCAGTTGTACTGTACTTCCAGTGCAATGCCCTATTGTTGGAAGTCTTCAAGGTCTCAAGTTGGACAGGACTTGGAGCAGCCTGGTCTAGTGGAAGATGTCCCTGCCCATGGCAGGAAGTTGGAACTGGATGGTCTTTAATGTCCTTTCAAACCCAGACCATTCTGTGATTCTGTCCTCTGGAACTGGCCTGATTCTCCAGGATCTTTATGTCACTCAGAGATGTTGTGTTATACATTTAAATACTTCTTATATTCAGTGATGAAGTGAGAGGAAAATTAGTAGCTTTAAGAGTTAATTAAACATATTCTGGGTATAGTAAAAAATATCTGTATTCTAAGGTACCATATAGGTTGCTTCTGTAGGACTAAAACTTATGCTGGTTTGGAGAAAGATCCTGTCATTCTGAGACTTCCCTCATTATTATTCAACATTCCAAGGCAAATTTGTGGGGAAAGTACCCAAAAAGTTACCAATTCCTTCTGCAACCTGAAATAAGCCCTGAAAATGTTACTTTCCCCTTATTTTCAGAACAGATGGTCATAGTGGTGTTTGGAACTTTGAAGAATTCTGTACACCAAATTAGCTCTCAAAGTATTCAAGGAATGTGCTAGAACCCATCCTAAAAGAGATCGGTCTCACAGCTCATTTAAACCTTTGCTCAAGTAGCAACTATGAACCGTGGACCAGCTCCAGTCTGGATGTAACCAACAGGCACAGCTTAGTCCAGCTCTCAAATTCTTCATCAAAAAGATTTTCAATGCTCTTAATTTTGCTGAGGAAGATTTTAAGAACTGCTCTTTTTGCGTGAAATGGAGGGTTGAACTGAAATAGCAGCCAATTACATGTCTCCTAATTTTCTGCCTTGTTCTGGTCCCAGCCTTACAAAGACTAATTCGAGTTGACAGGGAACCCAATGCCGACCTCAAATAAAAATCAGTGAAAAAGAGTCTATCAGGTGTCAGGTAACCTTTTGCGAGCCATGTTCAACAGAAAAATTTCCCAGTGAGGTTAAAGAGAGTTTATGTATCTGCAGACCTGATGAGAACATAAGGCTGTACAGGACAGGGCAGATGCCTCACAAATGCATAGGCAGTAGATCGTATCAGATGACAGTAGCCTGGGGAGGTGATGGCCTCATCCATATCCATTAAAGCCTAGCCTGGTCTCCACATGTATCAGTGAACACCACACTGCTCTTGCGTGAGGCTTTGTCTACCCTGGTTGGTTTAATTGCATTTTTCCTTTGACTGAGGATTGCTGAAGTTGGTGGCAAGATGAAAGTGACCTGGACACCCTCTTTCAGCCCAGCCAGGGCACACTGGGGTTGAAATGAGCTCCCACTTGTCTCTGGAGATGCTTGTCAAGTCCTGTGTAGACACAGGTTGCTTTTATCTACTGAGGTCAAAGGAAAGACAAAAAGGGGAAGGAAGGACAGAACAGGGCAAGGTTTAACCACTTCAAGCTTCCACCTTCTTTGAAGGACTTTAAAGAGAGGTTACATTTGCTCAGCAACAGCACATTTGTATTCTGCTGACAGCAGCTCTGCCGGCACTGAGCCAGGCCAATTCCCTCACCTTGATGTACACATACAAAATAATGAACAGTGCAGAAAGAGGAGATGGGGGACTTCATGCTGGAGTCCTGCACAGGAGGGATATTTCTAGCTTAATCTGGAAAACTACATCTTGGTGAAAAAAGAAAAATATTCTGTTTTTTCGCTAAATAGGAGAAAACTTTAGAAAATGTTAGGCCTGAAACATTTAATTAATTCTAAAATGAAACTTTAATTTTCTTTTTCAGCTTCTTTAATTCTTTCCCATCCCATTTTTTCCCCTTATTCTACTCAGGACAACACCAAAAACTGTGAATCCTCATATGAAGCAAAGTGCTTCACAAGGAGTATTTTAGAACATCAGATTTCTCGTTAATGTTTGTTTAAACAAAACAACAACAAAAAAGGCACATTTGAGTCAAACTAAGCAGAAAATATGTCTGGGATTTTCAAATTATTTTGCCTTTCTGGAATACAGTGTCACTTATTCTTAAGTATTCTCCTGCTCTTAAAACCCAAAAAAGAGGTATTTGGTGAAATGAAGTAGTGGGAAACCCAAAATCCATAATAATGGCTGTTTGAACTCAATGCCAAAGGAGGACAATGAACTTCACTATATAATGAGATTTAATTAAGTCATATCTGTTTAGATGGATATCAAGAGTATTCAGAGTTTTCTTCAGCATTTAACTGCTCCTGAAAAACCATGAGCCAAAGAAGGACTTCTTCCATGATGCAGGAATCTCCTGCAGTCCCCCTCTGGATGTCTGGTTCTGGCTGTGATTGGCCAAAGATCCTGGCCTAAATGGGTTGCAGGCAAATTCTGCTCAGAAAGGATAGCTTGGATCAGGAGCAGGCTTGTGTTTTGATCCTAAAGCTGTTCTCTTTTCTAATGTGAACAAAAATAAATACATTTGGACTCAGCATAAACAGGTCCATTCTCCTGCAAACACAACTGATTTTAAAGACAAACCCGTTCAATGGTTACTGCTCTGCAAGAGCCAAAACCTGCCTCCTAAACCATTTCCAGCCCCAAAGGAATTCTGCCCCATGCTGAGGGTCCCTCATGCAGTACTAAATAGTGCAATGTGTTCTTGCCTCACAGAGAAATAAACCTAAAATTCTGGGCCAGAATGATTTCTTGCTTCACCTGACATTTTACAGGAACAGAACATGTCCCCTGCACCCCAAAATACTGGAGCTGTTGGAATGAGTTTGGAGGAGGCAACAGAGATGCTGCGAAGGCTAGAATCCCTCTGCTCTGTAGACAGGCTGGAGAGCTGAGGGTTTTCACTTGGAGAAGGTTCTTAGACACCCTGCCAGTACCTAAAGAGGTTCCAAGCGAGCTGGAGAGGGACTTTAGACAAGGGTCTGGAGTGACAGGACAAGGGGAGTGGCTCCCCAAGGATAGAGGGCAGGGTTACATGGGATATTGGGCAGAAATTCCTTCCTGTGAGAGAGTTGAGGCCCTGGTACAGGTTGCCCAGAGAAGCTGTGACTGCCCCATCACTGGAAGCATTCAAGGTCAGGTTGGATGGGGCTCAGAGCAACCTGGTCTAGTTGAAGGTGTCCCTGCCCATGGCAGGGGGCTGTAACAAGATGCTCTTTAATATCACTTCCAACTCAAACCAGTCTGTGATTCTGTGATTCAGCTATTTAATTCCGTTTTCCATCCCAGCCTTCTTTAGTTAAAAGGTCAATTTCAACCAACTTCTGTTTTCAAATTTGTCAACATACAAATTTGCCACTGCAAGTGCCAGAACACCCTTGTCACTGCCTGCTGCATCCAGTGGCCCATCTCCAGCTCCTACATGGAGGCTTAATGACAGATTTATCCTCTAATCCCTGTGCTATTATCTTGAACACAATAATTTACTGTAAAGCTTCAGTGAGATTGTGAAGGGTACAAAGAGGCTCCTGGTGGCCAAGAGTATTTTTTTCTCAAACATTAATAATCAGTCTCTAAGACATGCACACACACACACACACACACATAAACACATGCACAGAGAGCTAGTCTGTTTGGATAAGCCTTGTGTACAAAGACTAAAACAATGTGAAATATAGTAAGGAATTAATTTGAAACTTGGGCAATGGACAATAGAGTGAATGTGAGCAGGATGGGGAGGGATCAGTATCTCTAAACATCCCTGGTTAGGGCCCATCAAACACAGCACTGGCACAAAAGCAGAGAAAAGTACTGAGCCTCCAAGAAGTGTGACTTTAGCACTGGCTGAAGGAGGTTATGATCAAGAATATGTACTGGATAGGATGAAACCATGTCATTTGGCAGAGCAGAACCATGTTGCCATCCATTTATAAAAACTGTTTGATTCAGCAGCTCCCAAATCATGGATATTGCATTGCCAGAGGACTATACAATGTGGGCTTTCAAGGAGGAACAATTATTGTGCAGGCTGTCGTGATTAAAATGTCACAAAACCAGGACTGAAGGTGACAGTGAACACTGCAGAGGGCCAAAGGGCTGAGTGAGATACATAGCTGTGGGTGAGTAACTCTAAGAGTAACATCCCAGCCAGTGTGGAGAGGTGCATGTATGATGCAAAAGGGTGAGATAAATCCTCACACTCAGATGTGCTAGCTGCCTAGCACATCTAGGCAGCTTTGTCACACAAAATCAACCTTGCAGACCTCAGGGTAAACACCGGCACCCCAGGATTGTTTCCTTCTTTCCACTGCTGCCTTCAACTTAGATCTGCTCTCCAGCCTCCAGCCTGCACCCAGTGCCCTGTGCTCCCAAGCCACAGGGAGAGCACAGTCTGAGCCTGATAAAGGATCAGCATCTGCAAGAGCCCAGGAGCCCAAAGCTATCCCTATCTCCTGGCAGCTAAACACCTGCCAAAGGGAGCAGCATGGACTCTGGGGAGCCTGATCCTTGGAGATGCCACAGCAGAAATCACAGAAACCAGGAAAAAGTGTATCTGGGGATCTGGAGAGAGGTTAAACCAAACAATACTGACACCTCCTGGTGTGAATCACAATCCTGTGGAAATCTGCCAGTTTATACCACTCTGAATTTCCCTGTGTATTATAAACTTACGGGTTCTGCTAAGGAAGGGACACATGTTGGCCATTCCATATAGTAGTTTTCATGTTGTCTCCGTACAGGCTCAAGCCTGTACAGATGATGAACTCAATGTTGGTGTCACCAAGGAAGCCAGACCATGCAGCCTGCTGGAAAAGCTCCCAGGGTGATCACAGCCTGAGCTTGCTTGCAGAAATAATCCATCTGTAAATGTCACCCCTGGAAAATGGGTCAGGATCAGGTCAAAGTTCTGCCAATGCACCATTTAATTGCCTGCACGTCTGTTCTCCAGTGGGTTGGTCTAGGAGCAGCAACTCAGCCCCCTTTTACAGTCATCTGTCCTCCATAAGGACAGATGACTGTAAAATTTGCCACACAGTAAACAAACAAAGCAGTTCACAGCATGGATGATTTGACACAACAGCATCTTTTATCAACAGAGTGCTGTAGGATTGGGAAAAGCGTTGCTACAGGCAGATCTGGATAGGCTGCAGGAACCAGGACATCATGAGAAGAGCCTGTAGCAGGACTTCTGTCCCTGCCACCATAAAGCTTATCTGTTTTTTGGTAGCTGGTGCAATAACTCAGGGAATCTTGCTCTGAGTTAAGCACCACATAAGCCTTGGTGAAAGACAGTTTTGCCTTTTATTGAGTTATTTTGGTGCCATGGGATTGATGCTTTCAGCTGACAGTAAACATCTTGCTGTGGAAGCAGATGTGGGAAGAGAACTTGGAATTTCTGACTGACAGACAGTTCGCTTTACAAACTATAACAGCTACACCATATTTTCACTAAGCAAAAATCTTCTGCACATTCCTCAGAATGCGTGGAGACTTCTCCCTGAAGTCAGGATGCCAACTTTCATGGTTACTACCATGGGGGTTGAGTGATAGGACTTTGTGTACCCATAAGCAATTGGTGGTGAGTTGCATTGACTCAATCTATTCTGTTTCTTTGCCATAGATATATTTATATAGTGCACTGTTTTATGTAATCTAGTAGTAGTCTTTTGTTTTATCCTGTGCAGTAAGTAACTCTGTTTAAGGCCTTTCATCTGTTAAGCTTCTGTCTTTTCAATAAATAACATATTTTATAATAGACCTGATTGGCCATTCTTAAGAACTTGCAAGCCAGAGCGATTTAGCTGTGGGTCACCTGAGTAAAGCTGCTGCCAAACATCTGAACCTAAGGCAGGGCTTGTCTAATGCTCTCACTCCATCCATGATAGAGCCAAAGTGCTCTTTTGAGAGTTTGCTGGGCCAAAGAGCATCCCATATCTGACTGTCTGTTCAAGACAACACACACAAATGCACAGAAATATGGACATGTGAATTAAGTAGGCTCATCTATTAGGGTCCCAGGAATAAAAACCCTTAAGAAATCTTCATGTTAGGAAAAGTGGAAGAAATTGCAAAGACAACACAGCATTGGAAATGCTTCTCTTCTCTAAGTGCAAAGATTTTTCAGTACAGTTCATGGTGAATACAATGAAGTAATACAAATATTTGATGGGATGCAGAGAAACTGGCAGCTTCCTGCCTCTGCTCATCCCCATGCAAAAAAGGGGCAATGAATCACTGAATCTTTAAGTATGGTAAAGTTCTCTAAGATTATCAAGTCAAACCAGTCCCACAGCACTGCCAAGCCCACCACTAATCCATATTTCCAGGTGCTATAACCATCTATCCCTGTTAAATCTGTGTTAAATCCCTCCAGGATGGGGACTCTACCACTGCCCTGGGCAGCCTGTGCCAAGGTGGAACTACCCTGCTCTGACGGCCTTGTGAGCCTCTGGTTCCAGTGGGATTCTTGGCAGAGAGATGTTTTCAACATCTCATTTAAAGTGTCTGAAGACACAAATTGCAGATTAAATAAAAATGCATTATTTGAGTCCATCAGAAAACTTCAGCATATGCATAGTGGCCCTTAGCTGCTCCATAGAGGTAAATATGGACAATAAAAAACTTCCGGAATCAGAGCTTCATACTGCAAAAGCTATGAATGAATCCCTGTGAATCCATTATATGACTTGTAAGAGGAGCATCTGGTGCAGCAAAATGTGCTAGGAAAATAAGCTTTTTAAGGTCAAATGAAGCCATTGCATTTCACAAACTCAGTGTCATCAGTCCTTGCAGGAGATCCAGCAGCAGGATGAGGAGAGAAGCCAAAGGCATCAACTTTCAGCAAAGACAGGACAGATGGTTGGTTAAAGAACTGAAGAGCTACTGCCCAAGGAGATAAAGGACAAGTGCATCTCACTAACGAGCACTACTGACAACACCTCTGGTCCAAATTCACAGAATACCAGAATGGTTGAAGGGACATTAAAACTCATGTCACTCCAATTGCACTGCCATAGCCAGGAACACCTTCCACTATACAAGGCTGCCCCAAGTCCCACACAGCCTGGCCTTGAACACTTTCAGGAATGGGATAGCCACAGCTTCCCTAGGAAACCTGCACCAGTGTCCATTCATACTGTTAGGGGGGAGTTCATTAAGTCCAATTACTTTCATAGTGCTGGGCAGGGATTGCTGGGGAAACCCCTCTTTACAGACTTTATGGGAAGCTTTGCTAAGTAAAGAAGCAATAAATGAAGTCCCATGGCAAAGTTAATACCCAGAATATCACAGTGTTGCATCCCAAGACATAGAGGGGTATGCTGAGGCAGGGATGACTTGGGAAGAGACACCCCTTTAAGTTAGGGTGACACAAAGAGATGCTCTCCCACAATTCCTTGTGTCTTTATGTTAATGATCCAAGTTATGTCATCCCTTTTCCCTCCCCAGTTCTAGAATGTTCCCGGCTCCCATTCCCCCAATTGGTCCCCATTCCTTGCAGCTCCTCCCCTGAATCCTAGTTAGCTGTTACCCTCTAACCCCACCTCTGTACCACCCCTGTTCCCTCAACCCACTGGCCCTCAGCTCCAACACTCTCAGCGCCCTTGTCTTGTATATAACCTCGGACCCTCCTTTGTTCTTTGTCCCTGGTTCCCTTCAGTGTGCTCTTATTAAACACCACTGGAATACCATACAAAGAACCCCTCCTGTCTGCTGTTCTCTGTGTCAACAATCAAGTAACATGGCGTGGTGAGTGTGCTCGGTGCACTGAGCTATCCCCTTCTCGAGGAGACGCTCTTGGGAAGGCGGTGGGCATCGGCAGCTCCTGCCACGCCGCTGCATCACAGAATTGCAGAATGGTTTGAGTTGGAAGCAACATTAAAACTATCTAGTTCCAGCCCCCTGCCATGGGCAGAGACACCCTCAACTAGACCAGGTTGCTCCAAGCACCATTTAACCTGGCCTTGGACACTTCCAGGCATGGGGCAGCCACAGCTGCTGGGAGCAACCTGTGCCAGGGCCTCACCACCCTCACAGCCAAGAACTTCCTCCCAATATCCCACCTAACCCTGCCTTCTGCCAGTGTAAAGCATTTCCCCCCCATCCTGTCACTCATTGTCCAATGTCCCTCTCTTGGAGCCCATTTTAAGTACTAGAAGAGGTTCTAAGGTCTCCCCAGAGGCTTACCCTGTGGTAATTTTTTCCTTGCACTGGGCTGGAGCAGTGACACACGGCTGAAAGTCCAGTGCAAAGAGAGTTTTGAATAGCACCTACTTCTGTCCATACTGCTCATGGAAGGTACATTTATCATCTAACTCTGCAGTTGCCTGGCATTATCCCTGCGTCCACCTTCAGTGACCCTGCAGAGCTGAGGGGACACTCTGTGAGGTCACAGCTCTAACTGCTCGCACCACAATGATGCCTACAGAGCAGACAAGCCTGCAGCTCAGCTCAGAGACCAAGCAGCCAGGATAACCTCTTGTTTTCTGTTTAATCACTGACTTGGGGTTGTTGTAACAACCAGGTACCATGTAAGTGATCTTAGGTTTTAACATCTTAGAGCCTCCAAGGCAAAAGTACCTCCTGTGAAAGCAAATCACATGCTGAGAGTCCAAAGACACCCAGTTTTATCATATCTTAGTGTATAAAGTCAAATACAGACATATAATCCCAACTTCTTGTATTTATAAATGCTTTTTGTGCATAATGTCTTATTCTTAGAAATGGAAGGAGAATTCAAATCCATGATGTTTTATCCATGTCGTAGTTCCACTGTGCAGAGGTTTAAAATCATAGAATCATGGAATAGTTTGTGTTGGAAGGGAAAGATCATATCATCTGTCACCTTCCCTGAAATGAGCAGGGATATTTTCAAGTAGATCAGCTTTCCCAGACCAGGTAATTGTTTATATTTATTATACAAATAAAATAATAATTAAAAACTATAATATTAATAAAAGACATAATTTTATATACTACATAAATATTTACAAATTATATATAAAATGCTTAGTAATGAAAATATTCTGGTAGATATTTTTTGCAATACCTACCCTCCAGAAAACCCTTCAATCTGTCCACTAGGTACCAGGCCCAACATGATGACTATTCCACAGAAAACATTTCTGCAGCTAGATGAGCTGCATTTCCCCATTTCCAACCATGTCCCAAGTGTGTAACACATGTCAGGGACAGTGAGCCGTGCTACACACAACATAGGTAGTATGACAACAGCCTTGAATAATGCAATACAGATGTGGATGAATGCAGATTAACCTACATTTGGTCCAATCATCTGCCTCTGCCATGCTTTCATGTGTGTATTTGAGGTTGTCCTATTTCTTTACAAAATGTTACATATATAATGAATCTAAAGGTTTTTTTAACATTCAAAAGTGACAAGCCAGTCACTGGCTTTGACTGAATTCTGCTTGTCAATTGATGCCTTCCTGTGCAGTGCCGCCACTGAATGTTTCTGAAGTTGAAATTAAGAGGCTGTAATTCTTTTTAACTGGAAAAACCATAACAGATCTGGGTGTGAACTAAGTAGATGAAAGAAGAGAGCTGAGACTTGAGCAAAGAATTTAAGATAAAGGATTAATGAGTTAAGAGAAAGGCTGAGTTGGATTTCCCCTCCCATCTTTACCCTTACATGCTGTGTTATTGCAAAGGCTTCAAAATCCAGTTATAAAATTGGTTTGTGCTGTAGACATTAAGGTGCAGAGTTTGCATAACACATGTGGAATTACTGGAGAGGAAATGTGGATTATTCCCTTGAAATTGCCCTGGGTGCAGTGAGGAAAGTTATTCTAAAAAGCACCATGAAAATCTAGGACAAGGCAGAAGGGGTTTAAACTGAAAGCAGGGTGATTTAGATTAGATATTAGGAAGAAATTCCTCCCTGTGAGGGTGGTAAGGCTCTGGCACAGGCTGCCCAGAGCAGCTGTTGCTGCCCCTTCCCTGAAGCATCCAAGACCAAGCTGGATGGGTTTGGAGTAACCTGGTCTAGTGGAAAGTATCCCTGTCCATGGCAGGGGGTGGAAATGGGTGGTCTTTTAAGGTCCCTTCCAACCCAAACTCTGCTGTGACTCTGTGACTAAAGTGGGATGAGCAGACAGTTTTAGGGGACAGTGTGGGAGAACTAGGAGTTGGGAAAGCTTCTTTGAGAAGAGACAAAGCTTAGGATGGCCATGCATTTTTTTAGGAAACCATACAACACACCAGCACAAGTTATTGGGACTGTGTTGGTGTAATGGAGAGCAGAATAAGGGCAATTAAAGTTTATCACTTTTAACAGTGTAATACTCAGTTCATTCCACTTCAATTAACATATCTTTCTTTAGAAGCTGTCCCTACCAGAGGGAGACCTAAAAGTTAGATGAATTGCCGGAAATGAAAAAATGCTCTGCATTTTTCTATCCCGTGCTTGGGAAACTGCCAGGATCACTTAAACATCAGTAATGTAATGGGGAGGACTCACTGACTCCAGCTCTGTAACAACTTGATTAGTCCCATGGTACAAAATCTGTAAATACGGGGACCACCAGAGCTGCCTTGGGGGAGTATGAGGAAGAGACAGCAGAAGGCACTGAATAGATGGCTCTATTGTGGAATCTCCTCCTAACAACTTAAAAACTGACTGATATGAGTGAACAAAGCAACTAGTGGTCTCTGCAGGTACCACGCTGTCCACACCAAACCTATCACAGTGTAATAAAAAAGGGGTAAAGATGACAGTACGAAAGTTTTGTATGGAAACGGTGAGAAAGCATGTTGTGGAAGAAAAGTTATTTGGTTAATAATTGGTTATTTTCAAGGGCTCCTCCAGTGTTTGCACAGAGTGTAAAGCTCTGAAAGCAAAGCTCAGACCAAATGGGTTCTGTCTTTATATCAAAGGTGCTCATGGGTTGTGTCTTTATATCAAAGGTGCTCATGGTCTAGAGAGCCCCACTGTGCTCCATCAAAAGCATCATGCTGAGCACACCAAAAATATCAGGGAGACACACCATTCACACATGCATGAGAAGAAAAATCCTAAGCTATGTGCACAGCTGCCTGTGCCAGCAAAGGTGCTCTAGAAATATTGTGTGCAGCAATCAAAACCTGGAGAGCTGCACAGGCTGGGAAAAAAACCACAGAAACACTCAAGAGACTCAGATCCTATTCCCACTTTGGGGAGCATCTTGCATTGCCATGATTTGTGAAGCTGATGGGATGTTACCACTCAGGGATCTGATGTCCTGGGGTCTTTTGGCACCTCCAGGACCTGCCTGAAACATCTGGAGGAGGTTGCAAATGGGCCGCATGCTTAGAGAGTGCTGCAGTGATGCTGATGTGACACCTGGACTAGATGATGGTGGCATTGTAATGTGGATGTAAATAGCCTTAAAAACATATCTGGATCATAGAAACCCACTTCCCAAGAAAGGTACCATTAACATAGAACTGAATAAAAATATTCCTCCACTGCACAGTCTCCGCATGCATCACCCATGCCAGACGCACCTGCCAAACCCAGCTGCCAGCACACAAAAGGGTGCACAGCAATCCCTTTTTTAAAGAAACAAAAGCTCCCAGGCAGTAAATTTAGGAACTGAAAAATAGAAGCACCACTTTTATAAGTCTTCTGTGAAGAACTAGGTGGAGGATTTCTTGTTACAATGCACTTCTGTGCACGCAGCAGATGTTTACAGCCTCTCCATGCCATTTGTATCCTGCTGGGTAAACTATTTGTCTCATTTGAAAATGAGGCGATCTACAAATACTTCTTCCTTTGGAGTGGTTCCAAAATTAATCAAAAACTAAAACATACTAGGGACAAATGTATTAAGCAGGTATTTAATTGAGAGAAGAGATGATGGAAAAAGACAGAGTTCTTGTCTCCCAGGCAGAGCATGCAAGCTTTAAACACACTCTTGGATTGATAGCTATTGCAACTGACAGAGCAGAAAGGCTCAGAAAAAGCACTCCTTCCCTTCCCATAAATAATTCACCTCCCAAAGCAGTTCATAAAATGTTCATATTAAGTAATAATTCAATTTTTCATTGCAAAAAGAAACCCCAAACATGCTAGCCAAGAAAAAAATCAACCCAAAGGAGGATGGGAAAATGATTGCTCGGAAGCTGTCATTGCTGAAGCAATTCAATGGGGTCATTCTTGGCTGTACTCTGCCCTGTTTGGTCAAATCCTGATCCTGCCCTGAACAGGGTTTTCCACTGATCTCTGCAACAGCTGCATGAAGCCTCCTCTCGAGTCATAGAATCATAAAATCATTTATGTTGGAAAATACTTCTATGATCATCACGTTCAACCATTACCCCAGCCCTGCCAGGACCACTATTAAGCCCTGACCACAAGTGCCACATCCACACACTTTCTGAACAGCATGAAGTGTTTTCCAGCCAGGGAGGGTGGGTTCAGTGGTCCCACATTAAGCTCTGCTGTCAAGCAATGACGCTTTTGATTTCAAGTCAACATGAATGTGAGGGGGCTGTGAGCCCACTAACAGGTTATTTGTCTTGGTTGCCAAAATATACAAGGTCCAACATGGGGTAAGGCTCCAACAGCCCAACATGGGATGGAAGACTGAGAGCATGGCAGGGAGGAGAGAGGATAGTGGGACAATGATTGATGATCAGCAGAAGCCATCAAGATAATATAAATCAAATGTCACCACACATACACACAGACAGCTTTTATTAAAATTCTAATTGCTTGATCCAACCTATGCCCTGGGGAGCATAAAGAAAAGCTAGCAGCACCAAGGTCACTTCAGACAAAAAAATCAATGCAGAGAATGAGTGATAATGATTTTTCTTTCTCCTAGATTTACAGAGAGGGACTGTGGAGATCTCCTCCTGGCATCTCCAGAGATGCACAATATCACTTAGACTTTGTCCAGCAATACACTTAATACATTTTTAACTTTTGACATCCAAGTTTTGCTCCTCTTGACTGTGACAACATCAGGTTTGAGCATCCTAACCCACTGCTACATTTCATAGATGCAAAGATAATAATCCATTTCTGTCTTCCAAAACCATTCCATACTTTCCAGCTTTCTGCAGTGACCATGTCTGCTGCACTCCTGGGGTCTCTAAAGGGTGTCTTTAGAACCTTCTCTGATCCATGACTGCTGAAGTACAAAACCAAAATCTGACCAAAAGTCTTGACTAATGTGGAAAGATGTTACATCCTCTCCATGTATCTTATTTTTGGAGCTGAAATCCTCTTGTAAGCTATGGAGAAAGGACTCTTTTTCCTTATAACACATGAAACTATGGGGAGATGAAAGTGTTCACATTGATATCGAGTGAAGGCCTCCATGTTAAAGTAAGCAGATGTTGAAATGGCTTGTGATCCCATGAGAAGTTTGAGCAAAGAAAGAGAGAAGAGTAGCTCAGTGCTTCCAAGAGAAGAAGAAGATCTCTGTTCCCAGGGATGAAGATGATTTTAGAGATAGGTGATGAGAACTTTTGCCTTTGAACAGCTCTTCTTTAAAACAATACCCCATAAGTTGACATGGCCCTTAAGCACAGCTGTGGGAAAAGCTTGTGGAAAATGGGAGCAATTTCACGATGGCAGATTTCCCCGGGTGGCTGCTATTTGTGAGGAAATTGAGAACCACAAGAGGACTGTTTTCTTTCCTCTTGCGGAGAAGTCTCCACAACATTAACAAGAGGGACTTCTGTCCCTAAGTGAACTGAAGAAAGACTATTCTAGAGGTGGTAAACTGACCGGAAATTTTAGGGTTTGTTTCTTTACATTGTCAGTGGGAAAGAAAAGGTGGGGAGACGAAAAGTGTTCTGAAGGGCTTGTTTTGATTCTTACTACTTTTTTCTTTTAGTTACTTTTAATAACATTTTCTTTATATCCTTTTAAAGTTTTGAGCCTGCTTTGCCCTTCTCCTAATCCTATCTCACAACAGGAAGTGAATGCACTGGTGATTGGGCACCACTAAAGCCCACCACACTCATCAGCACATTAATTGGGGAAATCTCAAAATTGGGGAAATGTGAAATTGGCGAACCAAAACCACTATACAAAGTACCAGTTAGAATTACAGGAGGAACAGAGTGCTGCAAATGTAAATTGCCTGTTGGATATTTAAGGCATCCTACACCTGAAGAGGCTCCAAGAGAACTGGAGACAGACTTGGACAAGTGTCTGGAGGAACAGGATAAGGGAGAGTGGCTTCCCACTGCCAGAGGGCAGGGTTAGATGGAATATTGGGAAGAAATTGTATTAGCCTGGCCACAGGTTGCCCAGAGCAGCTGTGGCTGCCCCATCCTTGGATGTGTTCAGTGTCAGAGAGTCCTATTGATGGGCTATTCAAAGATGAATCTCAGGTAAATAATCCCTAAGTGATATGAAAGACACACGCAAAACTGGATTTGTAGTCACCAGCTGGAAAAAACCCAAGGAATGATGTAAGAACTCAAAATCTGGTGTCCCTCAGGCTGTCCCCAGTGATCCTTGTCAGATCACCTGAACATGGACATCTCTCTACCTGCAGGGTGAGTGTAAATGAATGAAATCAAAGGAAAAAGAGGAAAAACCTAGTTTTTTAATAATTTTATAAACAAATATCTTCTCCTTCCACAAGATCTTACACTGAACTTTATACAGTAACCTCCTATAATATTTCGTAAGTAGAATATCCTTGATCATTTGTTCCTGTGGCAGCTTGAACACATTTCCAGCACCTGTGCAGCTTCCCATGGGACGTTTCCGCACAGTAAAGAAGGATGCAGTGTGTACAGCAATTGAGGTCATGGTGATTCCCCTCATTTCCCCTTCTGCATAGCACATGAATGCAGTTTCTATGTCAAGGGCATAGCCCTGAACCTGGACACTGCCAGACTCTAGCACCCAGTAATACTTCTATGAGCTGGAATGTGGTATTTGCTGAAATCCAGACTGGGGACCAGGTTAAATTGGAAATGTTTGCAAGTGTTTGGAGACCTTAAAACAAAATACAGCCTCTATTTCAGTGCTTACAGCACCCCTCATCAGAGCAACATGGGAATGAAAGTGGGGTACAGCAGTGCACCACCTTCACATCTTCCCTCTTCCTGGGCCATAATTACAAGAGAAGCCTCTGTTTCCTCCTATTTTGCATCATGTCCTGAGTCTGACATGAAAAGACCAATTTTACACAATCATCCAGTTTGACTTCCCACCCAATTTCCATATCAAACATCAGTGTGACAAAGCCTGGTTACTAGATCCCAGCACTAACTCCTTGGAGCACCCCTACTGCCCAAGAGGGTGTGAGAAAGATGATGATATATGTGTCACCACTGACGACTACTGGACATCAAAACCCACTGGAAGACCAAAGATTGAGATAGGAAGGACTGGACAGACACATCTGGCTGCAACCACAGTGTCTTAAATTTAAAGAAATGTCTATCAGTTATTCACTGCCAGCTTTGGACATTGCACCACCCTGCAAGATCTTTGTTCTAGAGGAAGCTGGCCTTTGCAAACACTTACCAAAAGTACTGCCAAGACTTCAGTGACTCGAGGTACCAGCAGAAACCCAACTAGAAAACCATCCTCTAAGGCAAGAGATGTGCTTCCAATTTTCAGAGCAGCCAGGGAGACAAATTGCAACTGGTCATAAAAGAGAAATCTGTCTTGGAAGGATGAAAATCCTCCATGTACAGGGAAAGAGAATCTTGGGAAATGGGGCTGGGGAGAATCTCACAGGGTGTTCATCTGCCCAACCTCGCAGATGCTGAATTAGAAAACAGACAGAGATTTCTCACTGGAATACTTTGCAAGGTTGCTGGTGCCTGACTAATGGTGCTTGGCTGTTGCTCTTTTTTTCTTGTGTTTTAAAAGGGTTAAAGATATGCAATGCTGTGCAGGTGCTTTGCTGCTCAGAAAGGGGAAAAAGCAGAAAGTGGTGGTCTTAAAAACCCCAATGGCCTTCTGTAGTATAACTAATCTAATTAATTAATCCCAGAACGTCTTGGAATGACCTTAAAAATCATCTCATTATGACCCCCTGCCACACGCAGACACCTTCCACTAGACTAGGTTACTCCAAGCCCCGTCCAACCTGACCTTGAACACTTCCAGAAATGGGACAATCACAGCTTCTGTGGGCAACCTGTGCCAGGGCCTCGCCACCCTCACAAGGAGGAATTTCTTCCCAATATCTTACCTAAATTTCTTCCATTTCCATTTGAACTCATTTCACCTTATCTTGTCACTACTGTTCCTGATGAATAGTGCCCCTCTGGCTTCTTGTAGGCCCCTTCAGACACTGCAAGGTGCTGTGTGGTCTCCACACAACATTCTCTTCTCCAGGTTGATCACAGCTCCACCAAAAAAAAAATAAACCAAACAAACAACCCCACCCCCCACAAAAAACCCAAACAAAAAACTTAAAATAACTAAAAACCAGTTTAAAATTTTTTAAAAAATCATATTTTAAAAGTAATTCTTAAAAATGTAAAGTTATAACATTTAAAACCATTCATATTTTTTCTTAAAGAGTAACAGTCTTCCCACCTTCTCAGCACCAAAATCTCCTATTTTGTAATGTTAACAGCACAGCTTGCAGCCAAATCACCAAAGCACCGACAGTCTATCCATATACACATTGTGTGCAAAGAGTTGCAGGGTCCCCTCAACTGCAGGCACTTTTTGATCAAAAAGAAATTACTGATTGAAAAAATAGTTTGCCATATGTCTTGGTTTGAAAAGACAGGTGTCTGCTAAGGAAGGCAGGAACCTCCCCTGAAATGGAAAATGTAAACCCCCTCCCTCTGAATTCTTATGATTTTGAAATTAAGGGGGGCTCTCAGGCAAAGATATGGGAGCAGGAGTAACAGTTATTTATTAGGGAACAAAATTATAAAAATAAAAAAGCAGTAATACAAAACAACACTGACAGAGTCAGAACATGACCTGACACCCTGTGGGTCAGGGTGTTGGGAGCAGTCCAGTTGGAATTGTGGCTGCAGTCCTCATGGAGTGGCAGATGTGGTTCTGTTGGAGCAGGGATCCTGTAGAAGGGTCTGTAGTCTTCCTCTGAAGATTCAGTGGTGGTGTAGATGGGCCTGGTCTTCCTCTGGGAATCCAGTGGAGAAGACAGCTATGCCTCTGGGAATCCAGTGGAGAACGCTGCACTGGTGTCCCAGGATCTCAGATTATATCCAGGTAGGAATGCTTGGCTCCTCCTCCTGGGTGGAGCATCTCACAATTGAATGCTGTAATATTATCAGGCATGCAGTGACACTCATGGCTCATTAACAGAGGATATTTCCCAGAGGGAGGATTGGTTTGTGGAAGAGATAAAGAAAACTGCTCAATTAACAGAGGAAACTGCCCCAGCTCTAAGAGATGGCAAACAGAATAGACACTTATCTTCAATACAGGACACCATATAATGAGCTATTAATAAAAATAAAGCAGTTATTAATAGAAAGCAAAATGTGTTTGCAATAGAACACCTGCAATGCTGGATTTGGGGAGAAGAAATGAGTTGGAGGCTAAAGGAGTAACTTGGTGAATAGCCCAGTCTGTGTGTATAGTATTTATAATAACAAAAATAGATATACATAGATATAAACTTAATATATAAAACAGTGTATACAATATATTAATATATGGAAATAAATAATAAATAACTACAAATATTTTTAAAATATTTAGATAGATAGATAGATAGATAGATAGATAGATAGATAGATAGATATAGGATATTGGGAGGATATTCAGAATGCTGAGGTATATAACAAGAGAAATAAAAATTCCATTCTATAGAACTTCCCTAAAATGGCCCTTTCCCTCCTGGCTGGTGCTGACCATGATAGCAGAAGAGTATCCCTGCTCTTGCCCCAGTAGAGCAAGGCTTAGACAAAGACACCATATGAATATATATATATATATATATATATATATATACACACACACATATATATAAATACATTCAGCTCACAGCAAAGAACAATGAGATTGTTACAAGACTGAGTGCAGAAGTACTTAGAAAGCTTGTTTAGCTGGTAGGAGACAGGAAAGGAAAGGTCATACTCTAAATGCAAAAGGAGACATATTTATAACAACATATGTCTTAATGATTTTTTTGAAAAAAGAAAGGATAGGTAATCTAGATTAGTTGATCTCTCTCCTCTTTATTTACTTTGTGTTACAGTGGTGGCTTGAAACCACCAAGGACAAGTGGGATCTGCCCTACAGCATCAGCTCCTGCATCCCAAAGAAGCTGTGACCAGACACACAAGTGTGTGGAAGGGGAGGAGGAGAGATGTGTGTGACACATCCTTTGACACAATAACTGACTTAACAGACAAAAGAAATGTGAAAATCTATTTGGTTTCAGCAAAGCATTTTATCCAGGGCCTTGTGAGAAATGATTAATTAAGCCAGTGAACATGAACATCAGCAGAATGGGAAGCCAGGCGAGGGAAACGACAGTGATGAATGTTGGGAGGCTGAGCTGCAGCCTGGAAGAAGGTTAGCAGTGTTTAACATTTTTAAGGTTGACTCTGGCACTAAAAAAGTAGGGCAACATTGATGACACCTCCTAGTGACAATGTAATTGGGAGCACCAATGTGTAGGAGGACTGGGAAATCACAGAGGAAGGAGGGGATTGACCTTGACTGACATGCTCAAAATGGAATGAAAATTAGTAGTTAATTCTAGGCTTGGTACTAATCACCAGAATTTTTTGCTATGGGATGTAACTGCCTAAGAAGGAGAAGTAGGAGAACAGAATGGACATCCTTGTTATCTAAGAGTAAATGAGGGATTCATAATGAATCTGTGATGCCCACAAACAGGACTTGTGAGTCTTCAGTAGAAATAGGGACCTCATTCCCAAAGGGCAACAGTCTCCATCTCTGTTTAAGAAAAAGAGATTTCATCTAGAAAGAGCTAGAGGGACAAGGCTGATACCAGGAAGTCAAAATTTTTGCTTCCTAGCTACAGAGCCAAACGATGTGGATACTGTACTTGGAGACACTGAGCAGTGAGGTTTGGACAGGGGAAAGTCACTAAGTATGCCAATAAAACAGAAAAAATACAAGAGAGAAATAACCAAATACAACAGCAAACTACAATCTGCCCATTAGCCCAGACTATAAACGAGTTGCAAATCATCAGAGACTGAGGTCTTGGCACAGCCTTCCTGCTGGCATAATGCAACTAAAAATTCTGCATTTCTTAGACAGAGCCTTAGGTGTTAATCATAAAGACTAAATAACAAACCAGATAATTGGACTTCAAGGTTCAGAGGGCCCCATCCAGCTCCATGTGCCTGAAGGTCTCTCTGAGGTGACCCAGCTGAGCAGGAGCAGAGGAACAGTTGCTCAAGCATGTTGACTCCATCACCTGAATGCCACCTCCATCTCTTCTTCCTGCTCTACCATGTCCTAAGGCATGCACAGACCAGCTCCAGCTTGCACACAATCAAAACAGCAAAATTCAGTTTCACCTACAATGCTGAGCAGCTCCCCATTGGCTTTTGGGGCTGGATGTTGTCCACCTTGAACTGACTGCAGGGAACACATTGCCACATACTCCAACCTGGAGCTACCTGCTTGCAAGTGTCCCCAATTTGAAGACACCACCGGTCTTTCTCAGCTGCTGGACTAGATCCAGAGGAGATCAAGAATGTGGCAGAATATCTCTCTGCCTGTGTGTTGTGGTTTGACACTGGCCAAATGGCAGGCAACCACAGCAGATGCTTGCTCACTCACTACTCGCTCCCCTGCTACAACTGGGCAGAGGAGAGGAAAAAAAATCAAATGAAGGGTTCATGAGTTAGGATAAGGACTCAGAGAAAACACTCCAAGGGCAAAACAGGCTCAATTCAGAAGTACAAAATGAATTTATTACTAACAAAGTCAGAGGAGGATAATGATAAGTAAAATAAGCCCTTAAAACACCTTTTACCCCAACCCCTTCCTCCTTCCCACCAACAGCTCAGGGAGACGGGATGGGGGTTTTGGTCAGGTCATCACCGAGATTTTCTTCCACTGCTCAGGGAGAGAAGTCCTTCCTCTGCGACATCATGGGGCCCCTTCCCACAGGAGACAGTTTTTGTGAACTTCTCCAGCATGGTTCCAATCTCACAAGCACCAGTCCTCCCAGAACTGCTGCAATGTCAGCATCTTCCATGGGAAAACACTCCTCCCAAAACTGCTGCAGCATGGGCCACTCTTCCACGGTGTACAATCTTCCAAGGAAAGGCTGCTCCTGGAAGCAGGGCTCCCTCTCTTCACCAGGTCTCTCTCTGGATCACAGCATCCTCCATGCATCCACCTCCTCTGGTGTGGGTGGATCTCTGCACCCCTCGTGGATCCCCGTGGGCTGCAGGGGCACAGCTGCTTCTCCATGGACATCACCATGGCCTGCAGAGGAATCTTTGCTCTGGCACCTGGAGCACCTCCTGCCCCACTGACCTTGGTGTATCCATGTTGTTTCCCTCACATGTTCTCACCTCCTCCTCTTCTCTGGCTACAAAAAAACTATGTCCACTTTGTTTTGATTTTCTTCTTAAATATGTTATCACAAAGGCGTTACCAACATCTCTAGCTGGGCCAGTTTTGGCCAGCAGCATGTCCATCCTCAGAGCCATCAGGGATTGGCTCTGCCAGACATGGTGGAAGCTTCCAGCAGCTTCTCACAGAAGGCACCTCTGTGGCCACCCTGCACTACCAAAGACCAGGCCATGCAGGACCAACAAAGCCTGTATCATCCATCTCCATGCTCTGTGTCTTAATAAACACTAGGGCCATTAGTCATTAGTTACTCATACAACCGGTCCCTGTGGTTTCAGCAGACATTGTGTCTCCTCCTGCTACTAAAGGTATGTATCAAGTGACCCCTGAGACAGAGCTCAGCCTTTGCCAGAGCTGCCAAACACCTCTCTGAACAGCCTTTTCTGGATGGAAGAAAAGATTGTGCCCCTTCCCTTCCACCTGAGAAAATTGCATCCCTCTGCCTACACAGTTACTTTAATAAACACTCTCATAGCTGAAACAACAAGGATTTGGAGAATGGTATCTGCCCAGGAATGTTCTCCAGCAGTGGAGTCTGGGATAGCCCTCACTCATGCTGTTAAACCTCTTTAACCTCTAAAACCAAGGTGGTTGCATCCAAACTGATTGTAGGGATAAGTTATTGGCTTGGGAGTGTGTGCTACCAAACTCAGCGTGAGAAGTGGGCTAGGGAGTGTACATGATGTTTCCACACCCAGGAACTTGTCCTGGGACTCTTTAATTTACTAGTACAGACACAGCTATGGATCTGATCAGAAATTTCAGAAGGCAATGGAAAATTTCCCATCTTACAGCATAAGTAGTGTTATTAGCATTTTCACCAAGATAGGAGATGCCCTCCACTGGAGATTTTCATGAATAGGTTAGATAAAATCACAGAAACACAGAATGGCTTGGGTTGGAAGGGACCTTAAAGCTTATCTTGTTCCATTCCCCTTCCACAGGCACAGACACCTTTCAGCAAACCAGGCTGCTCCAACCCCCGTCCAACCTGGCCTTGGATCTTTCCAGGGATGAGGCAACCACAGCTTCTCAAGGCAACCTGTGCCAGGGCCACAGCACGCTCACAGCCAATAATTTCTCCCTGATATCCCTTCTAACCCTGCCATCTGACAGTGGGATGCCATTCCCCCTTGTTCTGCCCCTCCAGGCCCTCGCTCAAAGCCCCTCTCTGGCTCTTGAAGCCCCTTTAGGCACTGCCAGGAGCTCTGAGGTCTCCCCAAAACCTTCTCCTGTCCAGCCTGAACACCCCCAGCTCTCCCAGCCTGTCTTCAGAACAAGGAGGAGTATGACTTTCCTGCCCTTTTGTATCTTGGTCCAGCCTTCCTGTGTGGACATCCCTCCCTAAATTATCTCTGCTGTATCTCTGAAAACCAGGCAGCAAGTCTCCAGTGCTGACTCATTCATCTCTATAGCTACTACAAATTCTCATTTGCTCCACATCCTTAGTACCTCCAGGGTTTGAGATGAATGACAGAACATTTGCAACAGGCGATTCATTAGTACTAGAGGCAGTCCAAAATTTTCCATTGAAACCTTTATTGTCTTGTTTCCTCTGCTAGGAAAGGAAGTTGGTGGGAGGGAAAAAATAATTGGTTTGGTAAAAAAAAATTAAATCTGGTTTCACAATATTACTTCTCTGGGGGAAATTAATTCTCTTAGTACTCATTTTGATATGTTACAAAGGGGGTAAATGGTTCCTCTCAGTTTTGTATCTTTTTTTTTTTAGGGAATAAAGCTAACAAAAGAAGCAGAATGCAAGACAAAGAAGAAGGGGGGAAAAACACCCAAGAAACACCTAATTCTGTTATTTTCCCATAATTTCCAGATAAAAATGGAAAGCATTCATTCATTCCTTCTTTTATTTTTGCCAAATGTGCTTTTAATTGTTTTACATCCACCAGCAAATGACACTGTGAGCATATTTTGTTGCTTGTTCTCTCTGATCCCAAGCCCCCAGTCAAGTCCAGCCTGCTCCATCCTTTGGTGCACCAGGGAGAAATGCTCTGTCCATCCCACCCAGAAGTTCAGGAGGAGAAATCCTCTCACCCATACAGACAAAGCCCTCACAGAATTGAACAAGAAACAGCTTCACCCACCACCAGCAGCTTTCTATGGGGCTTGTCACTGACCTGACTGAAGGATTTCCAGATCCTTGGTCCCTCAGGGTCCACAGGCCACCCTGAGAAGTAGGGTGTGGGGGAGTGTGAAGGAGATATAACCCGCCTTGGTTACCTATAAACTCATGTGCTAGGGAGGGAAACTGAGGCAAGAAGCCCCTCAGTGCTGGAACCATTGCACACCCAGTGAGAGCAGTGGGAATAAGTACATAAAAAAATCCCATATATAACTGAATAGTTAACAAATTAGAGTTAATAAATATATAAATATAAAAATATAAATAATGTAAATACAATTAATAAGATAAATAAATACTAGAAATACTGGAAATAAATTATATTTACTCTGTAGGATCCCTGGGCACAGGCAGTCTCTGGCAGACATCCACAGTCCTGCCACTCTGGCTTCACTGAAGGCTTCTTGCTCAAATGCTAATACAAACAAATCCCTCATCCCTCTGGCTGGCAGGAACCTCCATCTTCCATGGACACCACCACCAGGCACCACCTCTGCTCTGTACCTCTGTGTGACCTGGGGGGAGGTCACAGGCACGGGGACTCTGTGATATTCTAGGTACACAGAGGTTAAAAAAGAGAATTCTTCCCTTTAGCATGGACTTCCCCCGTGACCTTGGGCTGGTCGCTGACTCCATCCCATGCTCTCAGGTATTCCTCACATGGAAATAATACCCAGTGGGACAGAGTGAGCTTAAAAACTACTGCTGGGCTGCTCTTTGGTTTCATCAAGGAATTGTTTCCCAGCCTTGGAAGCACTGATTTGCAGCAGTGACAGAGGACTGTAAGGAAATCTCCCCCCCACCACTCTCTGCTGATGGGGAGCCTTCATCCATGCACATGGAACAAAAGCCCCGTGTGAGCCATCCCTGCTCCTCTCTAGGAAGAGGCCATTAGGAGGCAGTTTTTGGCTGCTGGGTGGCCTGTAAGGCTGCCCCAATAGGCTGTGAGTCTCCATCCTTGGAGATGTACAATATCCACCCAGCATGCCAGCAGCCAGGTTCTTGGCAGTAATTAGGATTTGGAGAATTTGGTTTTTTATAAGAATCCAAACAATAAACAACATTTAGAAGATGCCTAATTTGAACAGGCAATGAGAACAATTAGCCAAAACATCACTTATGCATTAATGAAGAGGCGCTTCTATGGCTGAGTGTCAGAGCAAACACTTCTGCAATATGCAGCAAGGAAGAAAAACATGGAAGTGGGAGGACACTTACCCAAGTGGAAAGAGAAGCCCTAAGCATTGTGAAAGCCGACAAGCAACACAAAGAAAGCTGAATCCTTCTAGTTCTTCTTAGCTTTAACATCCCTGCTGATCCAACCCCTTTCCTTGGGGAGGAATCCTAGCCCAGTGCCTTAGGAATTTGGTGGAGCAGACTGGAGGGATAGGAAAGCGAATAATTTGCATTTAAATATGCAAATAAGTCCAATTATCCTTTGTAGCAGTGAAAGAGAAGCAGCACATTGGCCCTCCAGTTCCAGGAGAGCTTTCTGCTTTAGCCCTGCTACCAAGGTGAGCAGACAAAAAGCTGAGTCTCAGTTCACAGCAGATGTAAGGGCTGTGTCACTCCCCAAGACTCCCTTCCCAACACTCTCCAACCCTGTAAAACAGAGCCCCCCAAAATCCCTAGCCACTTTCTTGTGTCTCAGCCAAGCACCACGTCACACCTGGATGCACCTGAGCCTCCAGCATTACCAGGGAGAGTTAAGAACTGATGCCAAATGACAGCAAAAATCAAGATCTCACTGCTTGAACTGTTTCCCACTCAGGGAGGGGGGAAAGCAGATGATTGTCAGCTTTGCTCTGTGGGACAGAGGAGGCAAGTCCCAGCTTCATCCTAAATCTGCATGAATGCATTACCTGCTTGATGGCCAGGTGTCACCTCTAATCTCCCCAAGAAGGAAAATAAATCATTCAGTGGCATAAACAGCTCAGCATTCACACAGCTATAGGGAAAAGCAAAACGGCTGCAATGACACTTTTTGTCACCACAGCTTTGCTCTATGCCACTTCCACCCAGGTCTCGGCAGTGGTGGGCTCTGCCAAAGAAAGTGCTGGAAAACACAACTGCAGCAAATCCTCCTTGCACACGTACATGCAGGGCAGCCACCCCATCCCTTGTTTTTGCATTCCCAACACACCGAACGCCCTGAGGCGGAGAGAAACAACAACAGCAGCTCACTGCAAGGAGCTTCACACTCCGAATCCCAAACAAGGTCTACTGCTGAAGTGAATTAAGGGCATCCGTTTCTACTTGGCTGGGGGGGGACAGAGGGATGTGTCATCCCCTGCTGCGCTGCATTAAAACATGGCAGCATCTGAAGGCTGCCCCACCCAAGCGGCCTAGGATGCGTGTCCCTCATCCTGGCGCATCCCCGGGATGCTTTGTCTTGAGCGTGGGCCAGCCTAAGATGCTTCCTGGGACTCTCCTGCGCCTGGGGCATCCCATTCGTGCCTGCCCCCCCCCCCCCGATGATACGGCCGGGTTGCCGGTCCTTTGGGTTGGCTGCAGCCTGACAGCCAGGGACGTGCTTGGGAAGGACCAGAGGTGACTTGCACATTCCACGGACGTGACCCCAAACATCGCCCCTACGGAAATCCAAGGTGGTGGGTGTCTTTGAATTTTGGAATGCACTGGAGGGAAGGGAACAAAAGACACTGCTGCCAAACCCGACAAACCGCCAACAAAAAGTGTCCATGTAATCACTACCTGCACAATACCTACTGCCCCCATCATCGATTCCCAGAGAGGTGGGGAATTTAAGGACACCCCCCGGGCAGGAAATCGGCAAGCCCCCCTGGAATGTTTCACCACAGCCTCACTCCCAGGGTGGGATGCTCCTCCAGGGAAGCGCACAGGGCGACTGGGTAAGAGCTGACGAGGGGCCGGCAGGTTGGGGATCTAGATGGATGAATTTGGGGACCGGGGATGTGTCTCCTCACCTGTAGGACGAGCTGACCCCCGCCGCCACCTCCTCTTTGATCTGCCTGTTGACAGCATCGGCAGCAGCCCGGCCTCTGCTCGGCTCCGCCGGCTGCCCGCCCGCCTCCTCCGCCTTCTTCCGACCCTTCTCTCGCCCATCCCCGGGCCGCACTGCTTTGGGATGCTCATCCTCCACCTCGGCGTGTTCCTCCTTCTTCTCGGGAGGGAGGTGCACCTTCCGCCGCTTCTCCTGAGCCGGTTTCTCCGGGGCAGCGCGGTCCAGGGCCAGGACGGGGGAAGGTCCCGGTTTGGGGATCCAGGGATGGTCGCCCCGCTTGGGGATAGGCCAGGCACGGAAATCCTTCTGGTACTGCGTCTCCTTCTCGAAGGGAGTGTCCGAGGGCTGGTACTCGCTCTTGGGCTTGCAGCTCGGCTCCGGCCGCTGCACCTTCCAAGGCTTGTAGTCGTGCCGCATGACCGAGTCGGCCGGGGGAGAGGCGTGCGGGGCCGGGCCGGGCCGGGCGGGGCCGGGAGCCGGCTCAGCTCCGCCGGCCCCCGCGGCCGCCTCGCCGCCGGGCTGGGTCTCGATGGGCGCCGCGGGGCGCGGCGGGGCCGCGGGGGCGGCAGGATGCTCGGTGGCCTCCGAGTACTTGGTGAAAACGAGCGGCACGGCGATGTCCGCCTTGTCCAGCTGGTTCCAGAAGCGGGCGATGCAGCAGGCGCGGGTGATGCAGGGCCACGCCATGGCGGCCCCGCGCCGGGAGCGACCGCTCCGCGCTCCGAGCCCCGCTCCGCTCGCCGCCCCAGCGCCGCGCTCCGCCCGCACCGGGGCGGGAGCCGGGCGGGGCTTGCACGCACACGGGCACGGACACGGCACGGACACGGACACGGGAAAGGCACGGACACACCCGCACCTACACACGCGTGTGATGCACGGCTATGGGCGTGCCCACGCCCGCACATCCATGCATTCATTACACACGCGTGTTGTGGAAAATGTGTATTTCATGATCGGCTTTCCGCAAGTATTAAAATGAATATTGTATGTGTATGTTAGAAAGTTATGCTGTATTAATTTTCGTAAATACAGTTTTAGGTTATAACATAATGTTAAAATAGAAACGATGCTATGCAAGATACTTGTTTAAGAAAGGACTCGCACCAGATAGGAGCCACAGGACACCTAAATCTTTCAGAGAAAGGGAATTTATTGCTCCCTTATCAGCACAAAACTAACTTCTTCCCACCTCGCTCAGACGGCATGAGGATTAAGAGGAAGAAGTTGACAGTGACCAGACAGAATCCTGTGTTTTAATGGAATTTATGCATCATGTATGAGGTGTATGAATATGCAACAGGCGATTGTTTTTAAGGGTTAATCCTCTGTTAACGGGGTCCTTTTTTCGGGCTTGTGCTGCCCAGAAAAAGGTACCCAGACGTCCATATCTCTTTGTTTTTATTGTCTCATATTGTCCTAATCTCAAATGTTCAAATTTTATTATTCTAATTTTATTACTATTTTTATAACCATTTTATTACTATTAAACTTTTAAAATTTCAAAAACAAGTGATTGGCGTTTTTCACACGTGTGATACACGGCTGTGGGCGTGCCCACAGCTGCACAGCCACAGAGCTCACACATTTGTGAGACTTGGCTGTGTGTGTGCACAGACCTGCACAGCCACACACACTTGCAAACACATGTGAAACACACCCATACAAGTGTGCACACACGTGCTTGGTCACAGGCCTGCACACACATGTGCAAGGCACTTGTGTGTGCACACACATGCTCGCATACAAGGTCACAGAAACCTGCACATACAGTTTTTGAAAAGCCCGTGTGTGTGTGCGCACAGCTGCACTGCCACAGACCTCCACAGCTGCACACACATGAGGGGACACACCCTTGTGGCCCATGTGTGCACAGACCTGCACACTTCATACACACCTGGACAGGCACACCTGCACAATCACACACCTGCACACACACATGCCAAACAGAAAAACCCAACAAACACTCCTCACACACCTGTGCACATATGGGCCAGTCATATACATGCATGTGTGGACACACCTGCACAATTGATCACACACATCCACACATATGTGCAAGGCGCCCGTGTGTACATACGTGGTCACACACACACCTGCACGCATACATAAGAGACGCATGTGTTTGTGTGCACACATCTGCACAGTCACACACAGCTGCACACACGTGGAGACATGCCCATGTATGTGTGCGTGTAGCTGCAAGGACACACACCAGAGCACAAACCTGCAAGAAATGCACATGCATGTGTGCAGACACACAAATGCTTGGTCACATGCCTGCACACATATGTGCAAGGTGCCCATGTGTTCATGCACGTGCATGCATGGTCACGCACACCTGCACGCACTCATGCACAGGAATGCAAACACACATGCAAGACACTCTTGTGTGCACACACCTGCACAGGCATATGGGCACATGCACACACATGTCAACTGCACGCAGACACGTGGACACGCAAAACCACACAAATCACATTCACACATGCAGGTTCTCATGTAAGTGTAGATGCAGTGCACACTGACATTTGTACACACAGATGTGCACACGTGTGTACACACACATGACTGTACACACATGCAAGAACATCCAAACGCATGTATACTCAAAACTGTACACATGTACAGAATTCACAAAATTCACAGAATTCACAGGATGACATGGTTGGAAGGGACCTTCAGGATCATCAAGTCCAGCCCATGCCCCAACACCTCAACTAAACCATGGCATCGAGTGCCACATCCAGTCTTTTCTAAACACATCCAGGGATGGTGACTCCGCCACTTCCCCAGGCAGGCCATTCCGGTACTTTATCACTCCTTCCATGAAAAACTTTTTCCTAATATCCAACCTACATTTCCCTTCCCTGCACTCAGCCCTGTACACACATGCACAAACATGCACATGAACAGCTGAAAATGCACCCCCGTGCTCATACATGCACACCTGCATTCACATGTGCAAGCACACACATGCACACACAGACATAAATATGAACATGCACACATATATGAACACACACACAGCTGGACATGTCTGTCCACTCATGTGCCCATGCTGCACATGCACATTTGTATGCACAAGCACATTCCTATGTGCACGTGCATGAACACATATGCACATACACACAGATGTGCACATACATGTCCAGTCTCACAAATGTGCATGTGCTGTAGACATGCATGTGAACACGTGAACAGATGCACCCATGAGCAGACAGACACAGAGACAACATGTGTGTGCTCCCTTGTGCATGCACTCATGCACAGATGCTTGCTCACATGTGTGCACATATGGGAGCTGCCCATCTGTGTGCACACGTATGTGCACACACACACATTTATTATTTTAATTTTTTATTATTATTATATAATTTTATTATTTTATTATTTCCTTTTGCCTCTTTTGCAGTTGCAAACCCAAACCAAAATACCACCTCCTGCTGGCAGCTTCTTCTGAAATCTGATTCCCGGGCTGGGTTCACAACCCCAAATCCCACCCTCCTTTCTAGCTTTGCCTCCACCTTCACCCCATCCATCATGCCAGCCCTCCAACCCTTCCGTCATCCCTCTGTTTCTCCATCCTGCCATCAGTCCCTCTACCCCTCCCTCACTCCATTCCTCCCTCTGCTTCTCCATCACTTCATCCCTCCATCACTCTATTTCTCCATACCTCCATTTTTCCATTCATCCCTCCATTCCTCTCCATCCCTTCATCCCTCCATCCCACTCTCCCACTGTCCCTCCATCACTCCCTCAACCCCTCCATTCTTCTCTGCATCTTTGTCTTTATTCCCTGGTGCCAATAAAGTCCATTTGCACCCAAATCACATCCACACTTGAAGCCCTCCAGTCTTTGTCAGCCTTGCAGCACTGCCAGCATTTCCACTGGGAGCAGAACTCAAATAAAACCAGTGAAATCCACACACCCAAATGCTGAATTACAAAGAGAAAAAGCAATTCCCACTCATCAGTGACTGCAGCTGCTGGGAGTGCAGTGAAAAGCAGGATTATCCCTGTGGGAATTGTTTCTCTACTATAATGCTTTGTATTCCCTTATTGATTCTTAGGGCCTGGGGATTTTGGGCTTGGGTTTGGTGTTTTTTCTTTGCTTGTCTTTGCCTGGAATGGCTTAATTTTATTCTTACCTGTAGGCAAACTGTGGAAACTCATTTGATGGATGGTATTGGAGCACTCAGTGCTGGGGGTGGATGGCTCGAAAAGCTGCCTTTGGAAAGAGAATAAATAAATATCAACTAGAGGTGTCTTTACACAGACATTACTTTGTCTTCCAGAACTATATCATTCTCACTATTACATCCAGTGCAATTAAAAGTGAGGATTGCAGTTAAAGATTTAGGAAGCTCCTCAGTATTTCCCAAGCTGGGACCCAAGCCATAGTGCTCTGAGGCATCAATGCACTGTGCATCACCTCTGTAAGTGTGTGGTGTACTCTGTACATCCATGATAGATGTGCTCATCACTGCTTAGGCTGGGCTTTGAAACAGAATCACAGAATAATTAAGCTTGGAAAAGTCCCCTAAGATCACTGAGTCCAACCATTCCATCAGCACTACCAAGACCACCACTAAACATGTCTGTGAAAAACACGCTCACTCCCCTGTGAAAATTTAAAAAGTTTAATAAAGGACAACAGGAGACAAGGACCACAGAGCAAAGGTTATTCCAGCCAGGTGCATCTTGGCACTCAGCCAAAACCACACCGTTATCTTTGGAGAAACCCCTTAAATACCTTTTCCCTTACATCAGCCTCTTGCATATTCATAGACCCTTATGCATAATAAACTTTTCCCCAAACTAGTTTACATATTTTTACATGGCCCCTCCTTGGATCCATCTTTTTAGAGCATGATATTCCTTGGTTGTGATTTTGGTCCATTTTTATCATCCTCTTAAGTTTTGGGCCTTGGTCCACACTGTCTTCAGGCAGTGAGTGCTGATAGTTGGCATGTCTGTAGCAGGTGTCCTCATCCTGTGTTCACTGGATGTTATCCCATCCAAGCAGGCATTTTAACACAAGCATAGCTATTTCATTACTATGTCTAAGCTTAATTAACAACAGAAATAAAAAACTATATCTTTACAACAAAGTTACTTCAACATTACACATATAAAATCCATTTTAATATTTGTGAAAAACCAATATTATAATATGCATCTATAACATGTCCCAAATGCCACATCTACATGGCTTTTAAATCCCTTCAGGGATAGAGACTTCACCACTGCCTTGTGCAGTCTTTGCCACGGCTTAACAATCCTGTCCATGAAGAATATCCAGCCTAAACCTCTCCTTGTGCAACTTGAGAGCATTTCCTCTTGTCCTGTTGCTTGTTACCTGGGGGCAGAGCCCAACCTCCACCTGGCTCCAGCCTCCCTCCAAGGAGTTATTATGAATGGAGATGAGCTTAGACAAGTCCTGCCTTTGACTCAGATTTCTGGCACTGCTCTGTTCGGGGCAGCCTGCACCCAGATTGCTCTTGTTCGAAAGTTCTTAATAATGGCTGAGTAGGTCTATTACAAAGTGAATTATTTATTGAATAGACACAAAATTAACAGACATAAGACTTTGAACAGACTACTTACTACACAGGAGAAAACAAAACACTCCTAGTAAATAAAATACAGTGCACAATAAAAAGGTGCCTATATTACAGCTGGCTAAGAAATAGTATAGATTAGGATTCAATGTAACTTACCAACAAATTGATGATGGAGTACACATAGAATTCTTTCACTCAGTTTTCGGGAAAGTATCCACAGAATTTGCATCTAAATTCTGGGGAGAAGTCCTACACATTTCCAAGGTGTGTGTAGGAGGTCTGCAAGGAAGATGTGCAATCAAAGTATTGCAAAAGGATCAAGATTTCTGACTGGTGAAGTTCAAGATTGTGTTCATTTTTAAATAGTCTCAATAATTTCATTTATCTTAAAGCTGCCATGGTGATTTTTGAGAGTGTGAACCCAGTCTTGCTCTGCGAACTGCTGCCCACAGAGGCCCTGCACTTTCCTGCAGAAAACCTTTCAAATTGTGTTGGAAAGGATAAAGGTCTGACAAGACAGTTTCACAGATCTGTATGTTTGACAGAAAGATTTTTGAATGTAAAATCTGAAGAAGGAATATAAATAAAGCAATTTTTGACATACAGAAAAAGAATTGCTGAGCCAGTTTTACTGGATAACTAAGAAGGCAAAGGGTATGTTAGTTAGAAGGGGTTTTTATGGCTTATAGCAAAGGATAAACCCACCTCAAACAAAAAGATGTTTTAACCAAGCAGAAAGATTCCACAGGCAAACAAGTCTGCTGATGTTGCAAGTAAAAAAAAAAAGTCTCAGAATTTTCCATTGCAAGAAAACTGAAACACAACTTCTAGCTTAAACTGTAACATACTAACTTTCAGTGATTGGAAAATAGTAACATGAATATGGTAATTATAGTAGTTATGATAGGCTATAGTAAAAGTTAAGGTACAGATTGGCTCTTCTGTATTAAGATGCTCAGCAAAGAAAAGTATATAATGCATTGCAACCAAAATTAAAGGGTCTCCAGGCCTGTCTGACAGCTGGAGCTGACAGCTGTAGGCGCAGGCTCTGTCACCCACGACCTTGGACTGCTGTAACATCTTGAATGTAATAAACTGCATTTGGAAGAGCTGCCTGGAGTCCTGCATCTCTCATTCAGGCCCTTACTAATGGTGCCCACATTTTAGTTGGCAAAGTCAGATTTATTAGCAGTAAGAGACCTCCTGGTGAACTCAGAAGGAAGCGGCCACAAGGATCAGGCACCTGGAAGGAAGGTGACCGGGGCCCAGACAGGAATTGCTGCTGGACAATACCCAGATTGGAGCCTCAATGTGCAACACTTGCTGCATAGCTGGACAGCAGGTGAGCACAGGGAATAATGGGGCAGAATAGGTCTGTCACTTGGAGAGATGTGTATCAGCATTTAAAATCTTTGTGTGAGAATGTATATTTTATGACTGGCTTTTTGCAAATATTAAAATGAATATTATACGTGTTATGTTAGGAAGTTATGCTGTATTAATTTTCTTAGGTAGTGTGTTAAATATAGTCTCCGGTTATAACATAATGTTAAAATAGAAACTATGCTATGTAGGATACTTATTTTAAAGAGAGGACTCGCACCAAGATAGCAGCCACAGGACACCTAAATCTTTCAGAGAAAGAAAGAGAATTTATTGCTCCACTATCAGAAGAAACTAACTTCTTCCCACCTTGCTCAGCCCTGAAGACACCGATAGGATTAGGAGGAAGAAGTTGACACTGACCAGACAGAATCCTTTTTTGAATGGAATTTATGCATCATGTATGAGGTGTATGAATATGCAACAGGCGATTGTTTTTAAGGGTTAATCCTCTGTTAACGTGTGTCCTTTTGCGGGCTTATTTTGCCAGAAAGAGTTACCTGGACCGTGTGTAACTCTTTGTTCTTATTGTCTCATATTGTCCTAATCCAAATTGTCCAAATTTTTATTACTCTAATTATATTGCTATTTTTATAACCATTTTATTACTGGTAAACTTTTAATATTTTAAAAACAAGTGATTGGTTACACATTTGGTTAAATCCAGCCCAAGTAAATCACAAACAACAACAAAAAAAAAACCAAAAAACCCCAAAAACAACAAAAGAAAAAAAACCCAAAAAACAAAACAAACAAAAAAACCCCAAAAACAAACAAACAAACAAACAAACAAAAAAAACAAACAAAAAAAACCCAACTTGAAAATCTTCTAGCATGCACTGAGATCAACTTCCCAAATGCCGATCCCACGGCTGTCTATACCATAGACTACTGGGACTCCGTAGGGTCAAATTACACGATGCTATTTCTAAAAAAACCCGAAAAAAAACCCCAGATTTGTTTCAAAATGGCCCCAGGGACTCCCCAGTGCCTAGAGGAGAGCTTTCAACCCAAAAAGAAATGCCGAGCCCCGGTAATCACCCGGTGCTGCTTCCCGGTTCGGAAGAATCCCCGCAGGGATGGGATTTCCAGCAGCCCGGCAGTCTCGGAGCAGGGAATCCCATGCCCCCTCAGGAGATTAAAGAACGGGTTTTACACAAGAGCAGCCTCCACAGCCCGGTGCCTGTCCCTGTGCGGCGGGGCTGGCGTGGGCTCCATGGCCCGGGTGCCCAGTGCCGGCCGTGGCTTGGGCTCCGTGACCCACCGGGCGCTGCCCGCCATCGAGGCACCCAAGGAGGCTGAGAAGGACCAAGACGAAGGCCAGAAATTGACTCCACAGGGACCTGCACCTCATGGCCAAGCAAGCCGCCACCACCACCAAGAGCCACTGAGGGAGCCAAATAGTCATGCCTCAGATCTCCGACTCTTGAAGCTAGCAAGGCTTTAGAGAAAATTACCGATGCTCTGCAAAATAGACAAACACTTTGCTTGATAATCCACATTAATTGTTCCAGATAAACCTTTCTTCTTTGCAGTTTTAGGAGAAACGCTGAGACTGTATGGCTTCATTTTTCATGGAACTCCTCTCAAAATGATCACTTGTTGATAATTGAATGGGTTTTTCTGGCTTCCAGGTCATCAAAGACAATCTTCACATCTTTAGAGATTATTTCTCAAATTATCATCAAAGACAGGGCAAGGCTTCTTTCTATAGCAGGTCACAAATTTGCAATAATCTATTTACCTATGATTAAATCCTATTTTGATTGGGCAATGCAAAAGTCAGAAGATTTGCTGTATGCCTTGTTAGATTTTCCAGGTGTTTGCTCCATTCATTACCCAGCACACAAACTGATCAGAGCTATATTATGCTACAAAGAGAAACCTCTTATCAGTGAAGAACCTTTAGATGCAGTTACTCTCTTCACTGATGGGTCAGGACTAATACACAATTCAGTAGTTACATGGAAAAATAAAAATACTACATCCTGGGAACAAGATGTTCAAAAAGTCAAAGGTTCTTCTCGGATTGTTGAATTGGCAGCAGTTGTAAGAGCATTTCAGCTCTTTCCAAAACCTTTTAACTAATCACTGATTCAGCATATGTTCCTAACATTGCTAAGAGAATTGAAGGGTCTGTTTTAAAAGATGCTGGCAACAACAAATTGTGTGTTTGGCTTACTGGTGTTTATCAAATTTTGTTATAGAGAACTAATCCTTACTTTGTTGCTCACATTAGAGCTCACTCTGGTCTCCCAGGATTTATGGCAGAAGGGAATGCACGAGCTGATGCATTGGCATCAGTAGCGTGTGATGAGGGAACAGAAGGAGACACTGAAGATTCCACTTTGGTGCTTTCTGCAGCTACCTTACCTAACATTGCTGAACAAGCTAAATTGAGTCATGCCTTTTTACACCAAAATGCACAGGCACTCAGGCGAGATATTCACATTTCCCTAGAGCAAGCACCAGCTTGTCCAACCTATCCCTTCTACAGGAGTCACCAAACCAAGAGGGTTGGAAAGTTTGCAGAAATGGCAAACAGATGTCATAAAGTACCCTTCTTTTGGGCAACTTAAAAATATCCATGTCTCTATTGACACACTTTCAAATGCAGTTTTTGCTTCTGTACATACAGGAGAAACAGCTAAGCAGGAGCATTGGTTTGTGAGATAAAGAAAACTGTTCCACCTGGTTTTAACAGGTGGCCCAATTAACAGAAGAAACTGCCCCAGTCTAACAGATGGCAATAGAATACACAACCCCCGCCACATCCTGCATTTGCAACCGAAGACAATCCTCATTCAGGAATCAACTATGGAAAAGCATCATCAAGTAAAATCCATTAGCTCTAATCAGCGGAATTGATGTGCTGGCTGCAAACATCTCTTGAGAGAGGATGAGAGTAAAATTAAAAAAAAACCAAACAAACTGTTTTTAGATTACAGACACCATACCAGGAAGGAGGAATTCCTTCTCCAGCCTCCTCTGGGAAAAGGATGTGGCCAAGTGTGATGCCACGTTGTAGGACAGGGGGTGGCCAAAGACATATGTGTCATATAGCATCAGACTGCATCAATCTGGGGCACAATTCTACCAAAAAGGTTATTATCAGGAAGAAATTCCTCCCTCTGAGAGTGGTGAGGCACTGGCACAGATTCCCCAGAGAAGCTGTGACTAATCCATCCCTGGAAGTATTGGACAGGGCTTGGAACAAACCAGTCTAGTGGAAGGGGTCCTTGCCTGTGGCAGGAAGTGGAACAGGATGATCTTCAAGGTCTCTGTCAACCCAAACCAGTCTGTGATTGTATGATTATGCTAAAGGCACCATGGTGTGGTACAAACCAGAGCAAGACCAGCATTCTGCAGCCCCCAAAATCACCACCGACTTTGAGCAGAGCCCCAAGCAGTGGTTCCTTGTCAAGCACCCCCTGTGCAATGATAACCAGCATGTCTTGGAAGCTGACTAAAGAGGTACCTGACAAACCTCCTTCTCCTGGCATCCTCACCTGAAGCCAGGACACCTTTCAGTCAAACTTAAGCTATTGGAGACCATCCAGGGACATTTTTGATAGTTTCTCCTGCACTTTCTGATGGCATGGAGAGCAAGATGACTGGCAATGACGATGGGAGCAGATGTTTCTATCTCTGCAGGATCTGATGACAAAGGTGGACTGGCTTCTTTTCTCAGACCACCAGCTGACATCTCATCACATGCTGTCTGTCCACATTCTCCCCCACACCCTGTACACACATATCCACCACTTCTTTTAGGAAATAATGCTATGGCATTGTGAGAACAGCATGGCAAAGCTCAGGGCAAAACCTCATAGGAGTGGACCGTGGGTTTATTCAGAGAAAACACACCCTACAGTGGTAGCCATCACAAAGGTAGGCACCTAACTCCTTGTTAATCACTGACAGGAGTCAGGGGAAGGGAATGGCAGCTCATCCCATTGCTCCCAGGAGATCACTGACAAAAGCTGGAATGAAGTGAAAATGAAGCAAAAAATCAGCTAGGAGCCCCACATCTTCTTAGGAGCCTTTTTCCTGAATTACAGGAATGGAGATGCCCTGGGCTAAAGGTAGGTGAGACTCCATCTCCAAAGCCAGATCCGGACCACACTTGCAGCTCCCTCTGTGGAGAGTGTTCAGCTCCACACTACCCCAGTAGATGCAGGAAAGCTCCATTGACTCTGGCTCCCCCAGGCCCTCCCTCTGCTTTGCAGGAGATGTCCTGGCACCAATCGCTCCCATCCCTAACATCTATCACCAGGGGCAAGAGAATATGACAGCACTGCAGGTGACAACCTAAAGGGGAGTTTTAGTGGCCTCTCACATCTTAAATCATTTTGTGATCATGCACAGCTTCTGCCTGGTGGGTTCACAAGGTTCAGCCTGGGGTGTTCTCGTTTTCCTTGCCAAATGTGCTTATGATTCATGTATGTTGTGAGAGTGTTTTGAGGCCAAATGGTACAGGAGCCAAAACAAATCCATATCAGAGTGCTGCATAAAGAAAATAATTGAAATGCATGAAAAGAAAGTTTGACCAATAAATCAAGTGCTCTAAAAGACATCCAATTCTTTAATGGAAATCACTGGCATAACACAGCCAGAATAAGAAGAAGTTATTTTGTAACAGGTTGAAGGGGGAGTAAATTTTGAAAGAATTTGCATTAAAAAAAACCCATACCAAAAAACCCACCAGACAGGAGTGAGCTTCTCTCACACCCATGCCCTCACTCAGAGCTGAAGAGGGACAATGACCAAGCTTGGTGAAATGGTATCACATAGGTTTGGGGTGGTAGAAAGGAGGGGAATTTCCCAAGGGAGGAACACTTATTACTGAAGAAGTGATGTGTCAGAAAAGAATGGGACTTAGATAATCCAGTGTGCAACTACCACGATGGTACGTTCAGTTTCCTTCTGATAATTCTTGCCACTGGAGTTTTAATTAGCTCTAGGAGTACATATGAATGGCTGAGAGGCTTTAGGGTAAATAAAAGGGGATTATCTATGACTGGAAGAGAGGAGCAGTGATCTGAAGAGTGCTTATAGCTCTTCTGCTGGAGCACTAAGTTCCATAGGGTCTAGATGTGATGGGGCTTCAACAAGGAACTCCACAGGTCCACTTCATGGCCAGCTCCTCCTGCCAGCCATGCAGTATCCTGGCATCCTCTATGAACCACTGCATTGTTCCTTGCATTTCTTCCTGCAGATCCTCTGTGTTAGGCTTTCCCAACCCTGATCCTGGATCCTGGCCAGTGTCCATGTGCAACCTGTGAAGTCTCACCAAGACTTGGTGACTTGAAAAACCCACAGTTCCATGACTCTGGGCTTACAGGTTCCTGCTCATACTCTGAGAAGGGCATTGCTCCACTGAGTAACAATCACCACTGGCAGAGGTATTACAGAAGATGGATTACTGAGAGATTAAAGGAACTTAATTTTCCCAAACTAAATGCAAGCCGTAGGAGATTGAACAAATTACTGTATTTAACTGAAAAGGGAAAAGCCAAGGGGTATGTAGTTGGATCTTTGTCATGGCCCATACGTGTGCAAATGCCTGAGTGGGTTAGGAAGCAAGACTGATTAAGGTATCAGGAAATAAGATACAGAGATCAGAGCTCAGCGTTTGGGCACGTCTGAATGGTTAGCGAGTTCAGAGACACAGCTAGTCCTCCCTAAGTATTTCTTTTTCTCTCCTTAATTAAAAAAGTAGAAAGACAAAAAGCAAATTACATAACCACAGCAAAGTAGGACATAAATATTTATTACCTAGCTGAGCATTGTTTAACTCCTTGGTCAGGTCTTCCAAGCACCTGACTTGCTCATAAATCCAGAGGATGAGGCTTCCTGGTCATAATAAGCCACAAGCAAAGACCTGTGACTCTCTGCAATAGTACTGCTTTGGAATTAAGCAATACAACTGCTCTAGGGCTTAGCCTGAAATTTCTGGGGGCAGAAAATGCTTCCCACATGTCTGGGTGTCCCCAGGGCACAGGTGCGTCTTTTTTAACTAGTGAAAATCAAGAGTTCCTTGGCATGGCTAGTCTCCAGAAAGAACAAGAGTGCTGGACAGAAAACACATTGAAACATCATCACCAGAGATGTCCCTGCAGCGACTTTTCACAGAGTCATAGAATTGTTACAGTTGGAAAAGTCCTCTGAGACCATTAATTCTGACCATTCCCTCAGCATGCCAAGCCTAACAAGTGCCACATATGTGTTAAATTCTGCCAGGGGACTCCACCACTGCCCTGGGCAGCGTGTTCCAGGGCTTGAAAACTGTTTTAGCGAAGGAATTTTCCCTAATAACCAACGTAACCCCTTCTTGGTCCCACCACCCACCACCCACCTCTCTGACAATGCTGGTGTTACACAGTCCAGGAAGACCAGGAGGGCCCACAGATCTCCTCACAGAATTTTGGAAATCACTGATGGTTTCTCAACAGGAAACATCCTGTCTCCAGGTAACAGTGCTGAAAGAATTAAAAACCTCTTTTACTTTCTTGACGCAGTCAGGCTGCTGACATTTGCAGTAGAAAAGGATGGGGAGAGATTTGAGTGAAATCTAAACCAGTTTTAGCTCAATTAAAGCAACCAATGCCTTTAGGAAGAGATCTCTTGGGGTTTCACCAGGGCCCTGTTATCCTAATGATTTGGGGAAACTGAGTCTAACAGGTCCCTCGTAGCCCAGCATCTTCCTAGGCCTGACAAAGGGGAGGGATTATTTTCCTGCTAACATCTCTGATTTGCTTCTGCCAAAGGTTGCTTTTAGTTTTATTCTGTAATTCTTGGCTGCAGTGACCTAGGGATTTGAAATGCCCCTTAGACATGTGAGTGAAGCCTTTGTACATGGCCAGCGCTTTCACAGCGCTCATTGTTCAGTGCAATCTGTTCACAGTATTATTCTGTATCCTGGTTACAATGAGACCTTTGGTTTTCCCAGCCCTCCGATGAGATGATTTTCTTACTTACCTGAGGAGCTTGTCAGTTCCTTGAGGATTTTTTTCCCCCAAATTTCTAATTTTTTTCCCCACATAGTCAATTGCATCTCTTTGCACGTGACAAGGCAGAGACTCAGACTGCACACATGCTTGGAGATACAAATGCAAATCAGGAGTAGTATTTCCCTTCTTTATACCTGTATAAATGTGTGCAACGATGCACATATGCGCCATCCATCCACCATCCATCCATGTCTTGGCTCATGCACCCTGTGCTCGGCAGTGAAACACCCTTGTGTTGTCTCCCCACCTCCTTGGCTGAGACTGAAACCCATCCACATCACATCACTTGTGAACAAAAGTGACCTGCCTGTGCTCATCCCTTCTGCTTGTCCCTTCCTGCTGTGCACAGAGTGATTTGCAGGGGAAGAGGGAAAATAAAACTGGTTTACAAGCATGAATGCCTCATTGTCTCTGCCAATATCCAAATATTGTAAAAATCTTAAAGAGACAGGATCTTTTGAAAGCAGGATTGGGTCCTGAATGGAGTTTACTTTCCAGATTTGGGTGGAAGAAGCATGAAATTATCACCAACTAACAACGTTGTGAGTCATGATGGTATAAAGTCCATGACACCTCCCTCTCCTCCCTGTATGGAATGGTGCTGTGTGCAGCCACCACTGTGACTGCAAGTTGCATAATCCCTTCTACTGTAGCACTGGGTAGATATTGACGGGCGACTTTGCACTTTGCATTCACCACTTGCTTCCTTCTCCTTGCGAGACGTGCATGCAGAGCCCAAGATGAAAGTTGAGTTTGCTCCGCTGTCTGTGCCACTTCAGAGAAGGCTTCAGACAGCATCAGTGGTTCAATGGGTCTTCAGCTTCCTAGGTCTAGGTAAGAGACATCTCTTTTTCCTTTTTCTGAGAAGCGGGAGAAGCTTTCCATAGAATTGCAGTATGGTTTGGGTTGGAAGGGACCTTAAAGATCATCCAGTCACAATCCCCTACATTTTTATGCATTTCAATTATTTTCTTTATGCAGCACTCTGATATGGATTTGTTTTGGCTCCTGTCCCATTTGGCCTCAAAACACTCTCACAACATACATGAATCATAAGCACATTTGGCAAGGAAAACGAGAACACCCCAGGCTGAACCTTGTGAACCCACCAGGCAGAAGCTGTGCATGATCACAAAATGATTTAAGATGTGAGAGGCCACTAAAACTCCCCTTTAGGTTGTCACCTGCAGTGCTGTCATATTCTCTTGCCCCTGGTGATAGATGTTAGGGATGGGAGCGATTGGTGCCAGGACATCTCCTGCAAAGCAGAGGGAGGGCCTGGGGGAGCCAGAGTCAATGGAGCTTTCCTGCATCTACTGGGGTAGTGTGGAGCTGAACACTCTCCACAGAGGGAGCTGCAAGTGTGGTCCGGATCTGGCTTTGGAGATGGAGTCTCACCTACCTTTAGCCCAGGGCATCTCCATTCCTGTAATTCAGGAAAAAGGCTCCTAAGAAGATGTGGGGCTCCTAGCTGATTTTTTGCTTCATTTTCACTTCATTCCAGCTTTTGTCAGTGATCTCCTGGGAGCAATGGGATGAGCTGCCATTCCCTTCCCCTGACTCCTGTCAGTGATTAACAAGGAGTTAGGTGCCTACCTTTGTGATGGCTACCACTGTAGGGTGTGTTTTCCCTGAATAAACCCACGGTCCACTCCGTCCACTCCTATGAGGTCTTGCCCTGAGCTTTGCCATGCTGTTCTCACAATGCCATAGCATTATTTCCTAAAAGAAGTGGTGGATATGTGTGTACAGGGTGTGGGGGAGAATGTGGACAGACAGCATGTGATGAGATATCAGCTGGTGGTCTGAGAAAAGAAGCCAGTCCACCTTTGTCATCAGATCCTGCAGAGATAGAAACATCTGCTCCCCTCGTCATTGCCAGTCATCTTGCTCTTCATGCCATCAGAAAGTGCAGGAGAAACTATCAAAAATGTCCCTGGATAGTCTTCAATAGCTTAAGTTTGACTGAAAGGTGTCCTGGCTTCACGTGGGGATGCCAGGAGAAGGAGGTTTGTCACGTACCTCATTAATCAGCTTCCAAGACATGCTTATCATGGCATGGTTATCATTACACAGGGGGTGCTTGACAAGGAACCACTGCTTGGGGCTCTGCTCAAAGTCAGTGGTGATTTTGGGGGCTGCAGAATGCTGGTCTTGCTCTGGTTTGTACCACACCATGGTGCCTTTAGCATAATCATACAATCACAGCCTGGTTTGGGTTGACAGAGACCTTGAAGATCATCCTGTTCCACCTCCTGCCACGGGCAAATACCCCTTCCACTAGACTGGTTTGCTCCAAGCCCTGTCCACCATGGCCTGGAACAGGGCCCCAGGGATGGGGCAGCCACAGCTTCTTTGAGAAATCTGTGCCAGTGTTTTTGGCTTCTTCTCACCACCTGATCAGAGCAGGATGGCACTAAGTGTATGGCTGATTACCTGTGCATGGGAATATTTACAGGTCTTATGCAGCATCTAAACTGGACTGGGGTTTTCTGCTTCTGTTGCTCTTTAGGTTTAGAGTTTTCATGTTTTAAGCTGTTGCTCTGCTTGGTGTTAGGAATGAGAAGTAGAATTACCATGCTTGAGGAATGGTACCTTAGTAGGAGTATTGGTGACTCTGCTTTTGTAGCCCTGGGAACAGACACTTCACTTTTTACAAATGCCCCTGCACATTCCAGAAGGTCATTTTTCCAAGAAAACCCAAACAGTTTGAGGAAAAGACACATTAGCAAACTGAGATGCAGACAAAGTCACTGCTTGGTGCAGGGCATCAGGTGCTGATGGAAATGACACACATGCTGTTTTGGATAGATTGCATAGGGAAATGATGATGGGAGATACAGAGGCACCTACTCAGGGAGTGCTAACTGCCTGGGGACATTTACAGCCCATCACGCTGGAAGGTGACATCGCAGGGTTTCCTAGTTTTATGGAAATAAAATATCAGAGGTAGGTTATCAGTGTAAAATGTCTGGGGCCATTTACAGCCTATCAGCAGCCAAGCTGAAAGGTAACATCAGAGAGCTCCCCATTGTTAGGCCAGTTGTGAATCTCAGATGGGATGTGTGTAAAGCTCCTCCTTTGCTGTGGCAAGACAGTTGCTGGCTAGCCCAGCAGATCTCTGTTTGTATCTGTGTTCTGATACACAAACATCTCCAGAACTATACCTGCACAGAAAGCACAGGCTGTGCTTCAGACTCCCACTCAGTTTCTGGGATGGACCCTTCCAAAATCTGCTGCAGACCTGAGCCTGGATGGCCGCCTTTGCACCAGTATCTGATGGACTGGAGGACTGTGCAATACTGGTCCAGACAGGGTAGTGCTTTACATGTTTTTTGGTGTAGGATTGGCTCATGCTAAGTATCAGGAAAATTACTACACAAACACCAGAGGTTTATGTCCAAAAAGGACACAGAGGAGTCCTGTAACTTTATTCAAATAAAGGGAGAAGCCATGGGGGATTTCCCGGTGTCTCTCAAAATTTTAGAGGACACAGCCTCCTTTTTATCCTGATTTCCTGGGCACATTTCCCTCTCGCTTTCCCCATTGGTTGAGGTACTTGAGAGGTACAGACTTCCTGAAATGCCTAATACCTAAGACACCCTTCTAATGTATTCTCCCCCAGCCCTTTTTTTTCTGTGTGTCAATCAGTGGAATTCCTATGGAATTTACGGTTGTTCCCATTGTTTCTTTCATCTCTCAGTATCCAGTTTTCTTTATCAGCAGACGAACAGTTTATTTGTGAAGACAAATATCATTCCAATTATCAATCAGTGGAATCTTTCCCATTGTTTCTTTTAGCTCTCTCAGTGCTAGTTTGATCTACTAGCAGAATCACCATTTCTTTGTGAAGACAAATCCCTCATTCCTTTCATAAGTATTACTCTTCTGAACTACAACTTATCCCACTTTGTGTAATACAAGAGGCCAGGGGCCATTCCTGGTCACCAGGATGGATTAAGCTACCTTTTTTTTGGAAGAGAAGCACCAAACAGCCATTCTTGGTGCTATTGTGTACTTGTGTTATAAACCCTGAGGAGTCTCCCTGGGCAGAAGAGGTTCCACCTGTGATCAATATTCTAGTGAAGAAGAGATCCCACATGTGAACAACCTTCTGACACCAGAGAACAACTGGCAGGAGGAGACACCAATGTATTCTGGCAAGAGAGATGAAAATCTGGCAAGAGCCATGCAGTCTTGGACACAGCTGGCCAAAATGGGACATTTTGGAGTGCTCCATGATTCCCTCTCTGTCCCTGCATCTGCATTTCCTTCCATAGTACATGATTCAGTTGGTAGAGATGTGGTCACAGTGTTAACAGGCGATCCAACAGCACATCCCCATTTTCAGCATGGATGCAGTTGGGGCTTATGGAGCTTCAACAATGTTTTCCAATAAAACAATTTGTACTGGAGATTTTTCCCTTCTTGGTATTGGGAGCAAGCTGGCACTTGACTTAGGGATGGAAATAATTTCTAGAGCCAGCAGAATGACAGCAATGGCCAGGAAGGAGGAATCCTCTGCACTTGTAGGAGTTACTTGCAAACACAGGCTCTATCTCCAGCAGGGAAATGCAGCTTGCTCTGAATGAGGATGAGACCCAACCCACTCCTCCTCCTATGGCTGACCTTCAAGAGCTTATCATCTTTCCTGGGAAGAACTTGATTTGTTGTTTAGGGTTTTTTGTGTGGTTTTTTGGGTTTTTTGTTTGTTGGTTGGTTTGGGTTTTTGCATGTTTTGTTTGGTTTATTTTGGGGTTTGGTTTGTTTGGTTTCTTTTGGTGATACAATCTGAAACCAAAAGCAGCTAAGAAATGCTCTTAAGAGGGTCATTGGAAAGGTGATAACAAAACCTTATGAAGCAATTCCAGCAGGTTTGGTTCATTTTACAAAGCTTCTTTAAGCCTGGAGCTTTCCACCTAAAATATCCCAGTTTAACAACTGCATAAGCTAGATGCTAAGAGATACCCTTATTTTCATCCCATCACCTGCCAAACACCCTTTGTTGCACTGTTATAATCCTCAGGCACCGAGCTCAGACTTTCTGTGGGCAGGATTTAGCTGTCGGCTGCTCCTTTGTTTGGGAGACAAGCTGTGCTTCTGCTGCCAGAAGAGGGCTTCTGAAACACCCATTTGGCTGCTGCACAGCCCTTGGCCAGAGATCACAGCAGCACTGACAGCAGGCAGCTGTTGCTATGGTTGTGCAAATGCATCCCCTAAGAAGCCAAGCACTGTGGGAGGGACTAATTTATTCCTGCAGGATGCTGGGTGAGGGCAGCAGCTTGGTCCCAGTGCTGGCAAGGAGCTCTGCTCCAGCATCCCTTGCAACAGGCAGGCATTGTCCATACTGCCAGTTTTCTTGAGGATGCTCCTGACAAGAGCATGGAGACAAAAGGTTCTATTTATTTCAGAGGCTAATGGGCTGCAGGGCATGGAGTGGGGACCCTAATTGCCTTCCCAGTACATGATCTGAGTACTGACCAGTGCCTCCTTGTAATGGAGTGGAACCAGGCTACTGCAGAAAACAAACCAGCAGGCTGATGCCCAAGCCTGCTGCACTGCTTCCTTCTGCCTCTCTCATTCCCACTCTCCACTGGGCATGGACACCCATGCAGACACACCATGCAGAACTATGAGTGCAGGGCAGTAGATCTGGGCATGCTGCCTCTGCAGACCCAGCATACCACACCCAGACTCTGAACCTTCGAGTCATCAGGGGTGGCTCAAAGGGCATGTATGTGGTACCAGCACGATCAGGCTTCCTTGGCAGCTGAGTGTAGTCCACAGCCTGCCCACATCAGCTGTGCCCAAGGGTGCACTATCTGTGTAGGTGGCCACAATCAGGGACTCCAGGCTGGCACTGAGGACCTCAGCAACATGCGTCTTGGAGGCAATCAAGGCCAGTTTGGATGGGACTTTGAACAACCTGGTTTAGTGGGAGGTATCCCTTCCCATGGCAGGGCAGTTGGAACTGGATGGTCTTTAAGACCCCTCTAACCCAATGCATTCTGTGATTCTGCAATGATCTTGCAAACCCTCCTGGCAAGTGCAGTATGAATCTGACTCATTTTGGGGCTGATGTGGTAAAAAAAATCTCTTTCTGTGGGCTGCAGTTTTCCCTATTTCAGGCTGAACTAACAAATTTTGGGTTAAGAGCACTTTGATGGGACATGGTCCCTGCTTAGACCTGGCCAGAGAAGTTCTCCATGTGCTTTGAAACCTTCAGCTCCTTTGGAACCCATGGCTTACTTGGAGCCCATGGCATATTTGTGCTCCCTGTGATATGGCCATTTTCTTGTCCAGAGAGGAATTTACAGCTCACAGCAAAACTCAGCATAAGAAATCCACCACTTAGTTTTTGCTTCTTTGAAGCAAAGAAGCTCTGAGCTTCTTTGAAGGAATCCAGCCAAGGAAACCAATAGACCTGTGGGGGAAAAAAAAACCAACAAACAAAACCAAACCATCAAATACACATTGATGTGTCTTTGCTGAGTCTCATACAGCCATGGAGATGTGAGATGCTGGGTCCGTGACCATGAAAGGTTGCTGAACTCCTGCTCAACAGGTGCACTGCAGAGTCCAGAACCATCCTATGAATGCGTCATCCAGAGCCAAACCTCACCATGGACAACTATAGAGAAACCTTCCTGAATCTAGACTCATGAGAAAGTGCAAGATTTAGGGCCTGCATATTGCATTTCTTCTTGCCAGGGACCCTTTGGTTTTAGTTTTGGTTTGAAGCAGTCTCCACTTTCCATGACAGTGTAGACAGTGCAGCAGCTAATCTCAGCCCAGCCTAGAATTATCTGTTTTCAGATAAGATGCATCTTCAATGATCTCCATGATGCCCTTAACCCTGCTCTTACAGCTCTTGTCTGCCTTGAAAGAGCTCTGTGTAAAGGCTTAAGCCATTTTATAGCAATTTAGCATATACCATTGGGCTATAGCACAGGAGTCCAAATGTCAGCAATGGAGAGAGATGGGGAAGAGTGAATCAGTGATCAGAATCCAAATTTACTGTGGGATACAAATGCTTGTGTACTATTTTAGGGAGCCTAGTAATGTGTACTACAATGATTAGGTTAAAATCACATACACACACTTATGCATATCACAACATCTCTTGCTTGCAGAGTTTAATGAAATTTTCTTTTTCCAGTAAACCTTTCTGATTGAATCTTCTTGCAATCTAGGTCAAATTTTCAAAGTTCCATTTGCTTTTGACAAGGCATCCTGTTATCAAATCTCTTGTGCTAACCAGGTCCAAAGTCCATCATCTGTTTTGTGTCTCCCAACATCCCAACATCTCCCCCTTTCCTTTCAACCAAAACCACTCCTTTAATGGCCATAATAATTAATCTATGCACAAATTGAAAGGTATCATGATTAACAGAATTACTATCAAAATTATAATATACATACCTGTCTTAAAAAGAATCTTTTAGTTAAAAAACTCCAACCCCAAAAGGCTCAGGCTTGATCTTTATAAATTAAAATATTCCTGATGGCAGCCGCAGGGGCGGAGACAATACTGGATTTAGAAAGGCTGCCAGAAGTATAGTTGCAGCAAAAGGTTTGATTCTTTTACACACAGGGTGATAAGGAGAAACATTTTTAGATTCCTATCTGTGCATTTAAAATCAACACAAAAATCTAATTTAAAATCAACACAAAAATCTAATTTCACAGAACCCAGGAACTCTAATTCTTGGGGTTCCAAGGGTGTTTCAGGAGGGTAAGGGATCAAATTTGATGTGATTTGATTTGCTTTCAAAATTTTTTGTGTCAATATTAGTGTAAAGTTCTGGAGGAGCTATATCCAGACCTGCAGAAGGAAGAGATGAGGATCTTGTCTGTTTGCAACCTCAAACCTGTTTGCAACTCAAACCTGCCCATTTCTTCTGAGCAGTGAGACCCGTGGTGATGGACTTAGTCTGGGGACCTGACATGACTTTTGGAACACACTAATAGAGCTCTGTGGAAAATTTCTGGCCACTGGTAGTGCACAAAGTGTTAATGTCCAGACAGTGGTATGGAGTTTTTCCTCCCCACCAAATTACAGATCATAAATAATCAGGTGCCTGCCTAAGGCTGGAATTTGTTTGGATGCAGATTTAATTGTACATTTTCTGGAACCTTCCTGTCTCTTTGTTCCCATCCACAGTAACTTTCAGACTGACAGTCCATTCTCGGACAGGAATGGGTCCCTTTCCCACAGAGCATCAAAAGGTTTCAAAAGGACAAACCTCCCCCCACCCCAAATCTTGAAATTGACTGAAGGTCACTGAATGCAAATTTTGCTCTGGGGAAAAAAAAAATTTGAATTGCAAATGAATTGAGGAAGAAATTAATAATTATATAATTGTGAGATAAAGCATGGATTTGGTCCAGAACTACTCCTTCACTTTGTAGAATGTACTTTGAGCTTTGCACAGTATGATAAAAAGAGAATTAGGCACTGCACTTTTGCAGCAGATCTTATGACTGGGTTCCTAGGTGAAGTAAAATTGTGTTTATCATGTGGACCCTGGAGCTGCAGCTCATGTTCTATGCAGTTCTTGAGAGTTACAAAGTCTGTGTCTGTGGCATTTGAAAACGAAGTGTGAGCAGCAGGTTGAGGGAGGGGATTATCTTGCTCTGTTCCACTTTTCTGGGACTCCAGTTGGAGTGGGTCCAGAGGAGGCCTCGGAGATGCTTCAAGGGCTGGAGCCCCTCTCTTCTGGAGACAGGCTGGGAGAGCTGGGAGTGTTCAGCCTGGAGAAGGGAAGGCACCAGGCCGACCTTAGAGTCTCCTCCAGTGCTATAGGGGCTCCAAGGGAGCTGGAGAGGGATTTTGGACAAGGGCCTGGAGGGACAGGACAAGGGGGAATGGCTTCCCGCTGCCAGAGGGCAGGGTTAGGTGGGGTATTGGGGAGAAATTCTTGGCTGTGAGGGTGGTGAGGCCCTGGCACAGGTTGCTCAGAGAAACTGTGACTGCCACATCCTTGGAAGTGTCCAAACCAGATTTGAGAGGACTTTTATGATTCCATTAAAAGTGCAGCACCAGGTGTGAGCAGTGGTTCTTTCTGACCTGCATGATGCATTACAGGTTAGACCTGTTGCTTTGCCGAGAGCTACAGGTTTTTTCGCACTGCAAAATTCTTAATGCCTACCCTGGTGCTTGCTGCAGTGTCTCTACTTATAGGAAGACATGCAGTCCCATTTCAGCTTTAAGGGGATTTAGGGTCTTGTTAGATTATTGCACTTTTTTCACCCATAGGAATTATTGGTACCATCATGAGGGTGTTCTAAAAAAGGGCAAGGATTTGCTTTTTCATGCAAAGCTTCGTAATCAGGGTGACTTATCACAAAAAAAAAAAAAAAGCTACAAACATGATCTACTTATTTATCCTTAAGTGAAAGCAAACAGGAGGTACATGAAGGTCTTAGATGAGAGCATTCTATTCCATGTCTCTGACTGGCCTTAGCTGAGAGGAGGTGGAGAGAGCAGGTATCAGGTGACTCCCAAAGGTGGAAAAGACATCTCAGAGCATGAGGATGTGGATGCATCTATATCACAGCTGAAGCTGAGCAGGGCATTGCCATCCTCATATCTTCCAGCCTTGGGAAGATCTGAAATGAAGACCCAAAGTAGAACAAAATATACAAAAAGTTATGTAATCCATCAGCTGGGGAAGGCAAAGGACTTGGATGAATCTTTGGGTTTTCTTCAGCTCAGTCCTTCCCTGCAAAAGCAATACCAAGGGTTCCAGAGGGACAGATGGAGAGGACACAGCTCTTCCCAGGCACACATCTGCTCTGCCAGGTGGCAGCTTGGTGGCCATCATCACTTTCCAGCATCTGCAGACACACAGTGTTGGGCTTGGGTAGGATTTTATGTATCAAGTGATGTTTGTTTACACAGATACTTTTGTTCTCTTGTTTCTATGCCAAAACACAGGGTATAAGGGAGATGGGAGGTAGAGGTCAAAGCTGGCACTAACTGGATAAAGTCCCAAGTCATGGAAGTCATAGAGAATAAAATAGAGCATTCTTATAAAATCCATTATGACACCAAGTTGAAAGAACTGAAAATCCTCTGGAATCCAAGATTAGAAGTGGAGGAAAGGGTCCAAAATCAATAATAAAAAACTCACTAAAGAGTTAAATCTTATCAATGCGTATATATCATGGACACAATTAAAATGGAGAATCATTAGCTCAAGATAAAGCTACTGGGGACTGTACAGACTGGACATAGGACCCTTTTTGCTGCCATTGCAAAATATCAGGTGTCATCAGGGGGTATTAGCAGGAGTTTTGGGGTAAAACAAGGCCATTATTGTTGCAGAGATCAGTCTGACTCCAGAGAAAAGCAAGACAGCAAAGGGATAGAGAGCTGATCCATGAGAACACTGAGATTGGAGTGAGATTCATCAGTCTTTTGGGAAGAGGGGGACATGGTGGCCTTTGGAGAAATTGGTGGTTGCTACAAGGGAGGTGCTTGGTGCCTTTTCAGGCTCCTGGGGCAGATAGAAAAGAAACTACCTCTGCATCAGAGGTGCCTTTACACTGATAAAATCAGCAGCAAGCCCAGTGGAGGCTCCATCCCACGACCAAAATTCCTCCCAAATGAACCACTCCTCCCAAAGTCCACCTAATCCAACTGTCAAGTCACTGCTGGCTTTTCTTTCAGCACAGTGCTGTACTGCTGCCTTCATCGCCCTCTTCTTCACTCGTTTTTGGCTGGTCAGTGCCCTCTATGCTGCATGGTGGTTAATAGACAGGGAGAAACCCAGAAAGGGTGGGCGACGGATCCCCGTCTTCCGGAACTGCATCGTTTGGAGGTACATGAGGGACTATTTCCCTGTCACGGTAAGTGCCACTGGTCCATTGGCTCTTCAGTATTTTAGGGACCAGCTTTTTCTTTGGAGTCTGGATACAGTCTGCAGCCAGCAGTCATAGCATGGGGTGCTGGGAGCCTGGTGTTGAAGGACAATCTTCCCAGCTCCCAGATTACTCAAAGGCACAGTAACAAATGGGGATTACCATTTTTACAAACCGCATGCTTCAATCACCTGGCTTTTCCATGCCTATTTAATATTGCTGCATTCCAGCTGTTAGGGAAATCTCACCTTTGCTTTCCATGTCTATATTGCAACATTGCTGCCCTTCAGGTTGCTCAGAATTAACCCAGTGGGCATAGGGCCAAGTTTTAACCAAAATCCAAGAGCTCCTGGGTGGTCTGCAATGTCAGTACCCTGTTCTGCTGAGGAGGGGGATGGATGGGTAAAGCTGGGGGTGCACTGGGCAGTCTCAGAGAGCTGCTGTTCTCTTGAGAGGGACTTCTGTGACATTCCCTGATTTACTTAATGCGTGTGGCTGGCCTTTGCCCTTACTCTTTTATCTGGTGTCCCCTTGGCATGGTATGGATTCATGGAGAACCAGCAAGTCCTGCCTCAGAGCCATCACAAGTTGGCTGAGCAATGCAGGAGAAGAGCTCATGGGTTGTGCAAGGAAGAAAGCTTCAAGGATAGACCAGGCAATGGGAATGTCTAAAATAATTCCTTTAGGAATACATTGCCTGTTGAGAGAACTCAGATGGGATGCACCCTGCTGGTCAGAGATCACCTGGAATCAGAAGCTGAGTGCTGCAGTCCAGGATAAAGAAGTTGGGAGCCCAAAACACCAAAGAACCCACCAGCCTAAAGGAAAAAAATAGGAACCCAGCCTGAGAGTCCATCCTGCATGGAGTAAGGCCTGGGATAAGGATATGGGGGAGCCAGAGCAAAATGAGGACCAGAGATGGCATGCCCATCAACTTTGCTGCTCAAACAGAAATAACCCTCTTTTCTGTCCTCATAAGATCACACCTGGAATACTGTGCACAGTTCTGGAGCCCCCATCAGAAGAAGGTTAAATGGCACTTCTGGGCCAAGTCCAGAGGAGAACACAAAGTCAGCAAGGGGACTGAAGCACCTGCCATATGGAAACAGATGAGGAAGTTGGGGCTGTTTACCCTGGAGAATGTTGTGTGGATACCAAACATGCACCTTCCAATATCTGAAGGACCCTACAGGGAAGATGGAGAGACACGGTTCATCAGGAACTATAACGATGGAACAAGGGGGAATGGGTTCAAACTGTAAGAAAGCAGATTTAGATGGGATATTGGGAAAAAAATCTTGGCCGTGAGAGTGGTGAGGCCCAGAGAAGCTTTGGGTGCCCCATCCCTGAAAGTGTCAAGGGCCAGGCTGGACAGGGCTTGGAGCAACCCAGTCTAGTGGAAGGTGTCCATTCCCATGGCAGGGAATGGAATTTTAAGGTACCTTTGATACTGAAATCAGCAAGAAAATAAACTTTCTAACACAATTTGAAGTGTTAGAAAGCAGGCATTCTTTATCTGTGCAGGACATATTGCAAGGATGACTTATTTAATGTCTGTGACGAGGCATTACAACATTATAATCATATATATTCATTAAAGTGTGTCTCCTAGCTAATACATAAACATCACTTTTTCTAGAACTAATTTGCATGCAACTGCCTCCTACTGGAAAACATTTTATGATCCTGGAGGGTCCTCTAAAAGGATCTCTGGTGGTCCACTTCAGTGAATATTTCAATTTTAAACGTGACCTTTCCGTGAACTTTTTATTTGGGCATGTGCTGTTGCTTCTTGTTACCTAACTTGCAAAAAAACCCCACTGTAGCTCTCTTTATCTGTTCTTGCACTGGTAAGCGACATTTATCATCCAGTGCGCATACCTTTACATCCTTTTATCTTTGTTTGCTAGTTAGTCTTTAAGCTCTATTCAGCAACTTCAGAGGAACTGAAAATTTCTATTCTCTATGTTATTTATCACATTGAAACCCAAACCATAAAATAACTCAACGATATATGTGACTGCAGTAATTATATGCAGTATATATTCTGTAATTATTTGTGGCTGTAAGCCACCACTTGTGAAGTGTTGGACCGACCTTTCTGCTGAAATTCAGCTGCCAGCTCAGCCCAGCAATGACCCTTCTCCTGTCCCTTTCCAAAGAACACTCCTGAATGCCCCACTGTGTTCCGTGTCTGTCCTTTCTTGCAGGAGGACCACTAACACCAGTAGAGGGAGCATGGTATGGGGTTTGGCTGTAGCTCCCTGGGTGAGCGCCCAGAAGACTCCATGGAGCCTTTCTCCCCACTTCTCTGGGAGAAAACAGAGGAAGTAACACAAAAGGACAGCAGAAAAATTTAAAAGAGATATAATATAGAGAGCATTATAACCAAGCAATCACATAATACTATTTCTCAAAAATATTTTCTCAGTCATAGAATTATGGAATCATTAAATGTTTTGGGTTGGAGGAGACCTCAATGATCATGCAATTCTAACCCCCCTACCATGAGCAGGGACACCTTCCACTAGACCAGGTTGCTCCAGCCCTGATCAACTTGGTTTTGAAAACATCCAGGCATGGGACAGCCACAGCTTCTCTGGACAACCTGTGCCAGGGCTTCAGCATCCACACAACCAAGAGTTTCTGCCCAATATCCCATCTAACCCTGTTCTCTGTCAGTGGGAAGCCATTCCCATTGTTCTGTTCCTCCAGGCCCTTGTCCAAAATCGTTCTCCAGCTCTCTTTAAGCCCCTTTAGCATGGGGCTAGAGCCACTGGCAGGGGCTCTAAGGTCTCACCTTCCTCAGGCTGAACAACCCCACTTGCCCAAAGTCCCAGTACAAGAGACACGAGGAAGTGACATCTGGGGACACAGACTGCGTTGGTATTCAGGACTCTGGACTGTATTTGTGTGTAGCTGGAGTTTGTTAAGCCCTGGAGAATTAGGCATTCTGGGAAGATTAAGTATGACTCCTAATCCTACCAGATCCCAGCAGCAAACTTAGCATGGTCAAGTGTTTGGAGGCAGCAAGTGCTGCCTGCTGTCTTATTTTAGGAAACAGCTTTAAACATTGCTTTTAAGGGATCCCTGTGCATGTTTGCTGTCTAGGAAGCAAAGAGAGGTTTGGATGAGCATCTGGGCTTGTGAAGTGTGAATTTGCAGTGTGCTGCAGTACATGGAGCATGCCAGTGCTGAGCTGAGCCAGGCCACTGCAGTGTGTACAAGGCACACCTTCTGCTGATACCAACTTTGCACAAGTACTATTTTGCTGTTGGATTTATCTCCCTTGGAACTGACTGCATTTTAATTAATGATTTGAGAATCAGAGTTAGGCAGGACCCAAATGAGCTTGAGTGTTTTGAAAAGTGGGATGAGTAAGAAATCAAGTCAGGGTCCAATGCATTGCCCAGGGAAGTTATTTCTGCTTAATTTCCCTGCATTTTAAACATATTCCAATCTGTTTATTTAATTATTAATTTATTTATTTTTAAATATACCCTCATTATAGTCATCCAATTGGCCTGGAATTGTTTCAAAATAGTGTAGATGTGGCACTTGGGAACATGGTTTAGTGCTGGCCTTGGCAGTGCTGGGGTAGTGGTTGGACTTGATGGTCTCAGAGGGCCTTTATGACCTAAATGAATCTATGATTCTTCAATTCCAATATATGACCGAGCTCAGCTGCATTATAATGTTGTGGAAGATATACCAAAGGGTTTAAAAGTAATCTGTTTGTGCTAGAGTATGTCTGAACAGATAACCTGCGATGCCTGCTGTGTTGATGTTGCCTAGAGAATAATTTTGGATGCTGTGGATTGCTTTATCTATGCTATGTTCAAAAAGCAGTCAGTAATCTGTCTGCTGCTGCCCAAACCCTATCTCCATTTTCATAATCCCTTCCTCATCATTTATCAGTGCATCTTTACAATGAAGGATACACCCAGCTTCACAGAAAAAACAAATTCTGTCCCCAAGCCAAGTGAGTGGACATTGCTGCTTTTTCTCCCCAGCCCCATCCCATCCTCCCTCATACAGCCATGGTGCTTTGGTAACCTCAGATGTGGAAGGTGAAATGGGGAAAGTGTGAGCACAGGCTTGACAATATCTATTTTTACCACGGTCCTCAAACAGCAGTCACCATCTTGCTGACTGAAAATTGGTGCTTGGCTTAGGCAAGCCATCTCCGCTTTGGATCACACCATGTGGGTTATGAGTCCCTTCTACCAAATTAAGGTCTCAGATAATTTTGAGGACTGTTGTGGTGTTTTAGGTTTCTCAGTGATTTTTTTTCCCCCTTTGTTATCAGGGAGACGCTGGAAGGGGTAGAGGGTGGCTTTTTGGGTGAATAGTTAGGGATCAAGACACAAAAGGAAGTCTCCTGCCATTCCAGTGGAATTTTTGTGGGGATGGGGAGTTTCTGGCTGGGGGCGTGGGCTTTTCCGTTCAGCATTTTCCGGGAGTTGTGGCGTGATGCCCCCCACCACAAGCTGTGATCTCGGACCCGAGACTTGGTGGCGGTGGGTCTGACCTTCCTGCCCTCCTTCTTCCATGAGGGGACCGAGGACAGCGGCCGCGGGGTGCCGAGAGTTTGCGTCCTCGGCTCCAGGACTTTGCTGCGCTGCAGTTCGGCACTACGGTCGAATCTGCCGGCTTCCCCTGCTTCTGCCAGATGCTCCGATCGAACGCTGCCCCTGAGTTTGCAAAAGGAGCGATTTCCTCCCTTCCCTCCCGGCGCCTGAGGGGATCGTGGCGGAGGCGCTCCCCGCCCCTCCAGGGCGGCCCGGGCCCCCTGCCGGCCGTGGTCATTACTACACCGCTTTTTTTTTTTTTTTTTTATTTCCTCTGAAAGCCGTGTAATTTTGAAATTACATTAATTTGGAGAGAGGGGTGTTTTCTTCCCTCCCGTTCCAGTAAGGTTCAGACGTTTGTCTTTTAAATCACGACAGGGACGTATTTTGTTTTCAATTACTGTCACCACTCAGAGCACCCCAGCAGGGATAATCATGCCAGCTTTATTCAGGGCAGCCTGGAAAGAACATGCTGTACAGGGAAGGTCCCTGTGGTCGTTGCCACACTGTTTTCTCCTTGACATTTCTTACAAGATTATATCTAAGTGCCAGGTGGATCTTGTTGAATGCAGAAACCTCTGTCATTGTGCTTGTGGTGTTGCCGGTGTTACTGGTTTTTGTTAGCTCAACTAAAATGAGTTGTTGGAGAATTCGCTGAACCCTTGAAGCTGTAATTTGGGAAGACTTCATCCCATGGCTCATTCATTCTCATCACGGCACAAACGGAGGTTTGTGTTTGTTTGTGCTGCTGACGGAGGTTATTTGAGTGTGCTGCAGTTCTCGGGTATTGCAAGGCACTGTAGAGGGGACACTTCCAGTTCATGTAAACCAATCCCGGCCAGGAATGTTTCCTTTCTTTTCACAGAAGAGTGGTACTATTTGCAACTGAGGACTTGTGCACTGCCCATGACATCAAATATAATTTCTGATTTCCAGAGGTCTTGACTATTCCCTTTGCTTCCTTCTCTTGGCTGGAAGAGGGATTGTCAGGGAAAAAGAAAATCATGGTCAAATGGCCCAAAGTCCCCATGCTATCATTTTTTGAGGAACTTCTCTGTCCCGTGTGTTGGCCCTCTCCTTTCTGTTCTGGAGTGTCCTTAAGTAAGAGGGGTGTCATAATTTAAATTTAGGTGCCATTGTTGGTTCCCTGTTTTCAAGGAGTTTTGGCCTGGCTTATTAGATCCCAGCCGCTTCCCCAGCCACAGCTCCCACCCGTCTGTAGCACTGGGGTCGTGTAACCATTTGTAGGGCCCAGGAGACATGTTAACCCTTTCAGTGCTTCAATCCTCCCCCGAGTGAGAGAAAGGAACAAGATACAAGCATGTAAAGGAACAACATGAAGACATCAAGGTCAGTGAAGAAGAAGAAGTCAAGTCCCAGATGGGAGGGATGGGGAGACGCCTTGGTCTTGGGGCTGAAATCCTCTTGTAAGCTATGGAGAAAAATGCTCTTTTCCCCTATAATGCATGAAACTATGGGGAGATGAAGGGTTCAAATGGATATTGGGCAAAGGCCTCCATGCTAAAGTAAGCAGATGTGAAAGTAGTTGTGATCCCATGAGAAGTTTGAACAGAGAAAGAGATAAGAGTAGTCTGGTGCCCCAGGAAAAGAAGATCTCTGTTCTCAGGGATAAAGATGATTTTAAAGATAGGTGATGAGAACTTTTCCCTTTGAACAGCTCATCTTTAAAACAATACCCCATAAGTCGACATGGCCCATTGACAAGCTGTGGGAAGGCTTGTGGAAATGGGAAGGACTTCATGATGGCAGGATTCCCCAGGTGGCTGCTATTTGTGAGGAAATTGAGAGCCACGAGAGGACTGTTTTCTTTCCTCTTGTGGAAAATCCCCATAACATTAACAAGAGGGACTTCTTTCCCTAAGTGAACTGAAGAAAGACATTATTTTAGAGGCAGTAAACTGACTGGAAATTTTAGATTTTGTTTCTTTACATTGTCAGTGGGAAAGAAAAGGTAGGGAGACAAAAAGTGTTCTGAAAGGCTTGTTTTGATTCTTACTACCTTTTTTCTTTTAGTTACTTTTAATAAAATTTTCTTTATACCCTTTTAAGGTTTTGAGCCTGCTTTGCTTTTCTCCTAATCCTGTCTCACAGCAGGAAGTCAGTGCACTGGTAATTGATCAGCACCAAGCCCACCATACTCTTTGGTGCATTGGCCGGGAAAATCTCAAAATTGGGGAAATCTGAAACTGGTGAACCAAAACCACTACAAGGGGGACCATGTCTGAGATCAATTGGATAACTGTGTCCCACCATCTGTACTACTAATCCAGTGGATAAAGGAAGTTCTACAAGAGGAAGGGAGAACTTGGGCATTTACCCAGCTTTGGGAGTGAGGGTGGTGAAGTCCCATCCAAACTCAATTTAAATCCACCTGGCTGGTGGATTCTCCAATATTTGCTGCAAATATTCTCCAATATTTGCTGCAAATGCAGCTCTGACCTGACATTGTGGCACCAGGAGGAAACCTCAGGGCTCAAAGATCTCACTGTTTCCAACTGTGCCTCTCAAACTCTCACCATTGCTGGGACCTGAAATCCATCCTCCTCAGCAGCTGCTGGTGATACTCAGATACTTGCCCTTCCTTTTGTCTCCCATCCAGACACTCTTGGGTGGGTGACCTGCTTCTTCTCAGTTTGGCACAATTTGTCTTCTTCTGGTTGGGTTTCTTGGATATCTTTGTTGGGCTTCTTCCCACAGAGAAACTGACTGCATGTTCCATCCTGCAAGAGATGATTTTGGGAGGTGTCCATGGAGAAGTAGAGACAAGAGGATTTGTTTAGTACAAAGTTGAAAGGTTTATCCTACTTAAGAGCAGATTACTGACCATGACATCCATGGAAACAGAGTTTGGGACCAGAGTAGGGTAGAAAAGCAGTAGCAACTCAGTTTGGGAGACTTTAAATGAAGAAGCCAGGAGCTTGCTGGTCAGGTCTCCTCCCCTAGCAGGAAGGGGAGGCTGTGCAGAGTCATATTATTAACTTTCCTGGAAGTTTGGGAATGGAGACTGACCTCTGCCAGGTGGAGGGGGAAGGAGTGAGACAGTGGGAACAATCCAGAAGGGAAGATGGAGTTTCTGTATTGAAGAGCTTCCAGAGGGAAAAGGGTAGAGTCTAGACCTACAGTGTCTAGAGATTTTGCCCAAGTCTCTCCTCTGCTACAGAGGAGTGCTGAAAGCAGCTTTCCTTCTCAGTCTTGTACAAGCTCTCTGGTTTCTCTGTGAGTTTTGGCCAAATCATCCAGATGTGAGCAGGCTCTGTGACAAAACGAGGACCTTCTTTCCTCAGGGCTACTGCAGGGACAGCAATTACAGAAACATTACCCAGATCCACCAAAACTTGAGGGACTCAACTGCTACCTTCCAGCTGCCCATGGCTTAGAGCAGGGTGTCAAAAATCACAGATTCAAAGACTGGGTGACATTGGAAGGGAGCTGTAGAGGTCAACATGCCCAACCCACTGCTCAACCAGGGCCACCCAGAGCCAGTTGCCAAGGACTGTATCTTACCACAGAATCACAAAATGGTTTGGGTTGGAAGTGGCCTTAAAACTGATCCTTGTTGGATCAGTTTTACAAGGACACTTCCACTAGACCAAGTTGCTGTAAGCCCCATCCAGCCTGGCCTGAACACCTCCAAGAATGGGGAAGCCACAGCTTCTCTGGGCAACCTGTGCCAGGGCCTCACTATGCTTATCATAAAAAATTTCTTCCTCATAGCTAGTTTTAATAATCCCTCTCTTCGTTTAAAACCATTCTCCCTTATCTTACCACTCCAAGCACAATCCTTTGTTCTTTCCTTTCTGTCCTCCCTCCTCTTTCATTGGGATGAGCACCAAGACAGCAGCTGGGTGTTTCTTAGAGAGTGTTTTTACAGATGTATGGTGTCTTAGCACAAGGCAAACTCTCCCATCAAGGCAATTTGACCACTCAGTGGCTGCCCTCTTGCGTCACCCTTCCCCCTTCTTGTCTCCCTGCTTATAAATCACTTGGAGATGAAACGTTGTTTGGAAGCTGAAGATGAATGCAGGAAACATTGATGCAAGCTGAGATTACTCAAAAAAGAGCAAACGGTGGCAGAGGCCTTGGGCACTTAGTGACTCAGCCATCTGCCTCTCTGCCTGCCTAGAGACCTCTGCACCTGGGCAGTAGTGGGACTTGGTTTGTCCATTCCCCTCATTAGGAGCAGCTTGAATGGGCACATGTACAGTCAACAGCGCTTTCAGACAGGCGGAAAATGAGTCATGATGAAAGAAAGTAAAATATACTCTCATTATTACCCTGCAGTTCTAGCAGCTTCTAGGAAAACACATGCACCATTAACTGCACCCTGAGTGCAGATGGAATCAGGGTACTTGGAGGAGTGGCACTTAAATGCCTAGGGCTTTGGTTGTTCTTGAGCACAAATGCCTTTGAGTTGTCTAGAAAGGCATGGTGGCTCTATTATAATCACAGAATTGTTCAGGTTGGAAAAGCCCTCTAAGACCATTGAGTCCAACTGTTCTCCAGCACAATTGCAAATGCCACTTAATCATGTCCCCAAGTGCCACATCTACATATTTTTGAACAATTTCAGGGACTGTGGTCCCACCACTTCCCCAGTCACCTCATTTCAATGTCTGACCACCCTTTCAGTAACGAAATGATGTGATGACTAATCTTGGAAAGATTCATCCTTCCCTGCTGCTGTGAGTGTCCTCAGCATCCACAGAAATGGTGCAGAGATTTCAGCATTCAGTTTTGCCTGCTTCTGCCTGGGCTATGCACATGCTGGCTGATGTTGGCATGGCAAGGTTTTCTTGGTGCTAGAGTTGGAGGGTGGGTTTGTCACACCAGCTCCTCTCCCCTGTGCAGTCCATAACAAGTGCAATGGAGATCAAATCCCATTGTCCCTTATCTCCCTTTAACCATCCCCTCTTGTTCTGTGGTACCCTTTCTCTCATGCAGCATATACCAGGCTTGAATATCACTTTCAGGTTGGCTGAGGATTTTAACAAGCTGCTTAGTCAGCCCTCAAGGGCTGGCCATGAGCTGCACTGTGTCTGCAATCCATGCTGCCCATCTCTAAAATGCTGGGCATGGGCATTCTCCGTTCCCTCCTGCCAAAGATGCAGCAGCCTTGGGCAGACATCCACTGCTCTTTGATGGACTTGGGCACCCAACACAGGCACAAACATCTGGCATCCTTCAGGCTTTCCCCAGTGGCAAGGAAACCATCAGCTTCTCTGTTAGATGTCTTTAGAATTAGATTTCAGTTTACCCTATCTGAAAACATCCTGGAATCACCTGGCACATGCTTCAGGACGGGATAAACCTTTGATCCATACCAAGTTGTTGTGTGGGACACATGATTGTGTTGTGTAGTAGGTCTACCAGAGTGATTATGTACTCACTCTCTTGTTCTGGTTGTTTCTCTGTTATCTGGTGGATCAAGAGGTACTGTGTGGAAGAAATCACCCTTTTCTCACTTCCCCCCAATATCAGAAAATTTATTGGAGGACATTTTAAACAAAATTGGTTCCCAGTAGCACCTAGACCAGTTCAAGGCAACATAATGAACTGTGCCATTAGAAAAGTCATTTTAGGCCAGTGGGTAGGAGGGGATGTAAATATGGGCAATGAAATACATCTCAGTGAAAAATGGGGGAGTTGTTCCAGTTAACCTTTTCCAATAGAAAGGCCTGGTGGGTGCAAGACACTCCCCTCCAGGAATACCTTATCTTCATAGCCCGTGTTCCACCCGGCTGAGGTTACAGCATTAACTCTGACTGCTTTTTGGCTTCATCTCTGTGCCTAGTTGGTGAAGACAGCAGAGCTGGACCCTCGGCAGAACTACCTGGTGGGATTTCATCCCCACGGAGTCCTGGCAACTGGAGCCTTTATCAATTTCTGCACAGAGGCATCTGGCTTTTCCATACTCTTCCCAGGCATCACTCCTCACCTGATGATGCTTTCCCTGTGGTTTCGCTTCCCGTTCTTCAGGGACTATGTGATGAGTGGAGGTAAGGAGCAAGGGCCTCTGGCAAGCAGTGGTATGTTTGAGGAACATAGAGTGAAAATACATGGGGAAGAGGAGTCAAGGGTCTGTTTTCCCTCATCTGGGGCCAATTGGATCCCATTCATGGACACAGCTGTTTAAGATGGCAACCCAAAACCTCTGAAGTTAAAAATTGCGCTCCTTGCTGTTATCTCTGTTGTTCAACTCCATAAATGGTCTCTGTGCTCAGGGCATCACTGTGCAGGTGCTGTGTAACAGCAAAATGCAGAGCAAATAGTGAACAGAAATGCTGGGAGCTACAGGCCAGGATGTTCCTGTATTTCTTTCCATAAAAATTACATTCAGGCTTGAAATTGTGAAGAAAAAGATGCTTTTTCTGAAATATCTGCTGCTTCCCTGGAAGCAGCAGCCAGGGACAGAGGATGAAAATACTAGCTCATCCTGCTGCAATAGAATGTGGCAGTGGGGAAGATGTAGTGAACAGGAATAGGAAAAGGGACAGGTAAAAATTAAACTGAGAGAGGTGACAGGGAGTTTTGAGAGATTTTTGGACACCGGCAGGATGACCTCCATCTCTCAGCAGTGGGCTTGGCAATGGTCTCTTCTCCAGCTGAATGTGGGCAGAATTCAGTAGGCTAAACATAGGTATCCAGTTCAATCTGATGTACCCCAGGGCATCCATTACCCTGTTTTCCACATAAACTCTGGCTCCTGCTGCCAGAGTATTTACATGGAGAATGACAAATCCAAACAGTGAGATATATGAGACACTTATGACCCAAGTGAAGGAAGGTTTAGTCACTGTAATGTCAGAGTTGGGTGCATAACTAATTTTCAGGTCAATTGAATCCATTTTGCAATGAGGTTTAAATGTGCAAATTATTTCAACCCCTGAAAAAAGGATTTTTTAAACTAAAAAAATATTGTTAAAACAATGTTGATTTGTCATTTCTGAATTAAAGATGTCTATCTTATTCGAGTAAACAACACCAGAGGACCAAATCCTTAATCAAATTCCATTTTCAATTAGTACCATCCACTGAAACATATGTGTGTTTTGACCTAAAGCAAATGTTTCTCTGATGTCAGAATTATTCAGAATTGGACACAGTCTCACTTGAAAACAAATTGAAACAGATTTTTTTCTAGTACTCAAGTGCAGGTAGTTTTGTGTTTATTTTTTTTCTTAAATTTTTCCCTCAGTTCTGAGCCAGAAAGCAGATAGATAATTGTGTACTCACCCAGCAGAGCTGTGTGAAAATCTAGCACCTTTTAAGGGAGTTGACCTGAGGTTTTCAGCTCTGAAAATAAAGTTTTTAGCACCTCTCCAGAGACGGACTATGGGGGGAAAAAAGTGCCGAGCAAACCACAGACAGGTGGGTTTTACTTTTAATTTCTCTCTGCTCTCCAGGCCTCATCCCCTCTGACAAGGAGAGTGCATCCTACGTGCTGCAGAAGCCAGAGGGTGGGAACTTGCTGGTCATCATTGTTGGTGGGGCACAGGAGGCCCTGGATGCCCGTCCAGGATCCTACACCTTGCTGCTGAAGAACAGGAAGGGATTTGTGCGCCTGGCCATCCAGCATGGGTGATGCAGGGGGTGGGCTCCAGGGGTGCTGAGGGAGGGGTGCTCAGCTCTGTGGCTGGTTAATGGGGTGGTTCTGTTTTGGGGAGGAATTAAGGGGTTTTGGAATGGGGTTTGCTAATCATGACACCCCATTGATTTTGATTCCCTGCAGCACGCCCCTGGTCCCTGCCTTTTCCTTTGGGGAGAATGATGTCTTTGATCAGGTGAAGAATCCCAAGGGCTCCTGGCTGCGGAAGATTCAGCATTGCCTCCAGCAGATCATGGGCATCTCCCTTCCCCTCTTCCATGCACGAGGCATCTTCCAGTACAGCTTTGGGGTGATACCCTACCGACGGCCCATCTGCACTGTGGGTGAGTCAGTCCACAGACTCTGACATGATGCCAGACACACTCAGGCTGGCCAAACTGGGGAATCAGGGACAGTCCCTGGGTTGTGTCATCCTCCTGCCAGGCTGAAGCCTCATGCCAGAGAGCACAAGCAGTGGTAGGCTAGAAATGTGCTGCAAAGCAGCATTCCAAACTGTTCGTGTGTCTCACTGTTTTGGCAATCTGGTTTAATGTCATGACAGATCCCAGCCCATCTGGGCTGTGCTGTGAAAAGCCCCAGAGCAAATGGGGCCAAGCTCATCACTCCTGTGAGATGCAGACAACCCCAGCACCACAATGTGGTGACAAAAAACACTGCAATAGGGTTGCATTAAACATCTTCCAAGGCAGTTTTACAAACACAAGTAGGACCAGCAGGTCAAGGGAGAGGATTCTGCTCCTCTTCCCCAGTCAGGTGAGACCCCCTCATGCAGTGCTGCCTCCAGCTCTAGGGCACGAACATCAGAAGGATGGGGAGCTGCTGGAAAGCTCCAAGCCTTTGGAGCATCTGGGAGACAGGCTGGGAGAGCTGGGGACATTCAGCCTGGAGAAGAGAAGGCTCTGGGGAGACTTTAGAGCCCCTGTCAGTGCCTAAAGGTCCTCCAAGAAAGAGGGAATTTGAAGGACAAATTTGAAGGGAATTTGAAGGGGGATTTTGGAAAAGGTCATGGAGTAACAGGATAGCAGGGTTAGATGGATATTGGGAAGAAATTCTTGGCTGTGAGGCCCTGGCACAGGTTGCCCAGAGAAGCTGTGGCTGCCCCTCTTCTCTGGAAATATTCAATGGCAGCTGGGACAGGGCTAGAGCAACCTGGTCTAGTGGAGAGTGTCTCTATTCAAGCTAGGGGGATGGAATGACATGATCTTTATGTCACTCCCAAGCCAAACCATTCTGTGATTCTCCGAACACTCAAGCAGTTTGCAGCTTTGCTCACTGTCCTGTGCAGACACATGTGCAAATCCAAACCTATTTGCCTGTGAGGAAGATGAACCATTTTGACCAGAGACCATGTCCACGGGAGACCAAATTTCAAGAAAATCTTTGGTTTTGAATAAGTTTTCCAAAATCTCCATGCTTGGTCCACCAGTGTGGCTTGATGCTCTGTGAATGAATTTAATTTAAGATGTTGTTTGGAATGGTTAGAGCTTATACCACTGATTAAGTTTGACAACCAGCAATTACTTCTAATTGTATTACAACTTGTTTGGATTGTCTCAATGGTTTTATAAGCTGTATAGTATCACATGGGCTCTTCACTAATTGGATGAAGAATAGCCTTATAACATGTTGAAACCCTCCGTCACTTGACAAAAACAATTTGAGTAAGAGACCAGAGCAAAAGAAGTACCTCATGGATCTTCTCTGTCCCCTGCTCCTGGTAGCTCTGGGAGATGGAAAGGCTCTTCTAAAGACAGGAATCAAAATAACTAGATTTTCTGTTGAATAAAATGTGATTTTTAAAAGATATTAAGTACTTGATTCCTAATAAAAATCAGATATTTCACAGAATCTTTAATCTGAGCTAAGTGGAAGCACCTTCAATGCAAGTGTATTTAAATAGTGTGGGGCTCCCCTGTTCCTCACTTTCCCCATTTGCAATGCAGATTCCCAGGCACATGTGGAAACAACTTGGAAAACCCAACCCAAATATTATCCTGTCTTTATATTATGTTTATCTGCAGCACATCTGATAGCTGAGAAGCAGCTCTTGGGACTGCATTGGGATACAGCACTTCTTACTTCAAAAGGCTACACAGAGGTTCTTTGACATTAGCCAGCTTTGCAGATGAGTAAACTGAGGCAAGGACCAGTGTGATCCTAGAGACAAAGAGCTTGGTCAGGATCTGAGCCACCATCCCTCCTTGGTTGTGCTATCTCCCAGGCTCCAGGAAATAACTGGTCCTGCTGACCTGGCCATCCTAGATAGGCTGACCTCAGCTCTGTGCTAGGGTGAGCAAAGTGTTCAGAGACACCTGACACTGGCTCCTCTTAACACCTGTACTTCTTTTCCAGTTGGGAAGCCAATTCCAGTGCAGAAGAAGCACAGACCCTCTGATGAAGAAGTTGATGAAGTCCATCAAAAATACCTAAATGCGTTGTCCGAGCTCTTTGAGAAGCACAAAGCTAAATACAATGTCCCAGAAGACAGCCACCTGGAATTTATATAGAGTGCCTAAGCGAGGTGAAACCATGGTGATCAAGCTCCAAGTTTTCTTCTTCTCTGGAACCACTTCACAACCTCAACATAGTCACACTTAACACATAGTCTGTATAGCATAGGGAAAAGAACTTGATTTTCCCAGTATTTGCATGGGTGTAGAGCCAGTTTTTCATTTTTTTCTCCATGTAGAACACATATAAGATAAAAAAGAGAAGAAAAACATCCCATCTGTGGTCAGCTCAATTGAAACTCCTCAGCACAAAAATAACACTTCCAGTCTGGCATGGATGCCAGTTTATACAGATATTTCCAGGAAGTTCTGAATTTTTGAAATTATTTCCTTTGCATTATTTTTATTTCGAAATGGGACAATGAGCTATAATTTTTGATGAAGGCATATGTTTTTAAAAATATAATTCATCTAGATCAATAAATGAACATTGTTTGGTGCTCTTCATGTTTTTAATTGCTTTGGGCTCTTTTCTCACCACCTAAAGCAGAGTTTATCAGAATGGTCCAGCATGATGCCAAGCACCCTCAGCAGCATGATGCCATAGCCCACTCACACAAAAGTAATCAAATAAATTCCATTAGAAACATGTACTGGAACTATAAAATATTTCTAATTATTATAAAGAAAACAGGAGCCACTCTGGCAGTCACACTCACCCCACCAGAGCTGGGATTAAGCCTTAGCAGCTCCACACTCCACACTCAGTCAGACTGGGCTTCCTTACTGGCTCAACCCCTAATGTCCCATAGCACAGTCTCAGATCCTCCAAAATATTTAATCATACAAATTATCCTTCAAATAATTTAATCATACAAAACCAAAATAACAGCTTGGGGTGAGAGCCTCCAGAAGGGACAAGGAATCTCCAAGAAAATAAACCCTTGGCTAACGTGCCCTTATTATCTGAGTGCGTGGGAAAGTCTGGGCTCTTCTTGCTGAGTGCTCGGCTCCTGCTGTGTCTCAGCAAGTCCATTCACCTGGCTGTGCCACAGGTCCCTGTGCCCTTTTGTTCTGCAAAGGGGCTGCAGTTGCCTCTTGCCTCCAGCCCTTGCCACCAGAGCTCCAGTTACACCTGGCACTGCAGCTGCCTCTCAGCTGCTTGCTGCCTGCTCTGAATATGTTCTTTAATAATTAGTTGAGAAATAGAAATTAGAAATAAATTTGTAATGTCTAGGGACTCATCCAAAGGGTTCACCATACCTGGGCTCTAGGAGTCCTGCTTCCAGTTTGGTTAGTTTAATCCCAGATATCCCTGCACAGCAACGTGACCAGTCAGCAGCTATGGTAGCAGGGTCACTGTGCACTTTGTTTCACAAATGAGACCTTTTTCTTAGGAAGGAGGAGCATGACATGGGGAAGGAAAATGTGATTTGGGCCAGAAATATCCATTCAGGTTTGGGGGAGGCACATTTGGCAGGTGATCAAGGCTCTAAATAGCTGCTTCTTTTTGATATCCAGAACTTCATTAAACTTTGCACTTAATGGGATTTTGCAGAGTGGAAGTTTCAGGTGGCAGGAAACCATCTGCTCAGTTCACCCTTACAGAGCCCTGATACTTTAATTTTCTTCTTTCTCTCTCCCTTCATTTCTTTCTTTTCCTCACATCCTACTCCCCACTTGTGAGGAGCCACCAAAAATCCTACAGATCCCATGCACTTCAGTTTTGTTCTTGAAATTGCAAGAAATACATTTAACAAGAAAAACTTGTTTAAAAATTGAAAACTCTGTCTCAACTGACAATACCAGGTCATCATTTGGGTTTATTTCCTTTTCCTGTCTCCTGTCCTGACCAAGGCTGCAAGGATGCCACCGCATTCTTAATCTCAATAACCCCCTGCAAATCTTATTCCCAGAAAAAAAGCAGCAGCAAGGAAGAATTTAATGGAGCCCTGCTCAACATTCTAAACACTCCTGTAATCCCACACTTAATCCAGTCCAATAAAACAGGTCACATGCTATGATTTCTATTTTTCTTTTTTTGTTCTTAGTTAAGGACAGAGGTGCCCAAGAAAGAGGAAGATTTTCTGCACGAGAAACAAAAAGAAATGTATCTCCCACCCTTTTCTCTTGGAGTTCATCACCATCCAAGCTTTACCCTAGCTCCAGTTTTTTTCCTCTGTCCTTTCTTCTGCCTTTCCTTTTACATGGCCATCCACCCAGAGACCTCAGGAATGTTGCCATGACCTTATGGAAACATCCCAGTGGAGATCAGTGCCAGAGGGGAGCAGTGGGGATGTCTCCAGAGTCACAGCATGGTGTGCTGTGGGGATGGGGGAGGTCTCCAGAGGTGAGGATGAGGAGCTGAGATCTCAGTGCAAGGGGAAAAAGAGCGAAGGTGTTGCTGTTGAGGTGGAAATCAGCAGTGAGGAGAGGGAGAGGATTTGTGGAGATGTGGTGATATTTTGGGGTTGTAGGAAATGGAGAGGGGAGGATGCAAGGTCACAGACAAGCATGGCAGGTATTGGTACTGACAAGAGGGGTTTGGTCAGTAGGAGAGACTTCTACCCCACTGAGAAGCCATGTTAGAGGGTGTGTTCCCAATTGTCCACAGAGGCCTCGGTCTTACCCTTTTGGGGCTGTCAAAGTGATGCCCCTTGTGCCAGAGACACACCTACTTGAGAGGTGGGCTGGCCCATCACCTTCCTGGCATGTAATACCATTCTGAAAGAGAAAAAAGGCAGAAAAGGGGTGGTTAGGAAAAAATCTCAGGGAAGCATGGGAAGGAGGATGCTGGAGTTGTCTGGAAGTTGTTGGGGTGGTCAGAGAGATCCAGAGGTGAAGAAAGACCACAGTGCTGGAGAGGAGGAGTCAGAGGAGAGTGTTGGCTGTGCATAATTGGCTTCCTTCAAGGCCAGTTTTATCTCCCAGACTGGAAAATATCCTTGCTGCCTCAGGGACCTATATAACCCAGGAGGGAGAGGTCAGTGCCTGTGCTTGTGTTAAATATAACAACAAGAACAATAATTCATAGGCATCCTTGCAGCCAGGACTATTCAGGGAGCTCAGCACAATGAGAGGTCCCATCTCAAGAAGCCAGAGCTGTCTCTGAGCAAAACAGTGTAAGCCAAGAAGGTTTTCTGCTATTTCAGCACAAAAAGGGGTAAATATTTCATACAGAGCTGTCTGGAGGATTAAAACTCCTCTGATGCTACACAAGGCAGGAGAAGCCTAAAGGAAAGAAAAGTGCTCAGATCAACCAAATCAAACAATGTTTACATTTGACTCTTCAGCTTGAAACTGGCTTAATTGGAGTTACCTCCCAGGCACCCTCAACTGAGGGACCTTCAAGCTGTCACTCAAAATAAGGACTACTTAAAGCTAAAACAATACTGTGTGTTTCCTTCCAGCATGTCCACTCCCTACTTACTCAGCTGGTTTTGATCTGAGAAACAAGCCCAAGGAGAAGAGATATATCCAATTGCCTTTCTTGCAGAAATGTCAAATTTTACCCTTTTTGGAACTTCTGTGGAAATTCTGAATTGGAAAATACAGTAAGAAGTAAGAGTGTGGTGATTTGGTATTCCCCTCCTGCCTGTCTCTTCCTCCCACCTCTTCCCTCCTGATCTCTCCTGTATTTCTGTTGCAAGAGGCTCTAATCTGGATTTGCCTTACTTAGCAGGTTCAGATCATGAGGCTCAGAAGAAAACCTCTGATGACTGATGAATACAAAATATGGACTAATTCTCCAAGAGGAGGAAAGCCAAGCAAAAAATGCTTTTTTGCCCTTCTGCAGCTCTAGTGCTGCAAAGTTATTTTACTGCCCTGAGAATGGGATTAAAACATTGCCTGCTGTTGCAAACAAAATTAAAAGGTTTTCTGCTGTTGCAGAAAAATGTGTGGGTTTCTGCTCAGGGAAAGATTTGCTGCCTTTAGTTCAATAAAGTCCCTAATTGTGGTATGCTAAACATCCCTCCCTTATGGCATACATTTCAATAAAGGAAATAAAATTGCAAGTGCATCTGAAACCCATCACTTTGCATTAGAAAAACAAACAAAGAAAGAAACACAAAACCAAATCAAGAAATTACTCTTTTTTTTTTGTTTCCTTTTCAGTTTAAACATTTGGAACAATAACATTTAAAACATTTAGAAAGCACAGGTCTCCTCATGAATATTGACACTTATTTTTTTGGATAATCTGTTAGTTCTGTCTGATTTGTAACCAATGAACTCTCTTCTGCATCTCCCATGATGTGAGCTCACCTCTTGACACAATCTTTCTTGGAGGAAACATCTGATGCAGGATTTTGGGAAACCACCCTGTTCAGATTATAAAAACCCATCAGTGAAGAAATAATCTACAATGACCAACAAGGCAGGAGGGTATATATTGGATTTCAGAAATTATTTGGTACGATTTATCAATTTTTCAAGCCTGTGCTTGGTTTTACTCCTACCTATGTCCTGACCCCAGCCCCCTTGGAGATGCTAAGCCATTAAATTTGGGCTGGCAAGCTACTGAGCCACCACATCTCTGGGGCACAGGGGGTTTGTGTTTCAGGCAACATGTGACCTTCAAAACAGAGAATGCACTTATCAGGTGGGAAAGCACCTATAAAATCAGGTAGTTGTGAGCCAGCATCTTGGGTGTCAGGATACAAAATAATTCCTATGAGCTAAAGGGATTCATATTTTATTAGATTATAAGAAGCCAACAAAACACAGCCCAAATATGATTTTAATGAGCAATTCAAGACCCACAGGAAATTACATACAGAAAGCACTACAAGAAGCATTTGAAATCACCTGGGTTTATTAAATGCTTGCAGAAAAGTATGAATGCACAGAATATCATGCATTCACAGAAAAGTGTGCATGCACAGAAGAAAAATAATACAAACAAAAAAATTTCATGCTTAATTCTGGGTAAAAAAAGTTTTCTGATCCCCTAGAATTGAAAGGGAACAAGTGCTAGCAAGCAGTGATTATATTTTCACCACTGCCAGCAAGGACAGAACTTGGTTGCTCATTGCAAACAAAAGCAATGGACAAGGGTGCATGTGGATGCTGAGGAACTCACCTCCACATCATAGAGTACTTTGAACTGGGAGAGCAGTGTTGCACTGTCAAGAGCATGTAAACAGGCTGTGAGGTCAGGATTTTCAGAATTATTTACAAAGTGCTGAGCTTGTACCTTCTGAGGGGGAGATCCCCTAAGATGCCATTTGGCAGGATCTTCTAGGAAGGTGAAGCATCTCATTTTCCTCATCAGCAACCCCAAAATCTAGAGATGCTTACTTGCTAGAATCAGTGTGTCCCTCAGAGGAGGAAATGAGCTGGGTGCCAGATTTTTCCATGCTGTGTTTTTGACATTACCTACAAATCCCACAGTGTGCCTTGCTTCCAGGAACTGCCAAGCACTTTCCAAGGAAATAGGATACATAATCCCTGGAGAGGTAGAACAGGAGCTACTTTAACCCCTCTATTGATGCTGGGCTACTGTCAACCCAAGATCATGAATGTCACAAGGCCAGAGTGCAAGAATAAGCATGACCTGTGACCCAGATTCCAGATCATCTAGTTCCATATAATTTGTGGCTGGTCAGAGGAAGACTATAGCAAAGTTGAGACACAAATCCTCCTGAATCATAGAAAAGTTCACCACCCTCATTGTAAAAAACTTCTTCTTTATATCTAATCTGAAGTGATCCTCTTTTCTATGAATACTTATAGTTAAATATAGAGGGGAAGAAAGAAGAATATCAGTCTGGGAAGAAAGAGGCCAAACAAGTTGACATTACAATTATTTTAAAGCAAGCAAAGCAGAATGGCTAAATTATTTAAAAATTCAAAATAAAGAAGTGATGACCACATTTGACAGGTATTTAGGTACAAAAATTACTCCCTTCCTTGGAAACTCCAAATGACACAGAAAAAATCCTCTCCACATTAGCTTCCTGGCTCAGGAGTCCCTACAGCCCCACCTCCTCTTTCAGTGGCCATCTCTGTTATCTCTATTTTTCTTCTCCTCTCTTCTTAGCCTGCTACTCTTTTTGGCCTCAGTTTCCTTGTAGAAACTCTTGCAACCATGTTGTACCAGACCTCTTTGTGTCTGGGATGTCCACATCCTTTGGCCAAAGACTGAGATGGAATGGATTTCACATCCTCCTGACAGCATGTGTGCAACAGCACAGAGGTCAGAGCAGCCCTGGCACACCACGCTGATGATAACAGGTTCTGCCTTGCCAAACTTTAGGGCTGGAGCAGCAGGGAAGTTTAATCTTTGCTGAAAGCTTTATTTGGGTAAGGAGGCAATCTACCACTTCACTTTCATTTGTATTGACCAGTGTAGAGCATTAGGAGTGTTAGAAGCATTAGAAGTAATGAAACCCAGTAACAAGCAATGCCACTGGACACTGGCGTCTGTTAAGAAGGAAGAAATATTCATCACTTTGGCAGGTCATGCTAAAAGTGGCCTCACGAAAGATCTTCTGAAGCCTATTAGCTAAGGCACATCCTGCAGGAAATCCTCTTAGAGCAGTGGAGGTGACAATGTAGCTGATATTACTGTTCCCAGGACTGCAGTCACAGAGAAACAGGGCTGGGAAGGGGTATTAAGAGGTCAGTGGGGGCATGCCCTTTATCTCAAGGCAGGATCAAGTCCATCCATGTCATATGTCACCAGGCAGATGTGATATTAACATGCTCTTGAAGACTTTCTATGATAAAGATGCCACAACCATCCCAGAGAATTTATACGTAATGCAAATTGTAACTCAAATTCTCAAGGATGTACTTTGGCTCATGGCTTTTACCCCCCATCCAGTATGTGAATGAAGATAAGGTTATCCCCTTCTCTGCCTGTCTTCCTGTTGTCATATGTCATGTCTTCTCGATCCACAATTTTTCAGGCCAAACCATGGCTAAACCATGTTTATTTTATGAGTTGGATCTACTAAAATCTCCATAATAATCACTATCAGAATGGTTGCTTGAGTGCACACAGACTAGTATATTTTGATGATCATCTCAACTTCTGGAATTGGACAACACAGGATTATGAGGATTTCCATGAGTCTGAAAGTACTCCAGCACAAAAGAGCTGATAGAAAATGACCGGTGAAAAGAGGAATTCCCTCCTTCCCATTTATACCCCAAAGGTGTTGATCTGGTTTTGGGTGTCCTCAAAACACTGGTCCATATTTGGCCAAGAAATTTCTCATGTGGCAGATCACTGAAAAGACCTGCAATGTGGTCTAGTTGAAAATATCTCTGCCCGTGGAAGAAAGGGGAGTTGGAATAGATGATATTTCAAGGTCCCTTCCAACCCAAACTATTCTCTGAATTTATAATAAACTTTTCTTAGAACATTCAAGAAATGCGGGATGAGATGAAGAGTCATTCAAAGGCTCTGTGGAGAATAAAGACAGCCTCAGGTGAACTAGATTCGTTTTTTGTCCTTCAGCCCTAGGATGGCACCAAGAAGTACCACTCTTACTCTGCACTTCCTGGCCTGTTCCTGCAGCTGTGGAGTGCACAGGGAGCATCTGCAGAAACAGTCTGGTTGCAGTCAGCGTGACTCCCTGGGGAATAAAGGGTTGCAAGACTGAGTCTGGCTGGTGCCTACACATCCATGTGTGGAGCAACTCTATGAGGATTTGCAGGAGTTGTGAAATAAAGCTGGCACCTCTTCCTGCAGACTTTGTTAATTCTTAGGTTTTTATAGTTTTATATTTGATTGTGATGCAACCCCCTAAATTTAACATCATGGCTCACTCAGGCAGCTCTAGTCCATCACAAGTAACCTCTACATCAATTCCTGCAGTAGCAGGGCTGTAAAAATATTATAGAAATTAAATGCTTTCCACACTTCAAGCTATTCTAACACAGTGGGGAGGCTCAGGTTATTGCTCAGATTGGCTGGCCCAGGATGAATTAAGATTCAACCTTCCACAGGTTGCCCACAAACCCTTTCAGCCATGCAACATGCAAAGTGCAGTGGGCATGGTGTGTTAGCTGCCTTCCTGAGGGAAGGAAAGGAATTCCTATTGCAAGATCCTTTTTCATTTGTAATGAGGAGGTATTTTCAACCATGCAAGGCTCTAGAGATGTGCTTTGAAATTCAAGAGCCAGCATAGAATATCCAACCATGCATGAGTCAAAGAATGAGTCAACCATGCAAGACCCAGAGAAAAAGGTGTTTTGGCACCAGAGCCAATCAGGTTCTTTTGGGTTCTTTTAGTAGCAAGAGGTGCTGGAGGGTGTCCAGAGAAGGACAATGGAGCTGGGTAAGAAACTGGAGCACAAGTCCTATGAGGAGTGTACGAAGGACCTTGGGGGGGCTCAGCCTGGAGAAAATGAGGCTCAGGAGGGACCATCTCACTCTCTACAATTCCCTGAAAGGAGAGTGGAGCCAAGTGGAGGCTGGGCTCCTCTCCCATGGGACAAGTGACAGCACAAGAGAAAACAGTTTAAAGTTGTGGAGGTTGAGGTTGGATATCAGGCAAAATGTCTTCACCAAAAGGGCGGTCAGACATTGGAACAGGCGGTGGAATCACCATTCCTGAAACTGAAAGGTGTGTGGTTGTGGCACTTGGGGACATGGTTTAGTGTTGCACTTGGCAGTGCTAGGGGATTGGTTTGACTCAATAATCTTGGAGGGCTTTTCCAACCCAAAGCATTCTATAACTCTATGACTCTCTTCTAAGAAGAAACCAGGCTGCAGAAGGAACATCAGGAGAAAATCAGGTAGGTCCTGACACTTTGCTCTAAGAGTTTTATATTTTGTCTCTTTGCATCTGCATTTCCAATTTTGTAATTGAACATTTAAATTTTTTTTTCTGTGCTAAAATAGCCCTCCATTTTAATTGGTGTGGTGGCTGGTGAGCACACTTGCTCTAAAACAGCACACTAAAGCATTGCAAACAAGCCCTAAAACTTTTCTCCATCCATTTCTGTAGCATAAAGATGCAGCTTTTTGTAAATAGAGGTATACTTCAGGGCAAGAACATTTGTGCCATTTGTGTCTCCCAGACCACCAACAGATGCTGTCCTGCATTCAGAGGAGAGAGCTCTGAAACAGAGTGAAAGGAGGCAAAATAATCTTTGCAAGGCATAATTAGCAAGCAGGGGTTTCATTGCAGCTGTTCTCAAAGGTGAAGGCTTCTAAATGAGCATCTGCAGCAGATCTGGGGCCTCTTTTGAATGTCCTGCTAAATTTCTCATATCATTATTACTGATTTGTATTGGTGGTCCAAGGAGTACCACAGTAAGTTTTGATTTGGTATCACAATTCTGTCTTGTAGCTGGAAGTTGCAGCCAGACTTAGTCAAGGGGGGAAATTGGTGAAAATACAGGGGGGAAAAGGTTAAATCTCTGGGAGAAATGGTGAAATCAGACTTCCAACATGCCTGGAGAGGAAGAGCATTCTTGAGAAGGAGACTCACTCAGACTGAGACCTTCCTGAGTCCCCTTGTTTTGCTTCCAGCCCCTCATCAGAAGAAACCATTTTATTCAAGACCCCAAAAGTCAGCTTGGACAAACTAATGTGGGCCTCTGCACCACCCATAAAGCACAGGTAGGTGGGTGACAGTGTGTTCCCAAGCCTGTGGTCAGACCCACATCTCACACAATGGGGAAAATGGTGCAGCAGATGTCCATGTATTTTTTCTCTTGCACCTTTCCCCAGCACAAAGCTCACAGAAGTTCTGGTCCTGCAGACCAAGGATGGGCTAGGGCAGGTCAGACTGGAAGTTTCAGCCTCAACATTTCAGGGCTAGGATCAAAGAATCATGGAATCATAGACTAGTTGACTTTAAATCTCATCTGACTCCACCCCCCTGACATGGGCAGGGACACTTTCCACTGTGGCGCGGGCTCGGGGAGCGCGTGGCAATGGCGGCTGGGCCCAATGGGAAGGGCTGGAGGAGAGGCCTTGATCCACAAACCCTGGGGCAGCCGGTCCCGGTGCTGGAGGAGAGGCCTTGATCCACACACCCTGGGGCAGCCGGTCCCGGTGCTGGAGGAGAGGCCTTGATCCACAAACCCTGGGGCAGCCGGTCCCGGTGCTGGAGGAGAGGCTTTGATCCACAAACCCTGGGGCAGTGATCCCGGTGCCCCAGCAGGACTCTGGGAAGCACCAGGCTGGAACAGCAGGAATGAGCAGAAAATCCCGGGGTGGTGGACGTATCAGATGTATCAGAAGTTCCAGAGCAAAGAGCTGGAACCAGCAGGATGTCCTGGCAGGGCAGGGGGATGCAGGGCCCAGCAGCAGCAGAAAGGTTCCCCACTGGGTTATGGTGGTGACAGCGAGCTCCTTTCCCCAGGCAGCAGGTCTGACCGTCCTCCTTCGAAGCCTGGCAAAGAGAGAGCATTCCCAACTCTCCAGTCCTCATCTTTTTACCTGCCTCTATTCTTGCAGTATCTGTTCCCGCCCCATAGCCCCTTCCCCCTGAGAGAAACTCCCAAAAAACCCGAGGAGTTCTCCCTCCCTTCCCCCCTCTCCGCCTTCTCAAGCACCCAGCTATCAGTGCTTCTTAGCAACTCAAAGGGAAAAAAAAATTCCACTAGTAACAAGGAAAGAAAAGAAAAAACCCAACCCCCAACAAGTGGGAAGCCATTCCCTCGACTGTTACTCCAAGCCCTTGGCCAAAGTCCCTCTCCAGCTCTCTTGTAGGTCCCCTTTAGTATTGGAAGGCTGCTGGAAGATCTCCCCTATCCCTATGCTCTCATGCATATCCCCTTCCTCTTCTCCTTTGAGATCCACATGCTGCGGGTCATCCACGTCCAGTCTTCACCTCCTCTCCTCCCACTGAGGCAAATCCCTAGATGTAGATATGAACTTAATAACAAACCAATGTCTGTGTGAAAAATGTTTTTGTGATTTGTGTCAATTGGTGATGGAATCAGCAAATGCTTGTATCTGCTGTGTCAAAAAAATATGCAAAGAACGGTTTTGAAACTTTCAGACAGAATAGTCAAATAAAGCTTCAAAATAAAAGAAGTCTGGTAAGGTAAAAGACCATGAGGTAGCAAGATGACTGATGCTTAGAATAAAATAGAGGAAGTTGTGGTAAAGCTAAGAGAAATAGCAACAAAGCAACTAAATGTTTATGTATAATAAAAAGCTTGATGCACTTGACAAAATCATGTAGCAGACACCAGTGTAAGGCCTCCCTCCAGATGACCACAAGAAGGACAGGAAGCCAACGACCACCTGGAAAGATATCAAATTGCTGATCCCAGTTTATTGATATTTGCTGATTCAGACTAACCAAGCACACTGGAAAATGCTTTGTAGACTTAAAACCAGTATATACACTCAGGTGAACTTGTAGTGGTGTGTGCTGTGAGTGGAGCGGTGACTCCCCGGCCACCCAGCGCTGCTTGCTTGCTTTCTTTACAATAAAAGATATAAAAATGAAATTCGGTTTGGCTATTGAAATTTTGTACCAGTCTGTTGCCTCCAAACTACACCTTCCAGTTTGCAGTCCTAAGGACCCCTTCCTAATATCTTAAAAAGTCCACAAGCATCCTCCCCGTAGGAGGGATCCTTCCTCCCTTTCTAAAAACCTACAGCTTTTCTTCAGTGAAGGGAAGAGACAAGCAGCCGACAACACGGAGCAGAAATACACCAGCTTAAGGGAGACAGTCTCCTAAGAAACAACCCACAACCATTTCTCATGGAGCAGACCTGCCCAAAACATGTTGTGCTACAACCTCGAGAAAGCAAGTGCCTGTGAGCAGTGGGGAACTTGTCTCTCTGCCACATAGCAAGGTGGTCTCTTCTCACCAGGCTGCTTTGCAAGGCTGAGGCACATCTTTCCTTCTTCCCTGCTTTAAGTCATCCTCTGCTCTGTGCATGGCTGAAACCTGCAGGGAGGAGGATTGCAGGAATCTGGAGCAAGGGGAGGGTTTCCCAGTCTCTGCTTTTCTCTGCAAAGGGTGCTGGTGCTGCAGGGGCCCCAAAGCACTCAGAGAGGTTTGCTGCAATTGGTAAAATCCTTGGAAGCTGGAAGGCACAGGATATGCTAATTCCATGAGGCAATTCTTGGATATGTCCTTGCAACCTGCAAGAGATCTGTGGGGTAAATTTGTACTTTTTTAAATCCTTTTTTTCCTTATGATCCTGGGACTGATGGATCCTCCACAGGGTTTGGGGCCACACCTGTCATGCCCAGGGTGGTGGAGAGCCCTTGAGAGGTGTGACTGGCTGAAAGGCCAGGGGGGAAGGACAGCCTTGGCTAATAGCTTTTTATTGGCCCTTGCTGTGCCCAGGGGATGGAGGGTGTATGATGCTTTTGCTAGGAATTTGTCTGGCTGAGAGCTGGGATGGAGGCAGGGAGGTGCAGAGGAGCACTTGCCTCGGCTTCACCAGAAATGCATGGTCTGTGTGTGGCTGGTCACCCTGCCAAGATTTGTGCCTCAGTTTCCCCATCATGGGGAAACTATCTGGTTGCAAACACAGAAAAAAAACCACAGAGGTTTGTGGCATTCTCAGGGAAGGCTTTAGGAAAATGCAATCTTCATCACGGGCAACAGCTGAAAATGCTCATTTTTAAAGAAGTATAGCAAGATGCTTCCTAAAAGATCATTAAAATCTCCCGCCCTTCAATAATAACTTTTTTCCTATAATATTTAACCACTTTCCAATGTCTCATTCTCCCACACCCCTCTTAGCAAAGAAAGCAAACTTATTTAAGAAAAACACTAAAATCACCTTTTTTGGTGTGTGTGTGCCAATTCTTGTTTTACAAAACACCCTGCAATTGGATTACAAGTGGAGCTGGTCAATTGTCCATTCGTAATTTTCCACCTGGTCTCTCTCCTGTGCTGAAGTAGTGCTCATTCAGCACAGGGACCAAAGTTCTTTGGACATACAGTTAATTTTTAGGTGCTCTAATTTTAGACTGCAGCTAGGCAGCTCTACCGTGACTTGCGGCCAACAGCCAAAATCTTTGCTCCCTGACTTGCATCAATCTTCCTATCTGTCTGCTGGGGAAAAGTGAGGGTGAGACTTTAAAAAAAAAAAAATTAATGCCCTCTAATACAAAGCTCACTGTGAAGTGTCTCTCTTGCAGTTTTGGCCTGAAGTTTGCTTCCACTTGTGAAAAAGAGGAGGTGTGAGTGCAGCTTAGAAGGGGAAGAAATGGCTACATTTCAAAGCCTCTGTAAATGTTAAATTACTTAACTACAAGAACAAAAAAGGCAAGTGCTATGAAAACAGCTGATGCCAGCTTTGGGCTTTGAAGCTGTTGTACCATTAACCAGTGAGTTGCAGAGGAAATACTCTTTGCTCCAGTACTACAAAAACAGTGGCTGTGTACACTGAGCATGGAGGTTTGCAGCGTTCGTGCTCCTACCCCAGACAGTACCTAATAGGTGGTGTGGCATCAGAAAGGATACAGGACCAGTGTCCACCAGGTGGACAGAAGAAATGTGGCATTTCCTCCTGTGCTGGGCAGTGCTGAGGCACCTGGCGCCGTTCTGGGCCCCTCACTCCAACAAAGACTGGGGCTGGAGTGTACCCAGAGAAGGGAACAGAGCTGGGAAAGGGTCTGGAGCATCAGGAGCACCTGAGGGAGCTGGGGTGACCTTTTCACTCTCCCCAGCTTGCTCAGAGGAGGGTGGAGCCAGGTGGGGGTCAGGCTCTGCTCCCAGGGAATAAGTGACAGGACGATAGGAAGCAGCATCAATTTGCCCCAGGTGTGGTTTAGGTTGAATATAAGAGAATCTCTTCCCTGAGAGAGTTGTCTGGCATTATAGTAGGCTGCCCAGAGAAGTGGTGGAATCACCATCTCTGGAAGTGTTTGAAAGGCATGTGGATGTGGCACAGGGAACAGGGTTTCGTGGTGGCCTTGGCAGTGCTGGTTTAACAGTTGATGATCTTAGAGAGCTTCTTCATCCCAAATGATTCTGTGATTCCATGCTCATTGGGGTTTTACCCTCTGCTTGTCCCTTTCTTGCATCAGTGGTCTGCTCATCAGTCAAATTTGCTTTTAACACAATCTGGATAAATTCAGGCTTTGCCCCACCAGCTAAATAAATGCTTGCTCTTCCTTAGTTTCTTTCCTGGGGATATCCTAGGATGCAAAAGTCCCAGGGGTGTGTTGGTAGGGGTTTTGAACAACCTGGTCTAGTGGAAAGTGTCCCTGCCCAGGGCAGAGGGTTGGAACTGGATGATCTTTAAGGTCACGTCCAGCCTAAACCATTCAGTGATTCTGTGATTTTGTGTGTCAATGTACTCCTAAGGTGCCCATAGCTGCAGAAATCCCTCTAGAGAACAGGGTTTGCAAAGCTCTGTCATGCAAACATCCCTTTCCAAACAAACTCTGAACAAGAAGGGTGCAAAGCACTAATTGGCTGAAAATCAAGCCATGGGCTGGACAATTTTTTGCCATATGATGTGGATCCTCCATATGCAAAGGTCAACCAGTTCAATGATCATGGTGGTGCTCAGATGTCCACAGGTACCTCAGCATGGGCTCTACTGAGGTCTCCTGAGGAGGGAGGCATTGCTCCCTCCTCATTCAGCTCTTTCTGGCTCTGGACATGGTAGTGGACATCTTTGCACCCTGGCAAAACATAAGCCAATGTCACTGGACCATGCCGAGGACCTGGCCCAGAATGACTTCATGCATCTGTAACACATTGCCCTGTTATGCTGCTGTTAGAAAGTGTATGATGGCTTTAAACTGAAAAATAACAGGTTTAGAGTGAAGATTAAGAAGAAATTCCCATGAGGCCTGGGCACAGGCTGTCCAGAGAGGCTGTGGCTGCCCCATTCTTGGAGGTGTTTAAAGCCAGGCTGGATGGGGCTTGGAACAACCTAGGAAGTTGCCCCTCTTCATAGCAAGGGGGCTGGGACTAGAAGATCTTTAATGTCCCTTCTAACTCAAACCATTCTGTGTTTTTATGATCCTGTATTTCTATGATCAGTGGTTGTCATTTGTACAGCAAAGAATGGCCATGCACAATTTGTTAATGGGTTCAGCGATACCCTGGTTGACACTTATTTTGCATGTCTGAAGTGTGGCTGGTTCCTGCTTATATGGCAGGCACTTCTCTAGTGATGGAGCATTGGAAAGTACCAGTCTGGGCTCCTAAAATCATAACACCTAGTTCAGACGCATGGACAGGTGGTGATGTAAACCTGGGGTGATAGAACACTTCCACCCAGCCACAAGAACAAACAGGACTTGAAGGATCTTACCAGAAGCCACAGTCAGAAGCAGGAGAGACCAGGGAGAGCTTTGAAGCTCAGGAATTCAAGACTAAGGAACAGGGTGAAGGACCAAGCGTGAAATTCTAACTACCTAAATCTGCATTGTTTTTTCAAACAGCTTAGTTTGAAAAAAAGCTTAGCTCCCCAGTAGGCTTGTGCCTCAGCTACCTCCATACCCTTGGGTTACAGCTTTTGGGTTTATTTGAAGTTCTGTAGAGAAGCAGGTGACGTGTGGAGATGTGGAAACACATCTCTTCTCCCTTATCTCAATATATTTCTAATCTATTACTTATGACTGTTTGCTGATTTTCAGTGTGTGGGATGGGAGAGGAAAAAAATTTCAGGACAAGTACTCTTCAAAGAAGTGAGATATTGCACTGCACTGCTCAAGTAGTGGGAGTCAAAGAATCTGAGAATGGTTTAGGTTGGAAAGTTCCTTAAAGCTCATATTGTTTCAACTCCCTGCCAAGGGCAGGGTCACCTTCCGCTAGACCAGGTTGATCCAAGCCCCATCCTACCTGCCCTTAAACACTTCCAGGCATGGGGCAGCCTCACCACTCTCACAGAGAAGAATTCATTCTAACCCTACCCTCTCAGTTTGAAGAGATTCCCCTGATTTTGTCACTACATGCCCTGGTGAAGGTAGAGGCTGTTCTGGGGCTCAGTTGTATCATCAGGTTGAGGCTTATGTTTTCCTTCCTCACAAGAAACTTGGTGACACAATTTACGACTTCAAGTCACAAAGCAGCTGCTGAGGCTGAGGCTGTCTATGGTGGTTGCATCTTTACTCCTGACAGCTGTAATAATCCATGAAGCACTAAAGGATTTTATTATTATTAGTTTATTTATTTAAATTTTAATGCATCCATCTAGGCTGGGATACCATTGCAGCATATGGAGCGAGAAAAGCAGCCCTGAAAACCCCCATGTCCTGGGCTTGGGCTGATGCCACAGCATGGGCAGCAGCTGATTCTGCCCCACTCAGGTGAGACCCCACCTGCAGAGCTGCCTCCAACATCAGAAGGACGTGGAGCTACTGGAGACCTCAGAGCCCCTGGCAGTGCCTAAAGGGGCTCCAAGAGAGCTGGAGAGAGATATTGGACAAGGTTTTGGAGGGACAGGATATGGGAGAATGGATTCCCACTGCCAGAGGGCAGGGTTAGATGGGATATTGGGAGGAAATTTTTGGCTGTGAGGGTGGTGAGGCCCTGACACAGGTTTCCCAGTGTAGCAGTGGCTGCCCCATGCCTGGAAATGTTCAAGGGCAGGTAGGATGCAGCTCAGAGCAACCTGGTCTGCTGGAAAGTTCCCTGCCCATGGCTGGGGTTTGGAAATGGATGAGCTTTAACTTCCTTGCAACCCAGGCCATTTTGTGATTCTATACTCAGCATTCAGAGAATTTGCACCAAAATATATAAAAGGTGAATATATAAATAGAAAGATGATGGATCCGGACAGATAGTGATCCTAGCAATTGAGCTATTTTCCATTTGTCTGTCTCATGCCTATCATGACCTAGCAGTGTGATTTTTTTGCAGGCTTTTCTTTCACTTACAATAAGAAGAGATACCTCAGCCCTTCTTTGCTTGTAGGTAAGTTTATTTAATTCAACAGGGAACACAGGCAGGCAGGAGAGCATTATCTTTTCATTCAGCAGTATGCTACAGTGATTTATTTGGGTTCTGGGCTCCCTTTTGGAGGTCTTAGCCAAGACCTGTTGGTCAAGACACTTTCTTCAGGCAGGCTTTTGCAATTTTACATTATTATGCAGATTTCCACAGGCCACTACAAGTGTTGGAACACAGCCTTATGGCCTAATGGGGAGCAAACCAGTCCTGGTGCTATTTTGATTCATAAGGATAGGTGTGGGAATGCCTCGGGACCGAGAAGAAAAATAAACTGTTCTTTCACCTCTGAATCACAGATTTAAGCTCTCCACAGCAAAAAATATGACCTTTTTTTTTTTCAATGAAACACACTGCTAGACATGTCGTCTGGGCCAAAAAGTGGATATTGCAGCAGCATCTCCAGAAGCAACTGGAAACTGCTGACTGCTGACACAGCTAGACATAATCCTGCTCCCACCCAAAAAACTAGTCAAAAGTTGAAGCATTTTCATGTCTGTTTCAGTTATAATTGCTACTTGTTCTCTGCACGTAAGAAGCTCTACATACTCAATGTTTTCCACTGGCTTTTCTTTGAGTGATGTTGAAGTGCTTCTTAAATACAGATTATTCCATTTTCTCCAAATTACAGAAGATGAAACTGAGATTAGGGAAGAGACAGAGGCCTGATCCTCTGTCCAGAGCTATAGCAAAATCCCCCCTTTACCAACTTACCCAGACATTATGCAGTTATAAAGGATCTGGTTTAATGTCACAGGAGCTGGGACAGACCCATCTGTCTTCAGAAATCTCAAGTGGCAAGTGCAGCTACATTAAAACTTTGGTGCAAACCTAAATAACATATTGTTTCTTATGGATGAGTTGAATAGACCCTTAAACATGTTGTTAGAAGAAAAGGAGGCTTGGTCAGTGATTTAGACATTACCTGTAGGTTATCTTAATGAAAATGATACTTAATGAAACCATTAGAGCTTCTGTTAAGTTTTAATGTTTTCATTAATTCCATTTTCATTAAAATTCCTTTAAAAATGCATCAAAGTGACTAAAATTTCCTCCTTTCTACCTTTTATCTTAATTTCATTATTTTTTTCAGGAACCTAGAACTCCCAAAGCCAACTGGGGAGGATAAAATCAGCCAAGAGTGGAGTGGGAGAGCATTTGAACAAGAAGAGGGCCATGGTGTCTTAAACAGCCCAGCATTAGTAGAGGAATGCGGTGATCCCCTCCCCACCAATGAGGGGGGAGAATGGATTGAGAACAGCCCTGAAAATGAAGACTTGGGTGTGCTGGTGGACAAGAAACTGAACATTCCCCAGCCGTGTGCTTTGCCAGCCCAGAAGCCCCTGTGTGCTGGGCTGATCCCAGTGTGGGAAGCAGGAGAGGGGGGATTCTGCCCCTCTGCCCCACTCAGGTGAGACCCCACCTGCAGAGCTGCTTCCAGCCCTGGTGACCAACATCAGAGTGACATGCAGCAGCTGGAGTGCATCCAGAGGAGGCCATGGAGATGCTCTGAGGGCTGGAGCCCCTCTGCTCTGGAGACAGGCTGGGAGAGCTGGGGATGTTCAGCCTGGAGAAGAGAAGGCTCTGGGGAGACCTCAGAGCCCCTGCAAGACCCTAAAGGAGCTGCAAGAGAGCTGGAGAAGGACTTTGGACAGGGACCTGGGTGTACAGGACAAAGAGGAATGGCTTCCCACTGTGACAGCGCAGGGTTAGATGGGATATTGGGAGGGAATTCTTGGCTGTGATGGTGGTGAGGCCCTGCACAGGGGGCTGCCTCACGCCTGGAAGTGCTCAAGGCCAGGTTGAGTGCGGCTCAGAGCCGGTTCTTGTCTTGTGGAAGGCGTCCCTGCCCACGGCAGGGGGCTGGAAACGGATGAGTCTTAACGCCTGTGCTAATCCAAATGGTTCTGTGATTCTGTAAAACATGAAACAGGGCATGAAACAGCCTGTACAGGGGGCGGGCCTCTGCTTGGTCTCCCCGCTCCTATCCCTATCCCGTGCAGAAATCGACATCGCCGGGACCAAGCGCTTCCCCCACCTTCAGGCCTGGGCTGAGGGACCCGGCAACCCGGCCGGGCTGGGCCGGGCCCGCCCCTCCACCCTCCCTCCGTCTCCTCCTCCTCCTCCTCCCTGGGCTATATATGGATACACGGCTCCCGTCTCTCCTGCTCGCTGGCTGCACTGGGGCTGCGGAGCGTGGGGGGCTCCTCCATCCCATGGCCCTGCCCGAGTCGTGACCGCGCCCCCCGCCATGAAGACCATCATCGCCGCCTACTCCGGCGTGCTCCGAGGTACCGGCGGGGACGGGCGGCGGGAAGGAAGGGCAGGAGATGGGTGTTCGTGCCCGGAGGGGGATGCTGCGGTGCGGAGCAGCTTTCCGGTGGCTCAGGGGCTGGGGTGGGAGCAGCACCGAAACACTCGGCTTTATGATATTCCTCCTTTTTTTTTTTTTTTTTTTTTTTTTGGCTGCAGGAACGCAGGGGAATAAGGAGGGGGAAGAGCGATGTGCAATGGCGGGGAGGAGCTGTAGCTTTTCTTGGGTTGAGGATTACAGGTCTCTGCGCAGGTTTTGTGTTTCGGGGTGCGCTCCTGGGGCTGTTGGAAGCTGCTCTAGTCGGCCTTGTACGTTTTGCCGAGGTGCAGACTGCAGTGAGTGTTTGCACCTTTGCAAAATGTGGGCGTGGGGCACTTGCCTATAAGCGAGTCTTCCCTTCCCCCCCAGCCCCCTCCTTCTGTCGTGCTAGGAAGAGAAGTGTCGCTTTATCGCACTGATAAAGTTCAGTCTCGGCTTCACGTTCGTACAATTTCATTTAGCTTGGAGAAGGCCTCGTTAGCGAGTCCAACCGTTTCGTAATACTGTGTTCCCCACACCTACATCAAGGGGAGAGGGGAAAAATAGCAACATGTTGCTATTTTTATAATGAGGAGGTGAGGATTGGGTGCTCAGCCGGAGTTTCGTGGTAGCCGGTCCTGCCGGGTTTCCTTTAGGAGCCCTCCGTGCTGGGAAGTGACTTGTTGGGAGAAGTGGGATGGGTGTCAGTGACTGGCACCCATCGTGGACAGAGCTGCTGCAGACACTGAACACTGCCCTGCACGCCGGGACATGTTGGTTAAAGGCTTTGGAGAGAGTATAGGAAGTCCCAAACCACAAGCTACCTTGCCTGCTTGTAAAGGCATCTCAAAGGATCTTCTAGGAATAAATTCAGCACTTCTAAATGTTTTGCTAGATAAGAGTTTTGTATCCCTTCTGCAAGGGTGCTTGTCTGGAGAAAGGTCAGGATTAGCAAGCGGGTGAGAATGCAGTTGGACAACCTGTGATTTGTGGAGGATCCTTGAGCGATTGCTCTGTGTTGTGAAAGGCTTTTTGTCCTCAAAAAGCAAACTGCTAATACGTCCTGGGATGAAGAGACCTGTGAAATGTTTTATTGATTAAACAAATCATTAGCAGAGCTGTAAGGACACGAACCTGGTGAATTAACCTCTGAAGTCTTGATTTTGTGCTGTCCTGTCCAGTGCTGGGTGCAGAGCTGCTGGTGCTCACCTCTGCCAGGATATTAGATTGATCTGAAGGATCGGTTGTGAACTGACTGGGGAGAAGACCTGCATGTGTTTCCTGTGTTCAGATCTGTTTCCTAAAATAACTTCGCTTGCTTGCATGACTAACAGAGGACAAGTTATATTTTCAGTTGAGAGAGGTTATTGGAATTAGCATTATCTGAACTGTTGTATTGAGAGTTAACTGCAAACTAAGTGCAAAGACTAAATAATTCAGGAAACCTGTAAAATATGTAGGGTTGACCTGAGACCTCAGCAGCCACCTTGTTGGCACTGGCATGTTAATGATGGATCTAGGACACATGCATAATTCAAAATGGACTGTGGTTTAGGGACAGTGATTGGCCTCATCTCTAGATAATCCTGATTAGTGATGGAAAGCTGTCTTAACTCTCCTTAGGTCAGTTTTCCTCTGAGGCTCCTCGAGGGGATCCTGCAGTGGTATTTGTGCTTTTTAACTTAATTTAACTTATTTCTGCCTGGGGAGACAAGGGATGTTGCCTTGGTGACTGCAGCATCTACCAACCCCTTGCCAGTGCTGTAGCCTGCATGGGTAGGAGAGCGCAGGATTGGCTTCAAAGCCGAATCCAGGTGCCTCCCAGAGGAGCTCTGGCTCGAACTGGGTATGGAGATAGTGGTGTGGGACCCTGCAGATCAAAACTGGCAGAGGTGATGTGGTGTGGAGGTTCATTCATGAGACCTTATGTACTGCTCGATCATGTTGGACAACTTAATCTCAGTACAGATGTGTAGAGCAAGCCCACTAGATTTTTCTTCCTATGTCCCTGAATATTTTTTTCCAAGCATCATGCTTCTGCATAGGGCTGATGTTGAGGTGAGCATCTGAATGGCTCGTACTATCCTTTAGTCTTATTGTTTTCCTGGCATCTAATTTTGCTCTGGTGCTGGTAAAATTTGGCTGAATTAAGTCTGACCCTATTCAAAAACAAGCGAAAAAAAAAAAATAAAAAAAAAGAGGTGCAGGCATCTGCCTCTATATCCATCCCTGTATGTATGCAGAGGAATGTCCTTTGATACCAACCCAGTGCTGCAAAAATCAGAGCAGACCTTGGGCCTAGGGTTGGATGATGCTCTGATACACCTGGTTGGGTGGGAGGGGTTGTGATCTCCTCATCTTGACCTGCCCCACTTTGGCCATTGGATGCCCAGGAGGTCACCTCCTTGTGTTTGGCAGAGGAGCAAGGAGGTCTGTCTCATCCCTCTCCCCTGAGGAAAGATGCTGGTGTGGCTGGAACCTTGAAAGGCTGTCCTGTGCTGAAATGTCTTTTCTAATGTTACTTCATCAGCAAGAAGTTTGGGATGAGGAAGATGATCTTGCTCAGCTTTACCTTGGAGTTAGTCTTACACTGCATGTGAGGTTTACCAGAGCTGAGTTCTGCTCTGGGGCGGGCAGCCTGGGAGCTCCTGTTTTGGGAGAACAGCATCACAGCTGGCTGCAAGGAGCTGTTGTCTCTTGACAGAGCTCCTTGGGAGGTGGAGGTCTGGGCTTCCTCATCTGAAACCCCTGTTTGAGTTCTCATGTGCTCTGGACACAGTAGGATGGGTCATTTTCTCTCGTCCAGACCTGTTTCAGTGTTGCTAACTTTAAGCTTATTGGCTGGTCTGGGACAGTGGGGTCTTGTGGTTTCATCACTTTAACATACATACTGCTGTGGGTGTGGGGACTGAGGGCTGAGTTTAGTGCTGTGAGTAAATCCAGAACTGACATAAGTCATCATGGCACATTTGTTTCTTGAGTCTGGAGAATCCCAGCTCCTTTCTAAAAGAGCTGATAAAAATTTTTATTTGCACGTCCCTGTTCAAAATATTGTTGATCTCCAGTTTAGACACACCGTACTGCAGATTATATGTAATTAAGTAGCTTCCTGGGACAGGAGCAAACTGTTCTAAAGCTGTGTATGTGGCAGGATAACTGTACTCTGCACTGATTACTCACTATTTTCTTAATAAATTGTTTACTCTATAGTGAATATGCTTGTGCTTGGGGCACCCAAGTAAACCCAAGACACAACCCAAAAACTTGTGTTGCTCAAGGGGTTTTACAGGTGCACCTGAATGCTGTGTGGGCTCCTGCTCTTGCATGGGTGGCTAAGTCCTCCTGAATATTCTGGTACTGGTCTGTTTTTCTTCTCTATCTTTGTTCCAATTTCCACTTCGCAAAATATGTGGCTCAAAATGTCCACTTGCAGCTTATGCTTTGATGGATCTAATATGGTTTTCCTCTAAATAAGCCATGTGCAGCAGGTTAATTATTGGCCAAGAATTAACATGCTAATTGTCTGGAAAGGGTGGCAGATGAAGCTTGGCTTTAACAAGGTTTCAGTGTATTTTTAACTGTATGTAACACTTGTACTTTTTCTCAGTTAATTTCCTTTGCTGGCATTTAATTAATTCATGTTGGTTGGGTTTTTCTGATACCCATGTGTGAAGTCCTGTTTGCTTCCACTCTTGGGATCTTTGATTCTGCTTCCCTGCCTAGATAAATGTTGTTTGTGTAATTTATCTGAGATAAACTGTTGTAGAGGAGCACCGGATGCTGAGTCCGTAATGCAGCAGTCGAATGCTTCATCAAACCATTTGCTGATTCCAGGATCTCCTTGGTAGCACCCCCTGAATTTGATGTTAGATGAAACTAAATTACAAAAACATGCTGAGCCCATCACCAGTTGCAGGATAGCAGGCTAATGTCCCTGAGCTTCCTTGGAAGGCTGCAGATGACTGCCATCTCTGAGCAGCAAGGAAGTCTCCTGGAGAAGTTGTTACTCTGTCCCTTGTGACAGGGAACGTCCTTGAGAGCCATGCATGGCTTAGTGCAGGGAGTATCCCATCAGTACTCCAGGGAATGGGCTGCAGTGTGAGCTGGAGACCAGCTCATCTGAGACCAGGAAAGCTTTGGTAAAGTATGTCTTGTGTAGATGTGGTGTGCCAAGGCTGACCCCGACAGTCATGGAATGGCTTGGGTTAGAAAGGATCCTAATGATCGTCTGGTTAAGGCTCCCCAGTCAGGCTTTCCAGTTCTGGGACAGGTACCTGGAAAATGCCCCAGGGGCTGTGCTGTGTGGCCAGCACAGGGTAAGCTGCTGTCTTCAGTGGCAGAAGACAGGGGTTTGGCTTTCTTCAGGATCCAGGATATTTCCTTGGGGGAAGACTGATAGGAATGTATACAAATTATAGTTATGTCTACTGGGCCCTTTTAAACTAGGTTACAAGGATAATCTGTTCCCTGAAAGCTACAGAAAATGCATAGATTTTCTAATATGTGAAAGGTGCTTGGAGTGGGCCTGCAGGTGAGCCATTAGGAGGAAGTATTTTCTCTAATGGACTGAGCTCAAGTGTCAGTGTTGGATTTTTCTTCTGTGGCTGAGTGCCACCCCCCTTCCCCCCCTTCCCCCCATTTCAGCTGACTTGTCAAAGCTCTTCCACTCTGTGTCACCAGTAACTGGCCTGGTTCTCCAGAGCATGGAGGGTCTTTGCAAAAATGCCTCCTGGCTACTGAAGCTGAAAGGAGTTAAGGCTTGCCTGGGGAGTTGTGTCAGTCAGACATGATGAACAAGAAGCTCAGGACTGTCTGGAAAGGACTGTCTTGGCACTAAAGTCTGTAAATGCCTGGTTGATGAAATGGGTTAATCTGGAGCCTGCAGGTTTGGTGCAAAGGTAGACCTGATGAACTTGCCAGGTTGACTGACCATTCTCATGGTCCTTTCCTTTGCTACTGGGCATCTTTCATTTCTTAACTGGGAATTAAATGCTAATATTCAGGCCATGGTAACTACTGACTTTCCTATCTTGGTTTGAAAAGACAAGTGTCTGCTGAGGAAGGCAGGAGCCTCCCCTGAACTGGAAACTGTAAACCCTCTCCCTCTGAATTTTTATAAATTTGAAATTAAGGGGGGCTCTCAGGCAAAGATATGGGAGCAGGAATAAGATCTTTATTAGGGAAGACATTAAAAATAAAATAAACAATGCAGTAAAACAAAACAACACTGACAGAGTCAGAACACAACCTGACCAACCCTGTTGGTCAGGGTGTTGGTAGCAGTCCAGTTGGAATTGTGGCTGCAGTCCTCCTGCAGTGGCAGATGTGGTTCTGTTGGAGTAGGGATCCTGTAGAAGGGTGTAGTCTTCCTCTGAAGATCCAGTGGAAAAGGCAGCTGTTGCTTTGGGAATCCAGTGGAAAGGCTGTTCTGGTATCCCAAAATCTCAGATTACATCCAGTTAGGAATGCTTGGCTCCTCCCTCTGGGTGGAGTATTCTCACAAGGGGATGCTGTAATTTTTATCAGCCATGCAGTAACACTCAATGGCCCATTAACAGCAGACCTCTCTCCAGAGGGAGGATTGGTTTGTGGAAGAGATCAAGAAAACTGCCCAATTAACAGAAGAAACTGCCCCACCTCTACCAGATGGCAAATAGAATACACATTGCCTTGAATCTAGGACACCTGATCAGCAAATAACTGACCCAGGACATTTGTCCAAGGGCAGGTGCTTAGAGCTGTCTGGCAAAGCACTGCCTTCCCTCTGCCTGCAGGAAGTGAATGTGAGTTTTATGTGGCTCGAAAAACGAGCTGACAGGTTGACTTGTGCCACTCAATATTGGTCTGTTTGCAGGGATGGCAGGCAATGCCTACAATTTGTTCGAACATGTAGAAAATGCTGAAGTACAAATTCTCGTCTAGAGGGATAAACAGCTGTTATCTTTGGTAAGAGGATAGGGATTTAGCTGATCCAAGGCTGGAGTGTTTGGTTTATGAAGCCACAGAGGTTTGGTAGTGTAAATGTGGGTGCTGAAAGAAAAAAATTACATGGAGCTGGGCTTTTATCGTGAGTCACAAATCATCTCTAAGATTTTTGGCTTCTTTTGGAGGACATAGACATTTGTCCAGTGACACCACTATTGCTAGATGCTTTCTCTAAACTGATATCTAGTAATCCTCAGTCTACATCAAGTCTGTCCACATGCAATTTTGTAAGGTTTTTGGAATAGCAAATACCTGGAGCTGTGGCCCCTCAGCAAGAGTTGAGCAACCTGGTCTAGTGGAATGTATCCCTGCCCATGGCAGGGCATTGGATTGAGATGAGCTATAAAAGTCTCTTTGAATACAAATCATTCTAAACCCAAGGATTTCTTTTACACTTGAACAGGCAACTGGCTTTGTAAAAAAATACGGTGAAGATTGTCCCTCACCCCAAATTTGGGGATTTGCTGCTAGATTTTACAGCATGGGGTTTCTGAATCTCACTGCTTAGATACTCTAGTGTGGCAAATCAATGCACGGTGAAAGTTTAATTCAACATATTCTCCTGTCTTGCCTCAGAAATGAGAACTACTTGCTGGATTAATTCTTAATACTGCACTATATTATTTTGTAAAGAACTGCCTACAGCTCTAGCTGTTGTTTGAACCTGGATTAGTGCTGTAGGTTTCAGTTTACTTGCAGTTGTAGTGGTATGATCTATCCCAACCTAAAACTTGGTCTGCTTAGAATAATTAATGCCCAATGCAGTACTGAGATTGTTCATGTAACAAGGACTAAGCAGAACCAAGAGTCTGAACTGGGTGGTCTGGCTCTAAATTTAGACTGCAGCCTTTGGTGTGGCTCCCCCCGAATGTTGCCAGGAATGAGGCATCTCTAGGTAACATGTGCCAGTGTTTTACCACCCTCATAATAAAAAACTTCTTCCTTACCTAATTTAAATTGACCCTCATTCCTATGAAACAGTTGCTTTACATATTTAAAGGATTCACCAGTGAGAGTATATTTGTAGAAACTACCAAAAATCCTAGTGCCTGATTATACCTAGAGAAGCCATTTTCAGTCATTTTCATTTGACTGTGTGTGAACACTTGCTATGCTGTTACCACTAAAAGGTAATATCTTGTCAGCAAGAACTGAACCTATTCAATGTAGCTTCTTTCATAGTCCTAATAACAGGCTGTTCCTTAAATACAAAAGAAAATATGCAAATACACATAGTGATTTGTATTTTGGTCAGTTGTTATGGTGCTTGTAAATAAAGTAATGAAGAAAAGTGAAGGAAAACCCACTTGCAAGTGCTTCTTTCTGGAGGCTGTGTATACTGTCAAAAGCTGCAGTGGGTGGTTCTTCATATAGAAAACAAGTGTTTTCAGTGCTTTACCCAATTTTGGGTTTTTTCTCTGCTTGAGTATCTTAAGCTTCTACAAGAGTGGCTTTCAGCTTCTTCCTTCTTACATACTGCTTAGGAGTGCTGATAGTGTTCCTTCCTCCTAGAGCTGTGGATCCTCAGGGTTGTGTGTTGAGGTGTTCAGCCAGCACTTGGGCTGTGCTGGGGAAGGCTGGAGCACAGAGCTTTCCTAGAACAGCCCTGGGAGTTGTGCAACACGCCTTGTGGAGGGTGGATGAGAATAGCTCAGACCACAGCCAGGTGTCTGCTTCCTGTGGTTGGAGGCAGCTGATCTTTATCTTACTGTGAGCTCGTGGGGTTCCTTCTTATCAAACACCACTTAGAGGAGCTGGCAGTTTGAGGTGAGGGTATGTGTTAGGAACATGTGTTAACATCCTCTGCATTTTTATGGTCAGGGTAACAGAGGCTTGCTCAGGTGGGTACTGATGATCACTCATTAATCCCCTCCAGTATTCTGAAAAAAGCTGGATGTTGGCAGATGGCAATCCTTCCTCTTCCAGGATGCCCAAACTCCATGGAAAATATTAGCTTTTAGCAAGCCTTGCTGTAAAAGCAAACTGCAGATTAATCTGAAACCTCTTACTAAAATAAGTTGGACTTAAAGACCCTTCCTTTTATGATTCTGTTTCAAAGCAAAAATATTGTTTCCTTTGCTCAGTGTGCAATGTAACTTTATTTCTTTTATTTTCCTTTCTTTAGGCACGGGATCGAACATTCTTTCTGCTCTGCAGGATTTGTTGTGGCTATTGAAATCCAAAGTAGAGAAACAACTCCAAATCATCTCTGTGCTGCAATGGGTTCTCACTTTCCTTGTCATGGGTAACACCTTTTGGACTAAAGCAAAGGGGTTTTGGCTGTAATTCGGGATGAATTTTAATGCAAAACGTTAACTTCTTCATAAGTGTTAATTACTAGATGTGTACTGCAGCAGTGTAGTTCCTGGGATATGTGGATATTGTAAACCAGTTATATTGACAATTTCAACTATAAATGACTTTTCCTGGCTCTAGAAAACCATAAGAGCTATAGAAAGACTGACTGATGTTTAGCTTGTGTCAGTGTCTACCATGCAAATGAGGCTGAAACAACTGGAAATGTCTTACTTGGCTGGCTCATGGGAATATCCACAGAGATTTCTTAGGAGCAGCTGGTAACTGATGCAAGTGATTGCAACAGGAATGCCTTCCTCTTGGTTTGGTCTCCTTCCAGGAGGTATCAGAGATGAGCAAGAATTGTTTGTGTTAGACCAGTAAAAGAGTAAAACCTGTTTATCCCTGGGTACTTAGATTATGTAAAACCTCAGGCTGCTCTGCTCCATTGGATTGTTAATAATTAAGCTGGAGAATGACTGCTCTCAGCATCTGTCTCGCTCTACCTTCCCAATTCAGTTTGTGCTAAAATGACAATGTCATTTTTGGGTGGGATCCTTGGCACCCTGGTGGGATGGCTGATACAGAGCTGGTGTAACCTGTGGAAGATGTGTGTAGCTGTGGGGGAAAAAAAAAACATTGGTGTGGGCCACAAGAAATCTTCATGCTCATCAAGTCTGATGAAGCAGCTCCCTACCTGGAGATACAAGAGATGCCTGGAGACACCATTAAGGGGTGGTTGAGGTTTTCCAGAGCTCTAGAGGAAGCTGCCTCAGCCCTACATAAGGGGTTTTTGACCAAATCCAATTTATTTGAGGATTAATGATGTCAGCATAGAAAAACCAAAAGGCAAGGGGTGTAAATGGATATCAAAACCTGATGCAGTCTTGTTTTCTTCTTTCTTGCACCTCTCCAGGTATTGCTTGCACTTTAATCCTCATGTATATACTGTGTACAGATTGCTGGGCGATTGCTGCTCTATATTTAGCCTGGCTGGTATTTGACTGGAATACACCAAAGAAAGGTAAGTATTGCAGAACAGATACTTGTTGTTAAAGTGTCCCTGTCTCCATATTTGGACAAAGAAGCTCTTCCTTAATGCATGACTCTTCTTCTTAGTGGAACTTGGCTGAATCACTGACCAAAGGCATTATTCAGTGAAGCATTTAAATGTCAGCCCTCAGCATGAACAGTGACTGAAGGCTTCACTGATGCTGAGTGCAATACAAAATTAACATTCACTACTATTATGCCATTGCTGGCTTTTACTAACATTTATAAGGCCTAGGTTCTTTCTTTACTTCAGAAAGATCTAAAGATTCAAGACCTTTCTGTCCTCTCCAGCTCTTGCAAGGTTCAGATTGTGATGTGATTATCAAGGTGTGGCTCCTCTGTAGAGTCAGTGTTGCTACAAATTAAGCAGATGACTTTATTCCAGAAAAAAAAACCAAACCCCAAACCTGTAGAAGCCAGCTCTGGGAACCTGCAGTGGTTACAAGCTCTGGCAACTACTTTTGTAGCCAGATGAGCACAGTTCTCCATTGCTGCAAGATAACTGAAACCATCCAGGATTTTGGCCTTTCCCAAAGGTTGAATTGGAGTGTTTCTAGTTGGAATTGTAGAGTTGTCTACTGTTAATTTGCAGTCAAGCCTTAATTTGCTTGAAGTACCTTGTATTCTAGAGTGTGCACTGATTTCAGTGAATAATGCAGGTCTCCCACTTGGAGGAATGAAAGTGTTGATTCCTCTAGTGAGACGGCAAATGCTGGAGTCCTTTAGGCTTTTTGATGGACATTCATGTGGAAAGAGCTGTAAAGACGTGATTCTTTTTTTTCAACAGGGGGAAGAAGATCCCAGTGGGTGAGAAACTGGGCTATATGGAGGTACTTCAGGGATTATTTTCCAATAAGAGTAAGTAAAAGTTTAACTGTGTACCCTGGGGTTTAACTGCTTTTGTGTCTTGTACTGGCACTAGTCTATCTATGACACTGAACTATAAGCAGGACATGGCTCAGTTACTATTGCCATACTAGTGCTTGTGGCAGCTGTGGTTAGAAAATCTGAAATGTATTACCAATGGTGGCAATGTGGTTGCCAGAAGCTGCTGTTTCTAGTGGTTGTACCAGATTCCTGGAGGCAGTCTGCAATCCTTGTTCATCTCTCCAGCTTCTGGAGACACTGGCACAGGTTGTTCCAACAAGTAGTTGCCTCATCCCTCAAAGTGTTCAAAGCCAGGCTGGATGGGTCTTGGAGTAGCCTGGTCTAGTAGAAAGTGTCCTTGCCCATGGGAGGGAATTGGAATAGGATGATCTTTAAGATTCTTTCCAATGCAGATCACTCTGTGATTCTCTTCTGTGCTGCAGCAGTCCTGTGTAGTGCCTGACCCTAACACTGTTCCCCTCTCATAAATCATAAAATCTAGCTCAGTTTTTGCCTGTTTTCCAGTAGCATTTCTGCTCTGGGGTGTATTGGGCCAGAATATCTGGGACCTCTGTGCACCAAAAGTCACAGCACTTCACAGGGAGCAGTGAAATTTTGCTTTGGAGAAGTGGATTTTCCAGCAGTGGGAATAGCTTGAGTTCTCCAGCTTGTAACTTGCTCACCACATACTTGTATTTTTCCTACTGATTCAGACATGTTGCAGAAAGAGGACAGGGCTGCCAGACTGCTCTGGGACCACAGAATTAGCTGGGTGACTTGGAAGGGAGCAGGGGTCAAATTCGGCTAGGAGGGAACTCGATCCTCTTTGGAAGGGCACACAGCTGAAAGGACTATTATGTAAGGTTGTTGGCAAGTTCTACTCAGCTTGAGTATGAGGGAGGGACCTTGATACAGCTTTTGAGCTACCTATCCCCAAGATAGTCTAGCCTCAGAAAGGAAGAGGGAATCCAGTTCCAGCAGGATGCCAAAGCGGCTTAGACTGGATTCTTCCTTTGCAAAGACACTTGAACTCTCAGGGTGCCTGAATGTGCTGCTGGTGAACAAGCCTTTTGTTGTACTCCGAGAAGCATAGAAACATTTAGGTTGGAAAAGACCCTTAAGAGAGTCTGGCCATTAACCCAGCACTGTGAAGTTCACCATGAAACTTGCTGTTGTTAACAGGTAATTCTTGGCAAGTCTAAGTGTACATGGAAAAATTCACTATGCCTGGAAGTCAGCCTGGGTGTCATGACTGACAGAGAGCTGAGCAGGCTCTGCTGTTGAAGATGGGTCTCAGATGTGTTGTGTTCTAGTACCAAGTCCTTAGTGCTGCACTAAACTCTGCTGCCTTGGATATTGCTGAAATGGGCTCTCTTATGCTGGGGCCTTGGTTCTAAAGGGTCACTTGTAGTGCTGGTTCTGCTGTTCCATCATTCCTTGGATGCACATTTATCTTGTCTTCATGGAAATATGCTTTGCAGAAGCCCTGCAGATCAGATTCACTGTGGATGTTAAAAGTTTGTCAAAGAGCTGGGTTGTTTAGGTAGGTTTAGAGATGAGATGGGGTAGATAAACTAAACTTTGCAGCAGTTTTTAAGTAAACACTTGCTAGTTCACATATCTGTTTGTGGGAACTCCTTATGTGTGTAATTCCTTTGCTGCTAAGGGGGAGGAGTTGTGCAAGGTTTATGGATCCACTGGTATTTCACATGCAAAGGGCAGAACAGGAGGGCTGACAGCTGGGAGATGACTCCTGCACGTGTTTTGGGGGAACAGCCAGCTGGCTGCAGGGTTGGGAAAAGCTGCTGCAGGGATTTTAGGGTAAATAGGTGCTAGAAGTGTTTTTCTGCAGTTACAGGACTGATGCATGAACAATGCATCAGTATAAACAATGAATAATGTCTCTGGATATTAAGAATGGTACCAAGAACCAGAATGCCTTGGGCTTGCTAAGAGCGTGAGAACTCCTGGGTTAAACTAGGTACCTGTTCTTGTTCAAGAGGGAGACGGGTCTACAGAGGATCACTTGTTTAAATGTTCTCTCTGCAAAAATAATTTTTACTGGATTCTGATCGGTGTAATGGCTCAGGAGGATTTGGTTTGTGCCCCAGGCTTATGGTTTGTCAGGACAGTCCTCTCTGCTGCAACTTGTCCTGTGCAGTGTGTCTGCTGAGCACTGCAAGGACAGACCACACCAGTGCCAGGCACACTGGTGGCACTTGTAATGCTGAACTTGCCTCCAGCAAAGTCTGCATATAGAGCTGTGGTAGCTGCATCCATAGCTGCACAGGTACCAGCTGTGTTGGGCTGTCAGCTCAGATTTAACTCATAGAATCACACTACAGCTGGAAGGGACCTTAAAGCTAGTTTCATTCCTCCCCTCTGTCATGGTCAGGGACATTTTCCATTAGACCAGCTTGCTTCAAGCAGGCTGTGTATCCTGGCCTTGAACACTTCCAGGGATGGGGCAGCTACAGCTTCTTTGGGCAACCTGTGCCAGGGCCTCACCACCCACACAGACAAGAATTTCTTCCTATTTGGTTTGCTCTGTTAGAGCAGCTGCATGAGAATCAAGCTCTGCTCCAATGTTTGTGCTGATTAGGCTGCTCTCACTAGAGTCAGCAGTGCCTCCCAGCCTGAAACACCAGGACTATTGTACCCATACCTGAAAATATGAGGTCATGTTTTGTAATCCCAGGTGGATTTGGAAAGCAGCCTGAATCTGGCTCAGTTACTCAGCATGAGCTGAGTTGGCCACATTCCCATGGACTTCATGCAGCTGCTCTGATAATAACCTATTTTAGGGCACTAGAAACTTAAGTTTGTCTGCTGGTTAATGGCTGGCCTTGTAAATAGTGCTTTAAGCTAAGCAGCACGTGAAGTGGCTGAGGAATGTTCCAGTGAACTGAGTCCTGGACCTGAAGTGGCAGGTGAAGCCCGAGCCCTTGCATGGGGCTGCATGGGGCTGCACTGGAGCAGACATCACCTGCACACACAATCTCAGTCTCATGCTGTTGATCCCAGCAGCCTCCTAAGCACATGCTGATCTGAGGATGTCATGCTGGGAGTGCCATGACCTAAAGGTTTTGTTTAGGTAAAGAAGCTGTCACCTGAGCATGTGAACATCTCCACTAGAAGTAGGGCTCCACGTAGCCAGGGCTTCACACCTTTGGCTTACCTTTGTCAGACTGTGAGCTCTTCAGGTGTCTGCAGGGAGATCTGCTCACTGCAGGGGGAGAGTGGGCATCTAGCCAGAGCAGGAATTGCTGCCAAAAGTGTCTTTTTTTTCCCTCAATTTGTCTTGTATGCTGTGTCTTGGCTAGCAAAGCTCCTCCTTAGCTGTTGATTGTTGTACATGATTTACTGGTTGGAAATAGAAGGGTTTGATTGCTCTGTCCTAACCTAGTATAGTGGAAGGCATTCCAGCCCACAACAGGGAGTTAGAACAAGCTGAGCTTTAAGGGGTTTTTGGGTTGGTCCCTTCTAATCAAAGCCATTCTGTGAATTTGTGACATATATAATATTAGGAGCCTGGCGAGGGGTATCCAGGTCCCGGGTATTAAGGTGAGATAATTCCTTCCATCGTGCTGCTGGGTGTGATGTGGCTAAGTGCAGTTCTGGGGTTGTTTTGCAAGCTTACATGGTCATGAGACCTGCTGCTTGGATCCTGCAGGATGAGCTCTGGTTTTCTGTTCTCTGTGTGCTTCCAGTCAGTGCTGCTCAGCTCCCACCCAGACAACGGATTTTTTTCCTGCTCTTTGGCTCCTGGTGCTGAGCACCAGTGGTTCTGCAGTCCTCTTTCTCCACTGCTGAATGCGCCACTGTTCCTAAAATAAAATTGGCAATATGGTTCTTTAGCTGTATCTGGCATTCAAATATTAACACTCGTTTTCTTTACACTACTGCACTGGCTTAGTGCTTCTGTAGGCTGGCTTAGTTCTGTGTAAAGAAATCTGTTGTTATTAGACAGGTAGATGGACTTTGCTCCCAGAGAAACAGGTTTGGTCTCTTAACAGCAGCTGAGAACAGGTGTGTTAGTGCAATGGGGTCAAGGTTCATCTTCACTCCCAGTACTGATTATCCAGCTGAGGTGCAGCAGGGATGTGCTGACTTGGCCTCATCGTGGGGGCACTGAGGCTCCAAAGAGCTGTGTGGGAATGGAGAAGACCATGGAGGCAAAAGGAAAAACCAGCTGGAGGCCCAGAACAGAGTTGCAGCGGTGTTGTTCAATGACAGCTACAGCAATTCCTTGGGGCAACCTGATAACGCTGTTTGCTTCTCAAAGGGGGGGTTCAAAGAACCAGCAGTGAGTGATCAGTCTCCTGAAGAGAGGGATGGTTTGGGCTGGAAGGGACCTTTAAATGCATTCTGGTTCCAAAGCCCTATCTTGTGCACTTCACTATCTTCACTCTTGCTTGAGACTAGAAATACATGATTTACACTACTTCAAAAATTCCTGCTTCTAGATTAAATTTAGGCAGAGATGAAGGTATTGGCAGGTCATACCCTCCCTGGGCTGAGTTTGTGGATTAGCAGATTCAAGACCTCTGCTTGCAGAGAAGTGCCCAGCCCTGTCTGATGTCTGTTGGTCTTAGGTTCCTTGGCATGACTTGGGTGGAAGAACACACAGAATCACCAAGATTGGAAAAGACCTTGAAGATTGAGTCCAACTATTCCAGTGCCTTTTTCCTAATGTGTAATCTGAATCTCCCTTGGTGCTACTTGAGGCTGTGTCCTCCTGTCCTGTCACTTCTTATCTAGGAGAATAGACTGAACCTCAGCTGCACCCTCCTTGTTTACCTTCTGTGAGCCTGTGTTGTGGGACAGGTGTAGAGGGCAGTGGCAGCCTGCATGGGGCAAACAGGGGGAAAGCACACATGTATGAATATGAGGCTAAATCTCAGCCCTTCTCCCTTGCCTTTGTTTAGTTGGATCCCTGCATACCCCTTGCCCAGCTCCTGCAGTGCTGTGGGTGATTGATTGTCATGGGTGTTGCCAACTCTGTGGCTCCATAACAGGAGCTGTTGGAAAACAACCATGGCAATAAGGCTGCAGCTTGGCTGGGGCTCCTGTTAGGTATCCAAGCAATGGGCTACACTGGGATCTGGGTGTCCTTGCATGTGGTGGAGGGGCTGGAGCAGGAGAACAGCGTGTCTTCTGTATGTGTGGCTCTGCCAAGCTCAACATGCAGATGCCTCGTGCTCCAGAATGATAAGGACAAACCTTCCTTCAGCTGTCTTTCCTATTAAAGGAGCTGTGCTTGGTGCAGGCGAGAGATGAGGCGTGGAAATTTCTACCTTGCTCTGACAGGAGCTTTAAGGAAGGAGTGTCTGCTGCTTGTGCAGCCAAGCCATGTGTCTGTATCTGCCAGGTCTGTAGTCAAAAAGTCAGAATATTGTCTAGGTTGGAAAAATCCCCCAAGATCATCAAGTCCAGCCATTCTGCTAGAAGTGCCAAGGCCACCACTAACCCATGTGCCCAGGTGCCACATCCACAAAGCTTTTAACTCCCTTCAGGGCTGTGGTGTCCACCACTGCCCTGGATAGCCTGTTATAGAAGTCTCTCTACACCTGAGCAAGAACTGATAGATGGAGTGGTTGCTTACCATATCACTAGTTTTTTCCTGGAGGTAGGTTTTTGGTCTTTAGTCTGTGATCCCTGTTTCTTGTAACTGATCAAGGCTACAGCCTTTTTATCCTGGGAAGTGAAAGCAAAGCCATCTACTAATTAGCAAAGAATAGGCAATGGGGCTCTGCAGAGCTGTTGCAACCAGAAGTCTCTGTACCTTCTTCCTGGAGTTCTACATGACCTCAAACAAGAGGAAGTTATGAAGAGGGCCAGTCAGCTTGCAGAACCTGCTGCTGCATCATGCTTATATCACAGCCGCTGTTTAAATAGCACAGGAGCTGTGGCTTCATCTGGGGGCAGGGCTGAGAACAGGGAGAAGGGAATCAAGTTTCTGGGCATGCTGCTTTAGTGTGTCGCAATGGTACTCCAGCCCCCTGCAGCATGATCCAACAGAATGAACTTGCATCGTGCCAAAACACTCCTTGCCCAAGGCAGTGGGGTGGGTAATGCTGGTGTGACATCTTGGAAATCTGTGGGGTTTTTTTTCCTGTGGGAACTGATGGCCTTTGAATATACAGTTTGAGGGATGGGGTGCCAAAGCTTCAGCCTGTAGGTCTGAGAGCTGCTAGGGTGTTGTAGTTGGCAAAAAGTGGCACTGTTGCAGCCTGAAAAGAGGAGATGTTTAGATTAGATATCAGGAAGAGGTTATAGACTCTTAGGGTAGTGAGGTCCTGGCAAAGGTTGCCCACAGAAGCTGTGGCTGCCCCATCTGTGGAAGTGTTCAAGGCCAGGATGGACAGGGCTTGGAGCAGCGTGGTCTAGAGAAAGGTGTCTCTGCCTGTGACAGAGGTTTGGAACTGGATGATCCTTAAGGTTTCTTCCAACACCAACTATTCTAGCATATGGAAAAAAATTAAATTTGGTCTCTATTTTTGTAGGATGATGCAGCAGCCCTGCTGTGTTTTGTCCTGTGTGCTTCCTCAGACTGCATGTGTACTGCCTGGGGAAGATGCTCTGACACATGGGATGCTGCTGCTACCTATAGCATCAGAAAAGCCCCCTCTGGCAGTAGTGGTACCAGGGAATGGGTTTTTCTGTGCTAGCTGAGACAGCTATGGAGAGTCCATGCTTTGCAAACAGTGGAGCAAATGGTTAGAAATATTGCACAGCCTGAAAACAATGTGATCAGGACTCCTAGTGCATGCCTTGCAGGAATCAGAGGTGGCTTGAGGTCTTGTTGACCCTTTGGCATGTAGGCCAGGGCGGAACCTCTTACAAGGAGGGATAATTTCCAGTGGTTACCACCCTTCTGCACATTTTCCCACTTGGAAGGTGGCCAACAGGCCCATTAACTGGCTGGCTCTTTTTTCAGGCATTAGGTGAACTTGCTTCTGCTGTGAGACAGTGATGTTTATGTTCTTTTCCCCTCGTACTGGGATGTGAGCCACTAATGTGCTGAGAGGGCCTGGAGGAGGTAGCTGTGGCTACAGGACTGAAGAACTTGATTGGTTTGGGCAAGAGGTGTGTCAGAATATCTTGGGAAGGAGTAGAGAAGCAGAAGGCCCAGGCTGCAGCAGCCCATGCCCTATTCCTGCCTGGCTGGCTGGCTTCTTGTGTCCGAGATCAGCCTGTTTATCTTGCTCCCTCTGCTCAGGAAACTGAGGTCTAAATGCTGGTCCTACTAGAGCCTCTGAAATCCAGGAGAGCCTATACATGAGCTCTTAGGCTGTTCTCCCTGATAGGAAGAGAGACAAAACCTGGGGAATATGATTTTTTTTTTTTTTTTGCTTCTCGCACTTTTATTTACTATCTGAAAATATCCATCTTCAATTGAGCTCTTTTTTCTTTCCTAGCTGGTTAAAACCCACAATCTGCTGACCACCAGGAATTACATTTTTGGGTACCATCCACATGGCATCATGGGCTTGGGTGCCTTTTGCAACTTCAGCACAGAGGCCACGGGTGTCGGCCAGAAATTCCCTGGGATCCGACCATACCTTGCTACCCTGGCTGGGAACTTCAGGATGCCAATATTGAGGGACTACTTAATGTCTGGTGGTAAGCACAATCACACTGTGCCATTTCTGTTTGTGCTCTTGGCTCTGAGCTGTCTTCACCTCTGTCAAGTGAAAAGCTGTGTTGGAAGCTCGTGTAACCACTTCCTGCTGGTAGCATCACCCAAACATTGCTTTCATAGAGTTGTCAAGAGGAAGCTGTGAATAAATGTGAGAAATCCTGTCCAGTGGAAGGTGTCCCTGTCCCTGGGTTGGAACTGGGTGATCTTTAAGGTCCCTTCCAACCTAAATCATTCTGTGATTCTGTGAATATGACTAGTTTGGGCTGCAGGCACTGCTGTTCCTCTGTGTTCAACCTTAACTCTGGGATACTCCTGTCCAAAACCACAGTAAAGATATCTGACAGCTGTAGTCGTGGAAGGTGGAGGCATGGAACCAAGTTGTGCCAGTTATTGTGTGAAGGTACAGGAAGAAGTTGCACTGGCTGAAAATACTGAGTAACCATGGCCAGCTCGGCTCCTGGGCTCACTGCTACATCACTTGTCACACATCTGTGTTTTGTGGTGGTGGTGGATGCTGTCTCCCCCAGTTTCACTGCTGGGTGCCTGCCAGGGGTAAAGAGTCTGAAGTATTGCATGATGCCAGCTGTTGACAGACCCCCTTCCCTGAATGTTTTCCTGTAGATGGATCCCACAGATTATGCAGTGATGTGAGTGGGCCAAATTACATTAATAGGTCTGTTTTAATGGAGCCCAGGATTTTAATGCTGGAGGGTTTGTAAGTTATGACTGGGCAGAGGAAATGGTGTTTAAAATACCAATGAGGTGTTCTTGCATGGCATGAGCTTCCTTTTCGGAGCTTCCTTTTTCACCTCCTGTCAGTTAGAGGTGAGGGAGTAACATGTAAAGGCTGTGAACTGAACAGTTCAGTAAGCTGTTTTCTGTTTCTGGAACTGATTAATCAATAAATGACTTTAAAGCAGATATCTTAATAAGTACCATGGCTGGGAAGACGATAGGAGTAGCTGTACCTGACTCTGAGTTGTTAGAATATACTATTTCTGAGATTACTGTCTTAATTGAGGAAGAGAAAAACTAACTGGATCTGATGCAGAGAAGGTGTTTGTCCCAGTCTAGAAAGGGCATATCTCAAGATGGGTTTTGTCTTCTGGTACTGATGTTAGTTGCTGTGTGAAGCCCATAATTTGGGAATTCCCAGGACAGCAGTCCATGAGAAGTTGGGATCTGCTTTCCAGTCTGTCACATTTGTAAATTTAGTTGTGTTGCTTAAGTTTCCATGCAGTCTTTTTATATTTAAAAAAAAAATCTTTAATCTGTTCAGTATGACTGGCAGACAAGTCTTGTGGCCAGCCAGAGCTGCTTTCTCCTTTTTGGAAGGAATGTGGGAGTAGGCATTAGCAACATCATTGCTGCCTTGGCTATCCCTGAGCATTGTGCTTAAACCAGAGGAAAGTGGTGCTTCTTTGGTTCCTAGGATCTAAGCAAGTTTAGAGGTGTCATGACATTAAACTTCTGAAAGCCATAATTTGTCTTCACTTTCCTATACTAGAACTTAAGGGTGCTGATACAAAGGCTTTAACATCACTTGGAAAGTACTGCTAATTCCCTCAATTCTTTTTTCTATGGATGAACTTCCAGGTGGAATTATAACAAATCCTAACGCTGTACCAATACACATAGTTGGTTTACAAATAGTACTAATTCTTAACTTCACAGCCTACTAGAGGTTAAGGTACAACAGGGATCCTATAAGGCATGAAGGCATGACCAGAAAACCCTGTATCCTGTGTGAATGTGCTGAAGAGCATAATTTTGTTTATTGCCACTTATCTCCGTGTCTCATTGCACTTTCTGAAGGAACTATTTGGTGCTGTGAGCAGCAGTAATCTCCCTCTGCTAACAAGTGAAAGAGCTGAACATAAATCTGTTACCAGGCCTGTGTAGCCAGCATGAGCCTTTGTGTGGAGAATGGGACAAATTTGAAGCAGTGAGTATAGCCTGAGCCTTTCAGAGGAAAAACAGTCAGAGAGATGCAGTTGTGCTGAAAGAAACTAATTCTTCATCCTCAATTCCAGCTGTTCTGTCTCGGGTGTGGTCTGCTCTGTTCTTACCTGGAGCTGGGATAGGTGATGACCCTGATGCCCAGATGGACATCAAGGCTGGCAGACTTGTCCTGTCTAAGTCCCCAGGGCCTGTTCATCATTTAGTTCTTGGCTCAAGCAATTAATACCATGAGTGTAATAGGGCATGACCCAAAGTACTCAGATCAGATGTGTTGTGTTATGGGAATGTAAGTGATGGCATCCCATTTTTTCCTTGGCTTATTCTGGCCAAAAAAGAGGCAGGAGTGAGCTTGGACACCAGTAGTAGGATAAAGGCAAGAGTTTATAGAGCAGACAATCAAATTTCTTTACATTTTTTAAAGCAATACAGAGGAAATTAAAGGTGTTGTCTTTTGGTTTTTATTTTCCTGGAGTGGGGACTGGTGCTTTAGGGCAGAGATTGCTTACTAAAGGTGAAGGGAGGTCCTGCTGTTTCCAGTGTGCAATAGAGGGAAAGGTCTTCATAGATACTTTCCTCAGAGTATGGATTTACATAAGCACCCTGTCCTGTAAATTGCAAGAGCTTGATATTATTTCAGATCTGTCTTAAATGTTTGTCCATTTATTCTTTGTATATTGCTAAATCTACTCCACTACCTAATTTTGCTGAGGAACTGGTCAATATCAGACTCTCATCCATCAAAATAACACAACTGCTTTCTGCCTTTTTAAAGGTAAACCAAATCCTACTGTAAAGTTTACATGGAGGGAGGATGTCTGACACCAATGCCTTTGATATCACTAGATATAGAAAATCCTTGCTGAAGTCTTTTGATAAAGGAAAATTGAGAGCTGATGTTTGTGGAGTTTACAGCTAGGTCTGAACTGTTTGTTTATTTGAGGAATAGGTTGCCTGCTAATACTGCCTGCTCTGACCAGAGGGAGGTTGGACAGCTCAACTTGCAACTGAGGCATAAACCTTGTGCTGCAAGTATGAGAAGATCCTGAAGTCACCAGTCAATCTTGTAGCATGACCCTTGTGTCTGTCTGCTTAATCCAGGTATATGTCCTGTGAACCGTGACAGCATAGACTACATCTTGTCCAAGAATGGCAGTGGCAATGCCATCATCATCGTGGTGGGAGGGGCAGCAGAGTCCCTGAACTGCACCCCAGGGAAGAACTCCGTGACGCTGAAGAACCGGAAGGGATTTGTGAAACTGGCTCTACGGCATGGGTAAGGGGCAGCCTCAAGTACTGCTGCCATCTGGAAGGTGCTTTCATTTGAACAACTTGGTCTAGGTGATGTCCCTGTTCAATGCAAGGGTATAGGACTAGACGGCCTTTAAAGGTTCCCTCCAGCCCAAACCGCTCTGTGATTCTGTTCCCTGAAGCAGCTGATACCTTGGAGGGATTCTCCTTTCTGCAGTTCTGCTGTGCTGTGTGGGTGTTTGCCCAGAGCATCAGACATGAGTGTCCTTTGGCTTCTGCCCCTGAGCAAGGTGCAGGGGTTGGGGGATCCCTGGGACAGCAGGAGGCTTCTGCAGCAAGGAGAGGCAGTGTCAGTATGGGGTGATGACCTGTGCAGTCCCCCTGATCCCCATGTGTCTGAAAGGAGATGGCCATCAAAAACAGGAGTCGAGTATATATGGAAGTGTGTCCCGTACCTGACTGCACAGGCCCATTGTCAGTACAATTCTCTTGAATGCCTTCAAAGTATATCTATTATGTCATGCCAAGTCTGGCTGGCTTATGTCAGTACCTTGTGCTGCTAAAAAAGCTCTGGGCAATGGTAGCAGCACCTGTGCAGCCTGGCAGAAGTGTGTGGGGCTGCCATATTGGGCTGCAGTCCAGGGGCTGGGGGCCTGAATCTTTCTGTCTTTCTAGAGCGGACTTGGTTCCTGTCTACTCCTTTGGGGAAAATGAAGTGTACAAGCAGGTGATCTTTGAAGAGGGTTCCTGGGGAAGATGGGTTCAGAAGAAGTTCCAGAAGCACATTGGCTTTGCTCCATGCATCTTTCATGGCCGTGGCCTCTTCTCCTCCAACACCTGGGGGTTGTTACCCTACTCCAAGCCCATCACTACTGTTGGTAAGGTTTTGGTATAAACATGCTGTGTGCCTCTCTAGGTAGCAGAATATTTGAGTCTATGCTGTACACCTGCTGTAGTTTGGTATTGGAGTCTTGACTATAAAATGGCTTTCCCTTCTATATAAAAACCTTCCAGCAAAACTGAGAACGAGCTAGAAGAGTTTCCAGAGGTTACAAGCCTTCAATCAATGTTCTGCTTCCAGGCAATTTTGCAAGAGTCCTCTTTTTTGAGGGAAAAGGCTGTAGCTGTACTTTCTTTGGCCTTGGGTAGCTAAAGTCAGAAGCATCCTGGCCCCCTATATTCCAGTGGGGTGCATGTCTGACAGTTGAGTATTTAAAGCCAACCCTAAAGCTTGCGTTTGAGTCTTCTAACCCAAAGCAGCAGGGCTTTAAGGGAGGAAGGGAAAAAAGGACAGCTTAGCTTTTGTGGTGTGTATAGGGGAATACCAAAGAAGAACTGACTCATAGCTCATGTTATTGAGGAGGGATTTATCACTCTGCTGTAAACAGAAGGGGGACTTTCTAGCCACCTTGAACAGTAGGCGCATTTGTATAGCCAAAGCAGATCTGGTATTGCTGCAGATATGGTGTGTGTCCTTGTTGTGGGACAGTTGGGCTTCAGAGCCTGGTAAAACTGTGAGGAATTGGGCAAACCTCTGCTATAATGGCAAACTGTGCTGTGCCAGAATGGATGTGCTGAACTACCATAGCTGTGTCCATAGAGGACAAATACTTTAGGTTGTAGGAGCATTTAAGCTAATGTGGATTTGTCCCTTTTTTATCAGTTGGAGAGCCCATCACCATACCCAAAATTGACAGTCCATCACAGAAGGATGTGGACTTCTACCATAGCATATATGTGGACTCGCTGATCAAACTCTTCGACAAATACAAGAGCAAATTTGGCCTGCCGGAGACTGAGGTCTTGGAAGTCAACTGAAGGCACTGGCTGAGCAGCACCTCTTCTCTCAGAACCAACACATCGTTTCCAGGAGTCCAAGTTGTCACTGTGTACTTGAAAGCATGTGTGGGTGTATGTATTCTTCAAAGCAAGTGTTCAAAGTGTTGCTAAACCACTTTAAAAATAATAAAGGCTTTGCTTTAGAGAAATCCCATTACAAACATCTTTTTATACAAAAAATAAAGCACAAGTCCCCATTGCTGTGAGGATTTGGATAAATGATTGCCTTTGTAATCTGCTATATAATGCTGTTGGATCACCAGCAATGGATTAAAAAAATTCCTACAGCTACTGTACCCACTGGCACAAGCAATTTTGGGAGAGTAGGATTCATCTGGTTTTGAATTTAAAAAGCAGCAGGTTGATTTGAGCAGCATGGCAGTTTTACAGGTATGTTACATAAGAACCCTGTTGAGACATGCTTATGTAGTACAAAGGTATTTCTGCTTTGGAAAAGCCCTTTCTGGAAGTACAGTTGGGCTGCAACCCCCCTGGTGTGGCATCTGTGCTGGATGGTGCAGAGAGAGTCAGGTGAAGCTTGATCCATAGTGTAGTGGATGATTTTGTGGCTGCAAATTCACCACTGTATTTAAGACGTCAGTTTAGAAGCAGGTACTTCCCAGGTGCTGCTTGCACAGAGGCTTTTAGCTGGAAATATGAGACTTCTTCATAGCCACAAACCTCCAAGGATGAGCTCTAGGAGCAGTGGGGTGGTGCAGTCGTGTAGCCCTGGTGTTGCAGACTTTTAGGGTAGACCTTAGGGGGAAAATGCAGTGGGGCTATTGATGCAAGTGCTTTGGATCCCGGAAGTATGTGGGGAAATCTAGAGGTTACTTCTGGCCTGAAGATGGCTTCTAATTACTCCATCCAGTGAATGTAAAGGAGTAGCATTTGCACACACAGGATCTAAAGTGAGCTACTTTTATAAAAGTATTTATAAAATGTTTTATGTGGATGTTAACACTGCTTGTAGTGAGATTTCTTGAGAGTACAATTTGTTATGTATAAACCTGAAACTGCACTACTTGCATGTCTGACCTGCCTTTTCAACCATTCAGTTGAGTGTATCTTGAGCTCTAAAATGTGCCTTTCTTCCATGCAAGAGGATGGTACTTCACATTCCTGGAATCTTGCCTCTAAAGACAAATGTTCATCTGTCATATTTGATAGATTATTGTATTACAGAGTATCAATTTTTGTACCAATTTCTAGAAATAAACTTGGGCAAAAATAGTGGGCTGCTTTGGTCCCTTCGGTGTTGCAGGGTTTGTGGCTGGTATTACAGCAGTAATCTGTATGATTGCAGTTGTGCCTTTTTTCCTATGGGGAAAAAATGGTTTGTCTCTACAAAAGCAGACTCTCACCAAAATCACCATCTCTGTAAGTGTGTAATGGTAGACCTGGAAGAGATAGGTTAAGGGTTGAACTTGATATTAAAAGTCTTTTCCAACCTTAATAATTCTGTTCTACCATCTGCGTGCTACCTGCATGGGGCAGCCAGGATAGTTTAAGCAAATCTTTGTGGTTTAAAGTTGGGGTTTTGCCTGGGAATGTACAGGGAGCTGAGGCAGCCTCCCTCTGTGGACCTCCACTGAGCAGATACAGAAAGCACATGCCCTATTGCCCCATACAGCAGATTACTTTGGGTTTTGTTCCTGCCTCAAACAAAAAATGCTGGATTGCATCCCTGCTCCTCAGGTGAATAAATCCTTCCAGCCCCTTTCAGTACTTAAAAGGGAGCTTCATAAAAAAGAGTGACTTTCTATACAGAGTGCTTAGTGAGAGGACAAGGGCCAAATAATGACTTCTATAAATAGGCAATAAACCTAATAGAGAAGAGATTTAGATTGGATATTGGGAAGAAATTCTTCCTTGTGAGGGTGGTGAGACCCTGGCACAGGCTGCCTGAAGAAGGTCTTGCTGCCTCATCCTTGGAAGTGTTCCAGGCCAGCAACATGGTTCAGTGGAAGGTGTTCCTGCCCCATGGCAGGGGAGTTGGAATGAGATGAGCTTTAAGGTCACTTCCAACTCAAACCACTCTGTGATTGTTCTTGTCAGAGCCCCCAGACTTCTACTGCTGGAGGTGCAAGGTGCTGCAGAAATAGCTCACAGTGCTGAAAAGTTCATGTGGGCCCTTCTGGTAACCAGGGAGGTTTTAACCTGTTGTTTTTGGACTGGGTCTGACCTGTGAACCATGGAAGTGATCAATCAGTGCTGGCTGACTTCCACAGCCTCACAATGCTGTTCTCCAAGGTGAAAGCCAAACTTACTCTTTGCCCTTTTCAGGTGTGGCAAATGGAATTTTAAGTCTCCTGCTCAGGAGGATAAACCTGGTGTGTTGCTTGCTTCCCCTTTTCCTCACCCCTAGTAGGATTGATTTGTATCTCTGTGTTCTGCTAGCTGACATAAAGGTTGTGTTTCCCATGACTTCTCTGGAAATAAATAGCAAGAAAAACTCTGTCCAAACCACTTATAGCTACTTGTGACATGTCATTGGAATCCACCTTTGAGGATTGCATGAGCTGGAGGAGGTCAGTTCTTGCAGATCTTTTTCCAAACAGTGTTTTTGATTATCAAGTTTAAGATCAAAGCATAGCTGTAGACTGAAAAGCCCCCTAACACAGAGGAGGGAGAGAGATATTTCAAACAAGGCTCCGTTCTTGCAAAAAGGGATATACTATTGAATATCCTGTGATTTTCCATACTGTAAGGTTGGACCAGCTCTGCTGAATTCCTGGCTGTGCTAGGAGCGTAACAAGAGATTGACACTCAATATTGTTGTGCTATGACCAGTCTATGAAAGAGGAATTTTTGTCTGATCTCAGCTGTCCACTATAGACCAGCTCTGATAAAGCTGTTCTTACAATCTCTGTTGAGAAATGAGCATCTTTTCTTTCCTGTGGACCTGTCTTGCCTTCAGCTCAGTAACTTCCCCTTCCTCTGCTTTTGTTTAGCTTGATATATGAAGTACATTTGAACTTCTCTGGTTCTTTAAGATCCCCTAACATTCCTCATTATACCTGCAAGAATCCTGATAAATCTGTCCCTCATTACAGGCTGGAAGAGGGGACTTTCCACTTTCCCCAGTTTTTCCTCATGTGTTTATACATAGTTACTGTCCTATTTTGTCATCTTTGCCTCAAATCAGAGCTCTCCTTCTGGCAAACAGAACAAAAGGGTACATGACTCAGTTTATGGAAAAGGCATGGCAGTTGGATGCAGGCCACCTGCAGTGATTTATCCCTTCCTTGACTGCCAGCCATGAGCATCCTGAGCATGTTACATGAATCCTGGGTCCAGTTTTGAGCCCTTCATGACAAGAAGGACATTGGGGGACAGAAGTATGTCCACAGAAGGGAATACAGCTGGGGAAGGGGCTGGAGTGCCAGTAGTGGCTGGGGGAGCTGGTGGGGCTCAGTGTGGAGGAGAAGAAGCTTGGGGGGGGGACTTCACTCTCTACAACTCCCTGACAGGAGAGTGAAGTCAGGTGAAGGTTGGGCTCTGCTCCCAGGGGACAAGGGACAGGACAAGAGAAAATGGCCTTAAGTTGCACCAGGGAAGGTTTACATAGAATATTAGGGAAAAATTATTCACTACAAGGGCAGTCAGGCATTAGAACAGGCTGCCAAGGACAGTGGCAGAGTCTCCATCCCTGGAGGGATTTAACAGAAGTGTAGATGTGGTGTTTGGGGACATGGGTTAGTAGTGGGCTCGCTATGGAGTGGTTGGACTCAATGGTCTTAGGGGGCTTTCCCAATCTTTGTGATTCTGTGGGTTTGCTCAGCTGTTTTTCCCTCTCTGTGAAGCAGGGCAGCATTATTTCCTGCAGCACCAGCTATACAGGTGGGATATCACCAGCTTGCTTTGAGCCCCTCGTTAATTAGCATAGCATAAGCAGAATAATGCTGTTTGTAGTGTGTACGCAGCTTTTTTTTTTTTTTTTTAATTCAGTGTGGAAGCAGACCTGGATCTAATGGAGATGGAAAAAACAGAGAGGACGTGCTGCCCCCATAAGGTGCCTGTCAGTAACTCCATGATAATGTAACAAAGCCCCCAAGCATTTTGGGGAAACGCCAAGTAGCAATGCCAAGAAATCACTCACTGAGACTAGAACGACCTTCTTTGAGTAGGCAGAGACCAGAAATGGATGCATTACCCTCTAAATGAACTTCTTGCCAATTTAGCCCAAGCAGCAGTACCACAAGGAATAACAAATTATTTTTCTACAGTGCACATTCTCAAAGCTTCGTGCTGTAATATGATCCCCTTGAAAATGGTTCTGTTTGGCAACAGCTTAGATAATTGAAGTTTTTCCATTTAAAGAAAAATCCATATTATCACAAAAATAGGCTTTTTCTTACCTGCTTCTACCAGGGATTCAAGGGACCACATTAGGCAGCTGAAAGGGCAGAAAAAATGCTAATGTAGGGATTTCTCTATTTTGCTTTGTGGTTATCTTTTTTTTGTCTCAGATGGGGCTTTTGGAGTGAAGGTGTTTTAACAGGTTGTAAAAGGCCATAATGTAAGCCTGGTGGGAATTTGAACTCTACCCATAGTCTAATTATTTATTGGTTCCCTGATTCCTCTTGGATCTGGTCCACACTTCTAGCTAATCATACATTGGGAGCTTTTCCCCCAGTAGTTTTTGTCTTTGCAGTGTGCTTTCTGCTGTGATTTGATCAAGGCAGCACAGTGCAGGCACATTTGACTGAGCCAATATTAGCCTCTGTGCCAAAATGTCATACTGCCATTACGTGAAATCTTTGGAACGGTTGAGCTTGATGATCTGAGAGGTCTTTTCTAACCTAAATGATTCTGTACTTCTATGCAAATAGGTTGTACAGCATCAGCAACAATAGAACCCATCCATTCTTCTTCCTTGTCACATCAGAAGGTCTGGATATCCCAAATTCTTTTTAAATAGATGTAAAGGTTTCATCAATGAAGAGTCAGTCAGAATATTATGACCTACAGATGATACCTTATAAATATCAAAGATCAAGAAAGTCTTAGTGGTTTGGTATAATGGCATTATATTGTCTGGGAGATGCTTATAGCCAATGAAAGGACAAAGTTTTGGTGCAAATGCTGTCCTGGGGAGGCTTAAGAGCCAGTAGGCTCCAATTCTATGGGTATACTGATTTTTTTGTCTTCTTATGTATATTTAGCTTTCATCAATGCTTCCATCTGGCAGAAACTTTTTATTCAAAAGGCTTTAAAGGTCTCTATAAATATTCCAAAGAAGGATCTACTTTTCCTATAGATTAAATGCAACCACTTCTAGAGCAGAAAGCACCAATCATGACACACCAGATTAAGTGATAAAATTGCATTTCCACCTCTGCACAATGAAAACGCAGGTGCAGTAAAGGGAGGGACTTTATTTCAAGCAGAATTCAGAAATAAATTTCCTTCAGAAACTTAAGGTAATGTACCAGGAGATATTTCATGGTTGTACTAACATGGAAGCTTAGGAATTTTACATCTTGTTTGGAAGACAGCTCTTGCAGCAGCCTGCAGTCCCAGTGCTTATTTGTTACATGGGGTCGGTGGTCAGAGACAGAAACAACACACACTTTCAGAGATCCATGCAACAACAATGAGTTTTATTGTGCAGATCCTCTTTGTATAGGGGGTTTGAAACACCTTGCTCTGGTTTTAACACCACCCAGGTCTTTGACCAGTGTGATGTCTGCAGCTTAGACTGGAACATGATTGGGTGTAGTCCCTGTTTGGGTTTGAATGTATCCTATCATTGTTCACCGAGGGACCAGTTTATGGAACTGGGCTGGGTTTCTTATTTATAGCTGAATTAATTGCTGAGCCACAGACCAGCTGTGACACTTATTTGGTTGTGAACCACTAGCTTTTGGCCTTGATCTACCCACTGAAATCAGAAAGCATCTTCTGGTTGATCAACGTGGACTTTTAATGTAGTCCCCAGTGGTAGCAACCACTTTGAGGCTGGGGGGTGTGATGGACCCCATGTGCTGTTCTCCTTCATTTAATTGCCTTCTCATTTAAAATATATTTAGGTTTGTAGAATTACAGAATAATTTAAGTTCTAAAGCCTCTGAGACCAACTATTCCCCCAGCACCACCGAGCCCACCACTAATTCATGTCTCCACTGCCACACCCACATGCACTCATCTGTTAAATCCCGCCACGGATGTGGACTCTACCATGCCCTAGACAAACTGTTTCAGGGCTGGATGATCATTTCCATTAAATATTTTCCCAATATCTAACTTAAACCTCCCCTCACACAACTTGAGGCCACTTCCTCTTGTCCTGTCCCTTGTTCCCTGGTAGAAGAACCTGACTCCCACCTGGCTCCATCCTCCTGTCAGGGAGTCGTAGAGAGGGAGAAGGGCCCAGCCTTTTCTACAGGTTGAGCCCCCCAGCTCGCTCAGATGCTCCTTGTCATACTTGTGCTCTAGTTCTTTCACTACTTTCCCTATCTCATTCACAATATATATTTAAAATACATGTTTGAGTCTGAGAAGGAAGTTTTTTTCCATGTAAACAATAGCCCTTCTAAGCACCAGGAGAGTAACAGATATTCTAAGCATCATTTGCCTTCCAAAGCACCAGGAGTCCTCTTCTGTGTCCTGCGTGGAAATTATCTAATGGTTGTGAGCTGACTTAAAAATGCCTTCTACTGAAAGTGGATCTTCTCTGCGCACATAATGTGACCTAAACAGCTTGATGGTGTGTAAAAAAGACAGTGAAGTGTCTGTGTCTGAGGTGGGGTTTATCTATAATGGTACACTCAGGAAACTTATGATAAATTAATTAAATCAGTTTTAATAGCCCCATATTTATGTAGCTGATGGTGATGGTAAAGTGCGAACAATGGTCAGTTGTAAATTAATACAGTCCCCCTTGGAGTTTATTGCATTAAAGACTTATATTACTATTAATTTAAAGCCAAGGGCCTCTACATTAAAAAGACCTGACCTTTACTGTGCTTGTCACTGTGAGCTTCTGATACATTGCCTAGGGATTACCAGAACACCTTAGGTATCTGCAAGTGTCTCAGCAGTTCAAAATAATCTCTGTGAAGGGAGCAAACATATTCAGCTGCAACTAGAAATACAGATCCTAAGAAATACCTTGGACACAGACAGGTGCAAAGTTCAATGCCCACAAAAGCAGTCGTTATTGCTCAAGATTGATCTCTCTCAAAGCAAAGCTAAACAAACTCTTTTAACCCCACATCTATAGCTGTAAATTACATTATTTAATACCCATTCAGTGCAGAATTTGTCCTTTTTTCTCTTTAAACAGTTTACAAACTTGAAGTATTTTGCTCTGCATTTGGAATGCTTCTGCCCATCAGTGAAGTATGTTGTCTCACTGGAGGGATTTTGTAATGATCTCATACCCCAAAGAGAAGCATATTTGACCTGATCTGTGGCAGAAGTAGGAATTATTGTTACCCACAAGGTCATTTCTTCCCTTCCCAAAGGTGCTACCCTGCCAAAATTTGCAATAAAGTCCATTAAATAATAACTTGCAGGTAGTATCTCTCCACCATATGTCATTTTGAAGGACATGAGTCCATGTATCTCAACTTCAGTGCAAAAAGACTACTGATAAAGTAGTGCTTCTAGAAATGGCAATTAAATATTCCAATGTAATTTCTGGCAATTCCTCACTGGCACTTCATCCAGCTTCCTCCAGAGCTTTTTCAAAAATAGACTTCATTCTGCAGGAGTCTTTACCAGATTTTGTTAAAACTGCTTTTTGGAATTTTGTTAGTAGTAATTTTAATTATCTTCTGGTTTTGCTTAAAAAAAAAAAAAAGTCCAGAAGAAATGCCCTCTGGTATTCCATAATGTCAACATGAGGAGCTGCCAGTATGAGTTTAGACAACACATAAACACGAGACAGAGTCAATAATCTGGTGATGGTTTTGACTGTTGAATTCATCTGAAGAAAACTGAAGATCACAGAACCACAGACTGGCTTAGATTGAAAGGGACCTTAAAGCTCATCTTGTTCCAGCCCTCTGCCATGTGCAAAGACACTTTCAAAGACACTATCTATTATACCAGGTTGCTCTAAGCCCCATCCAGTCTGGCCTTGAATACTTTCAGGGATGGGGCAGCCACAGCTTCTCTGGGCAGCCTGTGCCAGGGCCTCACCACTCACAGGGAAAAATTCATTTGAAATATCCAATTTAACCTTGCTTTCTGTCAGTGTGAGGTCATTCCCCCTTGTCACAGACTCACAGAGTCACAGAATACTCTGAGTTGGAAAGGGCCCCCTAGAATTATTCTGTTCATTCCAGGCCCTTGTCCAAAATCCCTCTCCAGCTCTCTTGCAGCTCCTTTAGGCACTAGCAGGGGGTCTCAGGTCTTCCCAGAGCCTTCTCTTCTCCAGGCTGGACACCCCCAGCTCTCCCAACCTGTCTCCAGAGCAGAGGGGCTCCAGCCCTCAGAGCATCTCCATGGCCTCCTCTGGACTCTCTCCAGCAGCTCCATGTCATTCTCATGTTGGACTCCAGAGCTGGAAGCAGCTCTGCAAGTGGGGTCTCACCTAAGCAGGACAGAGGGACAGAAACCCTTCCCCTGCTGCCCTGGCTGTGGGATCAGCCCAGCACATGGGGGGTTCTGGGCTCTCAGCACACATGGTCAATCCTGTTCAACTTCTCACCCATCAATACTCTAAAATTCTTCTCCCCCTGGGCTGCTCCCTGCTCATTCTTTGCCCAGACTGTGGTTTGTGCTTGGGATTGCCCTGACCCATGTGCAGGACCTTGTAGGAATACAGCTGGAAAGTCAAGCTGGGAGCACTGTCCAGTTCATGACAGAAGTGGATATGTTAGCATTAGTAGGCCACCAGCCTTGGCAACAGAAAGCAGAACCTTGAGGAAGGAATGCAGAAGTTGCAGTGTGCTTGGTATGATGTGCTTGATAAGCAGAACTTACATGAGATAACACACACCTGCACTAGTTATTAGGAGGTTCTGAATTAAGCAATGTTACATAGTTACATAAATGTTATAGTTGTGCTGTTTTTAGTAATTGCTGAAAAGGTATATAAGCTCAGCTTTGTGAATCAATAACAGCTTCATGTGTGCAAACCATGGAGTCCGCGTATCTTTCATCAATTGCCACCAGGACCTTGGATGTGATCCGGTTGAACTTCACAAGGTTCACACAGACCCACTTCTCCAGCCCGTCCAGATCCCTCTTGACAGCATCCCTTCCCTCTACACAGCAGACACACCACTCAGGCTGGGTGGATGGGGAGGTTATGGAGGTGGGATGCACACAGTGCTCCCATGTCCATAACCTCCCCATCTGCCCACCCTCAGTCGTGTGTCTGCTGTACTTGCTGCAGCTGCAGGAACTTCATCTTTTATCATAACACACTGCAGGAACACCCATGGGGACATAACAAAGGTTGTACTGTGATCTTCAAAATGATGCAGACAGATAATGACAACCTTTTGATTTGGTTAAAAAATTCAAATGACAGTTTCCTAGGGCATCAGTAAATTACACAGGGCCCTATGTAATGCCATATTACATGGGTGAGCTGGGCAGGACTGCTCCAGCATTACTGCCTCCAGTGACTGCTCATAATTAGGGGCAACAGAAACCACTGTTCAGCTGAACCTTGCAAATACTCTGCTTAAAATAATCCAACAATCCTAATGAATGAATGAATTATTGTAGGCCCTATAATTCAGGAACAATCTGGGTTATTAAATGCCTGTCATCATGTTGAATGGTCACTGTGGTGAACTATACAAGGCAGGTACTAAACCTCTCAGAACCCATGAAAATCAGATGTAAATCTGAAACTTTATCCCTACAAACTTCTCATTTTATAATGCCCTTGGAAATGGTTGTTTTTCATGCTGACATCACAAAACCTAACAATAAATCTGAAATTTAGAATAAGGCCAAAGCTTGAGCTAGTGTGAGCTGGAAAGCTGCCAGGACTTCTTTGCAGCTGTACGAGTTCCACTGCTCCAAAATCAGCAATATATCCACACGGATTTTGGGGTCATATCTGAATTTTTCTGTGAGCAATATTTTACTTTTTAGTCCCTGAATTGTGGGCTAGAGCTCTCAGTCTACATCAAGCAGCAAATGCAATCTCCATATACACGACAGGTGAACTGCTATGGTAAATAAATAATATGACTTTTCTAAACATCACTATTTTATCATCACAGTGTGGTCCTGTGGAAAAGAAGAAAAGTAGGAAAATCCCGCTATGGTAATGACATATGGACTTAAAATTCAGCAAATTTCACTATGTAAATTAGTGTCCTGGTGTTCTCTGGGATAGAGTTAATTTTCTCCCTAGCTAGTAGCTGGTATATGGTTGTGTTTTGGATTTAGAATGAGAATAAGGTTGATAACATGCTTTTTATAGAAGGAGAAGATGAAGAAGTGGGGGAAAATCAGTCACAGAAGCATCATGTTTCATCTGAGGATGGACTTATTTTTTTTTAAACGATGCTTTGGGTTTTTTATATTTTGGGCAAACAAGCAGTGACATCTTCACACTGTTTCCATAAATTGTTTTTAGTGCTTTATCTCAGGAAAAACTATTCTTATAGCTGTGATCTTCTTTGATTTTATATCTAAGTCTAAGCTAGAGTTAGTTATGCTCTCTGGAGGAAACATATCGAGAGTCTCAAAGGCAGAAAGCATTCTCAAAATTTCTTGATGCATTCTGAATGCATTTTTCACACCTTGAGCAAAGAAACCCCCCCAGATTTCATCCTAAAAATCAAGTTTCAATCATTCAAGGTGAAGATGGAATGCTTAAAAGGAAGGAATGTCTTGTACTGAACCAGAAACCAGGAGGTGAATCAGATACAACAGGTCCACAATGACTGTGTTTGAACTTCCTGAGCTCAGCATGTCTCAGGAGTCTGGGTGCTTGAAAATAGAACACTGGCTGTAGAAAATACTGAAATAGAAGGTTTTTTGTTTTTTGTTTTTTTTTTTTTTTTTTTTATCAGTAAGAAAAAAAAAAATGAGACGTGCTTTTTCCCAGAAGATATTCCAAAAAAGGCCACTGTTTTTAATTAATTTTCCTGATCAGAGACAGCAACATCCTGTACTCACACACGCCAGGCTCAACGGTGTCCAAAACTTAAGCTTGAGGTATTGAGTTTATTTGATACCTACATGTAGAATCAAACAATTTTGGAAAATAAGTGCATATAGATGTGTTACTATGGGATAAACCAGGGAATCACCCAGAATAAAAGTTTAGCATCTCCATTTCAACTAGGAAGCATTTTGGAGAAAAGCAGACAATGGTGAGCAGCTGCAAAGGAAGGAGCAGGATGGAAGATGACTTCATGCTACAAGGATGGCCATCACACCCCAGAAAACCTGACTTTCCATTCCAGTTTTAATTTTAATTCCTCTTTTTAACAAGTTCACTGTTGAATACCCTAGGCCAAAATAAGTGCTGAAGACAGTGCTGTTACAACACCTCATGGAATATTACAAACCGAGGAGCACTGCAGGTGAATGGAGGTTCCTGGGTTCCAGCAGGATGGTCTCCATGGTGTGAGAGATGCACGGTCTGCTGTGCTCAGGATGGATGCTGCCTGGGTGGGGTGGGATGGAGGTAGGTGCTGAGGGGATGGTTGCACTGGGCTTTGGTGTGTGTGGGCATCATGGCTGGTCTGGTGTGAGGCGAGCTGGCCTGATGTGGGATGGATGGGCAAGGAATGGGGTGGTTCTACGTGCTGTGGGAAGGGTTTGTCTGATATGGGGTTGGTTGGCACAGTGAGGGGCAGGTTGTTCTGTTGTCGGGCAGGTTGGGGTGGATGTGCTGTGCAGAAGGCCGGTGTGATGCGAGGCAAGTGGATGTGATGTGGGGAAGTGTCACTGTAGGACACGAGATAACACGACGCGGACACGCCGCTGCTCTTAAGGCAGGAAAAAGGGAAGTTTATTTTCTGACTCTAATATTTATAGATTTTTAAAGGTGACAGTGGATTGGAGGGTGAAAGTGCCACCTCTCCAATGACACTGGATAAACCAACAGTCTGTCACATTTCTCTTTTTCTATAAAAGAATGCAAAACAATAAGTTGTTTACAGAAAGCGTGTGACAAAGTTTGCTACAAGAATGCAAACATCAAAAAGCTTAGAAAATCCTAAAAAATCAAAACAACAGGGAAGGTTCATAGAATCATAGAATCATGGAATAAGCTGAGTTGGAAAAGACTCATCAGGATCATCAGCTCCAGTTCCTGGCCCTGTGTAGGACACCACAACAATCCCACCGTGTGCCTGAGAGCATTGCCCAAATGCTTCTTGAGCTCTGCCAGATTTGATGCTGTGACCACTTTCCTGGGGAGCCTATTCCAGTGCTGGACCACCCTCTCAATGAAGAACCTTTTTCTAATATCCAACTCAAACCTTTCCCAGCTCAGCTTAGGCCATTCCTTCAGGTGCTGTCGCTGCCTGTGAGAGTTCGGAGACTGGTTTTGGACTCTGCTTCTCCTCCTGAGGACACTGAAGACCTCAGTGAGGCCTGCTCTTGTTGTTCAGTCTCTTCTCCAGGCTGAACAAAAGAATTGACCTCAGCTGCTCCTTGTAAGGCTCTCCAGACCCTTCACCATCCTCATGGCCCTCCTTTGGACCCTCTGCAACAGCTTACAGCCTTTTTTATATTGACGTGACACAGATGGATGTGGCACTGGGCACAGGCGGGCCTGTTTCAGGGCAGGTGTCACACGGGGCAGGTGGATGTGGTGTTGGGCAGGTGGGTATGGTGTGGGGCAGGTGGATACGGTGCGGGGCAGGTGGATGTGGTGCGGGGCAGGTGGATACGGTGTGGGGCAGGTGGATATGGTGTTGGGCAGGTAGATACGGTGTGGGGCAGGTGGATGTGGTGTGGGGCAGGTAGATACGGTGTGGGGCAGGTGGATGTGGTGTGGGGCAGGTAGATACGGTGTGGGGCAGGTGGATGTGGTGTGGGGCAGGTGTCACACGGGGCAGGTGGATACGGTGTGGGGCAGGTGGATGTGCTGTGGGGCAGGTAGATGTGGTGTGGGGCAGGTAGATGTGGTGTGGGGCAGGTGTCACACAGGGCAGGTGGATACGGTGTGGGGCAGGTGGATACGGTGTGGGGCAGGTGGATATGTGTGGGGCAGGTGGATATGTGTGGGGCAGGTGGATATGGTGTGGGGCAGGTGGATACGGTGTAGGGCAGGTGGATGTGGTGTTGGGCAGGTGGATACGGTGTGGGGCAGGTGGATATGGTGTGGGGCAGATGGATACGGTGTGGGGCAGGTAGTTGTGGTGTGGGGCAGGTGGATATGTGTGGGGCAGGTGGATATGGTGTGAGGCAGGTGGATATGGTGTGGGGCAGGTGGATATGCGATGAGGAGGGCGCTGACAGTGACTCCGGCTCCCCGCTCAGGGCCGGGCCCAGCCCCGCAGCCCCTGGTTGCCATGGCGACCGCCCCCCCGCCCAGCCATTTCCCGTCCCACCACGTGATGACAACAGCTCCCGCACACGTGACGGAGGGCACGCCGTCAATCAAACTCGATCTCCTCCAATCACCGCCCGCAGTCGGGGCGCCGTCCCGCCTGCCGGAAGCGGGCCCTCTAATCGGCGCCGGCGCGCGTTCCAGCGGTTTGACAGGGCCGGCGCGGCGGGGCGTTGATTGGCGTCAGACTGAGCCAGTGGCGGCTCGGGAGGCCGCGCGGGCTCCCGCCCCTGCGGCGCCGGGACCAATGGGCGCGCGGGAGGCGGAGCCCCGCCCACCCCCCGGCACTGCGGTAATATGGCTCCGTAGCGGGCGGCCGGCTCGGCGCTGCCGCCGCCATTAACCCCTGCGCGCCCGGCGGCCTCGGGGGAGCCGAGCGGGGACCCTGCGTGAGGATGACCTCGGCTGCCGGTCCCGCCGCGCTGCCGCCCGGCTCCGCCGCCCGCGCCCTGCATGTGGAGCTGCCTTCGCAGCAGGTACGGCGGGGCCTCGGCGCGGCGCTCGGAGGGCGCTGAGGCGGTGGAGGTGAATCAGGGGTGTCCCCTGAGGTGTGGGGTGTTCCGAGGTGAAGGGGATGTGCTCTTTTAGGGTGGGATGCCCTGAGGTGAGCGCAGGGGCGTGCTCGCTGAGGTGTGCGCTGTTCTGGGGTGAAGGGAGGTGTTCCCTCGGGGAATGGCGTGCTCCCTGAGCTGAGGGGCTGGACACTCCATGGGGTGTCAGGAGCCAGGTCTGGGGCATCCTGAGGCGGAGTCCCCAGGCTGATGGAGTCCCTGGGGCGAGGGGCAGTGTGAGCAGCTTTCTCTTCGGCTGGCAGGAAGGCGAGGGGAGCACGGGGCCGGGGTCTGCGCCTCTCTCCCGGGGCAGTCCGGTGCTGTTTCCTCTCCCAGAACACTCCTCCTGTGCCTGCAAAGGATCTGGAGCAGCCTGAAGGTGGGAGTTGCAGCGGGAATAGCACCGTGAAGATCGGTGTTAAACGTGGGCACCTCGTGGGGCCGGAGCAGCTGGCGTGTCCCCTCCTCCCTCCCTTGGCGGGGTGGGAAGCAAGTGTGCATATAACATGAGGTGTGTTGTGAAAAGTGGTGAAATGTTCTCTCCCCACTGCATCCTTCCTTCACCTCGCTCTGTTTTTCCTGTTTCCTGGTAGTTGGCTTTTGGTTTACTGGGCATTTGTCCCACACTTTCATTTTGGAGAGCACTGATTTTAAGTGAGGAAGGAAGACGCTGTTCTGCCTGAGCATTTAGCAATCCCTGTCAAACCGACTCTGTGCCCTTTCCCCTCGTGCATGTGGTGACCTTGATTGTACAGGAGCTGGAGCAGGAGTGGCGAAAGCGGGAATAATTAGCAAAATTTTGCTTTTCTTTAGAAATGGTGTAAGATGTGAATGTTTTGGCTCATTGGCTCAGTGCAGTGGATATTATTACGAGATCTGTAATAGACAGATTAGACACACAATCTGTTTCACTTGACCTACATGTTACCAGGTGGGAATATAAAGAAAAAACCTAGAGAAAAAAATCAACAGATGTTAACTTGAAGTGGATCTGCAACTGCTCTTTTGTTAAACGTGTTCTAGAAGACATCCACTCGGGGGCAAAGGGGGGGAAATGGAGGTGGCTGTTAGCCACCTGACCCTCATTTGCCAGCAAGTACTTATTCTGAAATGTGGGTCTCTCTGTGTTAATAAATAAACATGAACACTGCTCTGTATGAACAGGAAACAATGGATTGTCCACAAGATCAAGTCCTTCTCCTTGCTGAATTTTTGGTTTTATTCTTTCTCAGGCTTGTGCAAGGACCGAGTGCAAGGATCAGCTGCAGGGAGAAGCCTGAGATATTAGTCATTGGATTTCGTTTGTGAAAGTGAGACCAAAACACAGCCTTTTTCTTCTAGGAGCAGAAACTTTTATAGGAGTTCCTAGGAGCAGAAACTGAGTCATCAATTATAGGACCTTCCAGTCGAGTAAATATTTAGCGAGGATGCTTGTATGTTAACTGTAGCAAGTGTAAGGCTGTGACAGAGGCTGAGGTATTCTGCTGTGTGCTCTGCTAGCACAAGGAGCGTGTGCTGAGGGGTCTGGGTCCTGTGTCTGCACTTGGAATCAAACTGAGAAGCTCAGCTGAACACGCTGACAGCAAATCACCCTCTTTCTTGGTATTATCTGAGCTCAAAAGTCTGTTACTGAAGTTCAGGATACCTTGAAGGGACTCAGCACTTTTTTTCACTGGAGCTATTTTACTGCAGAATTATGGAAAAGATAAGTCATTGCTAGTCCATTGTGCCACCTCTCTAATCCCATAGTCTGGTTGACCCAAGCTGTGTGATGCTACGTGAGGCAAGGTAATTGTTTGTTGTATGCTAGCACGAAATCAACTTGGTGATTTGTTTCAGTGGGCAGCTTTCTCTAGGACACCCAAAGCTACATTTTTTTGGCTATAAGAATTGAGAGCAGGATGGTCTGAGTCATGGCTATAAATCTCTCCAAAGACAAATTCTCAGCTGTGAATTCAAAGTGAGTGTTTTTAATGACTGAAGTGACTTTTTAGGGGCAGAAGTACTGACAGTGTAATTTGGATTTAGTGTAGCTTTAATTGTTCCAGTGACATTCACATTGATTAGAAAGCAACGTTCCTGCTGCTGACACTTTTGCAGGAGAGCAAAGTTAAGTCTGAAACCTTTTGCTACTGTGTTGACACTTAAGTCAAAAGTGAGTGACCTCTTCTGTAACTTGTTTGTGTAGTGGGATGATTGGGGCACAGAATGCTTTTTGCTGTTGTATTCTGTATTTTAAGAAAGAGAAATAGAGGATATGACTGTAAAGAAATGCATCTGATCAAGTATAAAATTCCCATTTGAATCCCTTAGTAATTGTGTCAGGATGTTGTTCTCTTTTGCTGTAAGTGTGCACAACAGAGCTGAAAATGTGAAATAATTGCACTTCAGGAGCAGAGATTCTTTAGTAATATCTCTTCACAGTTGCTCGAGGCAAGAAAACTGGGAGTGTCATAATAACTTAAGGATTTCTGAATGCTCAAAACAAACTTCAATCCTGTCATTATAAGCAGTTCAAAGCTGTGGAGGGGTTGGGGGACCCAAACCTTTCAGACTCTTGTATATCCTCAATGGAAGGGATTGGACAGAAGAATGCAGCCTGAATGCAGAGAGGCAGTCATGCCTCAGTCAAATGATCTGTTGAGTGCTGCTGTGCTAATTGCTGGCCAAAAGAGATTTCGTGTGTGGCTGTCTAGTGACAGGAAAGCACACAGTCATGGATTCCAGAACCAGTGCCTGGGAGGGTCTGTGTGAGGGCGGGAGATGGATGTGCTGAGTATGGATGTGCTGGTAAGGAGGGAAGGGGTAAATTGTGCCATTGTGCGGAGCCATCAATTGTGTCAGAGCAGGTGACTCAATATTTTCTGTATCTTTCAGTTCACAAACATTCTTGATAGTGAAAGTTTCTGTGGAGGGGAGCAGCAATGAGGTTTCAGCTACAGGTGTCAGAAGTGTATTTAAGATAGAGCAAAATAGGGCAACCAGTTAGTGAAACTTCTCAAGGATACTTTGTAGCCTCCATTAACATTCCTAGAGGTTTAGTTGGAGCTTTATGCACTTGTATGAGTCCAAGAGCAGTGCTCATCATGCATGGCTCCTGTGGCTTCCACACCAGCATCTCTACCCTCAGGATCTGACTGTCTAACCAACTCCTTATCCATCTAACAGTCCACTCATCAAATCCATCACTCCAGTCTGGAGAGAAGGATGTTGTGGGGGACTGAGTCAAAGGCTTTACAGAAGTCCAGGTAAATGACATCTGTAACCCTTCCCTTGTCCACTGATGTAGCCACCCCATCACAGAAGGCCACTGGGTTGCTCTGGCAGGACTTTGCTTTGCTGAAACCGTGCTGGCTGTTGAATCACCTCCCTGTCTTCCATGTGCCTTAGCACAGCTTCTCAGAGGATCTGTTCTGTGATCCCAGGCTATCACAGAGGTGAGGCTGACAGGGTGGCAGCTCCCAGGGTCCTCCTTTCTGGCCTTTTTAAAGATGGGTACTGTGCTTCCACTTTTCCGATCACCTGGCACTTCATCTGACTTCCAGTATCACTTCCAACATCATGGAGAGTGGCTTGGCAATTAAATCAGCCAGTTCCCTCAATACTCTGTGATGCCTCTCGTCAGGTCCCATGGACTTCTGCAAGTTTAATTTCCTCAGGTGGTCATGAACCCGATCTTAGAGTCCCCATCCTGCTGTCCATCCATTCAGGATGTGCAGGAAGAGGGGTTGTCATTGGAGATGGAGGCACAAGAGTTGTTGAGCACCTCACCCTTCTCATCAGTTGTTACCAGTTTCCCAGCATTATTTATCAGGGGGTAACACCTTGGCTTTCTTTTTCTGGGTAGCATACATGGAGAAGCCCTTCTTTTGTGTCCCCTGCCGGGTTCAGTTCCAGATTCGGCTTGTGTTTCTTTCTTTAAAGGTGTGCGTCACTCATACACAATGCTTTGGGTAACATGGCAGAAAGGGATGATTCAAAGTGTGCTGGCAAATGTGTTTGAAGGGTCTTGTGTAGGAAAAGTGAAGAAAGTTACTGTATGGGCCCAGGGCTGCACCTGAATGAGACTTTAAACTAAACAATGAGAAAATAGTATCTTTTTAAACATTAGTTTTCTGTTCCTCTTGTTATATATTCTCCTGGGTTATATGGAAAATAAAATACTGATTCTTAAATATTTTACTTCCCATTTCCTACAAAATAGGAGGGGAGGGGGGCAATCAGAATAATGGATGGAAAGAGTTGTATTAGCATATTGCTTTCACTTCTCTTTGGCACACACTGTCTTTAGATGCTGAGTGGGAGGGCAGTGCTGCTCCAGTGAAAGACCACAGTGTGAGTTGTGACCTGCTGATCTTACTCAGTTGTATCCATACCCAGCTGTATCAATGTTTAGTGTTTGTTAGAGATAAATTAGAAGGAGTAGTTGTTAAAGTTACTGGAAAATTGTAATTTTAGCCTGGAAGACTGGCTGTTAAGCTGGGGCTAGAATTTTGCTATCTGCAGTGTATTTTCTGTAAGGGATGCAGGGGTGTTTTGCAAACCAAATGATCTGTTGATAAGTTAGACTGTTATGTCCAAAAGCTGTACTAAATCAGTTTTCATGCTTTATTTGGGATGTTTGTGGTGGGTTATGGAATGCTCTTAATTGAGCAACTTGCTAGCTAAAGACCGAAGTCTCATTTATGAAGGGAAACTGACTTTTTTGCTCTTGATTTATCAAGCAGCAACAAGATAAGCATAAATATGCTTCAGGTTATTAATCATTATATGCTGTTTGCTTGTGCAACCCAGAGTGTCCTTTAGTGCTTCTTTAAGGTCAAAATTGTCATTGTTTTGATTTTGTTGTTGGTTCTGTAAGGCCCTGTTTACTTTTTGGTTGCTTCCTTCTGAGTATCATCTTGATATTCCCTGGTTATTCCCACAGCAAATGTGAACCAATGCTCCCTTCCTCAAGGTCATGTTAAGAGGCTTAAGGGACTTCTCTCAACTACTGCAGTGTGTTATTAATGAGATGGGACTTGCTCCCTGATGTCCTTTCCTGTCTGGTGGGTTAGTTCTCATGCTGTGTCAAAGAAGCAGCTACAGATTCAGTCTATCATCTTGAGATTAAATACTTACTTAGCCTGTCTCAGAGAAAAGCATCAATAAGGAAAGACATTATTTCTAGCTACCTCTTCTAAAAGGTTTTGGTTCAAGATGGAAAGACTGTCTAGTTTCCTGTTATTTGCATCTTATGTAAACACCTATCAAGAAGAGCTTTATCTGGCCAGTGAGCAATGTTTGTAAGATTTTCTTAGCCATACTTTAGAGCAATTTTTTAGGGTGTGCTGACAAGTTCTTACTCTTTGGAGCTGTGGTGTTTGCCAGCTCACTGGATCTGTTGCTCTTGATGTTACAGTGACCAAAACCAAATACAGCTGTTGCAGCAATACCCAGAAAGAACTTTATTTGCCCAAGACCCTGCATATGCACATGATTTGGCTTTTGAACCCTTCCGGCTAACATTATGTTTAAGTTAATTCTGTGTATTGAGTCTTCTTTTGCCACGCCTAAACAGCTATGTTTGTGTCCCAAGACTGAATGTGTCTTCTGTACCTGCCCCTACAAGATGTTTTAAATAACAGGCTTTTACAGTCTTTCTTCAGAAATTAACACAAAAAAAAAGATGCACAAGATTAGTGAGTCATTTGAACATCATGAGCTTACATCAGTTTTAGTCTTAGTTTTTTCATTCATTTTGGACTCTAAGTGGTGTAGATTTTCTACATATGATTATGGGGTACAAAGAGAAGATTTCTTGTGCCAGCTGAACAGTTACCAGCTGTTTATATCATTTTGTGGGGGTAGAAGATGAGTTCTGAGTTGCGCCTCAGTGAAAATGCAATTACTTAGTGAGGAAGTAGTTTAGAGGTTTAGCTAGTAGGAAAGGGTGCAGGGAAGAATAGACCAGAGAACATAACTGTCTTTCAAGAGTAATACATAGTCTTAAGTTTTTTCAGTTATAGTATAGTTGTCTGTTTTAATTATTTTCTGGTGTGACTGTTGCTTTAGTTAGTATTAAAGGAGCAGATAATGCCATAGATGAACATATTTTGTTAGATCGAACACTGACTTCAGATGTTGCATTCTTTAACTCCATACTGACCTTGCAAAGGGCTGTTTTACATTCAGATAGCTGGAAAATAATTATAGTTCTGCATGGACCATGTCAATTATTGAGATATTCCTTATTCTTTCTGTTTCACTTTCTCTTTGTGTGAATTGGGGCAGACTTGATATCTTTTGAACATCTTCCATTTGCTGACTGTTCCTGGTGAAGCTCTCCGTGCAGTACAGAAGCAGGAGTAGCCACAGCATGGGATATGGAAGATTAGAAAACTGTATTGACCCTTGATGTGTTCATATGAAAGCTACATTGCTGTTTTCCTTCTTAAGGGAAACTTTCAAAAGCCTTTCAGATGTCCAGAAGTGCAAAGGAAAGGAGGCATTCTGATTTAAGGATCTGTAAACCAAAATCTTGGAAAACTTTGATCCCATGTTGATGAAATAGCTTTGATTCTTCTTGTGGTCATTTAGGCTTTTACTTTTCTTGTGGTCTTGTAGTTTGGGTAAATAATTCTGTACAGGTTCATTATATCTAGTTCCTTGCATAAGATCCTTGGAAATGTGAGGTATGTGATGTATGTGAGTGTGTTGCACCTTCACAGGAAAAAAAGTGTAATTGTGTTCCTACAGTGCATCTTCCAACTGGTGTTGTCCTCAGTTCTGATTGCTGGTAGAAATAGTTTTCTTAAAGGTACTTGCAAGAAAGTAGCTTAATCTTAAAAAGGGAAAGGAGTTCCTGGATGGCTGTTGATCACTTGACATGGGGAAATGGAGACAGGAAGGAGGCACAGTTATAAGAAGAACTACAAATGATTCATTGAAATAATTATGGCTGTATATGAACTAATTATGGCTATGTAGCTTTGAGGGCCTTGCTGTCTTCAGGTGTGTGCTGGAAGACATTAAAGTAGAATTCCTTAAAATTCCTTATGGTGTGTCCCACAGAAATTGCATATCAAATGCTTCTGCTTTCCATCAGAAGTAGATCTGAAAGCCCATGTGATTCTCTTGACTCTGAACTGTGGAAAATGGTTAAATTGCAAACCTCATAAATCTTCCTAGCGAGTGTGTAAATTAGAGTACAAACATTTCCTTGCCCATCTTGTGGTTTTAAGTAGCCATACATCTGAGTAATGCCTAAACTTCCCATGTACTTGGAAGTTTAGGAAGTTTTCTTGGATATTTATGTTTTGCAGCAGAGGTGACCCAAACCTTCTGTGAGATATGCTCCACTTCAAAAAAAAAAAAAAGGTATTAAATTGGAAAATGGCATCTTGAAAACTTACATAAAATTAAGTATGAATTTTTCTCTACCACTTGACTTCCAAGAGATTGGATCATGTGATTGCTTCATAATATTCAAAGTGCTATGGAGAGGTAAAAGCAAATAGTGCAAATCTGAGGAAATTGGAAGCTGCAATATTGAAGTGTAGAGCAGTGCTGTGATAATAAATGCTCATGTTGACTAAATATAAATCCTATTTTGGTAACCTTTTTTTGTTTTAGGGCTGGAGATTTTATACTTTTTAAGAAAAAGACCCAGCTCAACCTGTCTGCTATGAGCTACACAAAGCACACAGAGCCCTCTGTTTTAATGTGACTTAATTCTGACAAATATCCAGACATCTAAATAGCTGACATTGCAAGCTCAGGTTGGTTCAGTTCAAAAACAGTGGATTTGCTGTAGTAACATTTGTGTTGCTAACTAATCTCTGCCTTCTGCTTTAATGCTAAAATAGTTGGAAGGATTTTGTTTAAATTCTTCCGCAGCTTCTGTGGGTCATAGAGCAAGGAACCAAGCTATGAAATTCATGTGAAAGCCAGGTAAAAACAGAGTGTGTGCCATGTCATACAGGGGTCAAAGCTGATCCTGATCTGAAAAGAATTCAGGGAATTTACTTCCTTGACAGAATTGTGAGGAATGCACCAGTCTGAAAACGGAGATGGTGCCTAGAGATGAAGACTGTCTTGATTAAAAACTGTTTGATAAGCAGGGAGCTCTGTTAAAGGCTAAGGAAGTAGACCTGGTGCTGAAATTTTAGCTGGTGTTGAAAGTTCTTTGTTCTGGAAATATGATAATTGCTTTTCAGCTCATCAGGCCTCTGAGAGAGCCCTGAGTGGCGATGTAATTTTGGTGAATTTGGGCTAAGTAATTTACATAAACTTCTGCTTTGCTTATACAAGATGATTTCCCAGCTTTCTTTATGCTGGTTTTACCATTGTATTTACAGTTCAGGCAAAAGTTAGTTTCTGGTTACATGGGTTGTAGGGAAAGTCATCAGGAATGGGATGGGTGGGGGGCAGCCTTTTTCAAATTCAGTCACAGATGTATAAAACCTTCTCCTTGGGCAATTGAATTTAGGCTTCATTCTGGAAAATGTATTTCTATTTATAAAATTCTTTAAAAATCTGCCTGATGGAATTTCTAAAACTTGCTTATGGCCATGGGTGCAGTGAGCCCACTGTCCCTTAGCAACATCTGGAAGTTTTCAGCGAAACCCTCCATTCACAGTGGTGGTTGTTTGATGGCACCTTGGATGGTTTTTGCTGGAAGAAACCAAACTGCCTGCCTTGCTTAAGTTCAGATACTCCCTTGACACCTTTGCAAATTTATTCAGCATGTCAAAGGGCCTGCTGAGAGTAGAATTCATGAACAGCATTGCTAAAAGAACCAGTGCTAAAGAGGGAAGACCGTGCTACTGGGAGAAGGCAGATGTGGGACAAGGAGAAGACAGACCTCCCCTTTTCCCGGCTGTGAGCCATTAGATCATCCCAGCTGCCGACAGCATGATAGGCTCCATGTGATTAGAATGGGCTTTGCTGTTGCCCATATTAGTGACCTGAGCTTCACAATTGAGACTTGGAGCTGGAGCTGGAGTCAGTGTGATGGCTGAGTACCAGAAATAGAAAATGGTGTTTGGCTGTGTTCTCATCCTGCCTGGATATACTGACTCTTTTTTTTTTCTTTTTTTTTTTTCTGAGGGTCATCAAATTCTTGTAAGGGAATAATGAAGTGGTTAAGATGGAAGAGGAATCACAACTCTCTGTGCTTGCTTTTGCTACCCATTATATGACCTTGAACAAATAATTCTGAAATTCCATGAATACTTGAGGCTGTTGTAGGTAGTCCTGTTCTCCTGCCATGAGCAGTCCAGGCCTTATGTTAACAACAGTGCACTTCTCTCTCATTTGACTAATTCCCTTTTCTTACCTCCCTGCTGTGTCATCTCTACAGTGATTTTTATTAATTATACCAGATTATTAGACAAAAAACAGTGAATAGCTTTATCACTTTTCTTTCTCAGGCCTGGAGGAAAGCAAAGAGTGGTATCTGGATAAGCTTAAGCCATAAAGAAACTTAAGTGATGACATCTGCCTCCTCTGTCCTCTTCTGTGGTGGGCACATCTGTAGCTGTAGGGAGCTGAATTGGAGGAATTTAGCCAGATGTTACCCTTACTAACCCAGTTAGTTACCCTTACTGACTTTTGGTTTTGGCAGCTTTACCTTGGTTTAATTTTTTGGTCCTCACTATAAGACTGCACAAAACACATTGTGCAAAATGGGAAGATGCTGAGGGTGGCATTCTAGGCAGAGGTAGTGAAAGATTGTGGTATCTTTGTGTTGAGGGAATAAAAGCATGAAGGGACCAGACAGTTTCAGTCCTTTAGACCTCAAAAGACGTGGCAGACTGTCTAGAATCATCTGATGAAAAAGCCGTCTTAGCAAGGTTGATGATGAAAATACTTGATTCTGGAGCAGTCTGATTTGAGTGAAGCTGATCATTGCTGAGCAGGGATGGTGTTGCTGTGCTCCACAGCAGCTCTGTTTGTTAAGATGCTGTTGTAGTATTCTGGGAAGATGCTGTTCTGCCTCTGCAGGCATGAGGGATGAAACTTGATGGTAGGTTCTGCTCTTCAGATCTCTCCTACAGCTTTCCTGATCAGACTTTCTGTGTATCTTTGGGATAGCTGTCTGCTTATGACCTGTGCTATCTTTACATGCAGCAGTGTTTTTAAAATACAAGCTACTCAGGATTTCTCCTAATGGAAAATAAGTGTATCTCTTGTCCTGCTTTGTAGTCATTTATCTTCAACATAGAAGGAAGCACTAATTTCTTTCATATCAATCAACATGTAGTTTCTATATAACAGTTGCTTTTAATCAAATGCAACTTAGAATGGCCATTAAAGCAAAGGATGACCAGGCCTCTAATGTAATTTCACTGCTCCATTGGCTTTCTTGGGAATTGCAAAGGTCTAGGACAATTGTTACCAAAATAACTTGTGTCACAACCCCCCGAGAATGACCTGCTGTACTACTGAGCTATGCACTGATCCAGATATGCCCCTGTTAAGGCTGCATGTGCTGAATTGAGAACTCTTGGAAAGGTTAAACAACCTTTTCCATGGTATTAATTCTGCAAAAATAACTTTTTTTTTGCTGTAGGGTATCTCATTGAGATACTTGCCATAGATGCCTCTCTGAAGTCTTCCGTCCTGTATTGCTGGTAACCTGTAAACTCTTTGAGGAGATAGCAGTGATAGTGAGCTATATTCATTGCATATTTTGCTCTTTTTTTTAAAAATGAAAACAGGTCTTTCACTGTCATCTTGCACTCACGCTGGCCTTTTTGAAGTTAAGTGACTCATGAGGCTGCCAAGGTGCTTAGATTATTTTTTAGCCCCTTGTATTTTGAATTTTAAGGTGGGCTTTTTAGAATGACTGTTCTGGTTGCAGAGTGTCTTATCCTGGGGGAATCCTCCCTCACGGTGAAGAATTTCTTGACACTTTTACAGAAAAATCAAAATAGCTGAAACTTGTAGCTAATAAAAAAGGGAGCCTTTTTAGCACTTCACCTAGAAGGAGGAGGAAATGAAAGAATTGTGTATTATCTGCAGCTGCTGTATTCAACATAGAGTGCACTGGTTTATTCTCTAAAAAGAGTTGCTTTTGGAGTTTGAAATGCTCTGGTACCTCATTGTGAAGTGCATTCTCCTTGGCTCGTGGCAGTGCCAGGCTCTTTTGCTCCACGTGCACTTCAAGCTGGTGGTTTCATTCCAGCCATTCCCTGCCTTCAACCTCTTGCTGCTGCATTGTCCAGCTGTACTGAGGAACTGAGCTGGTGAAACTAACCCAGGAAAAGGGAGAGGTGGTTCGTGTCCATCCAGACTGGTTCCCAGATATGGTTCTGTGAGCAGCTGCACAAGTGCTTATTTATGGTGTAACGAATAAAGGGTGATGCAGTGCTGGGGGTTGGCAGTGTTTGGCTGATGCTGGTGCTAGCTGAGCTGCAACACACTGGGGTTTTTGTTTTGTGTATTCCAATGTCTCCAGCACAAAACGATATGACATGCATAGGAGGTAACCCTAGATATTTAAAACTTCCCTCAAAATAAATATTTACTTTGTCACAAAACAAAGCCCTTGATGAGGTATTCTAGAACCTATTTCAGTTGTCTTTGGTATGTCTTTGTAGCTGATAGTCTCCTGGTTTAAGGTAATTATTTTTGATCGGAGTTAATTAACTTTGAATGTTGCCTATGTAGAGTTCTGTTGAATGTCTGTTGACATTTTGGATAGAATTTTCTAAGAAAATAAGACCATATAGTCTCACAGAACTTTTTTTTTTTTTAATTTTGTAGTTTTTGTATATACTAGAGGTACCTGGGCATCCCATCTCAGGCTCTGTTTATAGTCTAAGTTGTACACAGACTTTGAATGGAATGACTCCATGAGTGATTTTTGGGCTGTCAAACAAAAATTGAATATTCCTCATACCTTTCCATAAAGGAAAACTAATATATCACTGGAGTGGTGTTAAGTGATATAAAGTGTCATGCGATGATTCTAAAACAGATTATGCCCTTTCAACTTTTGTTAAAAGCCTTTTAAGACAAGCAACAAACAGGAAAATTGTCTTTTGGCTTCAAAAGTTTTTAAAATGTGCTTTTGGTCAATCAGCTTTTAAGGTGGATTCAGCCTTACAAATAAAGACGCTTTTGGGAAAAATGGTATAAGATGAACTCTGAGGTAAAAGTATGCTGTAAGATGAACTCTGAGGTAAAAGTATGCACTAAACTAGTTGTTTGAGGCTTATTGGTGTATTGTGGTGACCCACAAAATATGTGGAGCCATTTGTCAGCGTCCCCATGGTAGTGGATGAGACACTGGTGAGTAGAGGGATTGATTGGGAAAATATGACCCTGAAGGATTTGGTGAGAACTTTATGTATTTGAAGTGGCAGTTCACTGAGTGCTGCATTCATGGGAGGCTGTTTGAAGCATGGGTCTTCGAAGTTACAACAGAAACAACAGCTAAGCATTGATTTAAGTATGATAGTCCTGCAAAATTGCTTTGTTAACTAGTTAAATTTTATAAGATGTTAATAATGTTAAATATTTGTCAAGGATTAAGGGTGTGATGTGCCTTGAAGTTAAGACCTTAGCCACAGCTATTAAAGCTGTTAGGCACAGAGTGGTGGGAGAGAGAGATTGATTTGATCTGATGATTTTAATTCAAGGTGCAGTATTGTAGTAAACCAAGATAATGTTGGAGTTGGATAACATAACTTAAACTAAATATTTTAGTGACCTATCCTACTGCATTCATTCCAAGGGAAAAGGACTCTCTCATCACAGCAGATGGTAACTGACAGTGAAAATCTCAGATTTCACTGTGCCCTTAATTTTCCCCGAAAATCTTGATATGTCTTCCTGATACATTTTACTTTTATTTAAGGTTGTTAGAGCAGTTTCCAGGATTACCGTGAAATCAGGAAGCTTTGTTCAGCCAGTTCCTTATGACTCTGAATTATGTTTGTTTGAGCTATTTGTCCATTAATGCTTGTTGAAAACAGCTTTGGCTGGGAAGTGTTTCCAGTGAGATGATGCAAAACATCTGGGTGATGCTGCTGCTGTGTTTGAAGCTGATAGTCACATTGCTTGAAACTGCTCGAAGAGTTGGGGTGATTTTGTCATGTGGGATAAAAACAACATACAATATATGAATAAGAACAGCTTCTCTTGAGTATCAGTGTAGCTTAATCCAGTCTTGTAGGTGCTTGTTGCTTGTCCTGCGGCTTTGCTGAATCCTGGCTGTTTACGTTTGCTATCTGACAGAGAAAACTGAGTGTTTGGTGGGATTTTTTTTTTTTGTACAACACTGCTTTGGGAATCATTAAAATGCTTTGAAAAAAGAGAAAGGTTGAAAATTAACCCTAAGAAAATTCTTTGAATCTTTTTTCTTATTTTTAGCGCCGTCTTCGTCACCTTCGGAACATTGCTGCACGTAACATTATTAATAAGAATGGTCATCGCCTCTTGGACACATACTTCACTCTTCACTTGTGTGATAACACCAAGATCTACAAAGGTAAACCAGGCTTGCTATCAACCTTTTGCTAGTTAATCTTTAAATTCTTATTGTATGAATTCTCTTCTTTTTTTTTTATCTTGACAACTTTGAGCCATTAGTTGCATCATCTTTGCTAACACTGGAAAGGAGTTCTTTAATTTCCTTGATTTCATGAAAGATTTCAGTGTTAGCAGCCAAGGAGGCAAAACAGATGACAGGTTTTGTAGTCTTTTAAATCAGCCTGGTTTTGTCATTGCTCTTCCCTGAGTGATGATGTGAGAAATTGGGAACCTCCAATAAAAGTTAAAGCTTTTAGAGCTTTGGTTGCCTTTTGTGGGGAAGAGTGTCCCACTCTGCATACCAGTTGTTTTACAGAGCATACATCAGCACATACTGTTACCAAAGTTTTCAAAAAATAGAATTGTCATCCAGTGACATGAAGCATCCAGGCACCTGTTCTAGTTTAGATAACTGTGTTTGAACATTAGATCTCCTCTCTTTCTTGCTTTTCTTTCCCACTACGGTATATAGTTCATTGTGGAGAGATGTTATTAAAAATATGTTTTCATGCTCCTTTTGGTGTGATTGGATATGAATTTTGATTTTCTCTTAATTTTTATTTTCGTCTGGCATAGTGACACATCTGGCATCTTGCCTTGCTTTTTTTTACCTTGGTTGGTGTTAGAAGGATAAGAATACAAAACTTCAGTTTGCTGCCTGGACTTCGTTGTGGTGGTTGGTTAAACCTGTCACTGATGACTGTTTCTGCAGTGTTTGGTGTTAGGCACTCTGTTGCACTTCATCAAAGCTTTATCCCTGGTCTCCAGTGGCCTGGGATATTGTACAAAATCTGTATTCCTGCCTCTAGAGCTGTCTGAAGTCTTCTAAGCTCTTGCTTTGACTGGGAAAGCCAAGGGTTGTTGGCACCTTTGTCAGGTAACTTGGCTGTTTCCTCTCTGAGCACCTGGAATGGGTCACCATTGCTCTTCAGGAAAGTGCTGTAATTAATTTATCCAAGCTGCTGTGTTCCAAGATGATGTGTAGCAAACCAGTAATTTTTGCAAATATCAGCCAAATTCTGTTAATTAGTGTGCCATGTTCTTTCCTCAGAAATCGAAGCCTTGTAAAACTTGAGGGTTATCATGGGTATAAAGATGAAATACTGAATTTAAGTAATGACTGGTAATAAGTAAGTGTGAAGGAGTAATTTTAGTCAAAAGCATGACTGCATTTCAAAGTCTATCTTATTAATTGGTTACTAATAAACTGGACCTGCTAACATTTATCCTTTTTGATTGTTACTTATTTTGGTTTTTTCTGTTTCAGATACTAAGATTTGTATCAGTGTTTAAGCTAATCTAAATGTGCTTTTTTACTATTTTTCTTTAGAATTTTATAAGAGTGAGGTGATCAAGAATTCTCTGGTAAGTTACTTTAATGTGGAAAACCTTTGTTTTAAAAATTGTGTATTTAGTGCAGTATATTGATTTCTCTGCTGAATACCAGAACTGTTTAATGTGTCTTTCCACTGTTTGGTTCTGTTAGGAGCATTGTGTTCTTCTCCTCCTTTTCAGATTCTTTTCATGAGGGTTAGAATAGGGAGCTGCTGAGTAGAAATGCTGATTTCTATTGACATCTTCATGTTGTGTAGGAAAACAGCAAAGAACGTGTACCTGCCAGATACATACATATGTTCTTTGAAGAGCTAATAGCTGAGCTGTAAGAAACTGAAGTTTGAAAACATGTTAGATTTTCTGAATTTTTCAGTTTAGATGAATGAAGGGGCCAGAACTGAACAGTTTATTACAAATGAGGAAGGGTAATAATAGGGTAGGAGTAGGATGTTGCAAATGTTGGCTAAGGGAGTTTGAAAATCTGCTGAAGAATTTTTAATGCCTGCATTAACAAAGTAGAACTGCTCCTTTTATAGCACCCTGGGTAAATGCTTTGAAACCCTGAATGCAGAGCTGTCTGCTTAGTCAAGGCTGCTAACTTCTCTAGTTTCTCTCTTTAAGCTGTTAGGATTTTTAGTTCTGTCTATTCTAAATTAGGAAAAGGAGAAACAAAAAGGGAAACTAGCCACAGGATATAAGATGTGGAATAATAAAAATCTAAATAAAAGATGTCTTGAGGACATCCTCTATATAACCTATAGGTATTGAGTGACCTGGTATTCTTGTACCTAAATAGCTATGAAATATTTCTTCTTGTTAGGAGGATTTGATTAATGCATTTATTCTGTAATTCTTAGTGGGTAATTTTGCATCTGCCTTCTTTTCAGAGGCATTCTATTGCAAATTGACTCATTCCAGTCAGGGATGCCTTTTCCAAGCTGCTTCAGCACTAGAAGGGAAGGCGAGTTCTTTTATGGGGCGGTGGGTTCCTGCCTTTTGTTTTGCAGGAGCTGCTGTTTCTGTGTTCAGCAGAGGAGGGAGAGAAATAAATATATATAAAAGCACTTTCCCAGTTCTGCTTTTGGACACCCTCTTGTCTCTTGGCACTAGTAATGCTGGATTGACTTGTTTTTGTTAGAGCTTGGGTCAGTTCTTTAGATGTTGTTAGAGACCAGTGGAAATTCTTGGAATGCATCATCTTTGAAAATCAGAGTTCTGGTGGAATTTGCAGTTTAGCTTAATGTGTGCTGGTTCTGAAAAGCTCCAGGTGCAAGTCTGATCTCGTGGAGTAAAGCTGAGCTTTTAGTGACAGCATTTGAGATTGAGCATCAGTCAAGAGGAGAAGAATGTGAACAAATATGTCAGCAAGTTCTGCAAATTTAATAATTGGGGAATATATCAGCATTTAACTTTGGGAATACATGCCATACTGTGGTTTTCAGAAGCTGAATTATAACTGTGAAAGGAATATTACTTCCATTTTGAAAGTTCCTGATTTGGTTAAACTGAATTAGTAATTTCTGAAATAAATTCTTTGATGTCTTTTAGTGGAAGGAAGCAAAACCCATGCAATTTCTGGAGTACTTTACAGCATGTACCTTTTAACTGAGGAATTCTCTCTAGCAAACCGTGTAAGGAAGCAGCAGAGCTTGAAATGGCTGTTGTTCCTAATTCTTAATATTTAAAAAAAATCTTTGAGATGGGCTTTGCTGCTTTCTGAACTGTCAATTTATGGACTAGTTTCAGCTTGTTTAAACTGTATTTCTCTTTCTTTGAATACTTAGAATCCAACATGGAGGAGTCTGGACTTTGGAATAATGCCTGATCATCTTGATACCTCTGTCTCTTGTTTTGTTGTGAGGATCTGGGGTGGCAAGAAGGAACACTTTCAGCTTTTGATTGAGTGGAAGGTCAATTTAGATGGGTTAAAGTACTTGGGCCAGCAGGTAATGTGAAAATATTTTTTTCTCAACTTTTTTTCTTCAGAAAACAAAACATCTGGATAAATTAATATATAGAATACTGAGAAAGAAAATGAGTGTGTTTAAAGATTGTATTTTAAAGTTTGGTTACAGATATTCATGTTAGTTTACATCAGAGCTTTAAATCCTAAAATCATATAGTTGTTGGGGTTGGAAGAAACCTTAAACATCATCCAGTTCCACCCCCCTACCATGGGTGGGGACACCCTCCACTAGACCAGGTTGCTCTAAGCCCTGTCCATCATGGCTCACTTGCAGGCATGGGGCAGTCACATCTTCTGTGGGCACCCTGTGCCAGGGCTTCACCAGCCTTAGAGCCAAGAATTCCTTCCCAGTATTACATCTAACCCTGCCCTCTGGCAGTGAGAAGCCATTCCCCCTTGTCCAAAGTCCCTCTCCAGCTCTCTTGGAGCTCCTTGAGCCACTGGCAGGGACTATAAGGTCTCCCTGGATCCTTCTGTTCTTGACACCAAACTCTTGAGTCTTACCTCTGTTTAGTTTCCAGCTATCTTAATTTATTTTTGTCACCTGGAAATGCAATAACAGGAAAGATGCTCTGTCTAGTGTTCCTGATTTCAAAGCAGAATGGCTGAACATGGTGACTATTGCTAAAGCTGTGAAGCAAACAGGTTTTCCATGCTAAATTCAGTTTTATGTGAGTTTTTGTGTACTTCTAGAATTACAGGTGATGAAAAATTGCTTTAAACTCTTGGAGCAGTTTGTGCTCATTTGGTGTGAAAATTTGCAGTAAGCTAGCTGTAAACTGATTTGTTTTCTTCCTTCCCTACAGATCCATGCAAGAAACCCAAATGAGATTATTTTTGGTCTCAATGATGGTTATTATGGAGCTTCATTTGAACAGAAGGTAAGGGTGTATTTGTTCTGGTTTGTTGGTACTGGGGACAAACTGAAATAGAACCTGTGAGATTGATTTTTCACATTTGGATGCTCAGAACATTAAAATGCTTTGTTTTGAGAAGTAATAGATTTTTGTATGACAGATATAAATTAATATCTTGCCTTGGTTGCATCTGTGATGTTTTGAAAAGACTTGAAGTGTAGCATTTAGGGTCCAAAAACCCTCTGGTTACTGAAAATACGCTTTGGCTGTATTCTTTGAAGCAGACATTTCATTCAAACACAGGACATATTGAAAGTGATGGGGCTGTTAAGACTCATTTTCATGGGCATATATAAAACCACAAAGTTTTGGTTATCAGTTTGAAACCTAGAGTTTGTAGGTCTTTAATGGGAAGCCATTTATTTGCTCATGCTGCACCAGTTTTATCCCATGGGTTTTTTTCCTCAAGGACCCACTGTAGTATTTGTGCCTGTCTGTCCAATGTTGTCTCTGATTATTACCTCATTGATGATGAAGAAGTTTAAACTTACCTGTTGTAAATAGTGCCTCTGACAGTTTTTTTTTTAAATCTCAAATTGTTGGTGGCAGTACTTACATATAGGTTGTGTTGAGGAGTCCCTGGTTGGAGAGGAAATGACTCCTTGACACACAGCTGCAGTTTCTGCATTCAGTTTTCCTGAAGCAGGATGCAGTTGTTTTTCAAGATTTCAGTACTAACAGCCTGGGCCTGAATTCAAAGATGGGAACGTTATCATCTTTTTCTGATTGTTGTCAGGACTTGTTCTCTAGTTCATAAGGTTTAAAGGTACGTCTTGGTTTTAGTTATAGAATCATATCCTGGAATCATTTGGGTTGCAAGGGGTCTTCAAGACCATTTCATTCCAGCTCCCTGCCGTGGGCAGGGACACCTCCCACTAGACCAGGTTGCTCCAAGCCCCATCCAACCTGGCCTAGAACACTTCCAGAGATGGGGCATCCATGCTTCTGTAGGCAACCTGTGCCAGGGCCTCAACACCCTCACAGGGAGGAATTTCTTTGAAATATCTGATCTAACCCTGCCCTCTGTCAGTGTGAAGTCATTCCCCCTTGTCACAGAGTCACAGAATATTCTGAGTTGGAAAGGACCCACTATGATTATTCTGTCATTCCAGGCCCTTGTCCAAAGCCCATCTCCAGCTCTCTTGCAGCTCCTTTAGGTACTGGCAGGGGGTGGTCTAAGGTTTCCCTGGAGCTTTCTCTTCTTTAGGCTGGACATCCCCAGCAGTCTCCAGAGCAGAGGTGCTTCAGCCCTCAGAGCCCTTTTGTGGTCTCCTCTGGACTTGCTCCAGCAGCTCCATGTCCTCCTTGTGTTGGAGATTGCAGGGCTGGGGGCAGCACTCAGATGGGGTCTCTCACCCTGCAGGTTCCTCATTCTGTGTTTTGGTTGCAAATAGAGTTGCAGCCTGTCATGTAGAGGAACAAAGTAGGAAACTCCTGTAGCATTACTGATGGATAAATTCTAAGTAACCCAGACAATTGTAGTCTAATAATTGTCTTACTTGAATAAAAGAACCACATCCAGAGCCTCTTTATTGTTATTGTCACTGATTCTTCACTTTTTCCTGGAGATGCCATAAAACTTCTAAATTCTGTATCCTTGACAATGTATAGGTATGAGAAGCTTTACCTTTCTTCCACCTCTTCTATCCAGCAGCAACTTGGCTGTTGCTGAGGTGCTCAAAAAGTTTTCTTTGAGTCATGTTCTTACTCAAGGTGCAGGTTTTTTACTGCCATGGATACTTAGCTCATGGCAAGGAAAAAGGTTGGATTTCAAGGGTTTAAAAAACCTTTGTGGGTGCCTTCTGAACACTCAAGGGTACTCTTTCTTTACTATTGATGTCTGACAGTAACTCTTATAGTATTTACAGCTTTTCTTCTCAGTGTAAGTACAAAAGTGTGCTGCCAATATAGCTGCTTTGTTCTTGATTACATTTGACTTTCACGTGATGGTGCCTCCAACTTCTAGACTTCAAGTTTATTATTATTTTGCAGCAGTAATTTTGCTGGAAGATTTCATCAGGATTCTGGTAATTTCATCAGAACTATGTCTAGTGTATTTTCCTTTCTGACACTGGACCACTGAAGTGCTCTGTTCCTCTCTGTTTCACCATCTCTACTAATCATGCACCCAACCTTTGTTTGGAGTTGCTTAAACTGGACCAATGTTTAAAGATAGATGTGTGCTTCAGGGATTTATTTTGAAGCTGTTAACTTGGATGTAAAGTATTCCTGATCCTTGAGCAGCTGAGTCTGTTTGGTTTTGGCTGAGGCTTCATGCCTGTGTGTAAAACCAGTATTTACCCAGTTTCAATATAATCAATTATGGAGGCTATACTAGCTCTCCTAAAGCCAGGCTTCTTGTCCTCTGGTTTCCTCAGTACCTTCCTGACTTACAGATTGCCTTTCAACTGTTTTATGCTTGCTGCTTCCAACTGGTAGAGCTCACCCTTCTCTTGCAGAGATACCTTTTCAGAAAGTGTATTGAGGGAAACAAGTGTAGCTTCTAGTTAATGACTAGCTTTCTGATTTCTCTTTAAAGAAGTAAAAGCAGAACTAGTCAATACAGCTCTCCATAGTTCAAAAGTTGTCAGAGGCATGGGGAAAGAAACATAAATTGTATTTTTTCAGGGATGCTGAATTGTAGCTTCATTTTCAACCATCAAGAAGGAAAGACCCTCATCTTTGGAAATCTGCATCTCTCTCTTTTTTCAGTCTGTGGTTTGCATCAATGTAGGTAGAGTCTTCCCCACATATGCATGTTCTTAAAGTATTTTTTAGCAGCTAGATCCTGGCCACTTTGCACAAGCAAAGCCTTTTTGTGTGTTTATTACTACATGTGCCTATATGTAGTAAATGTGGCAGAGAAAAAGACACACTCCTCTTTCAGAGGGTAAACTTCTTAAGTCTGAAACCCTTACATTACATGTTCTGCAAATTTACTCAGGGTAAAACAGTTTGCATTAAAATAAAGGCTGAAATAGGTTGCTGCTGCAAATTCTTTCACTCCTGAAACCAGTTATTCTAGGTCAGTCCTCTTGCTCTCTGAGAAACGTTGCACTTTGCTTTCTGAAGGCAGTGTTTGTTGAAACACCCTCAATTTCATGCTGTAAAATCCTAGAATGATTTGGATAGGAAGGGACCTTAGAGCTCACCCAGTTCTACCCTCTGCCATGGGCAGGGATACCTTCCACTGGCTCAGGTTGCTCCAAGCCCCATCCAACATGGCCTTGAACACTTCCAGGGATAGGGCATGGTAATGATGGGAACTTGTGCATTTTCAGTTTTGCACCATCCTAGTTCTTTCAGACAGACATTAAGATTTTTTTTAATTGGGTATTTTTTAATGGAGAGATGTCTGGATTTCAGCATTTAGCATCCAGTGTTTTAGGTATGAAAATGGGGAGCTGAGAGAGCTGCTGGGATGGTGCCTCTGTTGCAATATGATGTGCTGCAGAGTGTGTAGATCTCAGGATTATTTAGATGGAACCATATTTTTGGTGGAAAGGAATGTCTGCTTCTGCTCTGTGGCCTATGGTTCACAGTTGTGTCAGGAGATGTTGACGTTTACCTCTGAATTTCAACATCTTCTGCATGGTGACAGACTCTTGTTGGGGCAGGAAAGACTCTTTAGGCAGGGATTGTGGTACTCAGAATCCATCTCTATCTGTTGGAAAGCTGGCTGATCAGAGGTGCAAGTTGGGGCTGCTTTATACACTAAAGTAAGTGCCTTTTTTCCCTGTAATCCATAATCTTTCTGACAGTGCTGATGGTGGCTTGACCTGCTTAAAATGTACTCTATCATGTAAAGCAACACTTCTAAGTTTGCAACTTTTCTAGGAATTTGTGTGACTTTGCCTGATACGGAAAAGCTCAGTATCTGACATTTGCAACATGAGGAATTGCTGGTTTTCTGTTACTGTTTTGATACCTTCTGAGCAGAACAGATACTCTAGTCTCTTAAAAGAACAATCTTAGCCTATTCTTATTTTGTAACCTCCAGAAACTTGTTCACTCAAAACTGAGATTACTTTGATCTTTTAATGTATTACAGCACGGGTAAAGGATGAAGCTTTATCTCCTATTGATGTAGTTCTCTTGCACATGACTGAGTGGGCTCTCAGGTCTGAAGCTGAAGAATGGCAGTGTTGTCAGTTGCACTTTTCAGTGTTTCTGTGCATAAAATTCAGACAGTTATGGATTGTAAAGTTCAAGAAAACACACTATGTATCTAGAACATAGATAAACTGATAGGTCTTTTATACCTTTCTAGGTAAGTGGTGTTATTGCCACCTTAAATTGTTTCTACCTACCTTAGATAAAACATGTAAAGACAGATTTACAGGATCATTTATTCTACTAAAAATGCATGCTCTTACTCAAGATTTTTTTTCTTAATTTTTAAAGTAATACTCCTTTTTCTCAAGGATCACTCAGGTACCCTGAAGAACAGTCTTCTCCAGGTGGATCAGAACTGTGTTCGTAACTCTTACGATGTCTTCTCTTTGCTTAGGTAAGGTTTTTGATAATATTTTCTGTAGTGATTGTAACTTCTATAGTGTCTGTGTGGGAGGAATCTTTCCAAATATTAAAAAACCCCAAACATTCCGGTATGTAATGTGAGGGGAGATCCAGGTTGTGCCAATATACTCATGTAGTGAGGAGCTGGGCTGTGGTGTATGTGTGTTCAGTGGTGGTTGCTGGGCTTCTGATGAGGTGTAGATGCTTGAATGCTCAGAACTAGGACTGGCTGTGGAGCTGGACATGCCGTGTGGATGTCAAAATCATGGAGCTTCTTTGTTGGAAAGTTTCTGTGGAAGGCCTGTCTTCTCAACAACAATAAATTTTTTTAAAATACACAAGAACACAGTCAAGACCCAGTTACTCCAACACAGATGTGGTCTAAGAAAGGTAGGGTGTATTTTTTGCTTTTGGGTGGCTAATTAAATGTCTGTAGTGATAAAAAACATGAAGTGCTAGTATTAAGTTAAACAAGATGTCTTTTTTCAGATCTGCTTTAATTATAATAGTTCAAAAATACTAGTTATGAAAAATTATAATTGTGGTCCACCACTATCAATAAGTTGGTTTTGAGGACTCTCTATTTAAATGGCATTTTACAAGACAGGTTAATAACTTTGTTTCTGCAGTAAAGGCAGTAGATGTGCTGTGAAGGAAACCCTTGAATAGGAAATGTTTAATATGCTTTCAAAAGTCTATGTAAACTTTTGACTTTTTAAATCAGTTGTACAAGTTAAATCCATTTGACAGTGTTGACAGTAGGTGTCAGTGTTGCCTGTCTGTAGAGGGAGGAACAGTCAGCATAGGTTGCCTATTCACATGCCCTTATTTAAGCTCTCTTAATTTCACTGTACTCTTCCTTGATTCTGTAAAGCATATTTAAACTGAAGGCTGCTTTCTAAATGTTTGTTTTCTGTGCTTTTAGTGGGAAACAGCCAGGGGGCATATTAGGAAGTTCTGATTACATTCTGGCACAGTCCACTAGAAGAGAACTTGTACTACCTAATGTTAACTCTTTGTTAGACAGAAAAAGGAAAGCATGTGTTGTGTATCCTGATTACTTCATTCATGAGGGTTTTTCACATTTTGTGTACACATCTATGTAGTATGAGGCATGTTCCAGAAAAAAGACTCACTGTGGTCATGAACTTGACTAGCTGGACCCCTGTCTAGCTCTGTGTAATTGATCTGTAATCCTTCTTCTGAACATGCCTGATTGTTTTTCCTCAAGCTCACAAGAAATTAAGATGTCAACTGTGATAAAGTTCACCTTGTTGAGTGACCAGTGCTGTTTTGAACCCTGACTACTTGAGCTTTTCTCTGTTTGGGGATGTGAGAGTCCAGGCTCAAGTCTCTCACAGTGCCTAGGCATGCTGTTGGGTTTAATTTCTATTAAATTTTGTGTCTGAGCTGAGACATTCTCCTTTTTTTTTTTTTGTTCCAAAAGGAACAGTGTTTTCCAAGCCTCAGAACCTGGCCTGCTGCTTATTGTATTTTAGTGGATTGTGCATACCGTATCAAGGGGTTTATACTGCATTTAGTTACAGCAGAAGTTAGAAGCTGTAATTTGTGACTCTTCCTAGGTGTCATACTTGTCTGATCTCATTGTAGTTAGGAAAGTTCACCAGGAACTAAGGCAGAGTCCTCTGTGTAGTTTAGAATCCTTTATATTGCCTCTCACATTAACTCTCCTTTTTTACAAGTGCATTTTCTATACTGCTGCTTAGCTTTGATATGAAGCTGAAAAGCCTGGTGATGGTGTTTGTTTTAAAATAATGTCTAGTCACTTTTTGTCCTTTTTCTCCTAAGCAATTTGCTTTGCCACCTCCTCCAGGAGTCCATGCTTGAATAACCAGCCCATGAACTCTTCCCAAAGATAGTTTGTATGAGCGTGTTCCTCTTTGAACAAAAGAGAGAGGTGGGCATAATTTGAGTTATGATTCATTAGACAGGATGTACTTAGGGAGTTGTCTTGGTTTGAAAAGACAGGTGTCTGCTAAGGAAGGCAGGAGCCTCCCTTGAAACAGAAAATGCAAACCTCCTCCCTCTGAATTATTAGAATTTTGAAATTAAGGGGGGCTCTCAGGCAAAGATATGGGAATAGGAATAACAGTTATTTATTAGGAAAAAATTAAAAATGAAAAGAAAAATATAAAAATAAAAATGCAGTAATACAAACCAACACTGACAGAGTCAGAATGTGACCTGACACCCTGTTGGTCAGGGTGTTGGTAGCAGTCCAATTGGAATTGTGGCTGCAGTCCTCCTGGAGTGGCAGATGTGGATCTGTTGGAGCAGGGATCCTGTAGAAGGGTGGAATTTTCCTCTGAAGGTCCAGTGATGGTATAGATGGGTCTGGTCTTCCTCTGGGAATCCAGTGGAAAAAAAACCCCACTCTTCTGGGAAATCCAGTGGGAAAAGTCTGCCTGTGGTGTTCCAAATCTCAGATTATATCCAGTTAGGAATGCTTGGCTCCTCCTCCTGCGTGGAGCATCTCACAATTGGATGCTGTAATTTTATCAGTCATACAGTGACATTCAATAGCCCATTAATAGAAGGTATTTCCCAGAGGGAGGATTGGTTTGTGGAAAAGATAAAGAAAACTGTTCCACCTGGTATTAACAGAAGAAACTGCCCCAGTCTAACAGATGGCAATAGAATCCACACCCCCAGCCACATCCTGCATTTGCACCTAAAACAGGAGGAAATTGGCTGCTGTCTTCCTTCTTCTGTCCATTGGCTGTTAAGAGAATACTGAGTGTCCATACCATAAAGATTTGCATCTGGTCACATAAATCCCATATTTTGATGAGCTTCTCATGATAATATATTTGTTTGTAATAAACTTCACAGGCTGCACATGTGGTTTCCTAATGTTTTCACAATAAATGTGGATATGAAGAACAGCTTGTACTGGCTTTATATAAACTTTTACAAAAGGAAGCAAATCCTGGTGACAGTGGGATCTGAGTCCAAGTTGTGGTGGTACTGTGCTGCCAGATGTGGCAAAGCCACTGATAGCCAAAATGGAGAGAACTGGTTCTACCTCATCCCCTAACTCTTGGCTGCACAGTGAGAACTTCTGTGGTTGATCTGTGTTTCAAAACTGCTTTTGGGGGAAGTGATGTAGTTTTTTTCCTCAGAAGTGAATAGTTAAAATTTATGGAGCTTGTAAATTGACCTTAATGAAAAGTGTATGCTTGGCTCAAATTATCTTGATTAATAAAATTAATTGGGAATGACAGAGTGTGTGAACAATAGAAATTTTTTTGTGCTGGATTAAAATAGCACTTGTGTTCTGATGCTAAGTGGCTTTATAAGTTAGTTAAACAGGAGGAAAAAGTTAAATGATCAGCCAACTCCTCTTTACACAAAGAATGTTTCAGGACCTCTGCAGCTCACGACCCTTCTTCTGGGACCAGGGACAAGATCCTCAGGCAAACGTGGTGCTGCTTGTAAGTTGTTTGTGCCATATGGAAGTGACAAATGTCCAGCTATTTGCTTTAAAAGGACTAACTAACAAAAATTCACCACATCAGCTGGAAAGCTCGGTTTCTGAGGTTTTTGTTCCTCATCATATTTCCCGAAAAGAGATAATTTAAAGACTTTCTAAACAATATGTTGCTGGTAGTAATAGGTTATATAGTAACACCTTTCACACAGCACTTGGGCCAAATTCATCTGAGGTCATGTTCTGGACTTGTCTCAATAATCAAGTTCTGAGCACGTTTGCAGCACTAAAGGGAATAGGTTTATATTTAGTATTCTCTTGGTTTTCTAGCCTTTCTTTTCCTAAAGCTTTGAAAAATAGACATTTAGTATTAATTAGTGTTGGGAAGATGAGAAAGGGCTTAAAATGCTATGTAATAAAATTTTACTTCAATTGCTCAATACAAAAATTAATACAGTGTATTCGGCACCAGCTTTTTGTGTTGTTATGACACAGAGCAATTGGCTTGTGCCTCTGAGAATGTGAATGCCTGAAATCCACCCATATTCCTCCTGGATACAAAAAGTACTGTAAGAACTAGTGAAAATCTGCCCCTTGGAAGTTTTGCTTCCAGTAGTTTTTATTACACCATTCAGAACTGCCATCTCTATGGCTTAACTGTTCTTCAGCAGATGGCATGGTGTGTTTGTGGTGTTTAGTCAGTTAGTGCAGATTGAAGACATTTTGCTTGTGTTTTTGCTTTAAAAAAATGTTCTTTTACAACAAAACAACAGAATCTGACATTGGCATCATTTGAGTGCTAGGCGGGGTAAAAAGACTAGCTCCAGGCAGCTGCTTAATATTATTAGTGTCAAATCTGGTAGCATTTGATTTGATCAATACTTCTGGGTGTTAATCTCTCATGGGCAGGGGTATGCTTCAAGTGACAGAGTTTGCTTTAGGGTTTGCCATCTGTAATAGAACTGTTCATTTAAAGAAGAGTGCATCTCTTCATTGAAGAGGTTATTTAAGAGTACAAATGTTGCTAGTGTTTGTGATCTGAAACTGAGATATTCATAAAATCACCTTCTAGTGACCATAGCTGAAACATGTTGACATGATATAAAATCGGCTTTTGTTTAGCTCTGCTTATTTTAGGGAAGATGCTTTTAAATAGCTATTTTGCTTTTGTTTAAAATCTTCCTTCTTTATTAACAGTTTTATTGAACAAACAGAACTTGATCTTTGAAACTAGAAATGAAGACAAAATTACATGTCTGGTGTATGTAGGCTGCTGTGGAGCCAAAAAACTTATTAGTAGCTCCTCAGTGTAGTTTCTCTGAGACTACAGTCACTGGAATTGCATATGCCAAATCTATATGTAATAGCTTTGTGCAGCTATTTTTAACACATGGAAATAACACTGAAAGTGAAACTGTTTTTCATAAGCTCTGAGTAGGGAATAGTAGAGCAGCATAAGGGCTTTGTGGGCTTAAGCTGCTCAGTGCTAAGGTGTATCACAGGTACATTGACTTGTCTTCTGTAAATTGGTCCATCTTGAACAGTGTCATTGTCCTGTCTGACAGGAGCTCAGCAAGACTTTGCTATTGTATGGTTGATTTAAGTAGCAGTTCCAAACTTCAGACTTCCAGTTGTTTAGTGGGGTGAAAAGGAGGGGAAGCAGGAAGAAGACATGTTCTCATCACCAGCTGTCTGACTTGAGAAAGTTTCACAGCATCTGATAAATCCAGACATGAGCCATACAAAGCTGTACTGTCTTTTGAACTTCCCTGAAGTTCCTCTATTTTTAGCTTCATCTTCATGAAAGAAGTGAACCCAGTGGAGGTAGGAAGTAGATGGGACTACATGGAAAAGAGTTGCTTTTTGCTACTCTATTCTTTGTGGCATGCTGGTAGCTGCATAGAGGTAAGGACAGGCAGAAAAGATCAAATTAAATTTTAGAAGATGCACTGATAAGTAAGTCTCCTGTTTCTAGCTTTTCTCTTTGCTGTCCTTGACTTGGAGAAGGGTCTCAACTCAGCTGTGACCAAAACCTCTCTAAATGTTGCATGTTCACGGTGGTGGAACAGTCACCATCTTTTTGTAGCATGTGAATGGATCAGAAAATGATCACTAATAAATAACCTGATACTCTTGCAGTGCTTTGCTCTAGCTTTTTCTGAGTGTACCTTGGCAATCACATTTCAGACTTTTGGACTTCAACGTTGCTACTGCTGCTGCCGTCATCTTCTCCTAGTTGAGAGTGTTCACATCTTAAGTGTGAAGAGGTTATAGGATTCCTCTTACCTGCTCTTAAATCACCAAGTTCCTCTGCTAAAACATCCTTTTGCTAGTGATCAGCATCAGGGGGATTTTGTCATGGCCAGGTTTGATGTTTCTAAACAGGAAAGATTTGCACCTGGAAGACTTGGCACTTTGTACCCAATAGGCAGCCAAGACCAGGCAGGCATCCCCCCTTGGCTTTGGACAGACAAATTCAGGTGGCCTAAGGCCAAGACAAATAAATAGGAGCTGGAATCAGACTCTAGAGTCCCTCTGTGTGCTTAATTAAGCAGTTCTGAAATGGATGAACAGTTTAACAAGTGTCATCCTTCTTGGCCTGAAAACTTTGTGGGTTGGAATTGTGCTGTGATGGCTTCCTAAGAAGTAGCGATGGAGATGAAAGCTCAGATCTGATTTATTTTTCTATTTTGAGAGGTTCCTTAGGCATTTTTATTAGTGGCATCAGACTTTGGGACAAGTCTCTTCCCAGGCATTTTACCTCTATGGTGCTGAGCTGTATGGAAACTGAGGCTATTCAGTCATTAGAACACTAAACTTACAAGCCTGCCTTTTGCCAAAATCTGTAGCAGAGGAGTAGCATGGGTCATAGCAGGCTGAAACAGTCCATGAAGCATGAGAGCAGTATGTGTTTGTTAACTGCTGGGTTAGTAGTCTACTGCTGCTCTGATCTTCAGTTTTCCTAATATGCCATATGCAATAAGCTACCCCTGCAGTGGGACATTTTTAGTTTTGATATATTGCTAGCTCTTGGTCAAATTTTGTTTCAAAGCACTTTTGAGAGGAATTACACAAAGCTGTGCAGGGCTTAAAAAGTAGCTTTATTCTGCCTCTTTATTTGTGAGAATGTGTAAAATATGGTATTAATAAAGCAACACTGATAAGTCAGAACCCAGTCCTCCTCCTTTTTCTGGCTCTATGAAATGGATGAAAACCAGCATGCTGTAGAATTGTACAATAGTTTGGGTTCAGAGGGACCTTTAAAGATCATCCAGTTCCACCTGCCTGCCATGGCAGACCAGGTGCTGCAAGTCCCATCCAACCTGGCCTTGAACACTTCCAGGGATGGGGCACCTGCTACCACCTTGAACAACCTGTGCCAGTGTTTCATCATCCTCATTGTAGAAAATGCCTTCCTTATCTTTAATCTAAATAGTAAAGTGTCACCAAAGGAGAATCTAAGTAATTTACCTGGATACCTGAAAATTTTTAAGGAGGATTTTGTGAACATCAGGACTATTTATTTTTTTACACCTTTGTCCTGGATATGGCCATGAGAATGGTGCTGTTAGTTGCTTTCTCTCTCAGCCTGGGCAAAGATTTTGGTGAATGCAATCATGTCTCTAAAATCCTCAGAACTATCCAACCACACCAGGGAAAGTCAAGGCAAAATTTTGACGGAGAACAAATAAAACAGATTGAAGATCTTGTTGTGGGGAAAATGCTGTAATAAATTTGCTCATTAAAGCAGGGGAGGACAGGACAGGAAGTGCATGGATGTCCAAGAAGCTGCAGAGCACTCCTGAGGGCATTATGACCATCCCTGTTAGGTGGGAGTTTTCACTACTATAGCTGCAGAATTCTGCTTCCCCTTGGAAGAAGACTCAGATTTCAATTTGCGGGTGGCTTCCAGGAGGCAAGTGCAGCAGTATACAGCTTTGAAACATCAGTCACCTGAACACTGGGTAGTGTTCCACCACCTTCCTCCATTGCACAAGCTTGTGCTCTGCTGTCACAAGCACTTTATCAGTTGTGTGGCCTTGAGTGGAAGAACACAATCAAGTGGAGAGCACCTGATCTCTTTTTGAGTGGAGCCTGGAACACATTCAGTCTGAATTGCGCATCTTCCTTTTCAGTTGTTCAGTGAATCCCAGTCTTAGGCTTGCTCACTGTCTCAGAGTGAGAATTGGAACTTCTATGAAGACTTGTTAGGAAATGCCTGTTGAATTCTACTAGTGTTACTGTCCACCTGGCTGGCGTTATCTTGACATGTTTATGCACTTTAGAAATTTGATTTGCATCTAATTTACCTTTTTTACTAAATACAGTGTCTTGAATATGATTCTGTGTGCCCTGGCAGCAAGGTTTCTGTAATCACAAACTGGAAAACAACAAAAAGAAGCTTCCTTTGTAATTTGCCACATTTGTTTTTTGAATTAAAAAACATAACCATTTAACTGGATGGATCTGTGAACTGGAGTAAGAGAATTGGAGACATCTCACATTTTGTTGCTTAATTTCTAAAAAAACCTGAATTTCACTTTAAGGCTCTTTTCTTCCATTCATGCCCTGTGAGTGTTGAAGGTGATCTGTATCCTAGCTAGCTTCCTTAAATATTCCTCAAACTGGAATATTCCAGGAAGCTGGAACCTGCCCATTTGAAAGACGTGTTTTTTCCTTTTCTTCTCTGTTTCCAAATAGTGCAGAGCATTCACTGTTGCAGTCCACAAATCCACATGGACTTGATTATTTTAAAGCTTAATTTGAGTCTTAAATGTGTAAGTCTTAAATGTAGACTCTCCAATGTAAACATAAGGCTTACATGTAAGTGATTTAATTTGTAGGACTCAGAACTGTTTGAAAGAATGATGGAAAGTTATCTGTGCTGCATGAGCACTGTCTTGTGTGAGTGTGAGAAATTATACTCACTTTCAAAAACTTTAAAAGGTTTATTAAAGACTTATCAAAACTACAACAGAAGACTGAATAGAAAAAACATTACAGCACCAGAGCAGAGGATCTCTCCCACCATGTGCTTGCCCACACAGTGGAGGTTTTGCCTTTTAACCCTTTAGTCCCTCCCAAAGTTCTGTCCATCGACTCCTTCGCTGTCCAATGGTGGAGTTTACTTCCTTAAATCTGGATTGGAGGTCAGGTGCTGCCATAGTAACAAGCCGACCCACCCAACTGTCTGGAACCCAGGCCACCCCCTGATATCACAGAGGGAGATAAAACATAACTATAAATCTATAAAACTTCTCTTAACATATATATGTAATATTTGACTTTTAATCGTGAGAGTCAACCATCACCTTACATGAGTTTCTTACAGCATTGGCTCTTGTAGAGGTTTGATGTCACAAATTAGTAAGTCAGACTTGTGTTTTATTGTTTTCTTACTCCCTACTGTCTTTTCTTGCCCTACATCTGCTTTTGATAAATTGTAGGTATAGGTATCTTAAGAAATTGGAAAGGGAATATATGATTATAAATTAGGAATTTTTTCTTGTGGGAAAGCAGATGTAGCAAATGATGGTTTAAGAGATTATGAAAAAATCTCACAGGTGGCTGACACTCTACAGAATCTAAATTTGTGGACTGATAGAAAGTAGTGTGCATTCTAGTTTCTTAATTTAATAGGAAAATATTTAATTTTTTTTTCCTTTGATAATAGATTTGGGTACTTTACTTCCAGGATCCTACATGTCACTTATTGCTGGAAGTGTTCCATTTATTTTCTAAATCCCATGTAGTAATTCTCAGTTTAAATTTAGTCTTGCTGTAAACTAAGGTTGTTCTGGCAAATATGACCAGAGGCATTTATTTCTCTCGTGAAAAGGAGCCGTAGTATGTGACTACTATAATTGATTGAGGTATTTATGGCCTAAAGTTCTATACATGAAAAATCCAGATGTGTCCGATAGAAAATAGATATTGGGAATGGATGATAGAACTGCAAAATCATGTATCAATTGTGTGATAAAGCTGAGACTTTCATTAATGTAAATACAAGCATATGTTACCTTAATGTTGGGGGTTATGATTTTTCCTTTTGTTTCTTTCTCTCAGGGTATTTCATCCCATCTGTTGCTAAGAGACAATAATGCCCAGTACTTAAAAGAGACAAAAGATATAGCCAGGGGGAGGAGTGCAGCTGGCTGGACTGTCCTAACTGAGGGGCATTCCCTTGGGAAGGGCAGAGACACCACCAGATGACACCACAGAGACAAGTCCAGGCACATTGGAGCTCCAGTGCTTGCGGGATGGAGCTTCCTCTTGCAGAGGCTCCGCTCCCCAGGTTTCCCTGTGCGGAGAAGCTTTAAGGCGATGGTGAAGGAAGGAGTTGGTTCTGATGGAGGGGTTTAATCCAGAGTTCTTATTCTGGGCCCTGAATCTAGTAACAGCTCCAACAGAAGGGGTGGGTGAGGGGCTGGGCTGGGCTCCTCTTGTGCTCTCCTCTCAGCATTGGAGAAGGGACAGCTGGTCTGAAGTCGCTGCCCAAAGGATTTGCCGCCACTGCGGAGCCTTTGTCCTCTCACTGCGCCTTCTGCCAAGGGTGAGCCTTTGCTCGTTAGAGCAGCCCTTTAACTGGGACCTTAGTAACACCTGGTCTGACTGGAAAGGACCTTTGTCACCTATTGGGGTGCCTCTGGGGAAAACCCGGGAGCCTGACCCCTTCTGCACTCCTGGAGGGCGTCTCCCTGGCTGCGCTGCAGCCCAGCCCCACTTGGTTCTGCTGCTGCCTCAGGCTTTATCACTACGCTCTGACTCAGCATCTCGAGTCCACCTGACACCTGCGGCTCCTGCTGAGGCTGTGGAGTTTTCATGTTACCACGGGGTGAAGTGGCAGGGTGTGTGTGCCTGCCTCTGCCATCCGAGCTGCTGCTCCGAGGTTCCTATTTTTGCTGTGGGCTGTTTTTGCCATCCAGCCCGCCCGCGTTACCATGGGAGGGCAATGCAACTGACCTCGTGCCACAGCGCCCCCTGCAGCCGTGGAGGAATCACTGCCCCTGCCCTGCCTGGCCGGGAGCCAGCAGCGCCCCTGCTGGCCGCGAGCAGAACTGCACCGGGGGGAACGCGCTCAACGGCCGGGAGAAGGGGGTTTCTGCTGTTGGGCTTCTTTTTGTTCTTGCTGCCATTGCTGTTGTTTGTCTTGTTGTACAAGTAACTACTAGTAAAGCCCTGTTATTCATTTTCCCATATCTTTGCCTGAAAGCCCCTTAATTTCCAGGTTATAATAATTTGGAGGGAAGGAGGTAATTTTTCCATTTCAAGGGATGTTCCACCTTCCTAGACAGATCCCTGTCTTTCAAACCAAGACACTTAATAGGCATAACTCTCACTACACTCCAGCTTCGAGTTTTTTAGAGATTGCAGCCAGAAATGAACTTGCTATACTAACTAGTAAATCACTGGACTATTCCATGACCAAGAGAGACTAGGATACTGCAGCATATTGAAAAGGAAAGTGCTCCAGCTGAACATTCAAACTTACTGCAGGCTTAAAGAAAGAGAGTGTGTTGTTACAGCACATTCTGAAGTTGTAAAGTCAAGTTATGTTGGGCCACAGCACTGTTCAGTGCTGGGAAGTAAGGAAAACGGATTGATCTTGCAAACAAGACAAGAACATTATGTCAAAGAAATCCTCTAATGAGGATGAAGTCTAAAACATGCTAACCATTTTTTCCTCCTGTCCCCATCCAACCCGTAACCAAATTGGATTGATTGGTGGAACACTAGAATGGTTTCAAATCTTACAGCCAAGGTAGAAAGTGGGTTTTGGGCTTTTTGGGGGCGGGGCAGAAGGGGGCAGTAGTTGTTGGGGAAAGCAATTAGATGTAAGACTTGAAGAGCCTTGAGAAAATAACCCAAATAGCCTGTATTTCAGGAGCTTGGGATCTAGAAAGTATAGAGGAGAGATATTGAAATTTTATGTGCTGGTCCTTTGTAGACCAAGTAGGGATGCAGCTTGTGTTAGTCTTAGCTTACAATACATGGATTGCAATTTTAATATATCCAACTGTTTTCTAAACTGTCAAAGGAAGGGAAAGTGTTTCGCGTCTTCTTAATCTGCCCCATCTCAGAAAGCTGCTGCTACAGGAATGGAAGTAGAACAGCAGCCTTGTGGAGCTCCACTTTCAATCAGTCAGGATGCTCAAGACTTTAAATGTCTGCTCTGCTTTCCGGTTCTTTCCCAGGCATCAGCATGGAACTGGCCTGATGTTGGACAATTGCAGAGCAGCTCTCAGGGCCCCAAGCAACAGCAGTAAATCTGTCAGTCATCACATTCCAGTTGCTCTGCTTCTGGCTGACAGTGGCTGGGAGCTGCTGCACACACTGAGTGACAACACTGTTGGCTAAACTATCCCTTCAAAAAGGCTGGAGTTTCTGCTCTAAGTGGCTTGGCTTTCCCAAGTGCTGGAGGAAATTTGGTAGCAGGCCAGTGGCCTCTTCAAGTCCTCAATTAGCTTTTAAAGCACTATGGAAGTGCTATTTTTAATAAAGTACTTTAAAAAATGAAGTTTTGGGCAATGTAGGAAGAATCCCACGTTGGCTGATGGCATGTAGGTGATGTAATCAGTTGGCTTACTGTTGACTGTTATTAAACCAAGCAGGATTGTACTCAAAGGACAGCTTGTGCTGACTAAGCTGTAGCACTGGACCTGCATTTAGCCTAGAAATGGAAACAAGATGTGGTCAGTCAGGGTTGAAGTTTCTCTTTGTTTATTCTGTATATGTTTTAATCCAGATTTATGGCCTCAGCTTGCTGATCTCCATTGTGCAATCATAATTGCTTCCACCAAAGTCTGCTTGTGCTGAAGTGATACTCAAAATTTCCATGTTGGCATTCTTAATAGCTTAGTTTGTATTCCCCTTGTTGGATGACCAAAGATTTCCACACGGGGCTTTTTTTTTGGCTGAGAAAAAAAATTCTGTTGATGGTTGCTGCTTTTGTGACATGAAGTCCCTACCATTTTAAATTTCTTAGAACAACAGTGGATGTACTGGGGTTGAGTCAACCAATATCAGTAATTTTTCTGTCTTGCAGTGTAAATGGCCCCATTTGGCATCAAGGCAGCAAAGTTTAACTGTGCAAGGAATGAGTGGATGATGCTTGGCTTAAAAACAAATAAATTTCTTACTAAAACCAGATTTGATTGCTGAATTATTTTGTATAGCAGTTTTTGTGTGTCAGAAATTTATATTTAGATACTGATTCACCCAATTGAACAAATATTTGACTAAATGTCTTGTTTTGAGAAGTCAGTCTCTGTAGATGTTTGTTCCTTATCCTTTGAGCATGCATAGGAGAACTTGGTTACTACACAGCTTGTAGGTTGTTAATGAGTGTTGATCAAATCACTGTGAGGAACTCACATGGCAAATGACCTTTCTAATAATTTCTCCATTATGTAAGTACTCTTTCAGTGAGCAGAACACATTCCAGGAGGTTTTGCTGCCTAAATGGAGGGTTGTGAAAACTTGTAAGACTGTCTCGTGATCACCTAAGGGACTAAATCAAGAATGTTCTTCCAGTGTTAAACTACATAAAGAGGAAGGGGAAATGTCATTCATTTATTACTTTTTACCAAAAAGTTTTATCTTGGATAAGGCTTTCTAATATGTAGAAGGAAAACATTCCAGATTTCTCTTTTTGGAAGGAGACAACTTGGAAAGTGTGGAAGTGGATGACATGACAGCAGAGCTCTGAGTGGTGTTCAGGATGGTCAGCAAACCTTGGCTTTGACCTGTGTAACCACATGTTCTGTAGCCAACAGCCTCAGGGTGCATTCACAAAGGGAGGTGTAAGAAGTAGTTCCCAGTAGGATCAGGGATTCCAGGAGGTCTCACTTCTTCATTAGGTATGTTTACACCAAGCCCTTGGGTGTTGCAGGACTGTTGCTCTCAGCAGTCTTGGCCCACCCCCTCAGCAGTCAGCAGAGCAGTATTTCTTCATATGGGGTGGCCCCTGACCAGCTCTGCAGCTGCTGGTGCTATGAGCAGTTTGAGAAACTCAAGAGAAACCAAAGAAATTACTTAGACTTTTGCTTTAAATTATGCTATTGCTGGTGTTTAGGAAAAGCAACAGTGTGAAGGAACTAAAGGCATCTGGTGACTTAAGTGTATTCATTTAGAACTGTAACATGTAAAAGTTCTAAACCACAAGACCTTGTTTATTAATATTATTAGCACTGTTTGTTTCCATGTACAGCTCCTCTTTTTCTAATAAATACAATAATTTCTAATCTGTGTTAATTTTAAGAAAGATGTTAATGTCTCTCTTAGACCTGTTTTTGCCATCTTTTTCCTCTGCCTGTTTTTGTTCCAATAAATACAGCAAATAATTGGTTTTCTCTCTTCACCCTGAAGCCAGGGCTAACAATCAGTAATGCATAATCATAATCTTTTAATATTTTCAAATGTGATTCAATTAAGAAACCTATGTTTTTGCTACAGAAGGACCCATAGCATAGTGGGAGATACTGAAGAATGTTTCATGTTCTTGGCTGGGTAGCTGTGTATTAGCTAAAGGATACTTGCACTTTTTCTAAAGCTGGCCTGTGTTAACCATGTTGTGTGTATCTATTTTCACGTTAATGGTGATTTAACTTAAGTGAGGTACCTGTAATTATCTGCTCTCTCACCTGCAGCCTGGTCAGTATCTGTTGAATTCAAAAATTGAAGAGGAGATTTTGATACTTGGTTGAATTTAAAGACTTGGAAGTTTTCTTCATAAACTCTGAAAGTTATCACAGAATGATTTGGGGTTGTGGAACCTTAAAGCTTATCCAGTTCCAACCCCCTGCCATGGGCCGGGGCACCTTGCACTAGACCAGGTTGCTCCAAACCCCATCCAACCTGGCCTTGAACACTTCCAAGGATGGGGCAGCCTCAGCTTCTCTGGGCACCCTGTGCCAGGGCCTCACCACTCTCACAGGGAGCAATTTCTGCTCAAGGTCCCATCTAGCTGTGCCTTCCTTATGCTTCCTCATTTGGTATTTTGAAATGGAAGTCTGAGTTTGCATTCCTGTTGCTGGTTCTGAGGTGTTTGCACATGTGGGGAACCTTTATCACAGCTGTAACTTTCTCCTTGCAGGCTCCACAGAGCTCAGTGTGCAATTAAACAGACTCAGGTAACTGTTCAGAAAATAGGAAGGGAGATTGAAGAAAAGCTGAGATGTACATCTACGAGGAATGAACTGGTATGTTGGATTTATTAAAACCTTATTTTGTGGGCTTGCTGAAGCATCTGACTGATGTCTTGACTGTAAACTTTTTTTTTAACACTTGAACTTGGAGTCTTTCTTTACACCTGTCATTTTAAATGGGAACTCATCTGAGAACTGTGTAATACCATCAGTTTGACTTGTGTGAGTTACTCAGATGGATTGATAAATTGGTTATCCTATTTTTACCTGTATTTTGTATAATCATGCTATCAAAGCATAAACATTGCACAGTGCACAAAAGAGGTCTTTCAGAAAAAAGAAACTTCTAATGATTTATATGAAACTTGACAGGAACCTGTGCTGGATTTAGAGTGAGGTGAGTCTATTGGCTGTATCTTCTTGCACCCTGACTCTCTTTGGATGAACAGAATTCATACAAATGCTGTCATTCAAGTGACATATTCATTTTAAACAGAAATTTTACTAGATCTTACAATGGCATTTGACATTTGGTTTTGCCTGCTCTCCTCCCCTCCCCTCCCCAGAGAAGTCTGTTGACATTAGTTTCTGCTTTCTGCCCAGAAAAGCTGATCTTGGTTCAAAGATGAGTTGACAGAATAGCAGTGGTTTGTGGTGACTTCATTATGTTGGTACTCAGTGGTATGTGTCTGGTGCCTTGTAAAGGACACATTTGCAGTGTGAAGTTAATTTATTGCTGTAAAGCAGATTCTGAATTGAGAGTACTCAGCTAAGTTCCAAAAGCGTCAAGCTGGTTCAAGGATTTGACAAAATGGGAAAAATGGGAGCTTTTTTACCCTCTGTAATTACAGGGGTTATGTTGTAGATGAAGAGGTGAAGAAGTTACCTTCCATACGGGGTAATATAAAATCTCTTGTGAGTCATTCCAACCCAGAGCTTCTTTGCCTTCTGGTATCTTGACTGTTTAACCATTACCTTTTCAGTTATGGATATGTTTGTTCCTCCTTGCAAAGGCCTTTGATTTTTAATATCTGAGAGCAAAACTATATCATACAATACTAGTATGTTTTTGATTGGAAGGGGCCTTAAAGCTCATCCAGTTCCAAGCCCCTGCTATAGGCATGCACACCTTCCATTACACTAGGCTGTTCCAAGCTCTGTCCAACCTGGCCTTGACCACTTCCAGGCATGGGGCAGCCACAGTTTCTATGGGCAACCTGTGCCAGGGCCTCCTCACCCTCACAGCCAATAATTTAGTTCCCAACATCCCATCTCATGCTACTCTCTGGCAATGGGAAGCCATTTCCCCTTGTCCTGTCATTTCAGGCCCTTGTCCAAACTCCCTCTCTGACTCTCTTGGACAACTGGGGCTCTAAGGTCTCCCTGGAGCCTTTTCTCCAGGCTGAACACTCTCTCAGCCTTTTCTTTGTATCCTCTTATTCTCATAATCCTGAAGCTGGGAATTGAATCTGATAGCGCAGCTTGAATATCGCCAACCTTCTTCCAGCTCCTGCCTTCACTTTGTATAGACTTGTTACTGCTCACCTTCCCTCTTGCTGGTGAGCCCTTTGCCAGGGAATGAATGCTCATCCTGCTGCGAGTGCTGTGCTGTCAGTTTTGATGTCCTGGTAAAGCACTATTCTTAATTTTTGGTCTGGGCTAAAGAGAGATGCATCCCACAGGAGGATCAAGCATTGTGACACACAGCTGCATTTCTTTCCTTCCAAAGCAGCAAAATTATTAGTCTTTGGGAATCTGTTGCCTGTGGTAATCTATGAACTCCATTCCTAAGCAGGTGCTAGTTTTGTCCTGTTTTTTCATTCTCTCCTACCACCTCTTTATGCAACTGCTTCTGTGCGGAGAAACTTTTTTATTTATTTATTTATTTATTTATTTTAAAATCTGTATTTCTTCCCTTAGAAAAAGGAGAGTGAATGTTTACAGTTGAAGATCCTGGTGCTGCGTAATGAACTGGAGCGACAGAAGAAGGCCCTTGGTCAAGAAGTAGCCTTGTTGCATAAGCAAAAAAGTACTTTGCTTGACAGAGGTATGTGTAGAAACCTTAGCCTAGTTTATGACCAGAATGAAAGTGCTGGTTTATTCTTTGTTTTCATTGTCTGGCTGCTGCTTGTGTTTTTTCTTTACCTGAAATTTGCAGCCAGGTGTAATTTCTTCACTCTATATTATACTGAGTTTTAGACAGTAGTTTCTGGTATCTTGTCTCTAAATAGTTTCTTACTCTGACACCTCTCCAAAGCAATCTTAAATCTGTGTTTAATTGACATTTTATGAGAACATCAGAAAATCTGCAGTATAGTACAGTAAACATTGCCATCATAAAGGGACTTCATGTCACAAGGGATGTTGCTGTACCTGTGATTTGGATTCAGTTTTAAGTATTAGAAGACAAATATCACTTCTAATCTTTTAATATGTGACAGATGAAACACTCGGTCATCTTGGTATCATCCTTTACAAGGAGGATATCATCCTGGGCAAGTCTCCTATAGTGAAATGCTGTATCACTGCCTCTTCAGAGTTCACCAAGACCAAACTATACACATACTTGATTTTGTTGGAGGATTTCTTTTGTTTTCAACGCTTAGTTGAGTCTAAAGTAATTAGTTACTGCTAAAAAGGATGTTTTTTACCATGTATTTTATTCTGGCTGTGCAAGTAATGGGATCCCATAATTGGATTACTGCACTGTGTGGTTGTGAGAGGAATAGGTATTAAAGGAAGGTGAAATATGATGGGTTGTATTTGGCTGGTGAATGGTGTGTAGTGCATGAAGACAGGTGTTCCTCCTGTGCTGTCTGACATTCTCTAGTTTGGGAGCATAATATAGAAAATGGGAGAGTAAGAATAAGTGGAGGATTGTTGCCAACATTTTGTCAGTATCTACTTTTAAAACTTTGGATAACTAAGAAAATATTTATTTTTTTTTTTTTCCTGATTCCTCCTGTTGCTTAGCAAATGCATTTGGGACTGAATACCAGAAACTTGAAGAGCATAATGAATCTTTATATGAATCAAGAAAGGAATGCACTGCTAAGAGGTAAAAGGACCTATGTTTGTTCTGTAACTGGAAAAAAAAAGATAAGCTTGAGAGCAAGCATTTGAAAATGGGACTTCTGGCACCAAATTCTTCCTTATGTTGCCCTAAAACTTCTGTTGAGATGTCCCTGCTACAATTCCTAGATATCTAAAGTGATTACCAGTGTCAAGTCTAGAAGAGAAGAAAACTAATGCTTGGTTGTATGTGTAGACTCTGATAGGAATTTCAGGTGTGTTTTAGTGTAAGACAGCTTTGTAATACCTGATTCTTGTAGTCAAAATATGTCTATAATGTTTGGTATGCCTGAAGACAAACATTAGCTTTGTGTACTGTATTTTTTTTTGGGTGGATTTACCTAACTTTGGAGGAGGTGATAATTGGAAAGCTGCAGAAGGGGTATGACAGCTTGATACCTTTATTTTGAGCTTTTGAAGAAAATAATAGTTTTGGAATCTCTTTCCCCAAAGAGAACAGTTTTTGAAGATAAATGCCCAGCAGACTATTCGATGCAAGCAGTTGCTGTCGGAGCTGTCCTACATCTACCCTATTGATTTGGTATGTTTTCAACATCCTGACAATCTGCTAAATGTGAAATGTAGTTCCTATTTATTACACTGAAAACAAATATTATGCTTTACTTGTGACAGAATCTGCTCTTTGCTCATTCTGTTTATTTCAGCTTTTTCTTACATTTGGTCTTTAGTTTACAAACTTTACAGGGAGGGAACTTATGCCAGCACCTCATACACAGTGCCCTCTATGAAAATAGAATAGCTATAATTTAATGGATGTTTTCCATTTTGTGTACCATTGCATAAAGTAATCCTAACAGTAGGCTGAGTGCACAGAAACATGTTAAAAAGTTGAGATATAAAATCTTCTATATAATGAATTAATATAAAGTTCTTTACTCTTTAAAAAAGTTGCATTTATTTTCCGAACTATGTGAGATGTGGATTAAAATACTGTGTCACTCACTCTAAGTTTAGTTGAATATTTAATGTTTTAAATTTTATTTTATTGTTTGTTAGCTTTGTTGTCATGTTTTATGCAGGTTTTGGTGTTCTGGATGTTATTGTTTCATGCTCACTTTCCACTGTTGATGTTAAATTTACAGAACAACCAAAAGGATTACTTTGTGTGTGGAGTCAAGCTTCCTAATTCTGAAGACTTTCAAGGTAGCTGCATATTCTTAATGTAGTTGTTACAGTTAACACTGCTTCTAAACTTTGTAGAATTAAGAAAACTGGTAGCAATAGCTTGGGGTCCAAATTTTTGACCAGAAAGATATAGACTAGAAAAAAACAGACAAATTATTTGTTGGTACTTCCTAGCTAAAGCAAAGGAGGTTCCTTTTGACTCTCAGTAAAGTACCTCTGTGTTCTAAGACTGCATATTGAAACACTGGAACAGGTTACCCAGAGAGGCAGCGAAGTCTCCATTCTTGGGGATGCTCAGAACCCAGCTGAACACAGTCCTGGAGACAACCTGCTCTGAGCCAGGGGTGAAGTGCCTTTTAAACTCAGTGGTTCTGGAAAATATTAGTGTCTGACCTAAAATTCCATTGGGGCTACTTTTAGTCCATAAATCTCGGTAGGGCAACAGGCATGAATCTCCATTTGGTTTACTGTCATTGCTGGTGAACTTGCCAAAAAAATACCTTGCAAAAAAAGCATTTGAACATCTCTGACAGTATGGAGTACTTTACAAGTGACCTTCTACTTCAACTGTCATCCCTCATCCTATTCCAGGAGCAAATATATCATGTGCCTGTGTGTATAACAGTTGTACAGGTAACTGCATGCATTCATGTACAAATGTTTGATGTGAACTGGAAATTCATTAAAATCTCCTTGAGGATTTTTTGCCCCCAGTACGTGTTTGCTCTATTTTCTTAAGCAAAAACCTCCATCAATTGTCTGACTCTTTAAAGCCACCCCATAGTAATTAACTTATACTAATAATATGTATATTGGATGCTCGAATATTGGAGGAATAACCTTTAAAACGAACTAATTTGTCAGCAGGACAAAAATCAGTCTATTGCTTTGTTTCCTTGATTGCACTAAATGTGGTAATGAACTCAGTTTGCTGACTCCTGAGGAATGAGTGATGTGCCATCTTCTGACCCATTTTCAGTTTCCTGGTATTAATTCATTGCAAAAGAATTACTAATTCTTTATCCAAGTCTTTAGAAGAATTGTATTGTGGGGAAGAAGTACTAAACATTCAATTTAGTGAAACAGGCAGTTAAATTTGAAACCCAGCTGTCTGGCATGGATCTTATCGCAGACTCAGTAGATAGTATCTTTTAAAAAACTAGTTGTCAAAAAAAATCCCTGGAAAACCAATTTGGTTGCAAATTTTGAACCTTTTTTACAAAATCCATTTTGACAGGGATGTAACTTAAATACATACATCATGACAGGCTCTGATAGAGCTCAGTATGGTTGTTGGATATCATTATAAGCTTTGTTGAAGGTCCTCTGTTCAGCTGGTTTCATGGATGCATCAGAAGGGATGACTATAATGCTGTCTATATCCTTTAAAAAAGAATTAAAAATAGAGAAAAGAGAAAGGAAAAGCCTTTATATGGCTAAAAGATGTAGTTTCAATTGCAAGATCTATGTGTATTCTTGGCAGGTGAAGCTTTAAGGTTGAAACTTTAAATGTCAAATTGAAAATTATACTTTTAAAAAATGGGTTAATCTAAGTTTTTCTGGCTATTGGCAGAGAACAGAGTTCATAGCCTGGGGTCAATGTCTCTCCAACTGATCTCACTTGTGAATAAAGTTGAGGAGGAATGCAGCTTTCTCCTGATCCCACTCACACGGGAGTGTCAACTCCATCTAGAGAAACGCAGAAATCTTAATACTTGAGTTTTATCTTGCGAATTTTGTTTCACTTTTCCCATCTCTTCTTCACCCTCCCCCATCTTGGCAGTATAGCTTTGAAAGTAAAATTTGCAGGAGAATAAACCATCACCAGTTTTCTGTGCCTCATCGCAAGAGGCAAACACAATACGGTGCAAACACTTGTAAAGCTCTCCAAAACGACACCAGGTCTCCTTCTGTCCTTGAGTTCTGACTTCTGAGAGCTACAGTAATTGTTGTTCTCTGAGCAATAAAGATGAATATTAGGATTCAGTGGATGCAATTAATGATATAATCTTTTTGTCATTGACAGCAAAAGATGATGGAAGCATTGCTGTGGCCCTGGGCTATACCGCTCACCTAATTTCCATGATATCCTTCTTCTTGCAAGTGCCACTCAGGTATCCCATAATTCACAAGGGCTCCCGGTCTACAATCAAAGACAATATAAATGACAAGCTGACGGAAAAAGAGCGAGAGTGAGTATAGTGTAAATTCACTGATCTACTGTCTTCAACAAATCAACACCAAAAAGCCCATCTTAAACAGTTTTGGGCAGTCTGAGATGATAAGGAATTTGAATTTATTTGTTACTGCCTTCAGTAGCTGTGGAATAGTTGTTGAGTTTCTCTTGTTGGAATTTTGGGATAGAATAGAGTAACTCAGCTTTGTTATTCTGGGTTTGTTGGGGCATATATGGCTTTGATTGGCATCCAGTAATGCTAGAAAAACTTAAATAGTGTTTGTTAGTGTTTCATGAGTTTTGGTTTCTATTTGGAAAACTTGCCTTTTATGTTTTGCTACGGGCTATGGGAATAAACTGCAGATAGCAGGTGTAGTTTCACTGGGAGGCTGCTGCCAGTGCCAGGATAGTGGTTGATAAATGGGAGAAAATAAATAGCTTTGTTTTACATAGAGTTTTTTAATCAATTGAAAAAGCACAGTAACCTGCCACCTACTATAAATCAACTGAATATTCAATGTAGAGCTTTTCATTTGTTCTGTAACATTGTCTTTGAATATGCAGCTACATTGTTACTGTTCTCCTTCTAGGAAACTGTCTTGCTGTCTTTAAATTCACTCTCTGAACGTCTTCTGCATTTTGGAACTTTGCTTATTTTCCCACTGTCTTGGCACCTTTGTGCTCTAACATGAAATTAGTGGCAATTACTGCTTAAGGTTCCCTTAAGCCACTGAACTGCCAGGAATGCAACACTGACCATTGGTGTGAGCCCAACTGCTCTGTTCAGATTCTGGGCAAAGTTTGCCCAGAGACTTTATGGACTACCCATCCCTGGAAATTTTCAAGGCCAAGTTGGATGGGCCTTGCAGCAGCCTGGTCTAACTGAAGGTGTCCCTGCCCTGGCTGGTGGTTGGGATGAGATGAGCTTGAAGTCCCTTACAGCTCAGGAATTCTGCGACCCTGTATGTGTGTATGGATGGCTGCAGTCAGGCTTGCAGCATCAGTAACTTCATTTTTCCACAAAAGTTTGAAAAAGAAGCAAAGGAAATGACAGGGGAATGAACTTGTGGAAAATAGCTGACAGGAAGCTCTATTGACAGGAAGCTCTATTGACAGGAAGCTGTGAAAAAAACAAATTCTTCTCTTTGAAATATGCAGTCAAAGTATTAGAATATTTTAACACTAATTCCTCACAATTCAAATAAAGATGGAAGGGTTTTGTTGTGCCTAGTTGACAGAATTTGGATGCTTGGAAGTGTCTGATTTCTCTCTGAAGGTTAGTGACTTTTGGCATGACGGGCAAGGTAATTTGCCTTAATATTTAAACTTGTCTTCCTGTTGTGACACCATAAAACACAACTATATAATTATGTCTTGCAAAGTATATTTGATACCATTTAATAACTTGTCTGAACACACTTCTGGGTACCTTAATAGAACATTGACCTGTTTTGCTTCAGTGTAGTTCTTGCAGCAGATGATCACGCTCCTTCTGGTACATCACTTTGAGAAGGGTTGCAAACTACAACATTTGTATCTAGAAAACAAATTTCTGAGTAGTAGAGCTCCTTGTGTGTGGGTGTGTAAAGATTACTTCAATTTCCTGTTCTCTCATACAGCTTAGAAGGTTTAGTCCTTCATGCTACAGCCTTCCAAACTCTTGTGACTTAATACTTGATTTCACAACAGATTTCTGGAGGGGAGAGTTTTTAGCTAAGCAAATGAATCCCTGTTGGGCTATTTACCTGTGTTGTGCAAGATTTTTTCAGAATTAGCTCTGGCTGGAGATGTTCTCTTCCCAGCTATTGGAGAAACAATCCTACCAGCTCCAAGGTTTTATGTCAAATGTCTTAAATTGCTGGGATCATGTTTCTCCCTTGCTCCTAATTGTGTTGAGCATAGCAGTTAACATACATTATTAGATTTCTTTATTTCAGTTACCTGTGTTTTAGCAGCTTTTTAAGCTCCAACATAAATTGTTGAGTAATTGCAGTAATGTAATGTAATCCCATTATTTGATCTTTACTATAACATATAGCATCCTCATTATTGACTGTCTTATACTTGCATACTTGGCTTTTATTTTATTATTTTTTCATTGCAGGGTGTTGGAGGTTAGGATTTTTCCTTTTTTTTTTTTTTTCTTTCTCAGGAAATTTTTCTCCCATTTGTTGTCTAAGAGATGGGAATGACAGATACTTAAGAGCGACAAAAGACATGGCCAGGGCTGGGGACAGGGCACAGTTTGCTTCTGTCTCTTACCTGGGAGGTTTTCTCTTGGAAAATGCAGTGGTACTGAGAGACCTGGCTGGGAGTTAGGGGCTGGGCTCCACTCTCACCGTCTCTCTGAAGATCAGACTTTGGTTTTGGTGGTTTTGTGCCGGGAGCCGCCAGTGCCCCTGCGGGCTGTGACCATAACTGCCCCGAAGGGGAAAGTGCTCAGCGGCCAAGAGGAGGCTGTGGTTGTGTTTCTGTTTTTGGTTTGTTCTTGCTGCTGCTGTTGTTGTTTGTTTGCCGTTATACATATATATATATATATACTAGTAAAGCCCTGTTATTCCTTTTTCCATATCTTTGCTGGAAAGCCCTGTAATTTCAAATTTACAGTAATTTGGAGGGAAGGGGTTCATGTTTTGCATCCCAGTAAGGTTCCCACCTTCCTTGGCAGGCGCTTGTCCTTGAAGCCAAGACACAGGGTTTCTCTGAGTTCCTTATTAGGAATTTCTAGAAATTGTTCGTTGAGGGAAATAGCTGAGGTTTTCGCTCAAGAGCAAATTCCTAAGTACAGGTGTTTGTTTTTAAAGTCATACTGTATAAAGGTGTTACTACACTTTCAAGTTTCTTTACTTACTTTTCTAAGCCCTCCTATTGAGCTGGTTAAATATTTTGAGAGCTTTTAGAATGTAACTTCTGGGAAATGCTTCTTCAGATTGGTTTACTTGGATGATCCAGGTCACTTCTATGAGGACCTTGAGAATTCACAATTTTTCTCTGTTACATTGGGACTTTGAAGTAGGAGGTTGTGGTGAGAACTTAGCTCTTGTCTGGCCATAGTACTGAACTTAGAATGAAGTACAGAGTGACTACCAGTAGCATATAGTATATGGTCAGCTTTGTAATTATAGAGATATTAGTGTTTGTAATCTGCTTAATAACTGTTCCTCTCTTGTATTCCAAAACCTGGTTTTGGTACTACCAAAATGCTCTTAAGTTTTCTCCTATGATGTCTACTTGTATGAATTTTTGAATTACCATGTTAAGACAAGAATCTGATTTTGACAAAATTTCTCATTAACTCACTTCTTCAGTGGTCTCTTTCAGCATCTCCAGAGTGCATGCAATATGTAGGAAGAAAGAATTCTCAGAAGTTCTGGAGTCTGAAAGATTTCAAAGCAATGAGTGCACTTTGAGTCAGTTTGCAGAGAACACCATGTTTGACAGGAGCATTGACCTGCTGGAGGGGGCAGGAACACTCTGCAGAAGGATCTGGACAGGCTGCACTGGTGGGACAAGGCCAGTTGTATGAGGTTCAACAAGGCCAAGGGTTGTATCCACCCTTGGCTCACCACAATCCCATGAAACACTGCAGGTTTGGGGCAAAGTGGCTGGAGAGCTGGGAAGGGCCCTGGGTATGCTGATAACTGTGGCTGAACATGAGCCCAGGTGAGCAAGAGGCCAATGGCACCTGGCCTGTACCAGCAATGATATGGCATCAGCCCCAGGGCAGTGACTGTCCCCCTGTGCTGGGCACTGGTGAGGCACTTCTAATCCTCACTGTCTCCCAGCAAGACAGACATTGAGGAGCTGGAGCACGCCCAGAGATGGGGATGGTGTTGGGGGAGGGTCTGGAGAGGCTGAAAGAGTTGGCGGAGCTCAGGCTGGAGAAGAGGAGGCTGAGGGGGGACCTTTTCACTTTCTACAACTCCACAGGAGGGTGGAGCCAGGTGGGGGGGTTTCTGTTCCCAGGTAGCAAATGACAGGGTGAGACGAAACAGCCTCAAATTGTGCCAGAGAAGTTTTAGGTTGGATATTAGGGAACATTTCTTCCCTGAAAATGTTGTCCAGCCTTGATCCTCTCTGGTACAGTGGTGGAGTCAACATCCCTGGAGTGATTTAAAAGCCATGTGGATGTGCCACTTGAAACATGGGTTAGTGGTGGCCTTGGGAGTGCTGGGCAAGTGGTTGGATTTGGGATGTTCTTAAAGATCTAAGAACCTTAATGATTCTGTGATTCTATGGATATGTAATTCCCAAATTAAAGCTACTTAGACAGCAGCATGTTCCTCTCTCCAGTGATGAACAAGTTTGCTTGCAGAATAAATCACCTAAATTCTTTGGCAGTGTTCTGGTGGAACTGAAACCTAACACTTCATCACATGCTCAACAACAGAGTGCGAATGCTAAGATGAAACTATTTCTGATATGTTCTGAGACTGTGTTTCTCAAGCCCTGTATTTAATGCTTCTGTTAGTCTGCTCCCAGATTTTAATAAAGAATGACTCCCAGCTTAGGGCAAAATAAAGATTGTTGTGTCTGGAGTGAGACATACATTGTGACATTCCCTATGCTGGTGTTGCTGCTCATGTTACAGTGTTTTTGAGTGTAAACAGGTTGGAAAAATATATATATATATTCCTCTAAAAGGAAAAATAGGGTTTTTTAAGTTTCATCACTTTTCTGGTTTGCTTTGTATATCTCGACAAGTGAAATGCACATTCAAACGAATTCTTTATGTTGAATTTTTGAGCTATCACTCCTACTATGTCTCTTCAAGATTTTCAAGAGCTCTTACTTCCCTGCTAGGTAATTTGGAGCTGGAAACTATTTCAAGAAATAGTTTTACTAACATTATTTCTCTGTAATAATAGTACAGAGAAATCAAATAGTACATACAATCTGATGAATGCTACACCTTCTTCCCAACAAAATGTGTTAAGGGTGGGACTAGTAGGAGCAGTAGGAAGAAAGTTGCCACTTCAGTGTCATACTTCAGGTTGGGGAAAAAATGAAGGGGTAGAAAATGGCAACTGTAAAGGTTTCTTTGGTATTTTGTAATTTAGAGAAAGACTATTTTTTTCCTTTCACTGTGTGTGACAAGCACAGGCAGCAAAGGCCAAAGGATTCAAACAGCTACTGTGCAAGTCTTGGGCATGTACATTGAGGCATCTGGCAAATTTGCAGTTGTTTTATGACTTTGATGTACCTCAGGAACCAAAAGATGTATGAAATGGTGTAAGGGGGAGTGAAATTAAGGATGCTACTACCATTGGTTACTTGTCCTGTCTAAATTCCTTTTGTTGTCATTAAAGTAGGAAACATCTGTCTATTGTAATACTGGGCCCTCATAGAAAACTAACAATATAGCTAAAAGGGATAGGTTTGCTCTTGAAATAATTTCCTGAAAACTATTTTTTTGAGTTGGAGTTACACCTCAAATTTGTCTTTTTATGCAGCTGACCTTGAACATTATTGAAAACCTTAAGCATGCCAGAAGATTGCAGTGATTAGTCCGTTTTTGTCTTGATGTTTGATTTCTCTAGGTGCTGATACTTTGAAGGCCAGTTTGAATTCATTGCTGTAGCCCTTGTGGGAAGGGCAAATGTATAAATAAAAAACTCAGGTCACCCTTCCCTGGGATGGTGCAGACTTGTTGCAACTGAAGAGTGCATAAAGCATGAATCAGAGGTGCTCTTCTTGGGTCTTCAAAGTGGTTCTGGATTCCTTAAGGAGGGAAAGCATTGAGTAAGTTTATTTTAGTTGATGTGCAAGGTCTGCAGCACCTTTGCCATGTGGGGAGTGTTTATGCATCTCCACAGTTTGTTGACTGAACCTTGAACTCAAACCCCAGCAGACTGGATTAGTCCAGTTTGGGGTGCTTTTCATTTTTTTAGGAAACCAAATTTCAGAGAAGATTAAATAAATCAGGCAGGACATATTTAGAATCTGCACATACTCAATCAATTATTTTGGTGTATTGTGTTGTATTTTAGACCTACTCATTTTCACTGCTCAGAAAAACTGGTATGTTGTGTGTGGTTCATGCAGTGTTAAATCATGGAAAGTGAGTTACTGACAGTGGAAGTTCTGATGTAAAAAAAATCAGGATAAAATATGAATAAAGCATACATATGGGATTCCTTGCCAGTTCTGCTCCAAAAATGCTTCCAAATTATCTTTCTCGATGTATTATCTTTAATTTCTTTGAAGTGTGGCAAACTGGATTTGCAAGTAAGTGGAGATAAGTGTTGCTGAATTGGCCTATGGATAATTTTGGAGCATTTGCAATCCACTTGTTGAATGAGCATAAGCTGTAAGTGATCCCCCTTATTGTGGCTGAACGCCAGTTTGGAAGAATGGGAAAATAAGGATTTCAGCTGCAGTAGACTTAGTACAACACCACTAAAGTTGTTATTGCTCTGTGCCTGGTAACAGATAAGTCACTTGCAAACAAAGCAGTCTGAAAAATCAGAATACAAGCATGTGAAGAATAACTTTTCACTGACGTTAAGATTTTCCAACTCAATTGACACGTCTTTAATCATATTTGGTACTTCGGCTGAGGTAATGAAATGGCAGCTTTGGGAAGAAATCTTGGCAAACTTAGATGCAGGGAGATGGTTGCTTGAGAAATCTAATAGCTATCAAAGAAAAGTTGATTCTTTGGGGCAGATTGAGTGTGTGTTAAGGGTTCAACTGTATTGCTCAAAGAAAGCTTTTTGCCATGAACTTATCTTGAACTGTATTTTTACATTATACAATTCTTTAGGATATTTAGCTAGAATCCTGGCTTATTTGATTCTTGATTAGCAAAACAATACTTTTGCCTTCATTGAGTCAGCAGATATTGCTGTGGATAGATAAAGAATTAGATCAGGTGTTGTTTAATGAATTTAGATAATGTTAACACCGTTTCTGGGAACTGGAAGTTTTAACATGCTCCTGGCCAGTCTGAGAAAGCAGATTTTGTTTACTGCAGTATATGAGACTACTGACCCCAGACATCTGAGACCAGCTGAGAAATGTTTCTGTGAAGACATACTAGTCTTAATTTACTCCCATTGGAACACTGTACTCCTGTTGAGATTTTTTTTTCCAAAACATTACTTCATTTTTTAAAATAAGCAGGGACTTGACCTCTATAGAGTGTCTTCTGGTTAAAAATGATTCTTCAGTGGCAGTGAGATTTAAAGTTCTGATAGCGAGGTTGTCTGCTCTGTCCTTGCAGATAGTCCATGTATTGTGACATTCATCATGGCTTGTATGGTGCAAGCCTTGAATCCAAGCTGAACTATGTCATGGAAATGTCTAATTTACAAAAAGCCATCAGTGTAACTGGCTCCATAGATTCTTTGCTGTGATTTTGAGATGTTTGAAATCATTTGCTGAAGCAATAAAATGATACCCTCTTGTACAAAGTGGGGACTGTCTTGTCAGGAGCTGCCTGACTTTCATCATCTGGATCTTTGCTTTTATTTTCTTTCTACAGTCTGTACATATTGAATCTATCATGCATTCCCCAAGAGCAAGGTCACAACAGTTACACTTATCACAGAAAGATGCTTCTGCTTTTGATTATCATCATCTGAACAGTTCAGAAAAGCATTTTGAAAATACATTTCATAGGGTTTAATGTTTTATTTCCCCAGTAAACAAATTATTTATTTATTGTATAAAGCTTGAATGGGGATATGCTTTTTTCCTCATGGCAGTCTGTATTTTTGTCATCAAATTTGTTTTACAAGCATAGCTTTTTCTGATAAGTAGGAACTCAAAACCATATAGTAATCCAGTCTGAATTTGCTTGTGATTGGTAACTCATATTTCTGTCTTAATCTGTAATTAAAAGCAAAATGCATGCTTGTAATCCTTTCTTATGTATTTTCATTTAATTTTGGGTCTTCTGCAGGGGATCTGTGCAGTCTGCTCTGAAGCTGATAGAGTTGTGGTGCAGCTTATCTGAGACGGAAGCAGGTTTTAAAGGTGTGCAGCCAAAGCTTCTTGTGCCTTGATCTTCAGGTGGAGTGCTAAGATGTTAGGAATGCTGGATATTTTGGTGCTTGTGGCTCTTGAGCAGTTTATTTGTCCTAGTATTTGATTTTAAGTGTCCTGAGAAATTGTGATTTCAAGTGGGCTGTCTGGACAGTGGTCCTTCTGACTTAAAAGGCTTTCAGGGTTTAATTTCTTCTGGTTTAGGGAAGCCCCAGGACTTTTAAATAACACAAGATTCCTTCTCTGTATACGACATTCCATTACAGTGAGCAAACAAGGTGTGGTAAGGTTGGAGGGAAAACACTTGTTCTTTCCTCCCCTGCCTGCCCCCCTTGCAGACCCCAAAAGGGGGTGAAGCTGAAATAAGTCAAACGTCAGTAAATATTTGAACCTTTTCTTCTGCACTCCTCGTACTTCAGACATATCAAACAAGAACTTGTGGCTTTTTCAGGCCATTATCTTACCTAGATTGTGCTATTTAGTCCTGTCCTTGTATAGAGTGTCCTATCCATGGTCTAAAGCTTAAAACTAATTTTTTTTCTTAACTGACCCATTTTTAATAGTGTTGTGTGAGACACAGTTGTTCCCCCAGATCTGGTAGATGACTCTGCTATGACATGAGTGACTTACAGTCACAGAAATTACATCAGTTCTTTATCTGTATGGTAATGAATAACTGGGTTTCAGCTGCATTTTGCCAAGTCTGTGCTGCAGCAACCTCTCTGCAGTCATTCTGCTTACTGTCCTTGAGAATGAGAAATGAAAGAAAAAGCTAGGTTGAGTTTGTTCTCTGATAAATTTGACACAATTGGGCAGGAAGTATCAAAGATAGTATAAATATAGTCATGTGAAAATGCAGTGGTGTCAGCTTCATTTAATCTTCGGATTAAGATTCCAGTCTGCACTTAACTACTGGGTAATGTCTTGATGTCGAAATGGACAGCAGTGATGATTGGTATTCTCATGATTTGGAATTGTGACCAGCCCTGTTTAACTTCTAAGTCAATGACATGGACAGTGAGATGGAGTTTGCCAGTGACACCAAGCTGTATGGTGCTAGAGGGAAGGGGTGGCAGAGGGACCTGGACAGGCTGAAGGGTTGGGCTGTGCCAGCCTTGTGAAGTTCAAGCAGGCCTGGTGCAAGGTGCTGCACTGGGATCGTAGCAATCCCAAGCACTAGTTCAGGCTGGGTAGAGAATGGATCGAGAGCAGCTCTGAGGAGAAGGACAGCTTGGGAAAATGGCTGGATGAGAAGCTGGACATACCCTGGCCATGTGTGCAGGCACCCAGAAGTGCCCGTGTGCTGCGCTGATCCCACAGCATGGGCAGCAGTGAAGGGGGAAATTCTGCTCCTCTGTCCTGCTCTGGTGAGACCCCACCTGCAGAGCTGCCTCCAGCTCTGGGGTCCAACATCAGAAGGATGTGGAGCTGCTGGAATGAATCCAGAGAAGGCCAGAGGGGTGCTCCAAGGGCTGGAGCCCCTCTGCTCTGGAGGCAGCCTCAAAAACAGAATGCTCCAAGGAGACCTGAGAACTCTTTCCAGTGCATAAAGGGGCTCCAAGAGAGCTCACAGGCATTTTAGGCAAGGGCCTGGAGTGATGGGACAAGGAGGGATGGCTTCCCACTGCCAGATATCAGGGTTAGATGGAATATTGGGAAGAAATTCTTCCCTTTGATGGTAGGGAGGCCCTGGCAGAGGTTGCCCAGAGAAGCTGAGAAGCCCCATCCCTGGAAACACGCAGGGGCAGGTAGGACAGGGCTTGGAGAAACCTGGTCTAGTGGGAGGTGTCCCTGCTCATGGTAGGAGGTTGGAACAAGATTGGTTTTCAGGTCCCTTCCAACACAAACCATTTTGTGATAATTAAGTGTTCCTAAAACATAACTGTCCTAATTTAGCTTATAAAGCTGCAAATATTACTGGTCCTTAAAGTCCTGAATCACTTGGAAAGTTAAGGCTATGTAACATGATTCCAAACTAGATTTGGAATTTAGATTTGCCAAATGAGATGTAATACGATATTTAAATTGTGCCAGACTTTAGTCTGTGCAAGACAGTTGGATGTGATGTGTAAAAACCATTATTTTACTGACTTCTTCCCTTAAGAGCTTTCTGAAGTACAGATTAAACTTTGAGACTTTAATGTAATTTGGGCTATGGCAGAGGTCTGAACCGAAGAGAGAGTAAAAGATCTAAAACATATGGTGTATTACCAAAGTAGAAGCAGGTGAAAGCAGTTAAAAATGAAGCAATTTCATAAGTATTAAAAATAGTTTGTGTTAAAGGCAGGTGGTTATAGACAATAAAAGTGGGCCATCAGTATATTGGTACATATGTGATATTTCTGGATGCAGAATTCATAAATCACAGAACACAACAGTAAATTTATTTGGATTTGAATTCTTAAGAGATGCTTGAGGTCTGAAATAAATGTATGGAATAAGGATTCTTTCAACTTTTCCTAACATTTGCCATCTGCCTGAGCCAGGAATCCTGCAGTGATTTCCTTGAGTGTTCATCAAGCACCAAAGTGACTATTTGAAACAGCTAAAGATGAGCTAAAGATACGAAATTAAATGAGAGCCTGATGGCTGATGAGTACTTGTTGAGGGTCAGCTGGAAAAAGTAGGACAATGAAGAGTTTTTAGTGATTAGAGTAGAATACTTAGCACAATTTATTTGAGTTGTAAGAATGGTCTAATGCTTACAATACCACAAGTAGTCTAATCATCATTGTAGTTTTGAAACAGGCCTCTGGTTTTCCAGAATAATATCTGTGAGCAGCTTTAAAAGATCTCTTTTTCTGTAGTCACTTATCTGGATTTTAAATATGTCAGTACTGGTTAGCAGTTTTGGTTCAAGACACTATATTAGGAAATTGTTGCCTATGCTCTTACCAAAGCCAGGGGTTTTAAAAGTCAGTAAGGGAAGGGTTGCAATCCTTTCTTTTGTTAAGAAGTCATTGGTGCTCCTCATAAGGAAAAAACCCCACCAGAATAGATTATGGATATGAACTGCAGGCATCACACCTCAAACCGTAAATATGAAAATGAAAAATCCTTGCTTTTTCTCTGTCTGCACCTGAAATTTCTTGGTTTTACTTTCAGCAGCACATGAGCACAGTCTTCATTACATCTTGAATCATGGAAAAGATTTAAATTAACAATGGACGGTGACTTAAACAACCTTCTGTTCAGCTGTTTGCATGAGTCAACTGGAGTGGAAATGCTCACAACCAGCCACCATTGGTTTTTCATATTGACTGGAAACACCATCTGGTTCAAATCAGTCTAGTGTGCAGCTTGGATCACTCTTATCCAGAGTTCTCCACCTTCTGAATTCAGAGTGGGGCTTGTTTAATTTCAGCATCTTTGTCACAATTCTCTTAGATCCTAAACCCACCTTTACGCATGCCTGCTGGCTGATTATTCCCTTAATCCTGGTTCTTATTGCTTCTCCCCAGTACAGGCTCCTACCTTGCTGACATGTCTTGAAAGCAGTGGGAATACCAGGTACAGAAACAGCTCCAAATGGAGTAAACCTGTTACAAGTTACTAAACATGGTGGATTTTTTCTTGCATCAGGTTAATTTTCTCTAAATCAGGATCTTCTTTACAAATCACTATTAAAACTATCATGGCTGCATTGCCTGTCTCTTTATATACAGAAATAGATCATCTTCTGTAAACTCAGGGTGTGTTAGCACTGTATTTTAAGAAGTCTACATGCTATTGAAATATCATACTCCGTAGCTGTATGTAAATGACAGCATATTTTTACATGCTAACCCTCACTGAGCAGAAGCTGTTTTGTTCATATTCCTGACTGTTCACATGGCAGATGCATGGTTTCCTAGAGTGTGTAAGTGCTACTCCGAGGAGGACCAGAGCTCAACTTCTGAGCTCTGTTCTGAACTGAGAACAAATTTCCAACACTTGATAACTTCTCTCAGATAATCTTTTCTATTGATTATAGGAAGGGTACCTGTAGCTTGTGGTTTTTGGTTTTTTCCACTAAACATATCACACTTGTTCAAATTTTTTTATCTCAGAATAAGTATCTGTGTTTTGCTTTAAAGGAACTTAGTGATTTTTTCCCCAAATATATCAGCAAGAATGGAAAGAAGGAGGGTGCACTTCGGAGTAGAATAGATGGGCGGATGCCATTTTGAATTTTATTATGCATTTTGTGATTATAAAAACACTGAAATAGTGTTTTTGAAAAGTATTTTGTATAACTAAATCCTTACACAGCAGACTCAGCTTTGCAGCATGACAAAAGGAGAGATTAAGCTTACAGTCAATGCTTTTCTGTGGAGTGGGCAAGAAGAATTTCACACAGGGAGGCAGCAGTTCAAGTTGGGTTCAGTTACACTCACTGAAGCACTATATACAATGTTTGGGTTCCTCTCCCTTTAGTGTAATGCTTGTGATCAGGCTTAATGGGCAAGCAAGATAAAAAGACAGAGGCATAAAACCTAGTAATATTTTTCTCTTGAGTCATAAATGTGTGTATGCAGAGACATCCACTGGCAGTGTCAAGACTTCAATTTAAGTGAGTATGTTGTGAAAGCTGACCTGAGGATGTACGTGGTTTAAAGCCTTTCAAGATTAATTAGTGGAAGTGAGAGGATAGAAATCTGAATATTGGCAAAGAAGCAGGATCAACGTGATAAGCAGAAAAGCCTGATTTTCCCCTTTAAAAGCATCTCTGTGTGGGAGATGTCAGTGAGCACCATATACCAGTTTTTACCCCTTTCTATACTGCATGGATCAGAGAGCTCTGTGTCTAATAATAGAATGCATGGCTCCTGTTACCAGTGACTTCATGAAATGCTGTCTTCTAGGGAAACATGGTTTGTATTCCTAATGGTGCTTTTATTGTAAAAAATTGGTTAGTTTTAGACTGTTAATTGTAAAGTTATTCCTTAAATCTAACCCTTGCTCTGTTTGGGTAGTGTAATTGGAGATATTGAAATGAATTCCTCTTGCTTTGTATTTTGCACTTAGAATAATGTGTTGCAGAATTTTTTGTAGCATTTAGGAAAGTTTCATTTCCTTGCATGGGGAACTAGTTGGATTTATAGATCTATTAAGTAAGGTTAGCTCTGTGAATATATAGTATTCACAGAGATTTTAATGTTCCTTGGCTTAAAGAGACCTACCAAGTTTGAAAGTAGCAGAAAACCTGAAGCTGACATCTCAATATTTGATCTGCTGTAATCATGACTTGTTAACCTTTAGCTTTAATGATACTATGTAATTCTTAAAATTACAAATGTACTCTCCTATGGGGCTGATGGATGATAAAATTCACTTTGCCTAATCACCTCTCCAGAATATGTGTTGTTTCTAGTAGATATTGATCTCCTGTATTTGTTATCTTATATTTGAGAGAGACTTTAGTTTCTGCTGTGGGTAATTCCTTCAGCATCTTGATGAGGAGCTGCAGGACACGGTTCATGAAAAGGCAGAAACTTGATTCATGCTGTAGTTCCCATAAAAAATAAATTTTAGTTTGTTCTAAGGTTGCTGAATTGACCATGATGACCTCAGAATCTCTGGTGCTGAGGAGGAGGCAAAAGACAGTCCTTAGAAGTACAGTGTGCAGCTGTTAAAGCTGTTTGAGAACTGCTTCACTTAAGCAGAGATTCTTTAAGCAGATGTATAAAACTATATTCTTTAAAGCAGAAACTGTCAAAGAGTTTCAGTATTTAAGGGACTAATGTTTTAGTTCTCTTGTCTCATGCAGCAGTGCCATGCTATGTTCTTACAAGCTATTTGATACATTTGGGCATTTTAAATGTTGAGCAGTATTTATTATGTAGAAAAAAAAAAGATTGCTAATAAAATGTGTGCAAGGGCTATAGTGACCTATGATGCTGTGACTCAAGCCTTTGGTGCATGTGTGAAGTTTGTTGAAAGGAATCACTTCTATTCTGAATGTTGTTCTGGTAAGTGAGCCTGCAGATTTCTTCTCTGTGTAAAGGGCTTTGTGCTCTGTCAATCACAGGATAATGATCAAAAGAGAACAACTTTTTGAAAATATTCTTTCTGTTTGGAAATGAGCTAACCAAGTGTGACTGACTGAATGCAGAGGGATAACGTGGGATCTGAAATTGTGCTGTGTGCTTCTGAAATTACACTTTGATTAGTGAGAGGGATGTTGCAGCCCTGGGAGATTCATAAAGTGTCTTTTAAAAACCTGTAATACTTTAAAAAATGGAATTCCATAGCTGGGTTTTGGCATCCATTGTTAAATGCTGATTGACTGGAGTTGCAGAGGTTTCCTAAATACATCCTATGGAGGGGTTCCTGGGAGACATCAGCAAAGGAAGCTTTTTAAATTTTTACCTTCTCAGAAAAGGAATCTGGGGCTTTTTGAAGTTTACATAAGCATCTGAATAATTTCATCTTAAATACTTCCCCCCCCCTTTTTTTCCCACCAGATTTCCTTTATATGCAAAAGGAGGGGAGAAGCTTCAGTTTGAATATGGAGTTTACCTTCTCAACAAAAATATAGCACAGGTTAGTACACCTGAGATTATTTTTTATTATTATTTATATGTATTCTCTGCTTGGTGTCAGTATGATGTAAATGTGCATGTGCTGTCCTGTGATGCTGCTCTCTGTGATGAAAGTCTGTGAACTAAGAAAAATATCCTTGAAAACATAATTTTCACTTATCTTCAGCACTGTGCTTGAGATTTTGTTCTGTGGTGCTTAAAGAAGCACTTACCAGATAATAATGAATCTTTTCCTTTTCAAATAGTACATTCTATGAATCTATAGATGCCACACTGTTTTGAAAACTGTAAATATTCTCAGATTTTTTTTATTCTGTCACACTTGAAGATCTATTTGTGTAATTCTTGCTCATGTGTCTTTAATTTTGCTGTATTATTACTTCAGCTAGTACTCTACCCTTACAAGAAAACACAATACATGTAAAATATGAAATATCGCAAATGTGTGACTTTTATTTAAAAAGTTCTGTAATCAACCTTCCTTCTTTTTAATTTATTTTTAAAAAACATCCTTTACTCTGAAAATTGCAAGAGACTTTGCAAAGTTGTATTTGAGATGGCAGTAATACCTGCAGCTAACACATTTGGTAGTGGAATTCAGAGAATGTTCAGAAAGCTGGTCTTAAAGAGGCCGGGCTGTTTCTCTTGGTATGTAGTCCTAGGACAGGGTCAGCTGCTTTTATGCTGTCCCTGGTGATGTTCTGTAAAGAAAAACCTGTGATGTAAGTACTGCTTAGTTCCAGTGCTTGACTGTCTTGGCCACTGAAGACAGCTAATTTCTGACATTGAGTTGAAAGCTGTCTTGCCTTTGTTTATATATTACAATAATCTGATCAATTTAAGTCTCTTCCTCTTTGCAAACTTTCATGCATTGAAAAACCATTTTTCAACACTTCTCTTGCCTCAGATTCTCCATCTGAATTAATATTTTTCTTGAAATGAAATGCTGAAAGTTGGATACAGTGAGCAACTGTTGCTTTCAAAACATGGAGTAGGATGGGAGATATGCTTCCCAAATCTTGTCCTTTTATTTCCAGTTCATTGGTTCCAATGGGTTTGTACTCTTAAAAGCCTAGCAGAGTAAATCTTACGATTCTGTGCAACTAACAGCCCCAGGTATCTTCTGCACAGCAGCACAACAGTCTGTTCTGAATTTGTGCCGGTTGTTATGTTTGTTGCAGTTCTGGAGACAGGCACACGACTGAACGCACTGAGTTCAAGTGACAACAGCCAATGTTTATTGATGGACTCCTCCTTTTATAGGGGATTCAAATTTCCTGTGCTTGAACACCTGAGTGGTCGAGGTCTCAACACCACCCAGCTCACTGGCCAGCTAACTGTCTGCATTCAGGATTGAATGGGGTTGGCTGGGCTGCCCTGTTTGAGTTCAAATCCAACATTGTCTTCCCAGGGACTTGTTTGCTTCTACTCTTTAACGAGCTAGGCTGGTCAAGTTGGGGTTCTGTAATGGCCGAATTTATCTGTGCAGCTTCAGATCAGCTGCAGCTGTCACAGCAGGTGATTTGTTTAATTCACATTTTATATGCTGTATCTTGAATGTATTGTTAAATATGAACGTTCTTGTTCTTAATCATGTTTCTGCTTTGGTGGCAAAAAAAAAAAAAGCTGAGAACTCAGCTTTATGCTGGCTGCATCTGAGCCTGTGCCATATCCAGATTACCTAATTAAAATATTGGATAGAACTGGGGTTCTGTTATTCCAGGTGGAGTCCCATTTTGACAGCACTTCAGTTGTAGTCATGAACCATTCTTTATTACACCCAAAGAGTATTTTCTCTGTATTCACTTGTACTTCATCAATATCCCATTTCCCCAGCATGCTTGTGAGCATATTATAGCAGAAAATGCCAAGAGATTTAAATTCCAAGAGAAATATGACATTTCTGTTTCTAACCTGTTTGAAATCACATTAGTCTCACAGTTTTATTCTTGAAAAATCTGACTTTTTAATGCATAGTTTCTACTAATCTTGTTTGTTTTTCCAATTTTCTCTTCCATCACTTTTTTTGCCATTCCTTATCCCAGACTGAAGTAAAGTTTCGGAGTCTTTCTGTGTTGTTTGTTTTTTAATCTTGGATTGCATTTACCACTTTCCAGACTTGCCCATGCTTAGTGTATTTTGGACAATAACCTCTGAAATTACTTAAAGTCTAAAATATCTTAAGACAAAGTAAATCGAGCCCTACTAATCTTGGAAATGGGCTCAGCCAGGCTGTTAATGTATCTTAGACTCTACCTCCTTGTTGGTGGTATTACTAATGGCAGCCAGCTGTTCACACTTGACCTCCAGAGGGGAGATTAGTGAGAAAAAGGGATTAGTCTTTCCCTCAAATGCTTTGATAGACCTCTCTCTTCATTACTATCAAAACAATGCTTTCCTTAATCTCTGCTTACTAGTTAATTTTGTAACTTGTGAGTCATGATGCTGCTTGCCTTTCAGCCCTTCGTTGTCTTTACCTTATTCTGGAGTTTGCCATTCAGTTATGTGATGCAAGCTGGAAACTTTCATTTTTTTCATCAAAATGATGAATTCTTCATTGAGCCCAGGGTGGTTTTCTTTCCTGTTTGTGTAATTTGGTTTACTTGACACTTGTGCCTGTGGTATTTTTTAATAGAAGCTGTCACCATTTCACTTGTTTTCGTGTTTATCTCTTTTACTTGTCACCTCTGAGTTGTTACCACTCTTGAACCTACTGAAACCTCTCATTCTGATTTTTCTTGTTCTCTTTCCAAAGGACTCTGGGTGGTTGAACACATGGTCACTCACCCATGTTACCTTCCAATTCCTTGCAGTTGGTTTCTGAAATCACTGGCATATGTTTAAACTTACAAAAGTAAATGAAGGCTTTAAGTATGTTTTGGTACAAAAAGAATTTCCAGCTCTACTTGGAGTCATTGGTGCTGGTGCAGGCTAGTCAATGGCCAGACTTTGAAGTGGTTAGTAGGACACTAGTGGTTCACATGTTAATCTTGAGATTGTATGCTGTTGGATATAAAAACATAATAAAAGTAAATTGGAATTTCTGGGGGTACCTCTACTACTTGTTTAATCATGAAAGTGTTACAATGTCCACATAAACTGTGGTAGTCACCTTTGTTTTGATGTCCTTGGTCAAATATTGCTGCTTTATATAGTTCTGCCAAGGGGAAATTCCACTGTGAAAGCAGAGCAGGTAAATAAAGTGCAGAAATGCATCACAAAACCTCTGTGCTCTGGGACTGACTTGACCTAGAAACCCAGGATTGTCTGAGTTCTGGTATGTTTCTTGGGATGCTGAAACTGTTGAATTTACATGGCTTTTAGCAGACCTTATGGCTGCTTTCAGAGAAGTGTCCAGATATGCTTAGTTCTTGTGAACGTGTGAAAAATTAAATTTGGACAGAGAATTAGCAACTGCCTCTCTCTTATCTCCAGACCATCACCCAAAGGTGTTTACCTTAATTCAGAGAACCAGTCCTCTTTGGCAGGAATAAATGTAAATCAGTTGCTTAATTCCCTTTGTGCTGTGGGAAGGTTGGAGGTGCCCGGGAAGAATAGTGGTGACTTCACTGGAGCATGAAAACAGGAGCCTGGGTCTTTATCACCTCACTTGAATCATTCATGCAAGTTTTGAACACTGTGACAAATAAAGAGCCCAGAAAAGTTCAATCAACTTGAAGAAATACTTTGAAATTATTTGTATAAGCTTTCCTGATTTCACAATTTTTTTTCCTTTTACAATTACCTAGAATTCTGGCAGCAAGGAGAAATGTGAGTGTGGAAGAAGTGAGATGGGATTGATATTAAATAAAATTACTGACATAAAAACTCTTCTAGAGATAAAGGGGTACTGTTTTGTAAAACAGCAGGATAATAACACTGGAAACCACATCTTGCACTCAGGAGAATTCAGCTGGAATTAGAAGCAGCCTAGTGCTGGCTTGGTAGAGTTTTTTTTGGAGAAACTTGCTTTGCTGTTACATTCCAAAGTTGAAACAATGTGTGTTAATTCTGAGAGTTCATAATAACTTCCATCTGCATGTGAGCACGAATTGTTTCAATACCCATATTTTCTGTTTGTAAAATTGCATCCCTCACAAAGTTCACAAAGGAGCTTTTTGAGTTGGATAACATTATCTAAAGCTGTAAATTTCCATTTAAGATTTCAGCTGTTTGACTCTCACTAGCATAGAAACGTGGGGTTTTTTTCAATGATAAATTAGTCACTTATGTCTAATAACACCTACAAAAATTCACTATAATTATCAAAGGCGAAGTACAATAGAGTGGTTAAAGTGGGGGTGAATTGCACAGCTCTCCAAAGCATTAGACATTGGGAGAGCATTCAGCAAGTACTAGCCCCATAAACTCTGTAGCTCCTAAGTTAGGGATGTGTATGGAGTATCTGAGGAAGCTGAAGCTTTAGTAGGAGAAAGAAGTGAACTCTCATCCTGCTATTCACAGCAGAGTAATTGAGATTACACCATTAAAACCTCTTGTTATGGTGGATGAATATTAGGAAATCCCTGAAGCTGGTGAGGTTTTTTGTGGGTGATAAGTGAACACAGAACAGGGTCAAAATGGCATCTCTCAGAGTTCTCTTTGTTCTGAACATACAATGTGGGTGTCACCCAGTTCTGCTGAGGCAGACACATGGACCTTGTGGAACTGACCTCTCACAAGTGCTTGAGCAGTGGTCTTGCTGCTATAGGTTTCTTTCATCTCAATAATTTAATTAATTTTTAAACTTTGAAGTAGGGGTTATTGAGAGAGCAGTGGCTTTGAGTTTTGAGTCGCAGGCCTGTAAAAAGAAAGCATCTTTATTGTTGCTTTACTGGCTGCTTTGCTGTCTCTTTCCTTTGTTCCCAGAGCCTTAATGGCTTTGGCCTGACTTCAGTGTAGGTTCTTCATTACATATGATGAGTTGATCTTAATTTAGTGACCACCCTCCCTGAGGTGAGTAAGTCCCTAGTGAGCATACACAGTGTTACTGTGGGAGAATAACTTGCCCAAAATTGTATGCCCAGAAAGTTGAGGGTGGTGAGGCCCTGGCCCAGGGTGCCCAGAGAAGCTGTGGCTGCCCCATCCCTGGAAGTGTTCAAGGCCAGGTTGGATGGGGCTTGGAGCAGCCTGGTCTAGTGGAAGGTATCCCTGTCCATGGCAGGGGGTTGAAATGGGATGAGCTTGAAGGTCCCTTCCAACCCAAACAATTCTATGATTCTATATTAAATTATTTCTGTCCTGTGTTGGTCGTTATGTCTAATGGGTGCATTTATGATGTGTAGCCATTGAGGAGAGCATGTCCATCTTGTTCATCAAAGTTCTAATTTCTTTAGGTATTCAAGAGGTTGTCCCTTGCCTGTTGCTTGACAGGCATTATTTCTTGTCCAGTTCCCAGATTGCTTGTAGAGGACATAATTTCAATAGAGCTATAAAACTGGTTTCTTTAGGTACTAGTAAGAAGGGAGTTTACTGCAGCTGTTTCCTTGCATGGGGCAGTGAAGTTACTTACATTGTAAGTGTCAAATGATTTTGCTATTTCAGTCAGCCACAGAAGGACTTCAAATTAATTTGCCTATTAATCTTCTGGATTTCTTATTCTAAGTCTTATCTCAGCTTTACCACAGAACCAGAGGGCATCTGTGTGACTGTTGTGAGACCTCTTTTATTCTTTTGCTGTGACCTTGGTCACTATCTCCATGTGGCGTTATTTGACATGGCCTCAGGAGTGGTGGTGTTCTGTCCTTGTCTAAATTACTGGCTCTTGAAAACCAGACTTGTAAAACCAGGTGTCAAATAATTTGGACCATTTTACAACTCTTTGTTTTCCTACAGCCAAAAACCCAAAGAGTCAATGTGTCTAGTCTTACCTCAGTTCGTAGAATCATACAGCAGTTTGAGTTGGAAGGGAACTTGAAGACCATCTTATTTATGGGCAGGGACACCTTCCCTAGACCAAAACCCTCCTTACACCAGCCCTAGACCAATTTGCTCCAAGCCCTGTCCAACCTGGCCTTGAGCACTTCCAGGGATGGGGCAGCCACAGCTTCTCTGGGCACCCTGTGCCAGGGCCTCACCACCTTCTGAGTAAAGAATTTATTTCTAGTATCTAATTTAAATCTGCCCTCTTAGTTTAAATCTCTTGCCCTTTTCCTATTCCTGTCTACCCATGTAAAAAGTTCATAGCTGGTGTTTGTTAGCAGAGTCTCTGCGTATGGTGTCAGACAGAGCATCATCTTCCAGGCATCACTTCTAAGTTCAGTGAAACCTGTGGAATTTGTTACACTGTATGAAATAAGGTTACTTTTTCTTCTGTTCAGCCTGAATGCCGTGCTCAGGATTGTTTCACAGGGAAGGCTTCTTTTCTCATCCTCATTTGTTTTGTCAGACCATTATTGTGTTGTGTTGGACTGATACTCCTATTCGCATTGGCATCACTTGCTCAGCCCTGGCCAAAGAATAGTTCTGCTTTCATCTGACAGTCATTAGCAACACATGAACTTTGCTATTTGATATGAAAAAAAAAAAAAATCACTCTCTTGTCAGCTCTCCAAGGTTCTTTTTTCATCAATAGAGTACAGATCCAGGTAAGTAACTAATGTCTAGCCCTCCTCTTGTGTGTTCATGGCCACTGTGTCCACGTGGTGGCAGGTGGCGTTTATGTGCTTTGTGTAATCTGCTTCAGAGGCTGAGCAGCCAGTGCTGCTTTCCTGGGAATGCTGCTTTGTCGGGGAGTTGCTTGTCTAATGTATAAAGTAATATTCACAGAACCACAGAAGAAAACCAAAATTCTTGCTATATTGTAGGTGTAGTTAAAGTGCCATCTTCCTAATACCTGCATGGAATTAAAGTTGAATGCTTATGTGCTAGTGCCATGTGTAAGTGGCTGAACTGAAACTCAGCTGTTAAACATGAAATGAGGCAAGAGGTTCAGTTTCTGGTTCTGTTAGACTATCAAACATGAGAGAAAATCAGCTCTGTAATAGAAACTAAAAGCTTTTCCATGGGAAGTTGAACAGCAGAAATGTTAGGCCTAGAAATTTGTCTTGGCAATAAACACTAAGGAGCAGAAGTGTCTTTTCAGAATTCTGTAGGTAATGGTGTATATGCAGTGGTTATGGCCCTTTGAGTGCAGGATACTGTGACTTGCACACTACATCTTTTATGAGGCCCCTAAACTAAGATCATAAAACATACAGTTCAGAAGGAATGCACTGTCTAAATCCAAGGCCAATTTAGCTACGTACGGAAAAGTGTTCTTGAAAGAGCATAGGCTGAAGCCAGAGTCTAGTCCTTGTCTTGTGAAGTGCCAGGCTTTCATTTCAGTATTAAGAGGAAGGGACTGCACCTGAAACATCACAAAGTACCTTCTCCAGCTGTGTAGAGCCAAAAGCTCTTAGGAGAGGTTTCATTCCCGAAACTTTCCTGGGGTAACAGTGAGCTGATACTTGCCCAGATCATTTAGAATTGGGGAATTTATATATGTTTTTTGCAAACTTTTTGGAAAGGCTTTCTTTTTTCCTTTCCTATCACCCATGCCAAGAAAAAAATAGGTTGAAATGAGACTGGATTAGCTGTAACTGAAGTCCTGGCTTTCATTCAGCTGAAAGCCTGCCTATCCTTGTCTGTAGGCAAAGGCCAACATTAACTTGCTCTGTGAAGGAGCAGATCTTGGGTGTTGAACCTGTACAGATCCCAGCACTTGCAACCTAAGCCCAGGCAGTGCTGGAGGCTCCTCTAGCTGTGATGGGATGACCAGTGTGGTTGGATGACTGGAGGGATGATGCACTTCTCATTTATGGACAGGCTGGGAGAGCTTGGGTTTTTCAGACTGGAGAAGAGACAGCTTTAGGAAGACCTCAGAGCTCCTTCCAATGGCTGAAGGGGCTCCAAGACAGCTGAAGAGGGACTTTGAAGAAGAGCCTGGAGTTACAGGACAAGGGAGAATGGCTTCCCACTGCCAGAGGGTTGGATTTTTAATATACTGGGGTTGAAGTTTAGAGCAAGTTGTTCTCTTGCAAATGGAATCAAAGGGTCTGATATGTATGGGCTCATTCCATTCATTTTTTGGTCAGTCCAGAATGTTTGGAAATCCAGAGCTTTAAAGTATTTTATTTTCAAGAGACTAGAAATACTGAAGGGGTTATTGCATCTCTCTTTGCTGGCCTTGTGTGTAATTCATTTGAATATTTGTGAAGTTAATATTATGTAATTAGGCAAAACCCAAGCTCTGCTTAATTTTAGCACGTATAAGTTGATGTTTTCAAGAAGACCAGTGCTGAGCTGTCCTTGGCTTAATGCCTTCTGACCTCAGCTTTTAAGTTTGAAATACCATCCATCATATGGGAAACTATTTCCTGTGTTGGTGTGTCTTACTGACAAGTGGAGTTCGCTGAATGCTGGTGTTATCCTGATAGGAAGCAAGCCTTTCATAGGTTAAACTGTTCATTCTGTACTCCTCAAATGAGAGGGCTTCCCATTTGATTCACAATCTAATCTTTTTTTAGAAGTCAGTCTCTTTTGTTTGCTGACAGTAACATAATAGATACCTGGAAAGCAGTTCAGCTGAAATGCAAGATGTGGCTGGGAGCAAAGAATCCCCAAATTCTTCTTCCATTTAAGCTCTGTGTCATGGGCTGAATCACTTGCTCTTTGAGTAAATCTTTCTTGAAGCAAAAGCCTTTTCACCTGAAAGAGCAGGGTTCACAAACCTGGATGAATGAATGGCCAGAAGCTCAATTTCACCCATTTTAAAACAAGGGCTTTCTCAACACAACATGAAAGAGCAAATAGCTGAAAGATTATACAATCTCTAATGGAGCTCATTGTTTGCCCACTGAAATAATTCTGTGGGTTCCTTTCCTGTAACATCTTAAGGTAGAAGGTAGAGCTGGATTGATGTCATATGTGAAAATTACCTGGTTTTGGAGAGGATTTATTAAAATGTGGAAGTAACAGAGGAATGGAGGAGGAGTGTGTAGCACTATAACCCTAACCATACATTTTCTCTGACTTCCATCCAGGACAGCGTAGGAGAGTTCTCTGTACATACCTGTATATTCCCTGAGAATATTGCCCTTCTGATATTCCTAGGTTCATATATAGGTAAAAAGCAAACTTCAGGTATGCAGATTACACTTGGGGAGCTAAACACACAGAGAAAATGTCATGTTTATGATGGAGGCACAGAATGTTCCTTATCTTTCCCCTTTTGACTTTTCTTGTCCGACTTCTTGTTCTGTGCCTGATGTAATGGTTTTTAGTACAAAGGTTCAGGATGAATGAAGTTACAGGATATAATTGTACCCATTTCCTATAATCCAGTGAACATCAATTAGTGATACTGAACCCTTTTGAGAAGCTCTGACCTGAATCTGTAAAGGTTATGTGCTGTGTAGTTTCATCTCATCAAGCTATAAATGCAGCAAGACTGCAGTAAACATGGTTTTAGTTATTTGAGTGCTTCACTGGGGAATGGGGGAAGCTTTTTGGAGGCTCGTAACTGCTCTATCTTCTAAATTGCCTTTTAAAATGTTCTTTTATGAAACAGTCATGGCATATGAGGTGTACCTTTATGGGCATGGGAGCCCATATATGTGGCTTTTGTAACAAGCCCAGTAACTGCTAAGTTTTACAGGAATGCTTATATGAGTGGCTATTTCTCCCAGCCTGTCTTTGACAATGGTTCCCCTTACTGGACACCAGACTGTAACCATGAAGGCTGATGTTTGAGACCTCTCTGGAGGGGTGTTGTGTTACTCTCAAGAAGAGTTTCATATACAGCAGTGGGAGAGTTCTTGAGGAAATGCAGCTTTTTGGCTTATCTAAATGTTTAGTTCTACAGTGTGTTCTACATGTACTCAAACACATACTCCTATTTCCTTATTTTCTTGAGGTCTATCTCCAATAAACATTATTGCTATGAAACCAAAATCCAGTATTAAATATTGCTGAAGTTTTAAAAATAAGAAGAAAACTGCTTCATAAATGTTTGGTAGAATAGTGTAAGTTGCTGTGCATTTAGAATTGAGGCTGCTGCTGTCTTTGAATAAAGATCAGACTTTATGTTTTGGTGAATGCAAGAGGAAGAAGCACCTTAATGTAATTCCAGGACAAATCAAAGAAGGTAAAAGGTAATTAGGTCTGTTACCAGATGAGAATATAGTTTCCCTGATCACTTCTGAACCATTCCTGTATATAGATTTATGCATGAATTTCTCCTGCCCTTCAGATGGAAGTGAATTAAAATTCTCCAGGCTGACAGGAGAGGAAGGGAGACAGGCTCTTCTTGGGGCAGGAAGAACCAGTCGTGACAAAAAGTTTCCATCTCAATTTGATGCAGTTTGTGAGAACTGAATCAGCCAGAGCTCTGTGAGGATGTTTTGCTCTAATGTAGAAGTGAACGTTTCTGAATTGTACTAGTGACTGTCTTGGTCCAGGGACTGTGTAGCATCTCCAGTGTTAGTTATCGCTGTTAGAGTTCAAAGTGAGAAAGTGAGGGGCTCTCAACATCAGAAGGACATGGACCTATTAGAGCGAGTCCAGCGGAGGCCACGGAGATGCCTCAGAGGCTGGAGTCCCTTTGCTCTGGAGACAGCCAGGAGAGTTGGGGGTTCAGCATGGAGAAGAGAATGCTTCCATTGCCTAAAGGGGCTCCAAGAGACCAGGAGAGGGACTGGAATGACAGGACAAGGGAGAATGTCTTCCCACTGCCAGAGGGCAGGTTTAGATGGAATATTGGGCAGAAACTCTTGGCTGTGAGAGTGGTGAGGCCCTGGCACAGGCTGTCCACAGAAGCTGTGACTGCCCCACCCCTGGAAGTATTCGAGGCCAGGCTGGACAGGTCTTGGAGCAGTCTGGTCTAGTGGAAGGTGTCTAGGCCCATGGTGGCGGGGTTAGGACTGGATGAGCTTAAAAGTCCTTTCTAACTCAAACCATTCTATGGTTTGTGATAACAGGAAATTATCTTACTGACATCAGCATCTCCCTTGTAAATGTGGGACAAACCAGGTTAGTTCAGACTAAGCAGGCTTTAAAAATAGCTGATTGTAAGTATCCTTCAGCGGTATAGCATAAAATGCAGTTATCTTCTCTTACTGCTTTGGTTGCTTTTTGTGTGCCTTATTTGCTATTGCTAAATCGAAATTGTAGTGGGAGTCTTTTAAGATGGTTTTAGTGAAGGCTTTAGGCATGCTGGGTTGGCTTGAGGAACTTGAAAGAGTATGCTCCATGGATTAATGAAGGACAGGGGTCTTCAAGGATGTGGATGTAACTTGCTTTCTTGGTAGTTTAATACTCCTGAATGAGTTGCAAAGTAAACATCTGCTTTTCAGGTACAACTCTGGGAGACGGACACAGGCATATAAAGATAAGTCATAATATCTGTTGAGAGATATTATATTTGAGCACTTCCTCTTGCTTGGATGAGGGCTGTCACTACTGTAGCAGTCCTCTATTTGCTCCTTCGGGAAACAAAATTGAGAACTTCAAGACTTGTTATAATCACAGTGGTTAATTTTCTTTTTTCAGCTCCTACTCCCCCAAGAATCTTAAAAAAGTTTTAAAACCCCTTTTGTTATGTTTACTTCCAAACTGTAATTGATGCTTGCTGGTAGTCTTTTTAAGTATGAAAAATGAAAATGATTTTTAGATGCTAGTTTGGAGGTACGTTATCTAAAGAGCTATTGATACCACAACATGTTTCACTAATGTTGTAGCTTAAAGGGTTTTTCAGTAAACCCACACAGGCGTTCAGAGCTAGAACTAGCCAGATTCAGTAAAACAAAGGCAAGCAAAAAATTTCATAATTGCTCCCAAAAGATATAAACACACACAACTGTTTATATAGCAGCAGGCCTTATTTCACTGATCCCCCATAGTTGTTTATATAGCAACAGGCATTATAACAACACTTCCCATTTTCTTTATTGCAGTGCTTAGTAATCTGAATCTCTGCCAGTGTTCTGTTATACTCTGACAAAGTCACCCAGGATCTTGTAAAACAATTAACTATGTCATTTTAATAAAACTTCTAAAATTTAATATTTCTGTTTGACATTCTTAGTATTTCAGTGTTTGACATTCTCTGAAAACCTTATGCAAATGCTTGGCTTGTGACCAGCTCTGCAAATTTCATTGAAACAATAGTTTTGTTTCTATTTTTCTCTGTAGGTTTTCGCATTTGTGGAGCAGATGTTTTTATTTTTTAAAATTCTTGATGCTATCAAGATAAACTCCTCATATAGCTAAAAATAATTCAAAATTGATTTTGACTGCCTTATTATTTCAAGATCTTTGCACAGTGTGATAGTGGGTTGAGTCCACCTATTGTGTACGTACAGGTACTGCTTCAACATCAAGAACCAGTTGCCTGCAGTAGAGACTAAGAGAAGTCCAAAATATAGCAGATTTTGGCATAGACTTGAATATTATGCACAATATGTACTAAAGTGGTGGCTATTTTAAGCTTTAATAAGATATTCTGCCTGTTAGACTGCTTCCACATGGCTTAGAACAAGATGAATATGGCTGGAGAAACAATGTGAGAAATGATGAACAGATGAGGGTAGAATTGGAATCATTCTGCATTCTCCACAAAAAAAAAAAGGATAATTGAGCCCAGGTACTCTGTGGTTTCTGGCTGGAAGCAAATGTATATGCTTGTATACCATTAGTTATTAAATACTGCTGCAGGAAGTGGACAGTTGTTTTTTGCACATAAATGCAGGATATCGTTGGTTTTCTTAAGAGCAGGAATAGAGTGGCAAACCTCCTAATTTTGATCTTGAATGCAACCTGCAATTACCCACAAATAGAAAGATAACTAAATGGTTTCTTTTAAAGCAAACGTGATGGAAAAACTGTAGTAGTCCTAGTACCTCTTCTAGGCTTTATAGGAAAGTAACAGAAGTTTTGCAGGTTTGTATTTTAGTTAGTTAACAAATTATGTATCTCTACTGGTAGATTTGATAAATGAACATTTTGCTGTGGATTACCTTTAGGAAGGCAGTAATCTTTTCTGTTGTCTAACATGATTTTAGGTCAGGATTTTTAAGTCTAACAATCCAGTTCATGAAATGAATCCTTGCTGTTTGGAAGCTGTTTGGTTGGCAGTGGAGATGCTCAGATTGGAGCTGTTCACTGCTGGTTCACTCACTGACCTTCCAGTGTAAGTTCTGACCATTGCAGAGAAGGAAATACAGGTGGAAACTGGAGCAGCTGAATATTATTTTTTCTCATTTTAGAGTGCAAAATAATTATGCCTATTTTGTTACAATTTAACTTCAGTTTGTCATGCCTCATCTACAGCTAATGCTGTGGTTTTGTTGGTATTAGTCTTTTAAGGAAATTTAGTCTTTAAACACTTAGAAAGCTAATGCAAGTTTTTAAAGAATGAATCTGCCTTTTGTTCTGAGAACCACTGTTTAAATGCAGCTTATTTTAACATTTATGGTTTTCTGTAATGTTGGGATATATAATAGAAAATACCCACTGGTATAATTAGCTGGTTTTCTGTAGAGAAGTTTGCCTTAAAGTAAATGTATTATCCTATTTCTCGAGGTTTCTCTGCACAGATAATTCTTTAAATTCTTCTGCCTTGAACTGTTCATAAAATGTGATGCATCTTGTCTCCTATATGTTGTTTCTGTGGAATAAGTGTTGCTAGTGACAAATATGAGAGCAGCATTTGGGAAAACAAAGCTGTGCATAGGAGCTAAATATTGGTATAGAAATCAGAATTAATACTTTATCACTGGAACATTATTAATGATTTATTCAAAGTTCTGTGGAGAATACATGGTCTTCTATGTGAACACAAGTCTTGGACATCTCTTCACTCCAATTAAAACAGACACATTGTCTTTGGATGGCTGGGTCTGTAATATCCTGAAGAAGCCATCTGATCTTCAAAATCTTATATAAAATGCTGCTCTTGAAAATTATTGCATTGGAAATGTAGTGTGGAGATGGGTGACTTTTAATAGAAACAATTGAAATTTGAACAGTTTCTTAGGAGAATCAAGACAGCACATGGTTACCTGTGTCTGCTCTTATTTTCCTGCCCTCTTAATTCTTATGAGCAAAGCAGCTTCTCCCTACATTTTTCTCTTCTCAAAATTGATTTTGATGTTAAGAAGTACTTGTGTAAATGCTACTATGACAAGTCACAGGGAATTATAGAATGGTTTGGACTGGAACAGACCTTAAAGATCACCCAATTCCACCCTCCTGCCATGGGCAGGGAGACCTCCTCTAGATCAGGTTGCTCCAAGCTCTATCCAACCTAGCCTTGGGGCCCCATCCTTCCAAATCTGGGGCAGCCCCAGCTTCTCTGGGCAACCTGTGCCAGGGCCTCACCACCCTCACAGCCAAGAATTTCTTCCCAGTATTCCATCTAACCCTGTCCTTTGTTAGTTTGAAGTCATTCCCCCTTGTCCTGTCATTTCAAGCCCTTGTCCAAAGTCCCTCTCCAGCTCTTGGAGCCCTTTTAGGCACTGGAAGGGACTCTGAGGTCTCCCTAACGCCTTCTCTACTCCAGGCTGAACACCCCCAGCTCTCCCAGCCTGTCTTCAAAGCAGAGGGGCTCCAGCAACCCTTGGTGTATCTCCATGACCTCCTCTGGATTCAGTCTTTATGAGTGTAGTTCAGTGCCTTACTATTTATTGGATGAGGTGGATTAACTAGCCCTGCATATGTGGTGTTGGATGTTAAAAAGATTAAACTTAAGGGAAGGTGTATGAGAAATGCTTTATGGATTGGGGAAAAAAACCAGTCCTACTAATATTTGTTATTTTACATTGTCAGAGGTTAAGGAGAGGAGGAAGAGGAATTCTGATCTTTAAAGTAAAAAAAGTTGGTTTTAAGCTCCCTCCACCTCCTAGTTTGCATTTGTTTGGTGTTGTACCTGTAGTGGCCTGCATCATGCAGCAAAGCAGAGATTTCCTTGTCAAGATATGTGAGACTACTACAGAATTATGTGAAGCAGGAGTTAACCTTTGCTGCATTAATGGAGTGATATTTTTGAATCCAGACTAAAACCCGATTCATCAGCTGATTTTTGAATTTATTTTTTCTGTTCCTAGAAGGCAGATAAGTTTTTCAGCGATTGCTGGATTTGTAAATACATCAGCAGCAGCTTGTACTGATGCAGACACAAGGCAGTATTGCTTTGCTTTTAATTAATTACGAAGCCAAATAGTATGCAGTCTATGAAGTTAAATAATAACTTTTTCTAGGGGTTTCATGAAAATTGCATCCTAACTTTACTTAATATGCATTTCTACTATTGGAAATACGAAAATGTCTTTTAGTAGAAGTATTGGTTTTGCCCATGTTTGGATACTGGGGTCTCCCATGAATTCTTCTGATCTTGGCTGTTGGAGAGATCCCTTAACCCACCTTATTTTCATGCTCTGAAACCTTAAAATGTAAAAATGACTATAAAAAGGGATATTCCATGAACTTTTCATTGTGGGAGGAGGAACAAATGTAAAGTTTTTGAGTTGGTGGGTTTTTTCTTCTTTATTTCTTTTGCTCCAGGCTAGTTCTCCAGTTAATGAATTCCACCATAATCCCATCAGGAGAATGTGGTGATGGTTTTGTAATTTATATTGTATGGTTGTCTTAATCCAGGTTCTGTCATTGTAGCAGAAAATATGAATCCAAGCCCACCATATGATTTGGCTTTGTCCATATGGAAATAATAAACTGTAATAAATGGCCAGCTGTTGTACAATGCAGTACTGAGGGTGATTTTCTTCCAGAGTAATTATTCTTTCTGAAACTCAGACAAGCATAAAAATGATTCCCAATTTCAGGAGACTTTTTCTCTGAAAAACTGATTGTTTGGGAGAAATCAAAAATTTTTGAAATGTAAGATACTTTCCTGCATCTTGCTGTCAGGAATTGTGGAAACAGGTGTGTGATTCTAAACAAAAGAAATTTAACTTTGAGTGGGACTGTTCCATGTTTCAGCAAGTAGCTCTATCAGCACTAAATTTGTGCAGTTACTGTGTGAGCCTGTGTTGGAGTCCAGCAGAGACTTCTGAAGTGTGTTAATGTATGCTGAGAACTGCTTATTTAATTTAGAGATACTGGAATGTAGGGTGATGGGGTCTTTCTTCATATTTTAACCACACAAGGGATACATTTCTCTGCAAAGTTTCCCTGAAATTTTGAGATTCAAACTTAAAGACAAACTTTTTCCCTTCCATGTGCTGTCTTCAGAGGTATTTTTAATTTGGTGACTTGTTAAGCACAGAGTTTATAATTCTCACCAGTGACAGTTATGTCATGTGGACGACGTAAGAACAACTTGTAGGAGTCAATATTCAGGTTAAAGTGTGTCAGTGTTTAAAGCCTTTCCCTTTGCTAAGTAGCATTTGATTTGAGTACTGGATTTAATTATGACACGAATAACAGGTGTTTAAATGCTGATATAAACTGTGTAAGGAGCACAGATATTGATCAGTTGTGTGACAATATATATTGTCACTCATTGATGTTACTATAATAATTCCATTACTGATTCCAGTATACACTGTTACACTCAGACTTGAGAAGTACACACAAATAAATATTTTGAATTCATGAATACAGAACATTGTGATGGAATTTGGTGTCTTCCCATAATGGACATGTTTTTATTAAGCTGTGAACCTGCTCTCCTGTTGCAGATAGTAAATGGAGAAAGTGTAAGGAGGTTTAAGAGTCAGGTTGACTGATTATTTTGTCCCTGTTCTTGGGTGGGTTTTCTAATACAAGCAGTAAATAGACCATTTTCTTATAGGGGAATAAATATCTTGGAACTGCTGGATAATCATCCTAAACTTTATAAAAACCTAGTGACTTAACTGACCATGATGTTATATTCTTTGGGATTCGGAAAGCTGTGCTAATTTTAGGATTTTTATTTTTTTTCTGATTTTGTAGCTTAGATACCAGCATGGGCTGAGTACTCCAGATCTGAGGCAAACTCTTCCTAACCTGAAAAACTTCATGGAGCTTGGACTGATGGTTAGGTGGTAAGTATTTTTTGTAATTTATAAGAAGAGGTGGGTGCTACAAGAAAATTGAAGGTAAGGATTTGTCTTAGACAAGCAGCTCCTCTCCACAAGCTGAAAATGCTTGGTGAGATTATGACCTTCCCAAAATAAAGGCTCTGTAACTGTCCACAACATTCTACTGTTTTCTTACATTCTTACAAGTTCTTCCATATGATGGGCCCACAACCCTTCTCAGAGGCTGATGTAGCAAGGGAATCCTGTTTAAAAAACAATGTTCTTCACTAGAGGGAGGTGAATTAATTGTTGTCTTAAGACTGTATTTTATGTTTGGTAACAGGTGCACCTTCTGTATCAAACTGCTTAAGCAGAACAAGTCATAACCTGGGCAGTCCCTGACTGTGTAATTCAAGTGAGCTGCATAGGAATCTGAATGATAAACAACACAACCTCTCTGTAGTATAATTGCTGCTAATGAAAATTGCTGTTGCATGTTCAGTGTTGTTGCTAAATGAGAAGCTACATTAATAAATAACTGAAGGTTATAGTATCTTCCAGGGAAATCCTGTGTACTTCCGTTCTAATTCATTTTGGAGGATTCAGACTCACCTTCCACTGTCTGCAGAAAATCAAAGCAGACAGATTTCTATGTTTTAAGACTAAAGTTAGTTTAGGTTTATCTTGCAGCAGTTGTTTGAGCAGGAGGCTTAACCAGTTCACCTTAAACAGAGGTGAACTTTACTAAATATGAAGAACAGTTTACTACTCAGTGGATTTCAGCAAGCGATGGTTTGTATTCATATGGTTTTAGTTTACGCTCTTTGAAGTGTGTGCATTCATACAGTCTCTTTGCCATTTTAGGTTAAAAGCAAACCCAAAAAAATCCTCCATGGTTTTTGTAGAAGAGCTCACTTATTTCATACATCCGTTAGAGCAAATTTGTCTGTAAAGTCTCTGCTTCAGTATTTTATGAGTTCCCCTGTTTTGCCTTGAGCTCTGGGCTAGCCTTTGGCCCTTTGGAAGGTCTGCAGAGTTTAGTGTTTGTCCGTCAAAGTTTAGTGGCTGGTTCCCTGAGCCTGGTGAGATTTGTGTTGTTTTGGTTTCTCAGGCATTACACTTAAATGATTAATACATGTTTTCACATCCCAGCTTGTGTGATTTATTGCAGCAAGCTTGCAGGTCTGCAAGCTCTGCTTCCATCTTCATACCTCTCCTGGTACCAATATTCTACTGTGTTTACTTTTGTCCCCGAATCTTTTCTGTTTCCTTTTGGGTATACTTGTTTCTGTGTCCAGTTTTTTAGTCCTGGAGTTTCACTGGCCTCCAGAAAAGTAGCTCAGTTTTTTAGGTTAGCTTTTGTGGATGCAAAAGGCCTTATGCAGGTTTTGTCTTAAATCCTTTTTCTTGCGAGCAGGAAGTTTCTTCCAGCATTTGAGACCGAATTGTAGAAAGATTTGGATGGGAAGGGACCTTAAAGGCATGTTGTTCCACTCCCCGACCACGGGCAGGACACCTTCCACTAGAGCAAGTTGCTCCAAGCCCTGTCCAGCCTGGCCTTGAACAATTCCAGGGATGGGGCAGCCATGCTTCCGTGAGCAACCTGTGGCAGGGCCTCACCATCCTCACAGACAAGAATTTCTTCCTAATCTCTAATCTAAATCTCCCCTCTTTTAGTTTAAAACCGTTCCCCCTTGCCTTGTCCCTCTCTCCATCTTTAAAAAGTTGCTCTCCCTGTTTTTCATAAGTCCCCTTCAAATCCCCACTTTTGTGTAGCCTGTCCATTTTTAACATTTTTAGTTAAAATAGTTTTTTTTCTTTTTGCATGTTCAGATTTACCTTTCCCAAGTTTAGGCTCTTTAGATTATGGATGCATTAAATCAAGAGACTCTGACTAATTTTCTCTCCTATTCTTCAGCTTTTTGCCTTTTTTTTTTCACTCTGTAACTTATGAGGGATAGTATGTGTGATTAATAGAAAGTAAAGAACATGCTGCAAACCTGAGCAGTCCAGCAAGATTTTTTCTTAGTGAATAGACAGTAGACTGCAAATACACGATACTCCTGTTCTTGTCTGTAGGCAGGGAGATGCCCTTTGGAGCTGCATTTAAGGGCTTTCCTCAAAAATGCTTGAGTACCAAGGCCTTAATTTGTGTTTTGAAGCTATGTCTTGATTAATATACTGCAAGAATCAAGAGGAGCCCAAAACATCTTAGTTATGAAAACTCTGGTGGCTTGATTTATGAAGATTTCATTTTTTAAAAATGCGTTGCTGAATTTCTTAGCTGCCAAAAGATACAGTTTCATCTTAGCTTCATATTGGCAGCCTTCCTATTGCTATTGTACATTATTTTACCACTAATCTCTAAGAAGGTGAGAAACTATTACTGCTTTTTAGCACAGTTGACATGACATTGGCTCTGAACTGCTCATGGAGCTTCAAGCGTTTCAGATAGCTATAAACCAACTAAAACACCTTCATTTAGTATTCTTACTGCCATGAGGTCATAATTGACAACACAAAAAGATCAAATGGTGTTTAGGTTTTTGTGGGGTTTTTTTTAAAGCATTCTCATAGCAAAGAGCTGTAGCTGTGGATTTTGGCTTTTGGCCAGGCAATCAAAATTTAGTATTTTGTTCAGCTGTGATCCAGTAATGTTCCTCACAGGAAACATTTTGTGTGGAGGAAAAGATACATATTTGAGCCTGTAAATTGTATTTTGTCCCTCATATTGCTTTACAGTTTCTCTGAGCCACTTGCAGACAGCTTGAATAATCACAGGTGAATCTGACCGAAAAAACATTTTTATAAAAACTGCAACCAGAATGTGTTCACTCAGAAAATAATTTCAGAAATGTTTGTGTCTTACTTCAGTGACAGTTTATCTCACCTGTTTACAGTGGGGAGTCTTCCACCTTAGGGCTAAGAATGCTCAAACTGACTGTTTGTTAACTAGCAAAAATTAATATTTTGGGAGAAAATAGCTACTTTGTAAATTTGCTGCCAGAGAAACTTAGAGCTGAAGTCAGACTGTTAGAATTTACTTTTGAGGTTTGGATACAATTGGCTCTAAACAGGGTGGGGAGAGGAAAAATTCAGGATTCCTGGGACACAGGAGCAGATGGTGATGGGTCCCTCAGGGCTGAGCTCCAGCAGTGCCGGTGAATTCTCCCCGCAGTAAACGACAGCCTGGCTGTCCTCTAATGCCAGAGACAGAGAAAGAGAACACAGCTGCCCCCAACCCCATTTTTTACCTGTCCCCAAAACTTGTGGTGTCTCTGTCTCTCTGGAAGAAACTTCCCGGAAATAAAAAAAGAAGTATAGCCAGATGCTCTATTCCTTTCCTGACTTCAGCTACCTTCTTTTGTCTTTCTTAAGTACCCATAAGTATCAATAAGTACCCAGTAGTTAGTTTCTTAGCAACTTATGGGGAAAAAATTCTATATGTAAAAGAAAAAAAAAGAAAGAACCCAACCCCCAACAGTGGCTCTTACCTCTCTATTTCACTGTCTGCAACTGTGTATTCTGTAAAACAGCTTCTCCTTAAGGTGATTTGAAGGTTTTGTGGAAGAGACAGAAGCCCTACAGATGCATTTAGGGAGGCAATACGGGAGAGAAAATTCAACAGGAGTAGTACTACTCACTGCCCTCCCATGGGGACACATTCTTCACAGAGGGACTTGTTGCAATCTACTTTATTCTATTTATAAAGGGGAGCAAAACAAGAAAAGTAATGTGGAAAAGGATCTACACTAGAGACCGCTCGTAACTGCTGTTACAAGATGTGGTTTCAGTTTGAACAATTTTGTGTAGTGGTTTTGGTTCGCCAGTCTGAGTTTCCCAGCCAACACACCAATTAATGTAGTGGGTGCAAACGTCAGTGCACCCACTAGAATTATTTAATAATTTTCTGCTGCAAGATAAGGGTTAGGAGGAGAGCAAAGCAGGATCAAAACTTTAAAGGGTATAAAGAAAATTTTATTAACGGGGCTAAAAGAAAAAAAAACTCAGAATGAACCTTCAGAACACTTTTCTTCCCCCCACACCCTCTTTTCTTTCCCACTGACAACGTAAAGAGGTGAAACCTGGGACTTTTAGTCAGTTTGCCACCTTCAAAATAATCTTTCTTCAGTTCTCTTAGGGAGAGGAGTCTCTCTTGCTATGCCATGGAGACTTCTCCACAAGAAACAGTTCTCATGGCTTCAATGTCACAGTGAATTATCCAGCTGGGAAAGGAAAAACTGTTCACAGTGTGAAAGTTCCTTCCATGCCTTGCAGTTTTCCCACAGCTGCTTTCATGGGCCATATCAACTTATAGAGTACTAATTTAAAGGTGAGCTGCTATAGCATAAAAGCAAAAGTTCTCTTCAGCCATCTCTAGGAAACAGAGGTTTTCGTCTTCTACTCCTGGGGTAAGGTTTCTCATCTCTCTCATTTCTTTCTGTTCAGCTTACTTCAACATCTGCTTACTTAAACATGGGTGCTTCTGCTCACAGGTGTGGCTAGAATGGGACATCCCCCCAATGCATTCCATGAGTTACAGAGGGAAAGAAAAAGTCTGATGTATCAATTACATCTTAACCATAGCCTTACAAGAGAATTTCTGCCCAAGACTAAGGCATCTCCTCAATCTCCTCCCATCTAGGATTTGACTTCTTCACTGACCTCACTGTCCCATGTTGTTTTCTCTATGTGTCTTCATCCTTTCCTTTTTCCTGATTAAGGAGAGAATTGGTGTTCGTAGGTTCATTTGTTCTCAAGCTTTATCAATTAAAACAGTTGTGTATAGAGTTCTGCAGGGCTGGGAAGTTGATCTCATCCAGGCTTTGCATCGGAGAAATAACTCGCTGTGCCTCTCTGTTGGTGACGTGCTTTTCGCCGATGCCGTGCAAGTCGTGCTGGCTGCTGGTGCCACCCTGTGTCTTCTCCTCATGCAGGGCACCAGAAAAAAAAGAAAATAAAAGCTGCTGCTGCTGCTTTTGTCATTTGGACGGCAGCGTGGCTGGCTAAAAGCAGCCAAGCAAACAAAGTTCACTGCAAGCCATGCTGAGATAGCCACGCCGATTTCGGCCAAGCGGTTCCAGCCATGTGGCCGCTCCTGGCCTTGGGGCCATTCCTGGTGCTGGTCCCGGCCACATGATTCCTCCCGGCATTGGGATAGGCCCCGAGGGCATGTCCCAGCAGTGCTGGCAGAAAAAAGGACTGGTGGGCTTTCCAGGAAGTGGCTTGGTCCTGCTGGGAAGGGGCCCCAGCCAGTCCACCGGGATGGGGTCTGCATCGCAGAAGAGCCCAGCCTGGCCAGCACTCAGTTACCTGTTCCAAGGCCAGAAGTAACAGAGCTTTTCATGGGCTTACCTGTCCTTAAATATGTTTTCACAGCTCTTTTAAGTGGTTTAACTGGGTGTCAATCTTCAAAACTAGCCATCTGATTGGGTGCACCACAGGGAACCCCCACAGGGAACTACCCTCGCAGTCTGTGGACTCCCTCCCCACCTAAAAACCAAACAAACTGTTAAACCACAACACAAGATTTTCCTGTGCCAGACAAAACATATCAGGCCTTGAGCAGAAGGAGTTTCTTTTACATGGAGTTTGTGAAGGAGTTTCGTATTGACAGTAGTTGAATCTTAGAATTGTATATTCAGTAGATCAGTAATAGCTTGTTTTTTACTATTTTTTTTTAAATTTGGAAGAAAAATGAACCAGCTGCTTATGTTAATGTATAGCATGCTATTTATATATAGGGTCGTGATTATAGTTGGATAAATATTGAGCTGATGAAGGAAAGTTCTCATAACACACCTGAGATGATGTAAAGTGGACTTTCCAAATTATAGAGCTTGAGACAGTGAAAGTGGTTTGTAGAACTCTGTTACAGTAAAATTAGACTTGTAAATTAGGCTTGATTGGTTCATGTTCCTTAAGAATTAGAGGTTGGCATTTGTCCAAAAAGTTTTGGAATGACTGGCACAGAAAAGCAGAAGATCTGGCAAGAATAACCCTCTGCAAATAGTGAAGTTGGTGTGGTTTTTCTCCTTTGTGCAGCTGTTACTACTCACTTTTGAAGAGTTTATGATGACCCAGTACGGGCCATAAATACATAAATATATGGTCTATAGTAATATTCCATAAGTGCAACTTGGTCCTATAAAATGGTGTTAACAGTGCAAATTAGCATAATGTGATGGTTTCTTGGATGATTGGCTTGCCAAACCATAGAGCTGTGTAAGTGTTCTTACAAGACCTCGCTGTTTTTCACTACAGCTGTCCTCTGGGCTGTCTTCTGTGGTTCATACAGCACTAAACATGTTTGGGATTTTAGCACTTTGGGATAGAAGTTGTTGGCCAAACAGAGCCTGGAGTTGTGATAAAACAATTGCTTCAGCCTTTGATTAAACATCTGTATTGCTCATGAGCGTGCCTGATGGGTGTGATCTATTCTTTCCTTCTTTTATAGCGATCGACACCATACATCCAGTGCAATTCCTGTTCCAAAGAGACAGACCTCTAGCTTCGGCAGATTGGATATTGGTTTTTCCAGTGGGCTTCCTTCTCCAGATAAAGGACTCCGAAAACGAGCCAGCACAGGAACCGAGAGACTACAGTACAAAACTCCTCCTCCTAGTTACAACTCTGCTTTAACACAGCCTGTTGCTGTCACAGCCTGTGTGGGAGAGCTGGATAAAAAACCTGGACCCATATGTTCTTCCTTGGACACCTCCATGGACTCCTCCAAAAGAAATACCAAAAAAGGCCAGGACTTGTGCAGTAGTTTGAATGGAGAAAACGGAAGCCTAAACAATACCCAAGACAGGCAGGAATCTTTCCTAGGACATTCTAGTGCAATAAATGGGGCGTTTCTACCTGGCAAGTGCTCTGGCACCATGAACAACGAGCAGCCCTGTGCATTTCAGCCCTCACTCAACCCCGTGCTTTGCTGCACTGTGGAGCAGGCAGAGGAGATCATGGGTATGGAAGCGACAGGATTCAGCGCGGGAGATCAGCTGGAAGACTTTACCTCCATCCCAGTGGAACATGCTGTAGCGGTTGAGTGTGACGAACAAGTCCTAGGGGAGTTTGAGGAGTTCTCTCGAAGGATCTGTGCACTGAATGAGAACATGTCCAGCTTCCGCAGACCTCGTAAAAGTTCGGACAAGTGAGCTCGGACGGAGATTTGATAGCAGACATTGAGGTGAAATCAGTGGTCTGGAATAGAAATAAAATTGCACTTATTCTTTATATTAATTATGAAAATAAAAAAAGCTAAAGTTGTTCCTATGGTGTTAGACAAATGGACTTGAGCACAATAACACAGGATCATGGTGTATTCACAGCCCAGGTAACTTCATTCTGCTTTAAGTCCTTTTCTCTCTGGTATTTATAATCTGTTGGAGGTTTTGTGGGATTTTTTTCTTAGGGCATTGGAATCCACTTATAAAGGCTTTTCTGAAAACAACTTCTAGTGCTGATCAGCCCCTTCTATGAATGTTTGTTATGTTCTTAATTATTATTTAGAGTTAAATTTATTTTAATCTTTTCAGAAGAAAAACCCTTTAATTTAATATATTTTTACAGTAAGATGTCTTGACATTCTCCCATGTACTCCTGTGTTTGCTTGAGCAATGTAGTCAGTATTAGAGAAATACCATGAATTTGCTACAATTGGACAACTTTATTTTGGCTGTGCTCTGTAGCCTTTGAAGTTCTAGTTTGCACTGAGGAGTCTTCACTTGGCAGTGTGAACTTGCCAGAGAATGAGCACCTGTGTGATTTTTTTTTTGCAGTTTCCTTGCACCTGGTTAATCAGAAATGACATTTGGGGGGTTTTCCACCCCTCTTTTCCTCCAAACTTGCTCTTCCTACCAGTGGAAACCTTGAGAAGTTCTGTGTAATAATCTCAACCTGACCATTCCCCACTTAGGGTGGGCACAGATCTCATTAGTAGAGACTTAATGAACCCAGTACCAACATGGGGTTCAGCTGCTACCCTCCAAGGTGTGCAGTGGGGACAGTGTGCCCTGAGACACTTCAGACATCTTCCAAAACACCCAGACTGGGAATGAAGCACTTTGGAATCAGGTGAATGTGTGGAATTGCTCCATCCTCTGTAAAAAGGAGGCACTTAACATTATTCATCTGAATTTTTATTTTTTTAACCATCTATACTTTGAGGGAAGAAACTTCCAGTGGTTTGCTGGAGGTGCAGTTTGCTGTTGGGTAGGTTACCACTGTCACATGTGTTCAGCTGCACTAATGAGAAAGTAATTTGCAGCCTGCTTTGTGATTCCTGGTATGTATTTCAATTTGGATTTCATTGCTCTTGCTTTCTATATTGTATACCCAAGAATCTGAGCTCAGTTGTGAGCTCTGAAATATAAAAGTATATAGCAGAATAAAAATACTTCATCTTGTCTGGCTTTTTTTTCCTCTCCCTGGTTTATGTTTTCTTTTGAACCCACAACCTAGTCTTTTCCTAACTTCACTGTAAGGCTAGCTGAAATTAACTTTTTAAAAATATGGATATGTATAATCTCAGCTTTCTGTTATCAAAACAAGATGTGTTTGTGAGAACCGGTATACATAATAGCACTGTTCTAGAATATGCATTTTTCCAGGTAACGCCTTAATGATTGCATTAAAACTATATTCACATTTCTTCGGTTAGCTTTTAATGGTTGTGTCCACAGTTGAGTGGTTGGATAGAGCCTCTCTGCAGCAATTTGCTGGCTTCAGTCTGTCCCAGGATGAAGTGCTAGATGGAGCACTCGGAGACCTTGATTTTGAGACACCGAGCACGGTTTCAGGTACACAGTTGGACACATCCATGAGCATCTTCTCCCCCATATTAGCTCCTCTGTTCAAACCCCATGAAAACTTCCCCAAAGAAAGTGCTGCAGAAGCTTAAAGTGCTGCTATCATCTTTGGAAAGAACAGTTAGGAAGCCCTTGCTGTCCTTTGGCCTAGAGAGGGAGAAATGAACACCTGAAAGAACAGCACTTTGTGGTGATGAGCATAAGATACTCTGTCCTGGGCCCTGTACCATCTTCTGATACCAGTATAATTTCAGGTGGAATTCAGTAACTTTAGGTCAGTTTTGCACCGTGTGGGATGGGATCTGGCATACTCGAGGCAGCACAGGCCTGTTTGTGCACACACTCGTGTTCCTATATAGCAGAAAAGCATTAGCTTGTGTATGATGGTGACTTTTCAAAGCAACCCAAAGAGTAGTTGTGAAGTCACTGTGTTTCATAGGTGAACATGGAGTGTCTCAGAGCAATTTAGCAACGTGTGAAATTAGGTTTGTACAGCATCAGTGGGACTTTTTTTTCCATTAGTTTTTATTTCTCAGGTTGCACAAACCAAATGAAGTCTAGTTCTCCTCCCCAATGTTGTGTTGCTGTTCCTGTTTAACCCTTGCAATTGGTAATGTGCTAAACACTACGGTTGATTTTTGCATCTGTTGCACAAAGCTGCTCAGATGGGCTTTCTGTGGATGTATCTGGTTAGCCTTAAATTATCCCTGTGTTTCTCTTCCACTCCTGCCACTTTCCATGTAGCATGTGGTGTGAGGTGGGACAGGGCTGATGAAGCATTGACCAGCTCCTTGTGGCTGTGAGGAAGGGGCTTGTACAGACTGCAGCTGTGTCATAGCTTTCTCCTTTTGGTGTTTATTTTTTTCACCCCCTGTAAATTACTTTGGAAATAGTGTAGTGGAAGAGAAACAAACAGGAGATTTGAGGGTGAGATAATGGATCACAGTGTATGTTCACTTTTCAAGAGCCTTTCAGTTCCTGCACAGCTGTGGCACTTAAAAGTCTGCAACTGTCTGCAAATTGAGAAAACATTTCATTGCAATCTCAATCTAATCCCTCATTAGAAATCCTTAAGATTTTTGAGCATATTAGTTTTGGAATATCAGATCCCACTATATTTTTATAGCAAGCACAACAGCATTGGTTTATCCTTGCTTGACCAGGTATTTAAAATAAGCAAGACCCGAATATCGCATAATAAATGACACATTAAAATTATGTTGGCAATTGCAGGAAAGCTCATCTGTCTTTATAAAATAAAATTGATTTGTATCTCTCAACTTGTGTGTGTTCTTCAATGGCTCCTTAGTGTTTGTTTTCTTTATGAGCCTGGTTTAAACCCCAGTAACGTTCCCAGCCCCAAAACTCCTTGGCTTATTGTTCATCAATTCAATATTGCTTCCAGTGTGAATGGTTGGGCAACAAGATTTGCCTGAAGAGCTGATTGCCTTGATGGCTCCAAATCCTGTCTCAGAACAGCTGGTACTGCACTTCTTTTTCATGCTTCTCCTCCAAAGATGGCATGCAGCTAGAAAAATAGCTCCAGCCTACATTGAATTAAGCTGGATTTGTAGACATTTATGGGTAGTGGAAATACTGTGTTCCTTCATCAGGGAAGCACCTTCTGTGATTCCAGCTAATAATCAACATATGTCTGCCCAAAATGCTGATGTGTACCTTGAGGAAGTACACATCAGTCAGCTGCAGGAGTCTGTCCACAGCTCATGAGTCTGGTGGGAAGCAGTGAAATGTGAAGAGCTACAGGGACTCTCCAGGCATCCTTAGGAGGTTTTTTTGGGTTAGTTCTTTTTCCTCCTACCCAGTCTGTCTGTCAGCAGAGAGTAAAAACCCAGGGCATCATCTGTATAGTCCAGGAGCTGAAGTGGGAAGATACAGGAGGGAAATTTACTTTAAACTATCTTACAATGTTGAACAGCATTATTGAAATTCAGTTGCCTGAAAGCGAAGAATTGGAAAGAATAAGATGGAGGTGCTGCTGGAAGAGTGGACTTAATCTAGGTAAACCTTGGGTTCTTCTGTGCCTTATTCTGTCACCTTCAAATGGCCAGAGAAGGTATGTCTACTTGCTGTCTGGATTTTGACCTTTTTCAGGTGGAAGTGTTTTAATGTCTCTGTCTGCTCTGAAATGATGTGGCATAGCTGGTATCTCTGGGCAGCCATGAGCACCTCCAGTCGGCAGGCAGGCTGGTCTTAATGCCAGGTGAAAAAATATTTTCCAGGGGAAAAAACACTCATTATTCAAATATTTTAATTGCTCATTATTTTAATATTTTATTTTGTATATGGTAAATTGCAACATTGGTTTACAATTTTTCATTAAATAGTATGAAAGCTTTTTTGCCCTAAGTAACTGTGAGATGTCATGTCTGCTGCTGCTCAATTTAGTGTTGAATGTATTGCATTGACTGGCTCAACATATAACCTGCAGGACTCTTCAATCCTGCAATCTAGGTTACTTTATTAGAATCATAGAATAGGCTTAGAAAGGATGTTCATAATCATCCAGTTCCACCTCCTGCCATGGGCAGGGCACCTCCCACTAGACTTGGTTGCTCAGAGCCCAATCCATCCCGGTCTGGAGCACTTCCAGGGATGGGGCAACCCCAGCTTTCCTAGACAACCTGTGCCAGGGCTCCACCACCTTCACAGGGAAGGATTTTTTTCCCAACATTCCGTCTAACAATCTCTGACAGTGGAAAGCCATTTGCTCTGGTCTTGTCATTCCAGGCCCTTGTTCAAAGTTCCTCTCCAACTCTTTTGGAGCACCTTTAGGCAGTGGCAAGGGCACTAAGGTCTCCCTGGAGCCTTCTCCAGGATGAAAAATTCTATTTCTCTTGGTTTTTTTCTCATGGCAGAGCTGCTCCAGCCCTCAGAGCATCTTTTGCTGATGGTGCTCGAACTGTGAGCTGAGCCTGGACTTCCATGAGTCCATCTGTCCAGCTGCCTTACCTAGTGTGTTTCTTAAGTCTCTGTTAAAAAGGAGTTTGCAAATCATGTTGTATGGTCTTGTCTCAGGTGTTAAGTGAAACCATGGATGAGAAGCAGTTACAGAATCACAGAATCGCAGAATCACAGAATAATTTTGGCAACTCCTGAACTGCCATAGCACACTTAGGTTTATGTAAAACAGATGTACAAACATAGAACACTCTTACCTGCCTCAAAATTAAATGCAAAATGTATTTATTTTGAAATACAGCAATAAGGTAGCTCAGTCAGTTAAGCTGCACAAAAATCTGTAAACCTTGAACATGCAGAGTTGGTACACGTAGAAAACCTGCCTGCCCAGCCATTGTGTTTCTGCCAGGCACAAGATGTGAGATTTACCTTGTGGACAGGGCAGGCAGAGGAACTCCTCCTGTTGGGGAGATGTTTCTCTCTTCATGCTTCATACAGAAGGTGGCAAAATGGTGACATCACGATGGATGGCTGGGTTACCTATCCCTACTGAAACCTGAATCCCAGCAGTATCTCTTGTTGACTGTTCTACTGATGAGTCTTTTAGGTCTTCTCCTTTCACAATGGCACTATCTAGCTGGCCAGATTGCTGCCAACACTGCCAACACTGCTAAGTGCATTTATTTTTGTCTGAGATCTATACATGCTAAAAGCAAGGCATTTTTTGGGAAGTAAATCTCCTTTTTCTTACAGGGTGTCTCCAAAGGAGGATGTACACAGAATTCCTTGTCCTCCCTTGATGGAGGTCTGCTGCAGAAAACAATCTGTCTTTTTTTCAGCCCTTGCTTTTCTGATTTTTCTTTCAGGAGTCTGGTTTCTCCAGCACCAGTTGTGTTGTGTACTCAAGCAGGACACAATCAGTTCCTGTGCAAGAGAAGGACAAAAGCAATTGTATGGTGGTTTTTCTGCAGTCTGGGAACACCTTCTTTAAAACCCTCTGGGCAGGCTGAAAGTTACCTGGAATTCTCTAAAAACATTCCTTATTTTCTGTTTCTCTGTTACATTTGCAACCGCAAAAAAAAATTACTTGTTTTGGAAAGAAATTGATAACTTCACATATTTTTCAGATGGCCTTGAAAGGCAAGTACCCTATGGATTCTGTATGGCTTCTCTACCTATTGATGTCTGTCACATCTCCCTTTGTCCTGTGTGGGTCTTGGTCTCTTCTCTCAGTGAATAAATGATAGGACAAGACAAAACAGGCTCAAGATGTGCCACAGGAGATTTAAATTTGATACCAGGGAAGCTTTTTCCCCCAAAAGTTGCTGTCCATCACCAGCACAGGCTGCCCAGGCCCAGGGCAGTGGTGTAGTCCCCATTCCTGGAGGGGTTTAACAGATGTTTACATGAGGCACTTGGGAACTTGGGTCAGTGATGGCCTTGGCAGAACTGAGGGAACAGTTGGACTTTATGATCATGGCGAGCTTTTCCCGCCTTAATGATTCTGTGATTCTGTGTTTATTCAGAATGTTGACTTGGGCAGCTAAAAACTCTTGAAACTACAGCATCTTCTCATTTAATTGCTTGGTGAGTTTAAGCACGTTCAGCCATGTTCCTGCTGCACATTTTTACCATCTACCTGGTTTTGTTCTAGCATCTCACCTTTGGATTTCATATTCCTCATCTACCAGATGGACCCCTCCTTTCACAGATCACCTTTCTTGAACTTTGAACACTGATACAAGGCAAGTGCAGGTCCACAGACTGTGGCAGCACTCTTTACCTTTGCCTCCAAGTGTGCCTTTAATAGCCTTTTCCCCTGAGCTAGCAGGAAATGTTCTCATGCTGGAGTAAGTGGAGGGCTCTGGCTGGCTTGGCTCAGTGTTTTTATAGCGATAACTTTGTCAATAATGCATAGTGTGACAACAAAAGTGGTTTGGCTACCCTATTGTCCATTGAGGAGGCTTGCTAAATTGGGGTAGGATTTGTCCTGGGTGATAATTCCAAGATGATGTCAGCTTTGCTGGGAACTTAAAGAGCCAAAGAGGGAAGCTTTAATCCTCCCTGATGTTAGCCAGATATCAGGTGCTGGAGCGTGTGGGTTCCTCTGTGCAGCAAAGCTTCCAGCCTTAATGAAAAGTGTTGTTGTCTTGAGCAGAGTTTGTCTAGCTGAGGAGCAGTGGAGTAGAGGAACATTTTTCATGCTCTTTGGCTAAGCATCTTGGAACTTGTGCCTCAGCTGTGATTTTCAGCATAAGATAAACAAGCAAAACAGACACCATTGATCATTCCCTGCCTGCCAAAACAAATGAGTCCCAAAGCTTTTCATCATTTTCATTACGAGCCTGTTCAGCCCCAGAACAGGCTGCCCAGGGCAGTAGTGGAGTCCCCATTCCAGGAGAGATTTAAAAGCTGTGTGGATATGGCATTTGGGAACAAGGTTAAGTGCTGGGTTTTGCATGCTGTAGGAATGGTTGGAGTCGATCACGTTAATGATCTTTTCCGACCAAAATGATTCTGTGAACTACCTTTCTTCCCTGACAAAACCACTGTGAAACAGGCGTGACTTTAGTTTGACCTAATGTCCTTCACTTTAATTTTGGTGCTAGGGTAGTTAGTGAAAGTAGAGCAAATTAGAGGCTCTGGAATCTGAATAACACAAGCAGTCACTGGAACGGAGGTGCATGAAGTTTCCAAGGGTGATTTTTAATGACTTGGCTAGGACAAATGCTTCTAGCCTGAGATTGTTCCCAGTGATTGGAAGCCAGAAGGAGGAGTGGACAAAGGATGGAGATGACCAGCTTCTCATGCCCCTGAGTGTTTGCAGGGAAGAAAAGAGGCTGCAAGTGCCATGGAAATGCCATTCCCAACTTTGGTAATTCACGGGGGTGCATGGCCATGGTCTGCTAGATGATTGCATTGTGCATGTGCAAGGCAGAGGAAGTTCAGTGCTCCCTCAAAGCAAATGAAATTCTGATCTTATCCCCAGATTCACCATAAACAGGTTAGAGAATTATGGGGTAGTTATGAATAAAGGTTTATGTTTGTTTTATTTAAATTTTTTTAAGACTTCAGTCCTATGATCTTTGGTTGGAGGAACCAAACTTCACCTTCCTTTTCTCCAAGTATTTTCTCCATGCAGATAACTACAAAATGTTGAGAGTCTGTGAGAAGAATTTAGGAGGAAACTTTGGGGAATATGACATTAATTAAGGAGAATACCAAGAATAATAACATTAGCACCTACTGAATAGAAACTTCAACAGAACCATTTATTTAGAGATGGTGTGTATTTGGACAACACTCTTGCACCCTTGGTTGGTCTTGATGATCCTTGTGGGCCCCTTCCAGCTGAGGATATCCTGTGATTTGTATTGAATTCTTCTCATGTAGCTTGAAATTATTTTAAAATCTGGCATGTGGCTTGTACCTGGGATTTCAGCTTCTTCTGAGCATCCCTTGGTAGGATACCTTTCCCCACCCCTGTGTGATGGTGTGACTCCTCTGTGGATGTGAGCGTGTGCTTCCTGCACTGTGTACCCCCGGGGTGCTGCTGTGTGGGTGCAGTGAGTAATGAGCAGCAGAAGAGAATTAGCTCCCACTTCCAACTGCTTAGGATGGAGCATAAGAAATGAATGGAGTTCCCCAGTTTTCCAGTCCAGCCTCCCTGTTTCCACATGAATTCAGGTCGATGCAGGAGTGTGGATGAAATCCCAGGCACAGGCTGTCAGTAGCCCTTGAACAGGGGCAACATTCTGGCAATGTGCCTGGAAAGGAAGATGTGTCATCCCTCTTGCCCCTGTGCACCTCCCCTCTGGCATCCCTGCTCTGGATTAATTCTTGTGTGCCTTTAGCACAAGGGGTGGGATCTTGTCTTCACCTGTGTCTGGGAGGATGGGAATCATGATTGCATCTGGCACTTTAGTCTCCCAGAATGACACAAGTGGCTGTGATTTGGATGTGTACTAATAGAGGAACTTAGCCTCCCAATATATCTGAACACTGCAGAACTCTTTGGGCAGCCTCTAACTGGGAAGTCTTACCAGCCAAGGAAATCATTTGCAAAGTAGGAAAGGGGCTGGGGAGAGCATGAGGGGGCTCATCTCCTAGACACAGTAGGTTTGTTCAGTCTTAGCTGTTATATTTGCACAGGGAAAATATAAATATAAATATAAATATAAATATAAATATAAATATAAATATAAATATAAATATAAATATAAATATAAATATAAATATAAATATAAATATAAATATTGCTGGTCTATATCTGGCTGTGCTGGTCTATATCTGGCAAATTTCACTCTGGATTCCCTGATAGGTGACCCCAGGGTCCTGCTGCATTCTCTCAGTGCTTATTTTTGACATTGTAATCCAAATTGACATCCAGTGCTTGAATATACAATAAGTTCATTACAGCTAAACCCTCCAGCTCAGGGATTTCCTTTTGGTAAGTGTTGGAAAAATCAGGATTCCTAGTGGTATCGGGCTGAAAACGTTTACAGATAAAATTCAAGTTAGCAAGTTATGCCAAAATATTTTTGGAGCCAAAGTGAAACTGTATTTTTAGCCTACTCCAGTGATGCCTTATCCTTTCTTGTCTAATCCTACCTCTTCCTGCCTGGGACTGGAGGCGGAGGGGCCGGCCATGCATAGCTCCTGAATAGGGTTTTGGTGCTGCTCTCAAGGGGATCTCATTGAATTGCAAAAGATGAATCCACAGTCCTATGGCTAAGCACATTCCTTGAGCCTGTTTTTGCAACTTAAAGTGTTTCCTCTTGTCCCTCTTTCTAATGAGCATGATAAAATCTGCACAGCATTTTTCCTGATCACTATGTGATCCCCCTGATAAATGCCACAAACAGATAAGACTTCAAATATCCCAGTTACCTCCAGGAGTGGGACATATCTTCCATGCTTTCCATGGCTATATGAGTGTTGCAACACAGTGGGGTTACTACTTGAGCTCTTGACCTGCTCGTCAATAAGCTGTTATGATGAGGGGTGAATTTGGCCCCATCTGGCACATGGACAGCAGCTCTTCTGCTTCCACCCTCTCCCCTTGACAGAGCTGATACCCTATAAAAACAGATGCAGCTCTCTTCATGCAGTGGGTCTCAGCTGGAAATTTAAGCTGGTTTCTAATAAGATGAAGGTAAAACATTCATTGCTGTGTCCCAAACAGGAACTGTGAAGTGGCTCTGTGTGGGGTTGAGAGCTGGGAGAGGAGTCAAGAGGTTCTCCAGCACAGGTGATGCCAGAGTCAGAGGAACTGCTATATAAAAAAAAAAAAAAAAAGAGATGCATCTCCTGCAAAGCATTAACAAGATCCAAAGAGAATGGGAAAGGTCTCATCTCTACTCATCCACCACCATGTGGTGAGAAGAAATGCATGACCACACAGAAAATATGCAGTTGGGGTATTTCAGGAAAAAAATCAGAACTGTAGGAATAGGGAATATTAGAAAAGATGATCCATAGAGACTGTAATCCCTGCTACTGGAGAGTGTGAGAACAAAGACATGGAATCATAGAATGGTTTGGTTTAGAATGGACCTAAAAGCTTATCTCATTCTACTCCTGTGCCGTAGGCAGGGACACCTTCCACTAGTCCAGGCTGTTTCAAGCCCTGTCCAATCTGTCCTTGAACACTTCCAGGGATGGAGCAGCCACAGCTTCTCTGGGCAATCTGTGCCAGGGGCAGGGAATAATTTATGATGATAGAATCAGAGTAAACAAGACTGGAAGGACCAGCTTTGAAGATTGATCCGAGGTTACCCAGTTTTTTTTTGTCAAGAGAGTTTCAAGTATCTCCAAAGGTGGAGGTTCCCTAACCCAGACCCCTGTTCCACTGTTTGACCACCTTCATGGGGGAAAAGTTTCCTAATTGGGTTTTCTTCTCTTCTAACTTGGCTTGTTAACTCCTTTCCTATCACTGAGCATCTCCCATGAGAGCTTGTCCCTCTCTCATCTCTACACCATCCCAGAGTTGCAGACAGTAATAAAGTCTGTCCTTGCCCGATCTCCCTGTGTGCCCTGAGCTCCAGTTCCAACCAGCTTGGTGGCTTTGCTGTATTCTCTCACCATTTACCTGGTACTGGGGAGCCCAGACTGGTCCCAGTGCCCTGTTTCACAAGTGTCAAATGGAGAGAAGGAATCACTTCCCTGGTTCTGCTGGCTCCACTCTTGCCAGCACCACCCACAACATGGTTTGTCTTCATTGTTCCAGGTTTTTCCGTAAAAGCTGTTCTCCAGCCCAGCAGACTCTGGGCTGTAGACACCCTGAGAGATGCCCCGTCCTGTCTCAGCAACTGAGGGTGGTCTACTCAGGCTCCTGAACTCCTTTCCAGCTCCATGTTTTTGTTCATCCAAGTCATATGTATCCTTAATTCCCAAAGAATTAAATTAAAAAAATTAGGAAAAGGTTCCTGTTCTTTCTTCCCTCTGTGGTTTTTAAATTTTGAGCATCTTAAACCCAAGTAATTTGCTTGTCACTGGAAGTGTAGCATCCTGTATGGCTCCTGTGAGAAGAACATGTGATAAAAGTAGGATTATCACTTGCAGGAGCAGCACAAGAACAAACCTGGTAACATACCCTCCTGCAGCACAGGACCTGCATGGAGGATCAGCCATGGAAACAATTCCTTGCTGCACGCTCCTGCCTGTTGCTCTTGGTAGCTTTTTGTTGAGACAAATGACACAATTTCTTTTCCTACATGTTCATGTTTTTGTGGCAGGAGTGTTTAAAAGCAGCAGCTGAGCTGAGCCTCATTCCTCTAGGGGCAGCCTAGTCAACTGGAAGGGGATGGGGCTCTTCCTGATGGCCACATCTAAACTTTCCCTAGGATTTGGCAAGGAGAGGCTGCTGTGGGGGTTGGCAAGGAATGAATCTATAGGTGAGAAAGTCCTGCAAAGTTTGATTTTTGAAAATGCCCTAAAAGAGGGGATAGAAACCTGCTCAACCTGAAGTCGTAGACCTTGCCGTCTATGCCATCTATTCTGGTGATTCAGAATAGATCTAGGTCTTAAAATTTCACATTTCTAGGACTAATATATTCCCAAATTATTCCTTCTCCTCTCCAGCTAAGTAAGAGAAAGAGGCTGCCACTGCCAGGAAGGGAGCACACGATGCTGGTCCCCATGGCTTGGTATGATGTCCAGTTGCTGTTACAACTATCATTTTTGCTGGAGCAGGAATGGATCAATACCCTCTGTGTTCATCCAAGGTGGGGCTGTGAAGATTCCTCCTGGGTGGTACTCACTGCCCAAGGAGCTGCTGCTCATCTCTGAGGAGAGCTTGAGCTGAAGTGGGGGACTTGGTGTGCCAAAGGGTGGCAATGATCTGAGTGCTGGGTTCTTCCCTCTCCTGCACATCTCACCCTAGGCAGAAATCCAGCTGTTGAGGTTAGCTCCAACCTTCCAGGCTTTCTGGTTTTGGGGAGCTGGAGCATCCCTCCCACACAATCAGCACGCTGCTTTCACTGGCTGTCTTCCTTTTGCTATAGAGGTGAAAACATAAGGGGAAGTGTTCACCCCATGATGCTCCTTGGCAAAATGCTTGGAAACCTTTGCAGGGAAGAACAGGATCAGCTAAGCTTTCTCCTTGTGTCCACCATATGCTAACACCTCCATGTCTCTGAGGACCACTTTCCAGACAGCTTTGGGAATCCAGGACCTACTTTTCATCGGAGGGGTGCAGTCTGCACCCAGCAACAGCTTAGACCCTGATCCTGGAGAAGTCAGTGCCGAGGATGCTGGCTGATGACACACTGCTCAGGTGACAGGCTGTGAGGAGAGGGGTGGCTTAGAAACAGGAATTTGGTTCCATTCCATCATATTTCCAGTGAGTCTCAGTTTATGAATAGTTCAGGTCAACCACATGCTTCTTTCTTTGACACTTTTTTGAGGCTGAAGATGCTTTGGGGTTAATACTTTGAAACTCTTCTTTCCTGGCTGCCTCCATCTCCTTGCCTGCCAGGAAAAGCCCAGGACAAGAGTCAAAAAGGTGCCTGTCTGGATTAATGAGGAGCCAGCACTTTGCTTTTCCCAGGGCATGGCCTGGGTGGTACCAAGGAGTCTATAAAGCATCATGGGTCCTGGGTGCCAAGCTGCTCTCAGGGCTGGTTCCCAAATGAAGGAGGGCATGGGAGTGGGGTTTGTTTCCCATTCTCAGCATGGAAGCAAGCTGGGAAGACAGACAGAAGTGGTGCTTGTGAAGGACAGTTTAACATCTGGAAATTATTTGCTGTAAAGTCACCAAAGTAATGCAGAGTGATCTTCTGTCCTTTTGAGCTTCTCTCCTGAGCAGATGGGAATTGCAACACCCACCTGGCAGAGTAATGGCTGAGTGGACAGAGTCTAGCACTTGGGGGTGGGGATTTGCTCCAAGAGTTTTCTTCCAACAGTGTTTGGGATGTTGAGCAACAGATCCACCTTTTGCCAAGAGCTGTGTGAAATGAGCATCCCAGCAGCTGTCTCCTGAGGTAGGATGAGGATCCAAAGGCTGAAGGGAAAGAGCAGAGGCATTTGCAGTGCAGTTTAACTGGCTGTTGTGAGCTCCAGTTAGATTCAAGGATGAGAAGTGAGCTTAGGGTCCCACTCTTGGGGTGCAGGCATCCCTTGGAATAGAGAAGTCTTGCTGTAAAAGCATTATTTTTCCCTATCAGCAATAGAAAAAACTTGTGAGGAGCAGCACACGTGGAGCCATTCCTACAGAGCTGCATCCTTAGCCAGACCACGTTGCATTTTTCATAGAAAATGAAGAAGGTTTTCCTTCTTCCTTCAGGATCACACTTTTACTTCACAACTCAGATGGCTCCCTAAACTAGTCTCCCAATCCTGAGGCAGGGAATGCATGAGGAGAACACAGGAGACAAGGCCTGATAGTTTTCAAGTTTTTTCATCAGCGATGTCTTTGTTTTCTTACTTTGAAGGGCAGGAGAGCTTCAAACACTTGGAAATTCTTAGAATCATAGAACTGTAGAAGGATATGAGTTGGAAGGGACCTTAAAGCTCATCAAGTTCCAACCTTCTGCATCTTCCACTAGACCAGCTTGCTCCAAGCCCCATCCAACCTGGCTTTGAACACTTCCAGGGATGGGGCAGCCACGGCTTCTCTGGACAACCTGTGCCAGTGTCTTCACAGTTGTTGGGTTGTGCACTTCAACCTTCCTGCAAGTGCTGAAGTACAGGTGAGAAAACTGGAACACTCTTGGAAAGCCAGAGATGGAAGCATCCTGCACAAATTACAGGAGACAAGGTAATTTTGTTGGGTTGTGGGTCCTAATTCTTATGGTAATTGCACAATGGTTGTGTGTTATTCCTTAGCACCAACCAAGTCCTCCCAGAAACTGGTCTGTTTGTTGCTGGTGGTGATGGGGAAAGAGAAAAGCCACACTGCTTTCTTCAAACCAGACAGGGAAGCAGGATCAGTTTCAGATTTTTTGAAGCCAAACATGTCTGAAGGGTTTAGATCAGGGATTTACAGTCTGCAGCATGGCCCTCAACAGTGAAACATGGGAGATTTGCAGCAACTTGCTGGGAATTTCCAGAAGTTTGTACAGGTGCTTGAGTCCTTCAGAAGTCAGAACCTCAAGAAGAGGGGACTTCCTGAACAGAGAGGTCTGAGCTGAGCCATAGCCACTCAACTAACCCAGGAGACACTGTCCTCTGGTTCCTCTGCTTCTTTCCACATGGACATGTCTGAAGGAGTGCTCCTGGATGGGGCTCTGATCAACCTGATTTAGTGCAAGGTGTCCCTGCCCATGTGTCTTGGTTTGAAAGACAGGTGTCCACCAAGGAAGGTAGGCTGGATTGGAAAATGTAACCCCCTTCCCTCCAAATTGTTATAACTGAAATTACGGGGCTTTCAAGCAAAGATACGGTGGAAGGAATAATAGTTCTTTATTAGTATGTATATATACAACAAAACCAAACAACAACAGCAGCAGCAAGAACAAACCAAACCGCAAACCCAGTGACAGCTTTTCTGCGATGGCCGGGCGCGTTCCCCTCCGGTGCAGTTCTGCTCCTGACCAGCAGGGGCGCTGGTGGCTCCCAGTGGGCGGGGCCAGTGCAGTGATTCCTCCGTGCCTGCAGGGGGCGCTGTGGCGTGGGCTTGACCGCCTCTCCCCACACGGTTAATGGCGCCTCAGCTGGGAGAGAGAGACAAAGGGCTCCCTGTGCGAACTCACAAAGGGCAGCCGGCCTCAGTGCGACTCAGGAAGCTGACTGGACTGCAGCAGAAAACCTCAGAGCAGCAGTCTGGAACAGCAGAAGTGGGTGCACCTGCGGTGGAAAACAAAGTGCAGCAAAGGCTCCAGAGTGGTGCCAGGAGCAAGGGGATGTTGAGTGGACATGGGGTGTTGGGTTAAAGTGTGGCACAAAACCCTGAAACATCAGCAGAAAACAGCGGGGCCGGGCAGCGGCAGGTGGGCTGCCACAGGCAGGTGCCACAGCAGCGGGGAGACGTTCCCTGCAGCGGGGCTGGGTCTCGCCTTTTCCCCTGAACCCCTGAGCAGATGGTGAGGGTCCTTCCCAGCGAGGTCGGGAATTGAAAGTATCCCAGTTCAATGGCCGCTCTTACAAGCCAAGGCTCACCCGTTGTAAGAGAAGAAGTAAAGGGCTGACCTCCGTGGTGGCAGCAGATTTTCCCCTGCAGTGGCACCAGCCCGGCTGGCTGTGCCCCTCCTGTCTCAAGAGCCAGAGAGAGCAAGGAGCTGAGCCCAGCCGCTCACCCTCCAGCCAAAATCTCGTGGTACCTCTGCACTTCCCAAGAGAAAGCCCCCACCCAAGAGTGCAGCCAGCATCCTGGCTGGCCACTTCTTTTGTCTCTTAAGTATCCTCATTACTCTCTCTTAGGCAACAAATGGGAGAAAGTTCCCCCAGAGAAAGAGGGAAAAAAGGAAAAATCCTAACTTCCAATACCATAGCAGAGTTGGAACAAAATGAGCTCTGAGGTCCTTTCCACCAAATCACCAAATCATTCTGTGATTCTAGAATGTCTTTCTTCAAATGGAAAAGTTATATCCAGTTTTGTTTCTTGGAGACTTCGGCATAGATGAGCAGAGTAAAAGTAACCTCTGCCCCAAAGAGCTTGGAGTCTTAGTGTGAAAGAAGATGAGGATGTGAAAAATGAGGTTCACTCTCCTGTAAAATGTAGAGGTTTAATAAAGGACAATAGGAGATAAAGATAATAAAGCAAAGATTTATGGCTTGGTGCTTGGAATTCCACCAAGAGCACAACTGCTATTTTGGAGACACCCTTTAAATATCTTTCCTGTTGCTTCTGACTATTGCATATTCATAAACAATTATGCATATTTAAACTTTTCCCCAAAATAGTTTACATGTTCCAAGAATGGTTTAGCATGGCTTCTCCTCAGGTCCATCTTTTTAGAGCATGGAAATTTCTTGCCTGTGGTTTTGGTCTGTTCTTGTTATCACCTCTAGTTAGGGTTTTGGTCCATATTTTCTGCAGATGTTGGGTGCTGATTAGTAGCAGGGGTCTCTATCATATGTTCATTGGATGTTATCCCAACCAAGCAGGCAGTTTAAGACAAGCATACCATATCAGCTATTTCACTACTAAGTCTAAGTTTAGTTAAGAACAGAAATTAAAACCCCCTATATCTTTATAGCAAAGTTAGTTTAACATTATACATATAACATCCATATTAATATTTGTGAAAAGCCAATATTATATGTATTTATAACAAGGACAACTGAGGAAATGATGAATCAGTAAATTAGAGAAAGATGTTCTCTGTATTCAGTTTCTTTATGAATTCCTTCTCAAGTATCTTGATGAATGAGAGTTTTTGCCCTGCCTCCTGTTTGGAGGCTGCCCTTGAATTCAGGCACTAAAACAGCCCTGGGATTGGTCTCTTATTTTCTGTTTAAATATCAGAAATCCTCATGTCTCCTGGAATGTCAATCTGCCAGGCTGCAGAGAACATTAGACCATTAAGATCATGCATGGAGCACCTGCGTGCTTTGCTCTTTATTGTTACAGCTGTGCATGTGCAAGCAGGAAGAATTTAGGAATTAAAGAGGGTAACATTACTGAACCACCCAGGAACACTGGAGCGACGTGACTGAACAGCAGATTTAGCTACAGAGTATGGTTTTGTCTTTTCCTGCCTTCACAGCTCTGGGCTGGGAGGTGTGGGGTGATCTACCGCACTTTGCTATGGAGATCAGAGTTTGCTGTCTCTAAATTAAAACAGGGAGAGCTGCAGCTTTTTGTGTCAGAATAAGGCTGAGCTGAACTTGCAGAATAAAGGTAGCATTGAGCAACCTGATCTGAGAAAGCTGTGATCCTGCTGTGGGCACTCCAGAGGTGTGTCCATCCTCAGTTATTCTGTGATTCTGGTTCTTACCGCAATGATATGAGTCACAAGTAACTACCTCTGGTACAAACATCCCAGACAATTATGGCAAGTGGTGCAGAGTCCATCTGGCAGCCAGTAACTAGTGGTATTCCCCAGTAATCAATGCTGGCATTAGTGAATGTCTTCACTGACCACCTGGATGAAGTTTGCTCCCAGAAAGCTTGTGGGGGGCAGTAGACTTAGGTAGGGAAGTGGACTGGAGATCAAGGCTGCTACTCAGAAGAGGGCCTGAGAAATATGTTGCTTCAGACTTGAAAAATAGGCTGATAGAGTTTACACCAAGTTCAATCAGGGCACGTGTAAGTTCTTATATCTTGGATTGAACAATCCCATGCAGGATGGGCATCTAAACCTTAGATCACAGCTCTGCCGGCAGGGAAGGACAAGGCTCTGCCCCTATCACATTGTGTGAATAACTGAGCATTGCAAACTCTTTTTCTCACAGAAAGGGTTGCAGTTCATCAGGTGGAAGTTTGAAGGCTTTCCTGAATAAAATACAAAGGAATGTTCCATGAAGAACTACAGTACAGCCAAGGAGAACGAACCTTTCCCCAGCTGTTCAACACATCCTGTAGCTTTTCCCAAGAACTGCATCTTCCAACCCCTGTCTTTCCAAGCCCCACAAAATTGTGCACTTAGCAAGTGGACAAGGAAGCTCTTCACCCAACATGTTAGTCTTTGCCTTTCATTATTCCTCTTAAATGGTGAATCACAGAATTATTGAGCTTGTTTAGAGGGCTTTTAAGCTCTCTAAGATCATCAGGTCCAACTAATCCCCAAGAAACTACCAAGTTAACCTATGTCCCCAAGTGCCACATCCAGGGATAGGGACTCTACCACTGCCCTGGGCAGCCCTTGCCAGGGCTGGACAACCTTTCCAATAAAGGAATTTTCCCATTATCTAGCCTAAACCTCTCCTAGCACAAATGGAGGCTCTTTTATCTTGTTCTGTCCCTTTTTCCCTGGGAGAAGAGCCTGATCTCCACCTGGCTACACCTTCCTGTCAGGGAGTTGTGGAGAGTGAGCCTCCTTTTCTTCAGTTTGAGCTCTGCTAGCTCCCTCAGCCACTCCTGGTGCTGCAGCCTCTTCCCCGGCTCTGTTTCCTTCCCTGGACATGCTCCAGCCTTTTGGTGTCCTTCTTGTTGGGAAGTGCCCAGAACTGCCCCCCAGGACTGGAGGTGCCTCAGCAGTGCCTGGAACAGGTCCTGGAACAGCCAATTTGGCACATCCATGTTAATTTCCGGCCAGCTCTTAATCAAAATGAAGGAAGAAGACAAAGCTTGGTGGACATTTGCAAGTCCTGCATTTGTATTTGTGCTCTGCCACAAAGCTCCTCTGTTAAGTCTTCTGACACAGAGGAGTCTCCAGGAGTCCTTCTCAGGGGCACCATCAGAGAGGTGTCAAAGCATGGAAATATTCCAGAGATGTGGGTGCTCGCACTCAATCAGCTGAAGTGGGGCAGGGTGTGTTATGTTCATAAACAGAAGCATTTGGGTTGCTTCTAAATGTTTGTGGAGACCAGGAAGTTTTTCTCCAGCCTTCACTGCCTTGCTGAGATGCTGATGAGGGGTTGTCTGAAGAAGTTGTGTTGCTGAAATGCCCAGATTTCCTTCCCAGGCCAGTCAAAATAAGGAGCTTGGATTTTTTTCTGCATTGGCTCCTGGTGCTGACACCTCTCTGGGGACAGTGCTGGAAGGGCCAGCGTGCAAATACCCTTTGATGACAGGCCCAGTAAACGCCTTCTCGGGCTGGAGAAGTGAAAAATGACAGTAATTTCCTGCCCACACCAACCACACAGATATGTTCCCTCATGAAGTTTTATGAGGCTGCAGAGCCTGGAAACGTATTAAAGGTAGAAAGGACTAATCAGTGGAGAGGGAAAAACTGATTGAGAGGAAATTAATGGTGCGGAACTCTGAAAATTTAGAAACTCCTCTGAAGACCCAGGGTGTGATTGTGACCTGACCCACAGAGGTGGCAAAACTCCAATCGATCCAAAGTCACAGATTTACAGAGCTCCTTGCAGAGATTTTGGCACACTAAAAGTGGGCAGGAACTGATGCAAAGTGTGCACACAAAGCAGACAGATGTCTAAGCACTGGTGTTTCCTTGCCCTAATGATGGAATGAGTCTATCATAATTATCTTGAGTTTTGTGGAGTCTCCTGGTGTCTTTAAGAACATCCCAGTCACCAGTGTTCCATAGAGGCTGCCTATGCCCTGCTATTGGTGAGTTTTTCAGGGAAGGGCATAGCAGGGGATGTCTCACCCTGTTTCAGGGCACATGCATTTACAGCCATGTATTTTCAGATGTCCTGGCTCCAACCCAGAGGTTGAGGCACATGCGGGGACATGTCTAAACCCTGGCTCCTCCTTACACCTTCCATCCTGAGCAGCCAAACCTGGTAGTTTTCCAAGGGCTGGCTCTCTTTCCAGCTGTTCAAGGCCTCAGGTGCCAGCTCTTCTGGTCTCAGCCACCTTCCAGAACTCTGTGCTCGTGCTGCAGTACCAGGAACAGGCAGTCTTGGTTTGCTGTGGACTCAAGGCACAACTGCTTGCCATGGGCTAGACAGGATGGGGTGAAGCAGTGTCCTCTGTGTCAGAACCCCAGGAGAAACAATCACTCTGGGGGTGGCTCTGCTGCTCTTCTACTGTGAGGGGTTTCATTGGTGCTGAGGAGTCCAAGCAGAGGTACAAGAGAGAACATAAATGGGGAAAAATAGTCAAAATGGAATTGAGAAATACTCTAATTTTTGTACAAGTTGTGGTCAACCTATTGCCTTCAACTTGCCAAAATGCTGACAAATATGGTAATTGCACTGAGTGTGATCACACAACTTTTGTGAAAGATCAAGTGGCTGACTCTTAGGAAAAAAACACCTTTCTTCTTTAATGTGTCATTTGAAAATTACAGAAAGAAAAAGAATGATTTTTGAAGGATCCAGTTTCAGCTATGGGGAGACTATAGACATGATCTAGTTGAAGGTGTCTCTGTTCATTGCAAGGGGCTTGGACTAGGTGACCTTTAAAGGTCCCTTCCAACCCAAATCTTTGATTCTTGGATTTTCCAAACTGAGGGCAACCTTGGCTTTTTGCGGTTCCACTGCAAGTTTTCTATAAGAAGTCATTACTGACCTTGTTGTTAACTTTACTGGGATTTTGTGTGAGAAACATCCCCATCACAACTACCTTTTCCCTCAAGGATCTTCAACTGCTTTTGAGATAAAGGCAGGTTTATTATCTCTGCTTTAGAGATGGAGAAAACAAGATGTATAAATGGGATTTGCCTGGTGTGATGGGTTTTTTTACATCTGGACTAATTGCTCCCTTTATTGTTTCTGGAGACAAACAGACACTCCGACTCATTACTTCCTAATACAGATGATTGAAATAGGTCAGGTGACCAGCTCCAACATATTTATGCAGTGTTTGTGATGGGCATCTACAGGGAGAGGACGGGGGGAGTAGAGACAGCCTCTCTAGGATAATGTTTTTAACTACCCATGCAAGATACTTATATCTAAATAGTCACAGGCTCTTTCCTGTCCTAGTATCGGATGATGGATACATAACCTTTCTCCATAAAAATATACATAATTAAGGGTAAATTTTTCATTGTCATTCCCAGCTTGTGTTGAACAATTTATTTTCCTCTTTTTTTTTTTTTCCCCCATGGAATATTGTTGTGAGTGAAGAGATCTGATCTATGTCTAACATAATAGTCTTGGATAGGTTTTTTGAGTAATGACACTGTTATTGTACGACCTCCAGCAAGAACAATTTGCGAAGTGTTATGAACTTTTGAAAATGACCTGACAACAGCTCTCCAACCAGAGTGGTTTTACAGGGGTCTGTTCCAATTCCACAGGGCTTGGAAAGAGGGAGGGGGAAAATAAATGTATCAGAGATCTCTGCAAGCTGCCCTTCAAGTTTGTGGTGTTGGTAAAGGGGCCCAGTGTCCACTGTGCAACACCCATGGTAGATGCATCATTTTCTTTGGGGCATGAAAAGCTCCAAGTACCCAGTTGTTGTTTTTTTTTAAATAGTCTAAACCTAGAGCTACAAGGTCACCTTTATGATTTTCTCAGAAGGTTTATCTTCACCCATGACCATCTACTACATGTGAACACAGAGCCAGCAGACTCGTGCCCAGAAGCTGCAGAGACCTTATGGATAAGAAGAAAAACACATGACTATAGATTCTGTTGCCTCCTTGTGGGCACACAGTTCCTCTGGGCCACCAAGATTTTGCTTTGGTCCACTTTGTCCCACTTGCTTGTAATAAGACACAGGTCTAATCACCATGAACTTAGGTGAGACCTGAATGCAAGCTGCTGCTGTAACAACTGAGGTCTTCGTGATGTAGCATGGGCTGGTCTGGTGTATCCAGAAGTTATGGTGTGATTATTACTTGCTAGGATATTTAGAAATTAATTTCTTCCTCCATGTGGGGTTTGGGTCCCCTGAGGGCTGAATGGAGAAGGTGAATGTTCAGAACCAGGCTTCAACTGGCTGAAAGCCAATTGTCTGCCAAGATTTACTTCACAATCCCATGGCAGAAAGGGTTAATGTGGGACTCCTGTGCCATCATGCCAAGAGTAAGAGCAACAAGAGAAATTGGTTGTAGAGTCAGGGTCAGATGGGGTGAGACCCTATTATTAAGGTGCTTTGATAGTCATCAAAGGATTTATAGAGAGGTTTTGCTGTATGGGTGGAATGAGGAGACTGCAAGGGAGAGGAGGATCAGGTTCATGGTCAGCGGGTGTGGAGGGACCTTCAGAGGTGTGGTGGGACTCAGAGTGGCAGGAGCACTGATACCAGCACCCTGCAAATACTATGGCATGAGGATGGATGGATTTTCTGTCTGTAACAAAGCAGGGATGGAAAGCGTCAGCTGGGGAGCCATGCTGGGCATTCTACCAACACCGTCTGCTGTGTGCCACAGCTCTGGGGTCCAGGGACCCCCTGCTCTTTCCTCTGATGCCAGTGGATGCTGTGGGTCTGCTAATGTGCAATTAACAAGATCTGACCACCCTTCTCACTTCACCTGTTCTGTTGTCTCTCTCTTGAGTGTGACAAGGAGTGGGGGCTCAGCCTGACTCTGTGGCCGAAATGCCAGGCACTGCTGACACACAGCAAAGCTGATACCACCATAATGGGGGGAAGTGGCTGCCTTATTAATTACAGTGCATTACAGAGGAGGAACCAGTACATTACAAAGCAAGCCACCTGGGCTGGCAGATTAGATGACTGGAAATCCCCCCAAATTGCCTGAATCCTCCTAACCATGTTTTAACCATAGAAGCCCCACGCTGGCATCCACCTCCCAGGAACCTCTATCCATGATATCCCTCCATCCAGTGAGACTAAAAATTTGGCCTACAAGAGAAACATCAAGTTTAGCTGGACTCCCAAAGATTTGTGACCAACACTCCCTTTCTCCCTGCTGGGCAAAATTATGTGCAGCTGAGATGTGCTCACTGCATTCCCTTGAGATGAGCCCTTCTGCCTTTGTGGTACCAGGCGCCTCTGCAAACAGTAAAGTTGACTTGAACCATTATTAAAATAATACAGAGACCCCAGAGGATCCTTAACCATGAGATCTTTAACAATTACTACCTCTAACACTGTTGCTACTTGATTTGAACCAGGGTTTCTCCTGCTATCTAAGTGCTGGAGCAGACCTCAAGTCCGTTCCCACAGGGCTGTGAGTGCCATGTGACTTAATTATCCTTGATATTTTTCTAGTCATGTCAAGGGTTTCCTTCGAAATGCTATATAGCTGAGAAAGAGTTTATTATTTGCTGTCAGGGGGCAAATAACACCAAGGCATCTCTGAAGACATCTATAACATATATGTGTAATGTGAAGGTTAAAATAAATCAGTAAAAAAAGCCATTCTCTTGAGGGCAATATACTGTAAAATATTTCATCAGAAGGCCTGGATATTATTGCACTTGCAATTAATCTTCTTGGTTATAGCACAGCTTGTTTTCTCCTGCCACATTATCTTTCTCTGTTTTCAGCAGCCACTAGATGTCAGGGGGGAAATTCTTTTGGCATTGTTTTTGAGAAAATTCCTGTCTAAGTTGGAAGCTGTTGAGTTTCTTCATTCATTTGATGTCCAAAAAAATGCCTCATATGGTTGGAAATGCCTTGGTATTTCTGTCCCCCAGCTTCTCCCCTTGGTTTGCAACCACGGATCTTCATGCAGCTGAAGAGGCTCAGCTCTGGCAAAATGATAACCACAGCACTGATCATTTTTCATCCACTGCATGCAAGTCATGGATATTTTATTACTACTCCTGAATTTTGCCTAGGTTTAAACACTGGCTTTTGGAGCATTTGTAACCCTTCTGTTATCAGATCATCATGTTGCAAGTATTCTGTGACTTGATTTTTATGACCGGAGTGAGTAGTTTTTGTTTGTAAGATGAGTGGTGGGGACAAATCTTGTATAAGAAAGATGTGCTTGCAAGGAGCCACAACACCAAATGGACTTTGGGAGCCAGTGCTCCGGGAAGGTGATGGGAGAAGACACTTTGTGGGTGGTTCTTGCATGCAAGGAGACCACCTTGGTGCAGATGTTCCCCTCCTATCATGAGCACCATCAGCATGAACCTCCTCCCCAGGAAGGGTCAGGCTCTTTCACAGAAAGAATTCAACAGGAAGGTGCCAGAGACCCACATATCACTCCCTGTCTCCAAGAGTCATTGCAACACATTTTTTTTCACACAGGGGAAAGGGGGAACAAATGCAAACCGTGAGTCCCACAAAATGGAAACGCTATTGAAATGTTTTCTTGGAAGTTCTCCTCCTCAGCTGTGCACTTCCAGGGCCAGAGCTGACTGCTGTGAGCAGCTCTGCCCCTCAAAACAATGACATGGTAGAGAGGGCCAGTTCTCTTGTAAAGAGTTCTGTCTGGGAAGAGAATGCTTAAAGGTAAAAGGTTAATGCAGGAAGACACAGAGAGGGTCTCTGACATTTGAAGATGATATAAATGCTGCTGCCTTTCATGGCCCCTGGCAGCCCTCCCTGCCCTTTGAATGCTTTTGTTTTTTAGCCCAGCCTGCTGCAAGTTTGAAGTGGCTTCTCCCCTGTATTGGAGAGCAAGTAGTTTGGGAAATTTGGAAATTTGGTTTCTGCCTGGTTCATCGTGTATTTTGTTTCATAAATTTCCTCCTAATGTGCATGAGAGACTGAGAATCATAGGCTTATGGAATCATTTAGGTTGGAAAAGCCCTCTAAGGTCACCGAGTCCAACCATTAACTCAGCATTGCCAAGCCCACCACTTAAACCACATCCCAAAGTGCCACATCTACATGGCTTTTAAAACCCCTTCAAGGATGGTGACTCCACCCCTGCCCTGGACAGCCTATGCCAGGGTTGAACAACCCTTTGAGAGAAGATTTTCCTAACTTCCAATCTAAACCACTCCTGGTGCAACATTGTGTGTTCTTCAGGAGGTGTATATTTGAATTGATGCAATATGTAATAGTTTTGCTGTGGTGGAGAGAGGCTGCAGCCATAGACATGGTGCTTGGAACCAAAGATGCTTTCTAAACATAAATTATAGGTGTGACCTATGTTTCTTTTGTGCCATGGTGTTTGCTGCAGGCAGGCATCCTTTGCTCCAGATAGACCAGATAGGAATGAAGTGTTTGTAGCTACAGAGCAGAAACCAGACTAGGGCAACCGTCCTGCCTCTGCCTGAAACCATGAGTCACTTAAAAATAACAGCCCCAGATGGACACACCCCTATGGTTGTGTTCGAGGGTGCCAGGATGAGGGAAGAGATGACAACCTTGCCTCCATGTTTCAGAAGGCTGATTTATTATATTATGATATATATTATTTTAAAATTATATATTAAAACTATACTAAAAGAATAGAGAGAACAGGTCCATCAGAAGGCTGGAAAGGACAGGAGAGGAATGATAACAAAGGCTTGTGACTCCCAGAGAGTCCAAGCCAGCTGACTGTGTTTGGCCATTAATTAAAAACAACCAACATGCACCAATCACAGATGTACCTGTTGCATTCCACAGCAGCAGATAGTTATTGTTTACATTTCTTTCCTGAGACTCCTCAGTTTTTCAGGAGAAAAATCCTGGCAAAAGGATTTTTCAGAAATATCATGGCTACACACCCCCTTGGGTCCATGTCAAGCATCCAAAAAGGAGCAACAAAGGTACCTCAGAGGCTTGCCATGGAATCCATCAGCATCTCCCTGACACCTGTTAGGCCAGTTCTTGTGCTTCGACTAAATCTTCACACCCCATCTGAGCTTGGGATGGGGAATCAAACCACATCAGTCACAGGGACAACATGTTGATCTTGACAGAGAAAACATGCAATGGTTTCTTTTATCTTTTACAGTCCCATGCCTATTCTATGGTCTATTATCATTCAACAGCTCTGCTGTGATTTCTGTGTCCCAGTGCTGCAGGATGGATATGTCCAGGTTGATTTACCCCAAATTACCAGTAACAATTTCACTTATCTAAAGCCAAATTTTGGTTCCAGTATACAAACACTTCGGCCGAGACTCTGCAATCCTTATGGCAGATAAGGATTGCAGAGTCTTACATCACTGCTTATTTTAATTTATCTGAGTTGCAGCTACCCTTGCAGCCTATTTCTCCTTGTACTCACTCAGTCCTCACCACTGTGATCATCTTCACATGAGTTTCTTTTCTAAGTGAATTTTGAATTGAAGTCATCTGCCTTGTTTTCTACTTGGCCCCCCTAAGAAAGCACAACTTATATGATCGTGTTCTGCCCATGCCTGTGTCCATCTCTTTATAATGGAAGCACAGGCACCATCATGCATTTGATGGCACCTTCATGAGGGCACTTCATGCTAAAGCTTCCCCATACACAACTTTCATGGTTGCCTCTATATCTGATATTATTTCCACTTCCTGCACCAGTGGAGGAGGTATGGATGGGTCTGAAGGACAGGTGCTCTCTAATCTCAGTCCTGTCTTTTCTGCAAGAGGTAGGACTTTTCTGCCCAAATTTAGTGTCTCTAATGTACTTGTTGTCATCTGAGTTCAGCATCTAAACGATTGCTACACTTCATGGGAAGGACCAGACTCACCCTGTCATCATTCATCCAAATAGAGGGAAAACCGCTGGGTCAGATGCTCTGTGCTTCAGACCAGCCTCTTCTTTGCTCTGTAGCAGAATCCAGGCACCTACATCAAGGATTCATCTGTCTGCTTGTAGGCATCCAGTGCAAGCTGATGCTGTAGAGCATTCTCCTTGGTCTCCAGCTTCCAACATAGGAGAACATTTGTGTCTTTGTAGGTCTGGGGTGATGCCTACTATCTCTAAGTATTTATAAATGTACCATTGATCTGACTATATTTCCATTATTTCTTGCTTCTTGTCCTAATATCTTCCATTTATTCCCTGTATTGTCACTTGAATTAGCCCTGATGGAGGAACAAAAGAAAACATTTCTGGACTGCCCCTTGACTTGGGCACAGATAATCACAGACTCAGACCTCCATTTTCACTTTTTTCCATCATTCCCAAGTGGCAAAAGTGAATAAATGGAAGGACTCTTGGCTGTTACTTTGGCCCCTATCAAAGCCTTCTAGAGATACTATAACCTCTATTTCCACATAGCAAAGATAGCCTGGCTTCATCTGGGGTTTGCGGCAAATGTTTGTACAGTGTTGGGAGGTATTAGAATGAAAGGCACTACAGAGCTATTAAATAATCACGTTTACTGTGCTTTCTCAAGTGGGTCCCCTGAACAATGTAGTGTGCAAGTAGTGTGATTCTAGCATCATAATTGACATTCAGCTACCACACTCCCCACATCCCTCTGGAGCTGAATGTCTTCCATGCAACTTCATGGCACTGGACGTAGAGCACTTAGCGTGTCTTGTTTCATCAAGTGCACTTGCCTGCTTTTCTCTTTTCCTAAGCTGGCTTTCCCTCAGGAAATCCTCACAGTCTGGTAGAATTTGATCAAGACAAGACTAAAATAAAGTTCTGTTGAGCTGTACTTCTAGAATTGCACAAGGCTCTTCTTTCTGATGCTCTTGAATGTCTCCCTGTAAATTTGCAAGGGCAGAAGACAATACAGTGAGGAGACTTGGATTCTTAGCAATTTTCTTATTGAAGTGATTTACCTTTCTGGTCTTATTTACTTTTATTACTTTGAAGTTGGCCCTTTAAATCACTTTTAAGGGAGAGAAACTTGGTGATGTAATTCATTCAACATACTGCCAGAGTCTGTGCTGAGAGAAACTATATGCTACATATACTCTTGATGATATCTCTGAGCAAGTCAAAACTCCAGCCTAGAAGAAAATGTCAATTTCCCACCCCCACCCCCCTTTTTTTTTCTTACCATCAGCACAGGTGGTGATGTTCAAGCCACCAGCAGCTAGGTACTGATTGTTCTGGCCTCTGTGCTGAGCCAAGTACCATTTTGAATGGTTTGCCTCCTGGTTGTGATGCACAGACTCTATCTAGAGACTGCAGTATGCAAAACATTAACTGGCAACCATCTGAATATGTGTGTTATTGAAGAATTTCTGATGCTTTTTATTCAGATATTTCTAGACAGCCTGCAAATACCAGAGGGAAATGCTTTTCCAGCAGGGTTTGAGTGGACTCAAATCTAGACAGAAATGAGAAGAACAAAGACTGACAGGAAGCAGAGTTTGATTGTGATGGATTTCTGTCTCAAAGCTGATGGCTTGTTAAACTGATTTATTTTAAGTTTGTCTATGTCATGGTTTGACCCTATTTTTTTTTCCTGTTTCCCCTTTAAAATTCTCTTGGGCTTTTTTTACATTTAGTCTACTACAATCTGCTATGTACATCACCTGCCCTGTAGAAATCAACTAATAGGATAAAAATAAGAAGAAATTGTTTAGTTTGAAATAATTCCTTTCTCTGAATAATTATTTTAATGTTGAAATAGGAACATAATATCGAAATAGGAACATAATATCTTTGGAGACACCTTCAGTTTCCTGTCAAAACAGTTTGAAAAATCAACAAGTGAAGAAATCTCTGGGGGGCAGGTAGATGACAGACTGAATGACCACGTAAATTTAAATTCTTGTGGTGAAGTTTATATAACAAATGGGAAAATGAACTCACAGGGGGTTCCTTCACTGTATTTCCTGTACTGAATGGAGGAGAAACTAATAGTGGAAAACCTTAACCCAGGTTTGAATCTGGAGGCTGAAGCTATTTTTCAAATAAATTAGATTTCTTATAACAGATCTTGATTAGACAAACACTTCATAGATTCTGAAGCATTTCCTTTAGTGCCAGGCATATCTGATTTTTCCATAATGTGCTCATCGCTGGAAGAAATCTGAATTACTTGTCTGTATGGTGAGGACATTATAAAACCCTAATTGTTGATTAGCCTAAAGCAAAGGAGTAACGTCCGCAGTGCAGAGCAGGAGTTATCCTGGCAGCAGATACCAGTAATTTAACTTACACAGCAGGATTTCAGCAAGAAATCATAGAATCATAGCATAGCTCGGGTTAAGAGGGACCTTAAATCTCCTCTCATCTCCACCTCCTACCATGGGCAGGGAACCTTCCACTAGACCAGGCTGCTTCAAGCCCTGTCCAACCTGACAATTGATGTTCTTCGAAGACTGGGGCAGGTGCATGAGACTGATCATAAAAAAACAAGAGTACATACATTTCATTACTGTCTTCCAGTGTCTGATAAACTGGGAAAAGGCTTGATCTGGGGTATGTCATCTGTTCAGGAAGTCCAGTGAGTGCTACTGTAGTTTGTTTCCTTGCAAGGAGGGTGATTATAAGCTAGGAGGAAACCTGGGAGAGTGAGAAGCTATTCTGCATGGAGAGAGTCTTGAGACCATTGGGTTGGAAGAATCAAGTCTGGGGACACCTTAAAGGAAACACAATTTCAGCTGAATACTCAGGATTCAGTATTTCAGACTTCTGGGGTCAAGTATTTAGAGAGTGGACACAGACCCCTGCAGAGATTAGACTCCTGCAGCTGTTTGTCCTCTTTCTGGGATCACAGTATTCATCTCTGGCAATAGGAAATGTGCTAAATGCAGAGAGCCTTATTTAGGTGCTCAGCAAAGCAATGTTTGGACAGATAGGATTACCTTGTTCCTGGTTTGTGAAGTTCATACCTTGTGTGGCACATCTTCCCTCTTGGAATAGGGGGAAAGGGAACAGTAGGAGGGAAAAGAAAGTGGAAGACAAGAGAGGGGGCCTGTGGGGCATGTCTTCCCATCCTGAGCAATTTATTTTTCTTCTGGAAAACAAGGAAGTTGAAATTAATGGGACAAGAACACTTTCCAGGTGCTCATAAGCGCAAAAGTGCAATAATCAAAGATGTAGTCTAAAGAAGGAATCTTGCAGCCTAGGAAGAAAAAAAAAACAACCCAGGTAGAAGAGCTGTGTGTTCTCTGATGTGTAGGATGGTCTCCAAGGTCCTGTGCTGCATTTGAGGGCATTTTGGCCTGCATAAGGAGCTTCCTTGGGCCAGCTGAATCAGTCAGTAGAGGAACCTGGTGTAGGAGCTTGTTCTCGGGGTCTGAAGCACAATGAGAAAGATGTAGAGAGGGCCAAAGGGAGAAGGACCAAGAGGGAAAACTGGCAAAGGCAGGTGACAGAATCACCTATTATCTGTAATGGAGAGAGATCTCTCTTCTCGCTCTGTGACCTCAAAACTCTAGGTCAGCTCTCTGCTATATCCTACAATATCCTGCAAGATTACATTTACTCAGCTCTTCTTGAAGGGATACAGAGCCAACCTTAACACAGATGATGCAGCATGAGCTCTGGCTCTGACTTCCAAATTGTCCCCCTGTTGGTGATGAGGATAGAGAGTTGCATCAAGCTTAGGCTTTGTACCCTTCTGCAGGGAAGCACAGCTCCATCCCACCCCACTGATGAGCCCAAGTCAGGGCTCATGATTTCATGCCACATGAAGATACAACATCTTTGGCATCAGCAAAGCACTTTGGAGCACGTGGAATTGTAAGCTAAGGGATGCTGTTGCCCCAAGGCAGCTAACATAGGGCATAAGTGTCCAGCTATAGGGCTCCAAAAATAAGAAGTATGTGGCATTTTGGAGCAAGTCCAGAGGAGTCCTTGGAGATCCTTCAAGAGTTGGAGCCCCTCTGCTCTAGAAGCAGGCTGGGAGAGAAGAGGGTGTTCACCTGGAGAGAAGGCAGTTTTGGGGAGACCTTGGAGTTCCTTCCAGTGCCTAAAGGGGCTCTAAGAGCTGGAGAGGGACTTTGGACAAGGCGCTGGAGGGGCAGGACAAAGGGGAATGGCTTCCCACTGACAGAGGGCAGGGCTAGATTGGATATTGGAATGAAATTCTTGGCTGGGAGTCTGTTGAGGCTGTGGCACAGGTTGCCCAGAGAAGCTGTAGCTGCCCCATCCCTGGAAGCGTTCAGGGCCAGGTAGGATAGGGCTTAGAGAAACCTGGTCTAGTGGAAAGTGGGGTTGGACTAGCTGACTTTTAAAAGGTCTGTTCCAATTGAAAGCAGTCTGTGACTCTATGCTATGTTTGAATGAGTTGCTGATGTCTTAAGGAATGGTTTAAATTGTCAGTTTGTGGCTGGTTTCCTCCCCTGAAGGTCTCTGGGCAGAGTGGTTTGCTCTTTTGTGGTTACTGATCCCCAAAGAAACTCCTGATCCAGGGCAATGCTGGCCCTTTTCATCTGCAGCATTCACACAAGGGCTCCTTCAGTGCCCATCATCCCAACAATGCTGACCTTGTTCTGACATCACTATAAATTTCTAATTAATTAATTAAAAACCAGTGAACTAGTTTCTCAACTACTACTGGGATTTTCATCAGAAGAATTTGCAGTGCCTTGTGGAAAATGGGTCATTTTAACTCTTGGAAAATGGAAGCATCTAGAATGTGGTTTTGTGGAAAAAATTCCCTATCTTTTTCAAACATCAACTCCCACATATCATTACGTAATTAATGTTATTTGTTATTATTTCTTGTTACTCTATGCTATTTATAATAATTGCTGATTGCTAATGATAACTATTATTTATCATTGTTGAGGTAACACCTGGAAACTTTGGGGCTGCAATGGCCTACAACATGCCAGAAGTTAGGCAAATATACTGGAGAAATCCAGTCTTGACTTTCTTTCGTCTGTCTCTCAGGTTGTCCTGGGCTTAGACCCAGCAAGCATGTTATCCACTCCTGACTTGCTGACAGCTGTAGAGAGCACAATGAGTCAGTTCTCTACTTGAGATGAACCACTGGTCAATTAAACTTTTACTGAAAATCTCTGGGCATAAGAAGGGAAATGTTTATGAGCTAATGTTAAGAGTGTTAGGGCTAAAGGGGAATAAAAGCCTCCACAATTTTAATGGGGGAAAATGAGAATCCAATCTCATTAATAAACAAAGAGCAGGATGTAATTAATAAATGCCTCTAAACCTGCCAGAATATGGAATTCCTTTCTAAATATGTCATTAGGAAGAGAAATAAAGAGAAAAATTAAACTGATAAGGATAGGCATGGAAACTTTGAAAATATACAAAATGTAGTAGCTGGCTGACATTTATCCTCCTTGTTAAAGGCATTTAACTAAAGAGTTAAGGAATCACTGTGGAGCATGTGGAAGTGTGGCCATAGGACATAAAAGCAAATGTTTCTAGTTTGCTTTTATATGGTACACATTGTCTGTGGTGCCTATCATGTTGCAAATATAGCAGAGGGATATGGCCCCTGGTCAGAGGGAAGCATACCAGTGGATCTGGTCTGTGACACCACCCCAGAGGGAAATTTGTAACATGCAGGGAAAAAAGAAATATTTCTGGATCTTCCAGGATTTGGGGAATAAAAAGCTCTGCTACAAAACAACCATACTGACCAGATTAGTAGTGGAGAAAAATGGTACACAGAAAAAAATATATTAAGTTTTAACACTACTTCTAACTACTGGTATGTCAATAACTTCACAACTTTTTCATGTCTTGGACCTCACATTCACTTAAGATGCCCCTTTCATCATGGGCCCCAAAAGCTCTCCCTTTTATCCTCCTGAGGTACAACCCAGGAGGGGTGTGGAAGCACCCACCAGCCCCAGATTGAGTAGCACTCTCTCCTGAACTTCATTTGCCCATGTGCCTTGATGAATCCAGGCTCTGACCAAGAGACAGCACACATCTGAGAAACCTGAAATGGGCAGCAGAGGCAAAATCTGGCACTGGGGAAGGCCTGATGAAAGCAAGGAGAAGGAGCTCACACTGGATGTGGCACAGATGGGGGAAGTCTGAAGAGAGCTGTTTGGAGAGGAAAAGACTTGATCAAAGACACACTCAGGACGAATGTCAGTGGGATGGGATGGCATTTGTCAAGATTAGAGGAAAAGAGGTTCCCACACAAGGATTTGGTGTTGTGGATAGGTTGGAAAAGGTACGCTGCAGAGGCAGTGTGTGTAAGGCAAGGAATCAGAACTGAACACAAATGCCAGAAATTATCAGACTTCCCACTAGCTAACATATTTTAACCCAATTGTTATTTTTCCCTTCAAAATGAAAGCTCTTGCTCAATCATGAATTATCAATCAGTGTCATAGAGATCTGCAGTAAGATTGCACCATTGTAGAAGTCAACCACTTGTCTGTAAAGCTATGCATTTGCTGAAGGTCATTGCTTTGCCTTAGGTCTCCCTGGGTTTTTTTCCTCACTTAATTATCACTGGGAGAAGAATCAGCCCCAGAACTGTCTAGTCCAGCTTTTTCCAAGTACACAACACAAGTGATACTATTTTGGCAACTTATCTGTGATATTTTTTAGCTGTTCTTTTTCTGGACTTTAATATGTGTTTCAAATCTTCACAGTGAAGAGTAAAAAGTAAATAAAGAGACAAATCAGATGGGTAATACACAGGCCCTAACAGAAGATGGAGAAGAGAAACAGTAACAGATAAACCTAAACAAATAGTCAAACTCCTAATAAATTATGAGCAATCACCAGACAACTAGAGCAGAGCAGCCAAATTAGCTGCCTGATGCTGATGGTCTAGATAAAAAACTAAAACAAATCTGGACCAAAGAGAGGCTCTCAGCAGTTCGCTTTCTGGCCAAGGCAAAAATAACATGTAATCATTTAATACCATTTCTTCAAATAAACTTCATTTTGAGATAATAATTTCCAGATGGATGAAGGTTTATAAACATCTCTGCCACATGATACATTACCACTGGGCAACAGAAAGGTTAAGAGGGGGATTTAGTCACTGGGTCTCTACCAGTAAATTAAATGTGCCCAGTGCTGATCTCTTGAGGCCAAACAGCAAAAGAGGGTTGTGTCCACACTGCTGTCCCTTTTTGCTATCCAAAACTAAGTGGCTTCTTCCAAACTGCCTATTTGGAGTTGTCGACTTGTGCTGCCTTCTGAGCTGTGCCTGGAAGGTGTGCATAGAACAGTCTGATTGTCCAGACCTGAATGGTGCCAAGAGCATCCTCAAAATTAAACCATCTGGAGAAGAGAGTTCTCATGTCTGGAAGGAATCCCAGGTGCTTTTTTATTTTCCTGTATGGACACAGGTGAAAAGAAACTTTGCAGAAAACACAACTCTTTCTGCATCAACCGATATTGAAACTATTTTGGAAGTTCATGTAAAGCTTCAGAGTTGGATTATCATGGCCAGCTTTGAAAACACAGAATCCCACACGAAAGATCAAGTCATAAGTGGTCATACTCAAAAATAAGGCAAGAACCTGTTCAAGGTGTCCATATAGTTTGTTGGCTAATGGCTCAGCACCGTTTCTTTGGTGAAATACTAGCCTTGATCTCCTTGGAGCCAAAGCTGCTAATCAGGCTGTCAGTGTTACACATGTGTTTGATTGCTTTGTTGGGTTGGGGCCCTGCAGAATCAGCACCAGGAATGCGAGGGAAACAATGGCACTTTGCACTTAGCTTGGGGAACTTAGATTGTTATTAATTATTTTTCATTTTCCTGGTTAGCATTAAGAGACAGGGTTGAAACAAATCCAGGCAGAAATCAGCCACAGTTATTAGTGTCTCAAATCTTTGTCTTGTAGGCTTCAGTCTGGTTAAAACAACAGAAATAAAAAAAAGCTGCACACGTTTCAGATTAAGGCCCCTGAGATACGTGGGATTTTAAATAAATTACTTGGGTTGTATCCAGCACTAATTATTTCCCTTTAAAACATCAGATTTTTTTCCCTCTGCTTATAGGGGATTGTTAGTTATGAATTTTCCCTCAGTTTTATCCATATCCGTATCAATACCTCCATAGATCCTATGGCAAAATGAACCATGGAGGCAGTTGAATTTCATGAAGAGATTGATGGAAAATTGGCATGTGTCTGGCTGATCCTGCTTCATTTTTCACCTGGTGTGTTGGAAGAAGAGTCCTCATCTTCTAGGATCTCACATCTTGGGCAAAGCGACTGCTGTGGAGCCAAGGCCAGAGGTGCCCCAGTTCCTAAGCTTCTCTTCTCACCAACAGTCCCTGGATTCCTTGGGTGTCTACATGTTGCTGGATTCTCTGCAGCTCATTTGCCAGGCTCCTTTTAGCCTTCCGAAGCAGGAGCTGTGGAGTCATGTAGCTCCAGAATTTCCCAGTACTTTGGGGTTGCACATTTCTGTGGCTCTGGAAAAGCCCCTTAATGGTGAAGGTGTTCCAGGGACTGTTCTGCACTGTTACACATAAAAGTATGAAACCCAGCACATTTTGAAGTGCTTATTGGAAGAGCAGATAGGCTTTGGGATTATATTTTTTGACTTCATGAACAAGCATAAAAAGTAGATCTTGAATTGAAAGGTTACTAGTGGATTATATTCCTGAATGTTTTGATGAGATGGTGGTACCCAATGTGATTCCTCTTGATTCTGAGCCACAGAGGCTCATCAGAAGAGGGCATCACTGCAGAAACTTGTTGAAAGGTCAAAAACTCATTATAATATGTTATTTAAGTGGAAAACAAGAAAATATTCAGGAAAGGATCAAATTTTGGTTAAAGGCCCCGCACAATCTAAAGGACTACAAAGTTATTGAGTGCAATTATCTTTGGGCAAGACTGAAGATCTGACTTCAGGGACTACATATTGATGTAAATGACACACGTGCCACTGTGGGTGTCATCTTTTTAATTTAGCGCTTTCTGCTCCAAAATGGAAGTTTGGTGGGCCTGACAAAAACAAAAAGGGAAAAATTGGGATTTTACAGTTCCTATATTTGACTTTTCCATGGTAAAGGATGTCAATCCAAAGGCATCTGGAGGTTCCTGGGTATCTGAAGGGAGACTCTGACAAAGATTTTCAATGGCTGAATCTCATCTCTGCCAATTTTCAAAGGCTTCAGGTCTGGAGGACTTAACAAATATCTGCTGTCCATTCCTCCTTCTCAACTGAAGAGATGACAGGCTGAGCCAGCTCATCTGGGGCAAGATGGGACCCATGTTCCCTATCTGAAGAGCAGAGCATTCCCATTCTGAATGCATGCTGAAATTCAGGATCACGCCCCCCAAACTGTTTCTTGAAAACATTTAATCTTGACTGTAAGAAGAGTTGTGTATGAGTCTCTGTTACTGGTTGCTCAATATATTTCTGATGAGTTGATATTCCAGAAACATTATACAACTATCTTATTAATTGCCAAACCCTGCATGGTTTTATCTCAAATCCTTTCTGAGATATCAAATCTACTGCTGCCAAGTTGGATGCCAGGTCTTAGGCAGGTAGGAGAAGCCATGAGCCTGTTGTGCTGCTTCTAAACTACATAACCCAGCAAATAGTGAGAAGATCTTGCTCTATCATCTCTGCATGTCAAAATCTCCCTAGCCTTTCTTCTTCACCCTTCATTGACATGACGGATATTTCTGGACACCTTCCCAGTTTCATCAGTTTGGTTCTCAGTAGGCTGGAAATCTCTGTTTCCCATATAGTCCCCTCAAAATAAAAAAAAATATCATCTGTGGTGGAACTGAGAAGTGGAAAGGTGTATGTCCTGTTATAAATTCATGTTTACATTACTATTCAGAGCAGACTAGGTGGTTTCATATTTTTGGAGTTTTTTAGTTCTCTTGCACATGCTATAGTTTTGTAACCCAGCACAAATACTGGGACTCCTTTTGAAAAGGAGTGGCTTAGGAGGGCCTCAAACCTCCTCTGGATTTTACAAGCCAAAGGTTATCCATTTTCCACCCCAAAATTTCTTCCATGACCAGGATCTCTCTTTCACGTCCTTCTCTCCTGGTAATCTCTTCTGGCTGTGTAGTCCTATCTCATGCTGACATAACAAAGGTGAGTATAGAATCACAGAGTAGTCTGGGTTAGAAGGTGCTCTTAAAGATCATCCAGTTCCACCCCCTTGCCATGGGAAGGACACCTTCCACTAGACCAAGTTGCTCCAAGCCCCATCCTCCCTAGCCATGAACACTTTCAGGGATGGGGCAGCCCCAGCTTCTCTGGGCAACCTGTGCCAGGGCCTCACCAATGACAGGGAAGAATTGTCTCCAATATCCAGTCTAACCCTGCCCTCAGTTTGAAGCTGTTCCTCCTTTCCTTGTCATTCTATGTTGTTTTCACAAGTCCCTCTCCAGCTCTTTTGGATCCTCTTTAGGCACTGGAAGGAGGCCTGAGCTCTTTCCTGAAACCTTATTTTCTTGAGGTTAACACCCCCAACTCTCCCAGCTTGTCTCCAGAGCAGAGGGGTTCCAGTTCTTGAAGCATCTCCATGGCCTCCTCTGGACTCACTTCAGCAGCTCCACGTCCATCTGATGCTGGGGGCCCCAGAACTGGAGGTAGCTCTGCATGTGGGCTCTCACCAGAGCTGAACAGTTTGGGACAGTCACCCATCTTGACCTGGTGATAACAAGGCTCTGAAGTGATTACACTGTGCAGCTGCAAATGCCCAGATGAACTCTTTGTTATGTGTTTCATGCTGCTCCTCTCTGTCATTAGAGACTTCACTGTCTCTTCAGTAACATCAAGCACGTGAAAGCTTCACAAAATGCATATACAACTAACCCAATGCACCTGCTAACCAAACCAGTCTCAACTGCTGGCAAGAACTGAATGCTCTTGCTGGTTGGCATGTGGGTCATGAATATTACTATCCTGCTGCTGAGTTTGGGACAGGTCTACAGCACCATTGAAACCAGACAAGTATCTGAAATAAGGTTTCTCTTGGTGGGCAGTGTCCTGCAGAACTTCTTGCTTCATGTTTTGTTTTTTTCACCACTGAACCACTAAGAACCAGAAGTGACCTTTCCAGTTGAAAAAAAAGGACTCAACAGTTTGTGCAAGGAAGTTTCAACACAGAAACTGGTGCTTCTCCTGACTGCTGAGTCAAGCTTATTGCAGAACAGAGCTTGTTGTACTGTCACAGCAGTGGTGGAAAGGGAGGATTTATATGTGCAGGACTGTTGTGACCTCAGGAGAGCCTGAGAGCAGAGAATGGGTGGCTTTGTTTTGTTTTCATTGGAAATGGGGAGAGTTGATTTTGTCTTGACACTCACCATGCTACTACCAAAGGGCTCAGAAATTTTCCAGCCAAACTTTTCTGGAGACCAGGGGGAGAAAAAAAAAATTGGTGAACCAATGTGTGAGATTTGCAGCAGAGCAATGGAAGCCCTGGAGGGAAGGTGTGCGTGGTGAAGGCAGCACAGCCAGGTCATGCTTTGAGACTGGTTTTTCTGGCTGTCAACTAATCTGTCTGTGGGCAAATCTAGCTCATGTCACCAGCAGTGGGATGCAAGAATGGCCCATAATTGGAAGCAGACTATGGCCTATTGTTGGGAATTAGGATTTTTCCTGCTGTTTCCTTCCCTCATGGAATTTTGTCCCCCACGTTGCTAGGAAACAATAACTTCCAATAGTTAAGAAAACAAAGACATAGCTGGAGGTCCCAACATTCCATTGAAATGGCCTTGGCTGGGGGCAGGTTGCAAGTGATAACAGGAGAGAAAAGGCTATCCCGGAGGTTTGGGGCTGGGATTTTGGTCAGTCCAGTCTCCTGGTTCAAGAAGAAAGGGCTGTTTGCTGTTTTCCCTGCCACCTAGCTACTTGGAGCTCAAAACCAGCATGTGTGGGACTGAAACATCGGGATTGCCTCCTGCAAGACCCTCTGTGCACAGTGTTGTAAAAAATGGGACCACACTGCTGGTACTAAAGTGATTTCAGCATTTATTATACTAAAAGAAAAGCCTAAAGCAAGGGGGCCTGTGGGCCGAGCAGGAGCGTTTCCGTTGAGGACGCTGCAGCGCCGGTGCTGGGTCTTCTTCAGCAATGGTGTCCACGATGTTCCAGGTGGAGTGGCACAGACTCAGTGGGTCAGATGCTCCCTTTTATCCTGTTTTTTTCCCTCTGGATTGGTTTCTTTTTGGATCATTCATTTGTATGAAGGTGTAAGGCACTTAATTGGCCCAGTTCTGTCCAGACTGGCTGTTTCACCTGGAGGGTGGTGCACTTTATTTAGGGAATAAATATTGAGTACACTTTTAACCCCTTTTACCATAACCAAACTAACAGTACATGCTTAACAATTATCAACTATTTTACAACAGTTTCTAACCTATTTTTAACAGTGTGTTGCCACGGCCGCTCCTGTGTGTTGGACTCCAAGATCCTGGTCAGCTGCAGTTTTCCTGCACTGCAAGTCTGCTTAAATCTTTTATTTTGTTCCCCAGCCATTTCTGGGCAGGGGTTTCCAGAGCCGGCGTGTGGCTCTGCGCGGTAGCCCGGCAATCGCGACCAGCCACTGCCTGTGACTTCCAGTCTGGGCCAAGGCGCCATTAAACGCGTGGTGTCCAATCTCGCATTGCAGCGCTCCCTGCAGCCACGGAGGAATCATTGCACCTGCCCTGCCCAGCGGCTGCCTGGCAGCGCCCCTGCCGGCTGTGACTGTAACTGCACCAAAGGGGAAATGGCTCAAAGAGCAGGAAAAAGGCTATTTATCGGTTTGGGTTTGTTTTTTGTTGTTGTTGCTGTTTGTTTGTTTATTGTTGCTGTCATTGTTGTTTTTTGTTTGCCTTGTTATACATATATATCCTCGTAAAGAACTGTTATTCCTGCTCCCCTATCTTTGCCTGAAAGCCCCTTAATTTCAAAGTTATAATAATTCAGAGAAAAGCAGGTCATATTCTCCATTTCAAGGGAGGCTCCTGCCTCCCTTGGCAGACACCTGTCATTCAAACTGAGACACACATAAACTGGATCTCCTTACAGCTTGCTGGAGTCAATCCCTTTCCCCTTGAAAGGAGGCACCTCAAGGGCACCTCCTTCTTGAACCCAGTCACTATGTCCCCTTCTTGGAAGAGGGAGATGTTGGGACCTGCCCCATCTTTCCCCTCATGAATGCCTTTGATCATAAAATTCTACTGTGCACAAAATTTTTCCTCAAATTTAACCTTTTTTTGATGAAAATTTTACTCTTATGGTGAACCTTCATGATTTCTCCACTCCACAGATGATGATATTCCCCAAGTCAAAGACAGACAAATATCAGCCCTAGAACTGATGATCCCACAAAGCCCAGGAAGGGTAGGGAAGCAGATAATACTGCTTTACCAGCTTCTAAGTGGACCCTTGTTGTCAGCTTCCTGCAGCGTAGGTGGTTGTCATTCCCAAAATCCAGGGTAGCTATCCTTGCTCCCTTTTGCATGGTGTTCCATAAAGTACAGGGAAATATTCACTGGAACAGAATGAATGGAAAATTTGAACAGTCATCAGATAAACTCTCTATGAAAAAAATCATCACAGGGAATATTAACAAGGAGAAATTTAATGCAAAATTTCATTTTAGGTGGGAAGTATCCCATTCTGCTATAAAAAGGGGAGTTGGGAATCTTGATAGATTTCTTGGATGAAAATAAAGAGTAAATACGGTACTATTATATCTGAGAACCATTTATTGACAAAAAAGGGTTTGTGTTCCTACTAAAGAGGGATAGGAAAAGGAGCAGGGAGAGGAAAAAGAGAGAGGCTCTTTCTTGACATCAGCCTAGCAGGTGGAGGCGTGTGTGCTGCGAACCATGGTGCATTTGCCTACCTCCCATGGTGGGCTGGGTGCAATTCCCAAACAGTAGCAGGCTGTGTGTTCCTTCTGTTGGTGGAGAACAGGCTGCTGCAGTCACGGGAGCAGACCTGGAACAGCTGCAGGCTCTCAGGTTTGGGGCACCATGGCTGCGGGCACGACAGAATGCAGGTGATGGCAGCAGGCTGGTCACCACGGGCTACTGCTGTGCCAAGTTGGTGCAGGCTGGCAGTGCAGGAAACACAGCAGGAAACTTGTGGTCAGGTGCGAGTAGGCTTGTGCTGTGGGCTTGGCTGGGTGCAGGCCAGCACTGGCAGCTGTGTCTGGGAAGCACAATGAGGATGGCTGGCTGTGGCAGTGCCCGCTCCATAGGGGAGGCAGTGGAGCATGAGATCACTGTGATGACAAGCTCGTCTGTGGGAATGACAAAGCAGGCAAGCAGGACCACAGGGAAGAAAAGGTGACGGGGGGAGGATGGTCTAGCCGACCCTACAGGCGAGCCCCTGCTCCCTCCAAGCAACCCAAAGCAAAATAGCCCTCATTGTGTTGCAGTTAGCTGGTTTATGTCCTAAGCTTCCTCCTACAGTCCCACTTCACAGGCATTTTTGGTGGGCATTCTTCTTGGGCAACTGGGCATTTGCCCCGCTGGCAACTGGGGGGTGGTCACTCGCAGTCTGATTGTGGAGGCTTTCTCTGCCCTGACTGGCTGCTAGGAAAAGCCTCCTCGAGGACAGGGCTGCCAGTGTAGGAATCTTTCACTTCATGTATAACATATGCTGAGGCGTAAATAAAAATCAGATTGGTCTCTCTCAATAGCTAGATACATTTAGTAAAAACCATTCCTATACCCTTCCCTGCCTCTTTTGCTGGCGCTCCTGCATAAGCCTTTCATCATCTATTCATTCACAATCCCTTCTTCCTGCCTCCTGCAATCTCAGGATTGGCTGGAAACCTTTGAAGGATGGAAACCTTTGAAGTTTGTACTCCACAGTCACGGCTGGTGGAAAGATTGCTTCTGTCCTTCAGGAGGACATCACACATAAGTGAGAAGGACCCAAAGATGGTTCCTTCTTGTGGGAATGCTAAACCATACAGGTCTGCCATGCCTCAGCATGAGGGAATGTATCAAGCATCACAATATGGCTCAATAACACTGTGTGATGTTGGGAAGTTGAGATGTTTTATCTGACCCCTAGAATTATTTGAGGTCATTTTGGACAGGGCTTGGAGCAACCTGGTCTAGTAGAAGGTGTTCCTGTCTACGGCAGGAGGTTGGTACTGGATGACCTTTAGGGTCCCTTTCAACCCAAACCACTGTGTGATTCTATGATTCTGTGTCTGGAGAACAGACTTCTTTTAGGCAACCCATTGATCAGGCAGAGCTTTTGGCTGAGCTTTGAGGTGCACCAGGGGACAAGTTTGGAGCACGCCATTCCTCATATCAACCTCATCTGAGGTTGTGACTCACATTGTCCAGCCACCCTCATATACCCCTAAGGGCCTTTGGGCATGGTGTGGTTGATGCTGAGCAGTGAGTTGGCCAGAAGGACCTTGGAAAGTTTGTGGTCCAGGGACTCTAGCTGTTGTTTAATACCACACATTTGGTAAAATTGATGAATTAGGAAGAGTACTTCGGTCTGGGTACACCGGTGTGGCCATGCCTCAAAGGTGCATAAACATGGTAGTAAAAGAGCACATTGTACAGGTCAGCCTGTGTTTCACCATCAGGATCCCAGGTCACAGCCACTGCTTCTGTCCCACCTCTGACATCACCTCTCTGTGTGACCCTGGACTACTCTGCTCAGCTTCTTTATCTGTCAGACTGGGACAATAATGACTGGGTACCTCACAAGTGGAGTTTACAACTTCACCTCACAGCTATTGTCCCAGAATAGTGTTACAGGGTGGTCAGGTTCATTGAAGATCTGATGGAGTTCGTGTTTTCTTTTTGCAAGAGTAGATGGGGCATCACCCCAGGTGTCCCAGCAAATTTTCTAGTTTGCTTTTTGCTGTTGTGATGAAAGGGGGCATGTCAGCCCTAGAAAATGCATGCTAAGCAAGAAAGGAGAGTGCTGGGAAAGGTCTTATTTTCAGCAAAATTAGATTTGCTGAGTTTACAAGGTGCCGAAGGCTATTAATACTGCATGCTCTGGTATCATAAGACTGCAAACAAAGCTTCTATATGCCTTTCTACAGCGCTATGTATCAGCCTCCACCTCTTCCCCTTCTAGATTTTTCCACCTTTTTTTCTCCCCATTTCGTTTGCTTTGTCTCCTGGATTTATTCCCATTCTCTAGATTGTCTTATTAATTTTATTCTCTTTTCAAAGGAAAAAACCCCAGTCTTGTGGGCTAAAGACTTTACAACATTCTCTCATAGTCCTGGATTTAAAATGCCTCACTGGGGATCTATAATGTACTGACATGGAAAGACTAGACTTATTATTAAGCTAATAATCTAGGAATTTTTATGAACTTCAGAGCTCTGAAATCTTTTCTAACCACACGGCTTGGATTGTTGAGGCATTAGCAACCACCAGCAAAAAACTACTGTGGCTGGACACACCAGCTTTGTAAACATCTGGGAGCAGGGCTGCAAAGAGGAATGAGCCAAGGAGCTGGGTGGAGAGAAATGGGATGCATGCAACAGCAGTTGGTGAGATCTGCCTGCTTCCTCCCAGGTTTGTACCTTGTGCATTGGCCAGGTTAGTGCTCCCAAAGTATAAATTGTGGTATTAGAAAATATCTTCAGTGAAATAAGATCACTAGGAGTTGGAATGCAACTGTATACTTAGTCTCTGCTTTGACTGCTACATACTGAGTTAGAAGGAGATCAAAACCAACATGGCTATGCTGTATTGTTATGACAGACTGGTCTGGTTGAGATGAGATGCTGCTGCACCTCTCATTTTAACACCTTTTTTATGTTGCTTACAAATATCTTTTGCTGTGTAAAAGTGTATTCAGTATATGGCATTAGGAAATTAGGAAATAATGTGTGACAAATTTGGTGATCTTCTATGATGGGGCTACAGAATTTGTGGATAGGTGCAGAGCGACTGACATCATCTGCCTGGATTTCTGCAAAATGTTTTGCACTGTCCAACACAACAACCTTGTCTCCAAATTGGAGAGATGGATTTGATGGATGGACCATTCGATGGACAAAGAACTGGCTGGATGGCTGCACACAGAGCTGTAATCAACAGCTCATTGTCCATGTGGAGGCCAGTGACAAGTGGGGTCTCTCGTGCACGGGGTGATACTGTCTTACAGCTTTGCTGGCAACATGGACAGTGGGACCTAAGCACCCTCAGCATGGTCACTGGCTACTCTAAGCTGTGTGCTGCAGTCACACTCTGGAGGGAAGGGATGGCATCCAGAGAGACCTAGACAGGCTGGAGAGCTGGGTCTGTGTGAAGCTTATGAAGTTCAACAAAGCCAAGTGCAAGGTTCTACACTGGGTCATGTCAGTCCCAGGCACATCTAAAGGTGGGACAGAGAAGTGATAGAGAGCAGCCATGCAGGGAGGCACTTGTGTGTGCTGGTTGATGGAAAACTCACCGTGAGCTGGTAGTGAATGCTCCCACCCCAGAAAGCCAGCAAAATCCTGGGCTGCATCCAAAGAAGCACAGCCAGCAGCTTGAGAGAGGTGATTCCCCCTTCTACTCTGCTCTTGTGAAATCTTACCTAGAGTACTGCATCCAGTGCTGCTGCCCCTACCACAGAGATGGACATGGAACTTCTGGAGCAACTCCAGAGGTATTGTAATAAATCAGCCATGACTCCATTTTCGTCATGCAGGAAAAGCCCATTCTTTGTTCATGCAACACATTTTATACAGTTTTTACAGACCTCGTGTACAACTTTATTTGGTTAATAGCTTTCTTGCCAATTAATCTATTGGTTAGTAAAAGCTACTTTATTTGTCCATCAAAGCTCTCTATTCTTGAATTGTTTACATATTTTCTTTAGTGATTCTCATGGGACAGATTTAATGTTTATGCAGGTGCCAGTTGTTTTTCTCCCCAAGAATAGGTTGCTGTCTTAATGAACCTTTCGTACCAAGACTGTTTTCACACAGAACATACAGAGTACTTAGCTGCACTTAGAAGAGGTGACAGGCCAGCTATTTAATTTAGCAGAGCAGGCCTGATTTTATGACACCTTTCTTTTGTAATTTCTCTATCTCTCTTTGACACAGATAAGATCCTAAAGTTGATGAGGGGACTGCATGCTCTGGTATCATAAGTCTTAGGGTTAATTGTCCAATTACAGCTGCAGGTTATGAAGTCCCATCCTCCCAGACTGCTCTCTTCAATTTGCTGTTGTTTATACTTTTCAAGCCTGAAGCTGAAACAGTGTCCTTGGTTCTTGGGCTGGAAAAGAATTGTTTTGTCTAACTAAACTGTGAGGAGAACTTGCTAACACTTTATATGAAGTTCAACTATATACTAATGCAGTACACAATCTGGAAAATATGAAAGCTAAAACTTAAAGCATTAGAAGTACATTGGCAGCCCTGAAATCACCTGTGGAAAAACAAAGAGGAGGAAAAGTTCAGTATCCCCCTGTGCTGGATTACTAACCCAACCCTGGGATGATTCTTTAGGGAGAACAGACACGCAACCCATGCTGAGGATGAATTACTGGATCCTATTATAACAGCAGGCATGGAGGCATCAAAAAATAAAAGAAACCCTTCTCCAGATAATCAACATCTGCTGCCATTTCCAGGATACACCCCTCCTCCAGGCAAGCCACTGCTGTGATTCATGCCACGTCCCACACTGTTGCCTGCCCTTACCATCTGAACAGTGTGCATGCATGTTTCCTCCTTATGTGTGAGTTTCTGGCTGCTCAGCAAAGCAGGCGGATGGGGAAGATGTAACTCATCCGTGAGGAGGAGGACGACAGACAAGGGTGTTGGGGGGAAAAGTTTCTGGTGAGTCTCTGGATGGGAGGCATGGATCTTCTTTTCTGTGTCAGCCATATGTCAGGGTAATTGGAAGCAACAAGGCAGTGCTGGAAAACCCTGTCATGGATCTTAAGCCTTTGTGGGAGTCACCCTCACAATATATGAAGTGCTTACAAGAAGCCATGACAACTCCAGTGCATGGCTGACATGTTGAGCCTTTCACCTAAGCCAGTGAGGCAGGAAAAGAAGGTGAAAAGTTTCATGCAGTCACTGGGAAAACAGAGCCAGGGTTGTTCTACAGGAGAAGAGGGCAGAGGGGGCAAAAAAGTCAGTTTCTAGCTGGGGAGGCCAAAATTATTTTGTGGAATATAACATGTGCTTGCTAAGGCAGCAGCAGATGGGGTTTAGGAGCTCTATCCTAGCCCTGTGTGCCTAAGGTATTCCCTACAAATGCAATGAGGAAAACAGGCACAGTTAACACCCACTGTCTTGGCTTTCTGAGACTGAGATGACCCTGAGGTGTTAGAAAGTCTTTTTTCCCCAGCCCTGTGACCGGAGAAGAAGTCAAGATTCGTTGGTTCTGCTTTTCAAGGTTGTTTATTTTTTCTTATCTATTACATTCTTTCTTTCTCTGACCTGCTGAGATCTGTCCTGCAGGTCTGGCTGAGGGACAGTGCCTGCCCTTGCGGTGGTGTTAACTTTTTATACTAAGAATTACGTGTACTTTCTCTACAGTAATTTTCCAATACCTATCACCTATATTAGACACTCTGTCTCTACTCTAAACCAATCAAGAAGTGTCACCATCACAGCAGAAGATGGAGGACAAGAAGGAGAAGGACAGGACACATCCAGATTCCTCCATCTTGCCTCTTGAACCCCCATTCTAAAACCTCAAAATTCTACTTTTTCACCCTGTGACAAATTAACTATCATTCTACTCAAACTCTTGTGGCTTGTACATCTTCACGCAAAGTTGGTAATTTTTTCCATAGGCTAAAATCAAAGGCACAGGTGTTTTTGACTCCGCACCAAGGTCTCTGAGCCCCTTGCCAGGGTCTCAAATCATCCAGGGCAGTCAGAGGAATGTCCTGGGTTCCGACACCACTGCAGGACAGTTGTGTCTCTGTGAGGGCACAGCAGCAGCTCCTTGAGCTCAGCATCCCCATGGCTCCTCTCCAGAGCTGGTGAGTGCTTGGGATGCCACTCCACATGTAACCTCCCAGGCTGCCCCTCTTGCCCCTGAAACATGCCATGGACTGAAAGTAATTTTACCAGGTATCTGTGGCATTTTCTTTTGGAGGGTTTCTTCTCTGGAAAAAAAGTCCCTTTTCCTTCTTGAAAGTTGTGTCTCAGCTGATGTGTGGCCTTTCCATGTTTCTGTCACTAACCATTAATCCAGCCCCTACTGCACCACACCAAGGAAACTTATTAAGCCTAGACACATAGTCTTCACCTTTCAAGAGGAAAGGACCTATGTAAAGTGTTTTTTTCTGCCAAGGAAATCCCAAGTGGAGACTGAGGAGCCCTAAACCCAGCCCAGGGAGTCATCCCTTTCCACCCAGTTACTCTCTGAGGGCAGCCACAGAGGACCAGTGCCTGGCATCATCTTGCCTGGCACACAGAACAACCCAACAGAAATGAGATACCATCAGACAGAAGCAATGTGTGCTTCTGTTCAGCTGTCTTAGTTGAATTATTCTGCTGCAATTTTTTCTGAATGCTTTTTGGTCTCACCTCACCTTTAAAACTTATTTAGAGTTTAGGGTCTGAACATTAAATTTGTTTCTGTGTAAGGACAGCTGCTGCAGAGGGTGAGTCTTAGGCACCACCAGTTTACTGCAGGCTTTTGGGCTGGAAGTGCACTGTGCACTCCTCTCAGATCATCCCTACTGTGCCTCTCATGAGCTTTGGATGCTGGGCACAGCAGGAGAGGAGTTAGAATTAACCCAACCCAGACGGGGATGAAAAGGAGGATTTCTCAGTATTACACATTCTGGCTGGGCTGTAATCCCATCCAGGAAAGTTTATGCTGTTCCCAATTTCACTGTTTGATCACTTCTGGAGAGACCATGGGTCTGGGGCCTTCACTGGTGACTTGCTGCCAGGGCTCAGCAGGGTGGGTGGACAGTGATGAATTGGTCTGAGATAAGGTGTCCTACTGCAAAAGGTGTTACAAATCTCCCCTCACTCCTGCTCCTTAAAAAACATGGCAGGAACTGGTTTTCATCACTTTTTGGCTTGGAACTAGTGAAAAAACACCAACCCCCAAAACTTCAGGGGAGGGTGTGATTGTGCCAGCATGCTGGAGGGATGCTCAGCAGGATTGGGCATGCAGCAGGTGAGTCGTGCTTAGGAATTGCAGCTTCACTCCTCCTGTCCAGGACTAACTCTTGGCCACTGAAAGAAAAGGACATTTCTTCCTGACCGTGTCAGAGTGATTTATTATGACAGTTTCTTCCATGATCCTCTGCTTTATGCCCAAAAATAGTTGTTGTTTTATCTTTAAGGCCTGGGATTGGGTGAGTGCGGTAGAGGGGTAGAACGGGCTTTGGGCTCTTTTGCAGGATTTTTCAAGGCCTCACCACCCAGGTGTTGTGTGATGCTGTGCAGTCTGGTTTTGCTTGTTTAGCTTGGTTTTGTTGGCCCAGGCAAGAAACTTTTCCCTTCCCTGCCCTTGGAGAAGCTGCAGCAGCAATCTTTCACCTGCCCCAAGGTGAACTGGACAGAACAGCTGCTGGCCCGTGGCTGGAGGAGCAGGGCCACCCTGTTCCAGCCCAAACCTCAGTGAGCTGAACCACGGAGAGAAAGCACACAAAAAAGCTCCAGCCCAGCTGCTTGTAGGTGCTGTGGAGAGGAGGTCATTGCCAAACAGCCACTGGGTTTTCACCTGCTGGAACTCTTGTGGAGGCTCCACTTTCCTCAGCGTGAAAGCTGGCACCATCTCACACCGTGTGTTGGGAAGGGGTATTTCTCCAACATTCGCCCCATTCTCCAGACATTTTTGGGTCTTTGTTCCTCTGTGTGTGGGGGGTAGGGGTAAGTTCTGTGAGCATTCTGTTGTTAATAAACTGTTGGTTTTGGCTTTTTTTCACCTTCCTCTATTAGTATTAATTTTCTTTTGGTAGAGATTTGTTGAAACCCTTTAGAGGAAAGGGTTAGAGAAAACTACTCATTGCAGAGTGTCTCCTCCTAAATTTGCCTCAAAACAGACACCGTGACTGCTGCTAAACACCTCCACTTTCCTAGAGGAAAAGGAGTATTTGCAGCTTTGTTAATTTGCCTTCATGTATGGTACCCCAATACTCTGACTCAAAGGAGTCAATCTCATGGTAGAGATGTGAGTAGAAGTCCATATCAAGGGGATTTCTGTAACTGTGCTTCTGTCTGACTAGAGTGACATTATGTTTGCTGCAATGAAGCCTGAAAGATCAGAATGTCATGGTGTTAAGTACTAGGCATATAGGCTGAGACCTGCATGCTTGTTATCTTGACCAAGCTTATTATCTTGACAGATAGAAAAGTAGGGAAAGGAAATATAACCATGGGAAAATGAGGCTCAGAGAAACTAGACTTCTTGAAAAAAGGCTTTGATTTGATTTGACTTGATTAGATTTGAGCAGTCTAGGTCTTCAGCGCCATCATCCCAGTGCCTCCCTCTGGTACTCAGTGTCCTGAAATGATTTCTTTGTAATTGGGGGTTTCCCTAATCCCTTGTGTTATTGCAGCTCAACATGATTTTCTCACTGCAGATATAACCAAGGGTAGATGGGACAGGCTTTTAAGTCCTGCTAAAGAGAGACGCAGGCTAAAGCCTGCATCACCCAGGAGATGATGGTGACCTTTCCATAGTACAACATAATCTTGTTTTCTCTTCTGGAGCCATTTTATATTCCCAGTTGTGAGATGAGGTCTTTGAGGGGGCTGCCAGTACCTCTGACAGGGAAAACTGAGTGCAGCAACCAGTCTGCAAGGCGAATAAATTGTAGGAATGAGGTCTGCTGTGCTTCCCACTCCCTGCTGGCCTTTGAAGTAAATAAGCAGTTTGGGAGCTGGAGGAAAGCCTCCTGCCTGGCAATGCGGACTGAGACCAGAAAGCTACCAAACTCCTGATAGGAGAGGAATGGGGAGAAAAGAAATTACACTCTCTGTGAGACAATACTCTGTGGCTGCTCTGACAGATGACAGCTACAACAAGTAATTTATGTCAGAAATGTCTCCATCTGAGAACCCTTGCAGAGAGGAGGAGCAAGCTGTTGGCCTCAACCCAGATCATATATTACAGTCTTTGGGACCTGCTCGCAAGGCTGGCTGCTTTTTCCAGCATGAAATGAGATTCCTCAAGGTTTTGCTAACTCAGTCTTCCATTATAGAAGGAGATGTGGCTGTGGACAAACAAGCTGGAACTTTATCTAAGAAATTCAGAACTGCTCAGGGAGACAGGACAAGGGATGAAATAATAGCTACAACATGCTGACTTGTGAGGGTCTAATTATGGCCACTTCAGGCAGTCATGAGGGTAGAAAGAGCAAGAGAGCACAATGAGAGCATCTATGCTTGCTTGATATGCCCACCAGTCTTTGGACGACCTCAGCTTAACCGAGTTCCCAAACGGAGCAGACTTTGAGTAGGCTTGGTAACCTACCTGGAAGAGAACTCAGACTTTTGCAAGATACAAATATCTTACATAGATGAAACTACCAAACTCATGAGGCCATTCAGGTCCTCAGTGGATGTTGCTACGAGCCAGAGCAACAGCATGGGTTCATGGGCAAAAGTGCTGGGCAGGAAGCACAAAGGAAATTATAAAGTTTGATCTTCTGTTCATGTGGTGGCTGCAGCTGGCAATGGCAGTTTTTATTGGGCATCTGTTCAGAAGTTAGAACAAATTTTCAAGGACCAGGAATTGCAAAACCCACTGGGGTCACTAGGGGGATAAGTGTTATTGGCTGTTGTAGACTGGCCAGGAATAAGACAGTGAAAGAACTGAGTTTAACCACTCTGTAAGTGAGAATAACTCCCTAAGAATGTATGGGAGCTCCCCACAATAGCTGAGGAGGATCAACAGAGTGAACATCAAATATGCAGCAAGAGGGGATCATCCAGGGTTGCCTTCAGCAGTCTGACTGTATAAAATGGACCATAAATACAAAGGGAATTGGCTCTTCTCCATATCGCCAGGAAACCAGGCATGAAGTCATGGTCTTAAATGGAGCCCTGGGAGAGCTCTGTTAAGCTTGAGAGGCAATTTCTAACAGTAAATCCAGTTAAGCACTGGCATTGATTGCCTGGGAGGCTGTCATTTTGGAACCAATTGTAGTCTTTAAAAGCAGATAAAACAAACAACAGTCAGAAATAGCTTAGGAAAAACTGATCCTTCCTTGAGGCAAAACAAAGACCTTGATCACCTCTCCTCATCCTTCCAGTCTTTTTTTATGACTCTGACTTGACTATCCTTCTAATTGGCACAATATTTCATGCTCAAGAAATGCACCACTCTCAGGACTGAAGAGCTGTATGTCTTACAACACAGGTGGGAGCAAAGGTATTCAGCAAAATACTTCCGCAGAAGTTTCTTCCTCACTTACATGTTCTTTGCAATATTTTCAAAAGGAGAGTACTGATACTATGGCATTGCTGCCATGATGTTTAAATAAAACCAGCTGTGCAGTGCTGTGCTATCAGCATCCCTTTATGATGACATGAATATGGACCAAACTGTTCCACTTATTTCCAACTTTATGAGATGATAAATGGCCTACACCCGGTGAGCTAACACAGTGCTTGTTCTCCAAAACTACTGGCTTGTGGAAAGTACACAATGCCCTTTGTGTAAGAAGGAGAACTGGAAGTTACCAGCCTCAGTGTCCTGCCAACATAGCCAGGTCACCTGGAACACTGTAGTGGCTAACAGCTGGCCGGAAGGCCTCACAGCTATAAATAATGCTAATTATAATTTTATAACTGAAACATAACTTATATAATTAATAATATAATTACCTTATACAACTAATTAAATTATATAACTAATAATGTAATTACCTTGATTATATAACTTGACCAGTCTGGGCGTTGGCGAGCAGGCCAAGGCCGCTGGGGACACGGGAAGTGATTGGCTGGTTGGCCGGGTGGCAACTGGTTCAGCCAATCACGATTAACCACACAGATTAACCATTTCCGTTCTGTATGGGGAGAACAGCGCTCAATAAAAGTTGGCTGCTGTCACATGAACCTCAGGTTGTTCTGTCGAGTGCCTGTCTCCAACATCAGCAACAGAACACTTGCGGTCCACGATGTCTTGGTTTGGAAAGACAGATGTCTGCTTAAGGAAGGCAGGAGCCTCTCCTGAAATGGAAAATGCAAACCACCTCCCTCTGAATTGTTATAATTTTGAAATTAAGGGGGGTTCTCAGGCAAAGATATGGGAGCAGGAATAACAGTTCTTTATTAGGCAAGAAAAGAAAAAATAAAATAAGCAATGCAGTAAATCAAAACAACACTGACAGAGTCAGAACACAACCTGACACCCTGTGGGTCAGGGTGTTGGGAGCAGTCCAATTGGAATTGTGGCTGCAGTCCTCATGGAGTGGCAGATGTGGTTCTGTTGGAGCAGTGATCCTGTAGAAGGGTGTAGTCATCCTGTGAAGATCCAGGGGAAGAGGCAGCTGCTCCTCTGGGAATCTAGTGGAAAGGCTGTCTTGCTGTCCCAAAATTCAGATTATATCCAGGTAGGAATGCCTGGCTCCTCCCTCTGGGCAGAGCATCTCACAATGGGATGCTGTAATTTTATCAGTCATAGAGTGATGTTCAATGGCCCATTAACAGCAAATATCTCCCCAGAGGGAGGATTGGTTTGTGGAAGAGATAAAGAAAACTGCCCAATTAAGAGTAGATAACTGCCCCACCTCTAACAGATGGCAAATAGAATACACATTGCCTTGCAATCTGGGACACACAACCACCAGGGACCACCAGCAAGACCCCCAGGACAGAAGAACCCATGCAGGTTTCCCAAGGGCAGGGGAAATATGTTAATGATTTTGGGGAAATTATTATCATATGTATGTTTAGTCTGGGACAATCAATGAATATGTATGAAAAATACAGTATATAAACAGAAACTTTCCTGTACTCAGCATGCACAGCTTTTCAGGGTAGCTATCCTCTTGTGCATCCAGTTGAATAAATTATGCCTGCTCCTTAATACTATACCGGTGTTAAGGAGTTTTTGGCAACAAGATCACATCCTCCTTAACAGGAACAGTTAAAGATGTTCCTAAATGCTCCCCACCGAACATCTTGAGCTTAAAAGACACTAAATTCAGTTACCAGTCACTGTTAGCTCAAACTGCCTTTGTGATTTGAACATGAACAAGTCAGGCCAAGAGTCAATAGGAATTATAAGGTGTGTCTTCCACCATTACTGTTTGTGCTAAGGGGTGGTCTTAGAAAAACAGCTGGTAACCTGAATAAGGGTTGAGTCCATGGTGTGTAAATAACTACATCCTGAGAATAAAAAGAGAATCTCTAACGTGTCTAGATGTGGGAGGCAGGGGAGTGAAGAAAGAAAGCACTATCAGACTTATTTTACAAAAGTGGCTCTGATGCACAATGTGTTTCCTTGTTACTTGACCTCCTTTTGGAATTGCAGTGCATCTCAGGAAGAGCTTGGGCAGGGATGGCAGGTAACAATAGTGACACTGAAGTTTCAGTGTGTAGTGGATAGCTTACAGTCTGAAGTACTCACAGAAATCTCCCTTTATTGTTCATAGAGGCAAAGAGGCTATTCCAGAGTGCAAGTCATCTGACTGTTTTCATACATTAGCAAACTGAGAGCAGATTGTTTTATTCCTCTACCTAAAAATGACACAGATAGTCTTGAAGTACCTATCTGTGACCATGGACTGCCACAGGTCAGCTACAAATGTAGAGACTGTATATACTATTAAGGCATAAATTATTTTCCCCTGTTTTCTATTTCTCCAAACAGATAAATGCCTGAAACTGTTTATATTGCTTATATAGCTGTGCCTAGTATCTAAAATCTGAGGGGAAAAGAGGAGTGGAGTGTGGAAAAATTGTAACTGTCAGTCATTTTTTAGGTGATGTTTTCTACAAATGGGAGATTTGTGGTTTCCTGAAGGTCATGCACACAAGCAAACAGAGGTGGTTCCCAGCTATCCAAAGGCCATGAAGAAACCTCCCACCCCCCTTCTATCTTTTTTTATTAGTTCCTTTCCTGGTGAAACTTTCTGAGCTAGGAAAGCCTGGGTGTTTTCAGGAACAGGATCAGTACCAAAGGACACTTGAGTAGAAGAGAATTCCAGACCACCCCACACCAGAGCTGTGCTCCAGCAAATTTGTTGTTGTCTCTGCTCGAGATCAGTACCAGATGCCATGAAAGTAGCTACAAGAAGCTCTAAAGTAGGCAATGCTGAAAAAAAAGATACATCTGAAGATAATTACCAAAACATCCTGCTATGGTTTGTATTTAAAAAAAAAGATATTGAAGGAAGGTGAAATGGAGCCTGTATTTGTAGGATCTCTGAGTGCTCAGCCTGACATGTGGCAAAATGAAGGAGTTAATCACATGGAGTTTGAAACAACTTCAAGAAGCCTCAGAATGGTCACACAAAACTTTGAGGTACCCGAATTGCTCTGCATTCTGACAAATAGTGGCCAGCGCTTTTAATCCCCAAGATGATTATGCTTTTTAATCCCCAAGACAGTTTTCTTTGTGCCTTCTCACACATTATTCAGCAAGCAGGAAAGAGCTAGGCAGGGCCATCAGAGCATCAGCAGATCTCTGGTGGGGGAAAGAAAATTATTTTTAATTTTTTGCGTGTTCTGCTTCTGTCTACTGGGTGATTTCCCCCCCTTTTCTCCTTCTCCTTCTCCTTCTCCTTCTCCTTCTCCTTCTCCTTCTCCTTTTTTCTTTTTTTTTCTTTTTTAATTGAGTTGGCGAATATGTAGGAAAACATTTAGTATGAAACATGAGCATTGTCTCAGTGACCCAAATCATTCTGAGCTTATGATTCCATGACTCTTTGTTAAGCTGCTTTCTGCCACAGACCAAAGACCAAACCCCAGTTGGAGGACATGTCTGCTGGCAGCAGCCTGTGCAGGAAGCTTTTGAAGGTCATGCAATGTTTTTGAGAGCTGTCCTACCAGCAAGGACGTGGTGAGGTGAGCAGTTCCACCACGTGTTAAGCTGCTATACTTCCCTGTCTTTGGGAGAACACAGCTCTGATGGTGAAATCCATGTAGTAGTCCTGAATACAACACTGGATTTAGTTTGTGATATAGGAAGTGAAGCTGTAGTAGAAATAACAGATCAGGCTGGGGCAGTTGAATTCAGGCTCTCCAGGACCCTTCTGGCATTGCTTTCAAACCCCTTGTTTCTCTAGACTATTATTTCCATGAAAAATATGGTAAGGAACACAGGAAGTCTTCCAATCCAGTTTACTCTGCTTTATGGAGCCTAAGGGTACGTAGCTGCAAACTGTTACTCATCTCAGAGTTGAGGACATGAATGAGCTCTCTGTTTGGGAAAGCTTTCAAAGACAGCTGAAGCTGTTCTAATACAGCCAGCAAAGGGAACCATCAGCACAAAACATGCCTGAAAAGAGAAATTGAAAACAGCCTTGGAAGAAAATGTGTGTACATGTGGTATGACATTTATTTATTATTGTGTGCTATAGAGTCCTTGCCCAAGCTGAGTTGAAAGCTTAATGAAAAGGGTGGATTTTTCTAAGCTCTACCAGGATTTAGACCCTCCAGCAAATGTATAAACAAGGAACATTTTCAAAGTCTTCTCCTACTAATGGTTATTCATAACTATTTTAGGGACCTGTTGTTTTATATGACTGGCAGTACTGAAAAGAAAAAAGATCCCAAATGTGGTCCTTCTATGCCATGATTTGCCTTACAGATGGACATGATGCAAAGCCCATTTTCTGTTCCTGCCACAGCTGGTTTGACATCTGTTTAATGGAGCAAAAGCAATGAGGATTGATTTGGCTTGTGAGATTAAAGGTACTTGCTTTTGCTTCCCATGTCTCTGAGAAAGGCGGTGATGGACCAGGTCTTGCTATATGAGACAGACTGATTTCACAGTTTCTGTTGCCACAAATTAGGAAAATTAGGAAAAATACTGAAGCCTGACTCGAGAGAGAAGCAGAGGTAAGGAGGCACTGAATGCTGGGACCTGGAATCCCCATCATTGTCTAGGTGAACATCTCTCAAAAAGACCCCTTAATTTTCCTGTACTTCCATCTCCTCTAATGACCCATGGAAAATCACTCCTCGTCACCCTCAGAGGAAGGCTGCAATTCCCATGTCATTGATATTAACTAATCAGTAGTCAGGCATGAGGAAGACTTGATCCTGTCTCAGTACAGTAAACTGGGCAAAAGCTGATGATTTCCCATTCCCATCTTTTGTGTTAGTGCAAAAATATCTGAAGACAGAAATTTTTCAAAATTAGGCCTTTCAGAGCAGCTCTAAGACACCTTGAAAGGTTGCCAAGGGTTTTCTTTTCACACTCTGTGGGCATTTCATCTTCTGAGGCTGGAAGTCCAGATGTTTTGAGCTGTTCAGGAGTTATTTCAAGAACATTGTAAACATGATGAGCTTGATTTTGAGAATGGGCTCAAAGTGTCTCTCCAACGATGTTGCATGACATAGCCTGAATACTAACCAAGATGCTGGGACTTAGTTACTCATCTCTGTATAATCAGAGCCTCAACACACTGGTGCCAGCAGTCTCTTTGTGAAAACTTTGTAGCAGCACTCCCTGCATGATTTTGCTTTCTGCAGCCAAACCCAGTGCCAGGAATACAAAGGGAGGATATGCAGGTAACTGCTGAGGCCACCGTGTCCATATTATCAGACTGTGGTGAGCCTGTGAATGATGACTGTTTTGTGTCCTGATGTTCAGCCACCTCTGCTCTGCTACATTTTTTTGGTTGATGCCTTTTAGTGTATTACTGCAGCACAAATGAGGTCTGTGATACAGAAAACTCTGCCATTTTTTCACGTGGCTCCATACTTGTAGCTGTGCATGTAGCCCCCTTTGCCAGGCTTATATTTGCAGCAGAGGAACTTCTGCTATCATCAAAGGTTTAGCTTTTACTGACAAGTGAGAAGAACCATCCTCATGTGATGTGCCCCAAATGCCTACAAACAAATCCGGGTCCAGTCCCCTCAAAGTCGCTGAAGCCCCCTGTCTCCTGTGTACTTTTCCACATTTTCTTTAAGTTGTCCCATACACTTCCTCAAGCACTATCACCACAAAGAAGGGCAAAGTTGTTCTTTCTAGTAATCATGAAACATCTGTGGATCCAAAATTTCTGTGCTGGTACTTGTTGCCAGCTCTCACTATGGCATGCCAAGCACATCTCAGGATAGCTCTGGAAAACTCAGGCAACAATTTCTCATCCTCTTACCTTATTTTTGTCTAAAAGAATCAGTGGACACCTCTTATTTATTTATTTATTTGTTTGTTTGTTTGTTTATTATCATGAGAAAAAACCAAACAGCACTGCACCAGGGAAGGAGAACATTTGAAATGCATTTCACAGAGGTTTCCTTCCTTGTCCTTGACTCCATTCTAGGAAAATTCTTGGCTGAGATGATGCAGATTAAAATGATGTGATTTTATTAAAATAAACCAGCATTATAGGAAAGGAAGTCATGAGTTCTTGCTAATGCCAAACAAAGCAACCTGAGCACTAGGCAATATAAATATGATCTACATGATGATTCACATACGTTTTCTGTCTATCTGCTCTAAACTTCAACAGTCCATGCAAGGTATAAAACAAAGCAGCTTTTTCTGTTTATATGCAGAAAATGTTTGGGTTTCAGTTGGAGATGCCAGTTTTACCTCTTATGAATAGAAAGTAAAACCATTATGTGAATCAAAGCTGAGTCAATTACTTGGATGATGGAGCAGATGCCTCCTCATCAAGTGCATTGACGACACAAAGCTGGGAGGAGTGGTGGTACCCCAGGGAACTGTGCAGCCCTTCAGAAGGACCTTGAGATGTTGGAGAGCTGGGCAGAGGGGAGCCTTCTGAAATTCAACAAGGGCAGATGCAGTGTCCTGCACCTGGGGAGGAATCATCCCATGCTGGGTACTGACCCTGTTGGAGATCAGTTCTAGCTAGATTCCTCGTCTAGAGAACAACTAGGGGAGCCTGGTGGGCAACAAGCTGTCCATGAGCCAGCAGTGCCCTGGGGCCAAGGAGGTCAATGGTGTCCTGGAGTCCGTTGGGAAGAACACTTCCCAGCAGGTCCCTGTCCCTCCATGCAGCCCAGGTGAGGCACATCTGGAGACTCATATCCACTTCTGAGCTCTTGAGGACAAGAGAGACATAGAGCTCCTGGAGCAGGTCCAGTGGAGGCTGTGGAGATGATGAAGAGACTGGAGCATCTCTCTTATGAGGAAAGGCTGAGGGAGCTGGGGCTGTTCAGCCTTACAGCTGAGATGAGACCTCATCCATGTTTGTCAGCGTCTGCAGGGAGGGGTCAGAGCATGGACCAGGCTCTGCTCAGTGTTGCCAAGCAAGAGGCCATGGGCAGAAACTGATGCTTAGGAAGTTCCACCTGATCTTGGTTTACAAGGTCTGCCAAGGAAGGTGGGAACCTCCTTTGGAATGGAGACTATAACCACCCACCCTCCAAAATATTATAACTTTGAAAGTACGGGGCTTTCAGGCAAAGATTTCAGAAAAGGAATAATAGTTCTTTACTAATATATATAAGAACACAAACAAACAACAACAGCAACAACAACAAAAACCAGAATCCCAACCACAGCCTTCTCTCTGATGTCAGGCAACACCCCTCCGGTGCAGTTCCGCTCACGGCCAGCAGGGGCACTGCTGCTCCCAGTGGGCGGGGCCAGTGCGGTGATTCCTCCACGGCTGCAGGGGGCGCTGTGGCGCGGGCCCGGCCGCCTCACCACATGGCAATGGCTCCGAGGGCGGGCGAGAGGGAAAAGGCCTTCCTTTGGAAACTCACCGGGAGCCACTGTGCATGGCCACCTGGGCTGGAGCACAATTAAAGAGCGAATATTAAGTGTATGTGGAGAGAAGTTTTGTAGATGTATAGTTATGTTTCCTCTCCCCTTTGCATTGTTATCACGGGATGGCCTTAGTACTCGGGGCATTGGGGAGGGTCAGCTTGTTACTATGGCAACACCTGGCCTCCAATCAAGATGTAAGAAAGTGATCTCCACCACTGGACAGCAAGGAAGGAGTCGATTAACAAGACTTTGGGAGGGGCTAGAGGTATAAAAGGTGGAGCATCCATTTTGTGGATGAGCACATGGTGGTTGAATCCTTTGCTCCCAACACTGTAGTTTTGCCTACGAACTGACTGAGAGTAATAAATTCATTCAGTGTCTTTACAGTCTCAGCAGCTCTCTGACCCATGCTAGAGGCTGCCTAGATCAAAGAAGTTTTCATGGCTGGGGCAGACAACTGAGTTGGTTGAGTGTTCCATGAAAGTGCTAATTGGCACCCCTCTGACCATGGATCTGGTTGGATGCTCAGGCTGGAAGCTGTGACAGGAGAGCAGAGCCATGTTGTAGAGTGTCATAGCATCTCTGCTGCTGTAAAAAATGTTCACATTTTAAACCTCAAAGGATGTTGACAAACTTGAGGCAATTCTCCCTTTTGTCACTGTATTAAAAGAGCAATGAGTTTTTAAACAGAATAATATGTTTTGGAGTTAATTCTTATAACTTTGGTTTCTGATTCTTTCTTAATAAGGAGCAATTTCACTATAATGAAAGAAGTAGCCCAAATGTAAGTGGAGGAAGTCATACTGAGGTACAAGACAATGTGCTTTGAAAAAATAAAAGAGGATCCTTCATTTTTTCTCACAGAAATGGTGATAAACAAGGTAATTGCTATTATGAGTCAGTATAGCTCCCAAGATCACATCAGTTTTCACTGGCTGGAGATCTCCCCCTCAGTCTCTGACGTCATGTTGTTTGTTTGGGTGTTGCTGCACTGTCCTCTTCTAGGAGGCAAATGCTGGCAAGTGACCACATGTTCTTCCTGAATGCCTTGGAAATCTGCTTCAGAATATGCTCCCTGGTTAATTGGAGAACTTCAAGGGTGGGTTTAATTTCCCCTAGCACAGATATTTATGAATCGGATGTGTAAGTCTCACTTGTGGCATTTGGTAACCAAGGATAGAGGTAAGCAGCTCCAGAGGACAACTGTCTTGATGGTCTTGACATCTGGACATCCTCTTAGAGTGAAATGGTCACCCCATGTGTAGGGTCCCTTCTGTTCAGTGCAGATGTGTACTGACATGCACACCTACTCACAGGAGTGCAAATCCCTGTCTCCAGTTTCTACCCCTGACTTGCTCAGGTCTGTGTAAAAGCTGGGGTTTTTTTGTGCCAACTTTTCCTTCAGCTTGAATGTTTTTTATCCTTAGCTGATGTGTAAGCACTGCCAGGAACACTGAGTCATGACAGTTCAGTCACTGGTACATCAATAGCAAAGTTTGAGCTGGTGCCACCTGGGATGCTCTCAAGCTCATGATGTTCCTGAAGTCTGGATGGACCATGGACTGCACAGTCAGCAGGATGCATATAACTATCCTAGGCATTTTTTAATCCTTTCTGGTTGATCTCAGTGTCATAGAACCACTTTTGGAATATTTCATTTACTAGTACAGATGTAGCATATGAACCTACTTGTATTCTGTAGTTAAATAAGCCAATGTCTCATGCTGTTCATGAGATGTACAGTCTGGTCTCTTTGTACATCTTCCACTTTGAACTAATTTTGCTTGAATTTGCATGACCAGGACTTAACTGCAGTTTTAGATGATGTCTCAGCTGTTCTCTGTGCCATCATATGAACATTTCCCTATGTCTGTTGGAAACATCTTTTGTGATATATATTACAGTTGCAGCAGTTCTTTTTAAAGTCACTGTTCTCATGATAGACTAACTCAGGTCCTTTTTCCTCTACTTGAATCAACAAGCTTCTACCTTAGTATTTAAATGCAGTGTCTTACTCTTTGTTACTATTAAAATTCACCTGTTTCTCTCAGCCTTCCTTCAAGTCATGCAGCTCTTCCCTCTTCCCATATCATATTCTGATCGTCCTCTGCTCTAGCCATACAGTCACTCAAGTTTGTGTCTTCAGCAGATCTCATGACCAGGAGCCTAGTTTTTTTCTGCCAAGTTCATTAAGGAAAATATTTAATAAGATTGGTCCCAGGACTGATTATTAAGGACCATGATGGAATTTCTCTGGATTTGCTCACAAATAACAGACAGCAAACGTTGGTCCCAGATGGTATTTTGTTCAAAACAAAATAATGGCTTCCATCTGTCTTTCCAAACTGAGGTGCATGGAGCACTTGCTGGTGGTCTGTTCAGGGCTGGCCCTTTGCAAAATGCTTACTTCTTCTTTGTTACTTCTAGCTTCTAAATTCTGCTAAATTAGGCAAAGCTTACACTAAATGTTTTCCTAATATTATTTTCATGTATAAGAAACTGTGTGAGCTTCTCGTGGGACTATATGTGGTTGGAAGGGGAACTCACCTGTGAGATATAGTTCGGGCAGATTAGGACCTATGAAATTTCTTCACTGTTTATCAATGCAGAGTGTATTATTTATGTCACAGTAGCACCAGGTAGTTCAAAGAAGGGATGTGACCACAGATGGGCTAAGGCCTTGCATGGGCTCCTGCTGAAGGCAATCTTCATCTCAGAAAGATTGCAAGCTGGGTTACCAAAGGGAAGAAAATGAGACAAGAGGTGAACAAAGGAGGAGGATACATTTGAGGAGGTCATATCCATCCAGGCACATTTACGTTGTGATAACGAGAATTCTTGTCTCCTATGTAGCTGACACATTGCTGTCATGCTATGCAGCTGCAGGTTCCCCAAATGTGTCTGTCATGTCACAGTAATAAGCTTTGTTTGTGGCATCTTTGTACATCTTGAGGACTCAGTTTGCAAACATCCAGGAGTTCTTTCACTGGAGCTGATGCGGCACCTGCTACTAAGAGGATAACAACTTGCCTGGAGTCAGTATAAGCTCTTATAGTCAGAACTTGTAACACTGGGTTTGAAAAACATCTGACAGAATGCAAAGAAAGCATGGAACTGGGTTTAGGACAGAGAAACAAGCAATGAAGTCCTCCATACCTTTTTCTTCTTTGATTGCAAGGTTGTGGACTAGGCACTGAGTTGTTACAGAACCTGTTACAGTGTTTATGTGGTAAGAAAAAGGGTCTGTCACTGTCCAGTTTTTAAAGATTTTAGAAATGCCTCTGGGTGAATTAAGGTGAAAACGAGACCATATGCCAATGTCAAAAGCATGGGTTGTATTTAATAGTAAATATGAGAGAGAAAGAGAAGAAGGAAGGGAAAGAAGTACAAAAGAGATTGGGGGGGACAGGAAAGAGTGACAGAGATAGAATAAAGAAAACATCACCACTCTGTGGATCCTACCACTGTCCCAATGGTTCTCACCAGCCAGTCTTCTTGGTGGTGATGGTCCCCCAGAAAGCATAGAATCCAATTGGTTAAAATACTCTCAGGCCAGGTGGGAATGCCCAGGTACCACCCCCAGGGAGGGAGGGACCAGTCCCTTGCACCAGACTCTGGATCTGCAGCACCTCTTTGCATCACATGCAGTGCTGTGGTTCAAGGGCTCTGGGGAGCACTTGGGGGGGTTGTGATGGATTATGACAGTCCCTCAGCTGCCTCTCATGTGAATGTCCCATGGATGTGGCCTGTGGGGTTGGGGGTTCCACAGCTTGTGTGAGGGAGGATGGGTGTTCACTGCCTCTGACCAGAGGTTATGCCGCAGTTGTTTTGGGGAAAGTCTGTGTAAACCTGGCCTCTGTGGGCTGTGGTCTCCCTCACCCCAAACCCAGCCGGAAATGATTCTCAGCACAGCTGCTGGGTTTGGCTTTCTTGTGGATGCATTCCTTTACCTCAGCCTTGTGTGTTTCTCCCTAGACCTGAGATGATCAAACAATAATGTCCACTTTATCTTATTTGGGCAAGCTTAACTCACAGTCCAAAATTCCAGTCAGGCATCTTCAAGGAGGCTTCTGTGGTTGGAGCTTCTTTATACAGTTTTTGTTATAATGGGCAAAATTCCTTCACAGCAATGTTTAGGACATGAACCATTTCCATCCCTGACATTCTTCTTGGTCATGTTGACAAGTATTGACTTCAATGTCTGAGCCATCCCAAGAGTCCTGTGAGAGGGGATTGCTCCATTCACGCAGATCTGGTCCTAAATCTACATGTGTAAATACTTCTCTTGAGCCAAATTCTCTGATGGTGGTTGTGCACACTCTTTGCACCAGGACAGCCAGCTTCTTGCTACATTATTGATTTCTTCTGTAGCGTCAATGAGTATTCAGCTAATGGTTAATGGATTTAAACTCAGCTTATTATCATTACATTCAGTGTGAAAAGAAAGCACCACAGTGACAAGGAAAACATGCTCTTCTCATTGCTACTAATCATCCTTGCAACTCCAATGTAGCATACTAAAGCCTATGACAAAGAAAAAATATATTTTACTGCATGACAAGCCAAAGCTGAAGATACAAAGACAGCAGGGACAAGTTGCCAAAGCAGATGCCAGCCATCTGAAGCTCTCAAGGCTTATCAGAACTACAGCAAGCTGACTAACCTCTATCAGAGCCCTTCTGCACCTGCTGCAAGAGAGGGACAAAGAAACAAATTTGTAGGTGGTGCTCCAAAATCAGAGCTCTCACATAAAACTGGGTGTCTGACTTCCACACAAACTGACCTAAAAGACAAAATTCATCTCACCTAACACAAGCATCTATGTGAAAGAGGCCTCCATGTGAGCTAGTCACCCCAGGCTGTCTTTATAGTCAGTGAAGAGAAACAGAGCATGGTTCTGACCTAATAGAAATGTCTGCATGAGGCTGAGATGAATTGCAACTCAGAAGTGCCTGTTTTCCTCTCTTGACTCCAGTGTCTGGGGACCGTGGGGTCTGCAGCTCAGATGGAGATGTCTGCAGGCACAGAGCTGGAAAGCCAAGTAAGAGGGATTTCACCATGATAAATTCCTACAGGTACTTGCCAGTGAAGCACACCATATCGTAGGTCTAATATTTTAAGTGCCTTCTTTGCACTGAAAGGAAAAAAAAATTGAACTAAGTGGGAACAGCACACATAAAACCAAACTTACCATAACTCAGAGGCAAAGGAAGAAAAATTCTGTTCTAGAGCTTAGAAACAGCAAGGATTTTGTGTTAAACCAGTCGGATCTTCCTGGGGACAGAGGTTGGAGAAATACCAGTATATTAAACCTGGAACAGAGGAGGAGGAAAAGAGATGTCTCAATGAAATATTCTGGTTATGCAATGCCTTGTGGTTATTCACTAACTCAGTGCATTGCTAATTGCATGTTTGAAGAATAAACTCTTCCCATTTGCCACTTCCTCTTTGGACATTTTTAATCAGCTAATTTCTCCCAAGGCTACCCAGGCAGGCCAGAGTTCAATACAAATTCCCATTAGAAATAGAAACGACCTGTCTGATCACTGAGTTTATCCAGCTGCGTAGTTTGCAGTGAATAATGACTACGAGGGCTTTAGCAAACTGTGGGGGCAGTGGGGTAAGGGAGGTAAGTGAAAGCTATGAATTATCACAGGCTTACTGGGGCTATGGAGACTTGTTATGGTATTCCCTATTGATGTGTATTTTCTGTATATGTTTATGCAAATATTGACATGATTATGGCATCTTTTTGCTAGATGGTATGCTTTTCTCTTCATGTGACAAACCTACAGGCAGAGATTTTGGTTAGTTGGGGGCCAGGACCAGGGCAGATGCAACCCTTTTTTAGGATAATTGCACTGTAACAGAATGAATCAGATTTGTTTCTCCTTTGCATGCAGCATGTGAGCTCTTGGCCAGTCATTCCAACCAAGTTACTCTGGAAGAGGCTGTCTTTGCAGAAGCTCCAGAAGAATCCTTGGGCAGCTGCCTGCCTACCTCAAACAACCCAGTGGAACAGGATAAATCCCATACAAGAACATTTGGTTCATGTGGAAGGTGAAAGGTGTTTCACAGGGCTGCCCCGTGAACTTGTGCTAAAAATTCTGCGTTGTGTAACCACCACCTGATCCTTCCTCTGTGTGGTCCTGCAGAACCAGGATGATGGAGTCCCTCGTATTCTGCAAGGTCCCCAGGCCACATTTCAATGAAGATGATGAGCTGTTGAAAGTTGTCACCACCATGGGCAGAAGGAACGTCTGCAATTTCAGAGCTTATATTTGCGGCCTCACTAAATCAGCCTACGAGAGACTGTAGAAAAGAATGTGGAAATTGATTATAAATGAAATTGAAGGCACCTGGAAACTGGTCAGCATAAAACTGATGGTGACCAGACTGCATTCCCCTTGGGAGCTGAAAAATGGGAAACAAGCATGGCAAAGTAACACTGGTAATATTCCCCTTCAAACTTTATTTTTTCTGTGCTATACTTCATAGTCTAGGAATTATCAATTTTAAAAAATTCTTGTCATGGTATTGGTCCTATTAAAAGTTTCAAAATGAGGCTAAATTAAAGTCTCAGAACTGCAAAGGCAAGAGCACTCCACGTGCAAAGAGGAGCTGGCAAAGCTGAGTACAGAAACAAACATTCAATCATCTCAGAACAAAGGCATCTGGTACAGATGAGAACAGGATTCTAAAATCAAATAATAGGTTAATGTAATTTCTTCTGTCATGTTGCAATTAAAGAGTGAGGTATTGTGTGCAGGGTGGGTGTTTTGTTCCTTTTAATAATCTGTGAGCACTCATGCCTGGTTCTCATGTGTCATATATTCTATATTGCAGGGCACAGCTAAAACTGCTTAGTGTAAAACAGTGATCCTGGCTTGTTGTTTGCAGTTAATCCTCTGGTGTCCTTTGGCTCTCAGGGTACCTGTGTGGTCTGTTCACATATTGTTTCAAAGAAAAATAACAAAACATCAGGGGGACAGACCTGAAACCTGTCTCTGCCAACCTTGCTTTGCCCTTGTTCCAACAAAACTATGTATTAGGATCAATGCCAATTTAATTATCTTTTTAAACTCTTTTTTCAGTAGGATTCTGAACAAAAATAAATAATTTGGGTTCATCAATTACACTTCAAAGGGGTTTTGTTTGTTTGTTAATTGATTTGTTTATTAGTCTTTTCCTGCAAAAGAAAATATTAAAGGAACAGAAGAATGTGTAAAAGGAAGAAATTGCTTTTGGACTTGAATGGGGCTGGATGAGTGGCTGATATTTCAAGCAAAGATAGAAAAAGAAAATCATCCTTGAAGACCAAGCCCAGCTTTCAGAGAAATTATTGGATTTTCCCTCTAAACAGAAGGATTGACTTCAATGACATTCCTCCAGCCCTGATTTCTGTCAGCAGTTACATATGAAGTGCATTTGACAGAGGATGTTTTGACAGGAACCCTGCCCCTCCACCCTCAACCCCCTCTATTGTGTTACACTCCAAGAAAGACTCCAGGATGAATTCTTCAAGAACAGCTTAATGTAGCTCTGGAGGAAAGGCTCAGGTATGGGAGACCGAGTGTGAGATAAGACTGAACCTTTAGTGACAAAAAAAGGCAAAAAAAAAATCTTGGAAGAATTCTTCTGGGAACCTTTCAGTCATCAGTAGTTTTGGAAAGTGTAGAGGTCTGGTAGCTGAAGTTTTGGGAACAAGCCTGAGCAAGACAATGTGAGATACAGATAACCTTGGCACCTGTCTCTTGTTGTGTCTCTTCAATCCGCTGGCCATCATGTGTAAGATGTGACTGACACCCATTGCAGCAACCCTGTTACTTTATGTCCCATTGGCAGACCCTGAAGTTGCTGATAAGGCAAAGGAAAGTCCAAAGTCAAGGGGGATATGATCAGCATTCAATTAATTAATCAGCTGTTGTTATTGACAGAAGTTGATGAACCCTTCTCCTCACACAGAGATATTGTGGATCTCAGTTTCCCTGCAGGAGCTTCTAGATTGAAATTACACATTCCACTCCCTACAAATTGGTTATGACTAACAGTGTGTCCTTGTTTAGGGCAAATTTTGGTGGAAACCTGTGAATTGGGTTCTCTCCAGTAGAAAACCCCAATTGGGTTCGCCCATCTAGAAAGCAGATTCAAGCGACCCCTCCCCAACTGGTTTGGGAAAATATTTCCTTGGAGAAAAGTGGAAAAAAACTGTTTATTTAACAGGCAAAACAGACGAATGGGGATACAATCATCATGAAGTCACCCCAGGACACAGCTTCATCTGAAATGAAGATTTTCAGCCCATGCTTTTAACCCAGGTTTCTCTCATCACCGTACAAAAACAAGCTGGTAAAGTGCAATGGCCATGAGCACTGAGATATCCTCTGCTCTGCAATAATACAGATGTTTCCTGTTCATGTCTTAAACTACTCCAGAAGGCTAATTCTTTGAAGTACAGATCTGGTCCTAGTGAGCCTCATCTTCTTCAGTATGCCACACCTCCCCCTCAGAGTTGCATGGGTAGAATGCTGCATGGCAGAGTACGTTGTCTTTGACCAGAAGAACTCCAGAACTAACAATTTCCAGGTCACAAAGTTCTCATGAAATCCCTGTTTGTTGAGAGAAAAGAGATTTCCCTCCTTTTTTATATTAGAATGATCATCTCAGCTTTGGACCAGACAATAGTACCAGAACTTTTTCAAGCTCTGCCTTGAAAGCATTCAGAGAACACAAGATTTGAGAAGGCTGGAGGCACCATGGAATCATAGAACAGTTTGGGTGGGAAGGGGCATTAAGAAACAGCCTCCTGCCATGGGCAGGGACACCTTCCACGAGACCAGGTTGGTCCAAGCTCTGTCCAACCTGGTCTTGAGCACTTGAACACTTCCAGGGATGGGGCAGCCACAGGTTCTCTGGGCAATCTCTGCCAGGGCCTCACTACCCTCGCAGGGAAAAATTTCTTCCAAATATCTAATCTAACCCTGCCCTCCCCATTTGTTTTGGCCCTTTTGCAATGAACTATTAGGAACTGAGTATAAAAAAGCATTTCCAAGATTTTTTTTTTTAGTTTTCTTCACCTGTGTGAAGCCATTTCCCCATGTCCTGTTCCTCCAGACCTTTGAAAAAGTCCCTCTCCAGTTCTCTTGGAGCCCCTTCAGACACAAGAAGGGGCTCTAAGGTCTCCCCAGAGCCTTCTCTTCTCCAGGGTGAACACCCCCAGCTCTCAGGCTGTCTCCAGAGCAGAGGTGCTCCAGACCTCTGATCGATTCATTTGCCTCCTCTTGATTTGTTCCAACAGAGGTTTAAGTCCTTCTTATGTTGGTTTTATGAGCACAAGAAGGATCCAGGTGATGGGTTGCCATCAAATTTCAGCTAAGAAACTCCTGGTATGTCAGCAGCTACTGCCAAGGGACCATAATGTAGCTGGGTAAGATAATAAGGTGGTCAGATGGGTTCCTTTTGAGATGGTATGTGTGGTGCACTTCATTAAGTGTTATCCTGACGTCTGCTTCGCTCAGTACAGGAACCTGATGGCATGAATATCCCTGCAGAAATCGAGGTGTGAGGTCACATGTGTCTTCCAGGTGTTTTGCTGTATGAAAAGAAACCTTGCAGTGGTGTGAGATGTTTATGAGGTGATATCTATACCTGGGAGACATGAAGAGAGGAAGAAAGCCAAAGTTCAAGTGCACTGCTAAGTAGCTTTAAAAAACTTGCCAAATGCATCTTAAAGACATTAAGTCACTGATACAACACTCCAAATTTCCATTGTATTTGCTACATGAGTTTCTGAAGTTCAGCACTACCATCCTTCTGACATTGTTAGTTTTTTTCATGGTGGTTGTGCCACTGTTGCCATAGTGGTGTAAAGGAGATCAGAAAATGCACTAACCAAACTGCTGGGGGATCACTACGAGCAAGAAGCAGGAAAGGGGAGAGGAGAGGATGGAAATACATGTTTTGTGCCTGAAGTCAGAAAACTGGCTTCCTTCTAAGAGAAGAAAAGGACAGGAGGCATGGATATGGATATACAGGGAAAAGGAAGGAAGGGAGAGGAACATCAGAGCATCACCAAGATAAAAAAGCTACTAGCTGTGAGATGAGATAATACTGTCTGTGGAAATTAAGTTATGATCAGCATCTGCTTTGTACTGAGTTTCACTTTCACTGGTATCTGCACTGGAGATGGATAGAAAAGTTGTAGGAGAGTGTGTGGGAGTCAGAGCTCTGTTGTGATGGGTGTCAGCCAGGAAGGTGAGGCCAGCTGCAGGGCTCAGATTTACAAGCCATTCCTGTTGCTTTGCAAAGGATGGACAGCTGGGAGGAAGGTGGGAATGTGCTGCTTTGGCAGGGGAATAGATTCAGGATGCTCTGATCTGTACATAATTGTGCTGGTAGTCAGGTACTCCTACTAGCTCTTACTGCTCCCTGTTCAGCCATGGATGTGTTGATAGAACAAAAATGTTCAAAGCTGGAAGTTTAACATGTCGGGTCCCACAATGACATACTTTGAACTTCAAAGGAGCTGAGTAACCAGAGAGTGGGTTTCTTTGTTTTGGCCACTGCAATGAAATAGTAGAAACCAAGTACCTGAGAGCATTCCCAAGAATGTGTTTAGTTTTGTGTACCTTTTGTGCCTCAGTTTCCTCCAAGTAAAAGAGGATTCTGTTTGCCTTTCCCATAGGATCACAGTGAGGAGCTAGTTACATGTGAGATCTTAAGAAAGGGACAAGTAACTTTTTTACTTGGATATATGAAGAAAAGGGAAAATTCTAGTTCAGGTAGTGTGGTGAGGCGTTTCCCTCTGCCAAAGAAGAGCTTATCTGTTCTATCAGCTGGTGTGATAACTTCAGGCATCTTCTCCCATCACATGAATTTTCTGACTGGTGAGATGATGCAGGCTGAACATCTGTCCAGTAGTGAGTTATCTCTGGTGCCAGGGAGGTGACATTCCCAGCTGACAATAAATGTCTTAGCTTGAGAGCAGATTGAAGGGAGATAAGCCTTGAATTTCTGACTGACAGACACTTCACTTTATAAAATAAAAGCTACACAAAACTTTCACAAAGCAGAAATCTTCTGCACATTCCCTGGAAATGTGTGGTGATCTCTCCTCAAGGTTTGGGATGCTGGCCTTTGAGTTACTCTCTCCTGGGAGGTGAGTGAAAGGACTCTCTGTGTACTCCTTTATCACTTTCGTGGTAAGTTGCACTGACTCCTAATCTTTACTGTTTCTTTGCTAGCTGCAATATAGGTACCTTTATGTTGTGCACTGTTTTATGTAATCTAGTTGTAGTTCTTTGTTTTAACCTGTGTACTAAGTAACTGTTTAAGCCTTTTGTCTGTTAATCTCCTGCCTATTCACTAGACCCAGTCGGCCATTTCTAAGAACTTGTGAGCCAGGGTGGTTTAGGTGTGGGCCACCTGAATTTAAGATGCTGCCAAAAATCTGAACCCGAGACAGGGTTTCTCTAACACTTTCACTCAATCCATAACAGGTAGTGATGAGTTAAAGATACTGGCTGCAAAGAGAAGCAGCCTTGTCTGTAGTGATGCAAGTTTTGGTGAGGAAGAGCTTTCTTAGGGGTGGCCCATGTGGCACAGTGGCAGTGGAGAAGGTGTTGTGTTACTCCAGCACACATTTGTGGCTTAAAACACATTATTTGAGTTACCATGCTTGACTTCACAGCTTGGACAAGTGAAAAGTGACATGGGTACTTCAGAAAGATAACCAGGTTTGCTGTTGTAAACTGAGGATGTAGTTTAGTATAGGAGGACCAATACTGAGACAGGGATGGCCACTGTCAGCTGACATTATGATCTGTGGCCCATTTGAACAATTTACCTGATCACAGAGCCTGAGGAATTCACCAAACCAGAAAAGCTTCTTCAAACACATGGTGATTTCCTCCTGGTTGGGCAGAAAACAGTGATATATGGGCCTCAAAATAACAAAGTTTTGAGGAAGATGAGGCCTAAAGCTGAGTCAAAAATGAAATGGCTGTGCTATACCTCTTTAAAAGCCACATCAGTCTCTTGGATTGGGACACACTAGGCTTCTGGAAGTGTTTAACAATTTTTAAGGCTAACCTGTGGCTTTTGCTTTATTAAGAGAGTTTTCCAACAGTTGAAGAAGCAGCACTTTTACTGTCTGTCAGCTTGAGGAGCCTGTGCTTCATCTGCCTTTGACCGTAGGGGAAAAATGAGGGTGTAGCAAGAGAGTAGTTGTGCTGTATCTACTGAAGCTGCTGAGCTTCAGCTAGCCTGACAAAATGACGTACAGGTTTCTCCCTTGGTAATGTCTGGCTTTTCTTACTGAGCATTGGAGAAGAATGGCTTTTTCTCTGACTTTTGCCTCTCCATAAAGTAATTTTCAAACACCTCAGTGGGCAAAAAAAATCACAAATAATGACTCTGGCCCCAGAATCAACCACCACTTTAGGAATTAATGAGAAATCCCCTTGCAGATGAATGGCTGAGGAAAAACCTAGTTAACAAAAGTCTCCTCTTCAGTTTGAGGACTGAGTTGTTTGGTGTTTTATTGGGTTAAAATCTTTCTTTACTTGCTTGTAAATCTTGGTACATTTATGGGATTGTATTTGATGGAAAGGTGGAAGGTGATGCTATTTTGGTTTAAAAAGACTGGTGTTTGCTAAGAAAAGCAGAGCTTTCTTTGAAATGAAAAATGTAAATTTCTTCTTTATGAATTATTATAATTTTTAAAAAATTAAGAGTCTCTTAGGCAAAGATATGGGAATAGGGATAACAGTTCTTTACTGGGAAAATTAAAAATACAAATGTAATAGTACAAATGAAAAAAAAAACAGCTACTGACAGAGTCAGAATACAACCTGACACCCCATTGGTCAGGGTGTTGATAGCAGTCTGATTAAATGGTGGCTGCAGTCCTTCTGGAGTGATAGGTGTTATCCTGTAGAAGGGTGGAGTTTTTCTCTGAAGGTTCAGCAATGGTGTAGACGGGCCTGGTCTTCCTCTGGGAATCTAGAGGAGAAGAAAGCTGCTCTTCTTGGAATCTAGCAGAGACAGGCTGCTCTGGTGTTCTAATTCTCAGATTATATCCAGGTAGGAATGCTTGGCTCCTCCCCCTGGGTGGAGCGTCTCACAATGGGATGTTGTACTTTTATCAGTCATGCAGTGACACTCAGTGGCCCATTTACAGAAGATATTTCCTGAAGGGAGGATTGGTTTGTGGAAGAGATAAAGAAAACTTCCCAATTAACCAAAGATAACTGCCTCTAATAGATGGCAAATAGAATACACACTCCCAGCTAAATCTTTCAATTTATGACAGATGCCCACAAAGTGCATTCACCACAATGCAACAGATTTAGCTGACAGTGGTGGCTCCTGAGCAGAATTGTCTTAAAACCATGCAAGAATGAAGACTGTTTAAGTAAAAGTCATCACTGCTTCTGGTCCACCCTGTCCCAACAGCAAATTGTTCCCCACAGCTTTCCCTTGACATGAAGGAGCTCTTCCCACATTAGAAAACATGGTTGTCTAAAGCTGGATAGAGGCTATGCCATGTCCCCTTTGGTCTCATGTTGTGTGGCATGGATTGTTCTGATGAGAGGCTGATTGCCTTCTCCCTCTCTCTTCCCTTCCTGGGGACAAGTTCCATTCTGCCTTGTGTTCCTGTAATTCCTGTGGAATTCCTTGGTAAGTCCACGTCCAGAATGTGAGGCAAAAATGTCTCAGGCTCTAGGTTAGGAGACATGATGAGACCAGATGTTCTTCTTGGCCACAGGTGGGGGTACCTGTCAGCGATGGAGAGAGACAGGGAAGAATGATTTGGTGATCAGAATCTGCATTTATTGTGCACTACCAATGCTTATGTACTGTTTTAGGAAGACTAGTAATGTTTACTGCAATTATTAGGTTAAAATCACATATATAAACTTATGCATATTACAACATCTCTTGCTTGCAGAGTTTAATGAATTTTTCTTTTACCAGTAAACCTGTCTGATTGAATCTTCTTTTAATCCTCAAAGTTCTGTTTGCTCTTGCCAAGGCATCCTGTTATCAAATCTCATATGCTAACCAGGTCCAAAGTCCATCACCTCTCTTGTCCCAATTTCCCAAGAGATACCCTCTAGGCAGGACACCAGTGTCACCATTCCTCATGTCACCTGCATCTGCAGTGCTCAGTACAAGAGCTGGATGCCTCTGGGCTCAGCTTTTCTGTGATCTCAGCCTCAATCAAATGGCACAGTGTTGAGTGTCTGGATACCTTTGGGGGAGGGCAGAACAGGATCCTGTCTGAATGTCTACTGTTACTAACACCCCCCATAGAAAGCTCTGGGTTTTCATAGGGAGAAGGCCAAATCTTGTTCAGCTCACAAGAGGAAGAATTTGGCAGCCTTTACCCTTACTCTTCCCTTATTTCCTCTTCCTACTCTGATGACAGATACCTATAACAATGACACTGTCCTGGTCTGGCAGCTCCTGTTCAGGGAAATCCTTGTGGGTTTGGGAAAATGGGGCTGAAGGAGGTAAAGCAGTATAAGAAAGTGTTCAAAAAGGCTCAAGTGAAAGTGGATTGGATCTCAAAAGCCCTGAAACCTCCTGCATATTTATGTGACCCTTCCTACCTTGAGAAATGTGTATGAGGCTTCTGGAGTACACCAGCTGCATGGCTCACTTGGACTGGCTTTTTGTGAGTTTTTGGGTAGACAGGCAAAGGCACAAGAGCAACCTTGGCTTGTCCAAACCAGCCTGGTGCACTGCTCACCCTGCTGCCAGGAGATTCCAATGACCACAGGATGGGACAGATGTGACTGCATCCTTCTTGATGAGACTTGATGTGCTCAGTCCTGGCAAAAGGGGGGCATAAGCTGCTCCCAGGATAGGTGGAAGCAAATCCCATGCTGCAGCCTTATAGATTATATAGAGTCACCTCTGTGTCCAACAAGGAGATTGTCAGCAGATGGCATGGTGGACTGGGGGCTGAATTTAAGACCTGGGGTCAGCATGGGTGGGAAATATTAATGCAAGGTTCCTCGTTTTTGAAAACTTTATTGGTAAAAATTTTATCACAAGGATATTTCCTTCTTTTTTAATATTGGAGATTTGTGATAGATGAGTAATGTGATGATTGACACTCACAATTAACAGACAAATACCATGTATACAAGTTAAGAAAAGGTTTTTTTAGCCCCTGCGTTATTATCAAGGGACAGCTGGGGTTGGGATATTTGGGAGGGTTGGCTTGTCACTATGGTGACACCTGACCTACAATCAAGATTTGAGGAAGCGATCTCCACCACTGGACACTGAAGAAGGACTCGATAGACAGAATTTTGGGAGGGGCTAAAGGGTTAAAAGGTGAAACATTCATTGTATGGATGAGCACATGGTAGGGAAAATCTTTTGCTCCCGGCACCATAACATTTTCTCTATTCAGTCTTCTGTTGCATTTTTGATAAGGTTTAATAAACCTTTCTAAATTTATGAAAAGTGAGTGGCTCTTTCTCACAGATCCCTTTGGCCTGCACACTCAGCTGACCTCACTCCCATATAGGGACTGTATGTATCACATCCCACTTACCCCTGGCTGAAAATAGGTCACAAGAATTTGGACCATGGAAAACATTTAGCAGAGGACTTCTAGCAGCCTTCCAGTACACAAAGGGGCTCCAAGAGAGACAGACAGGGACTTTGGTCCTTCAGGGACTGGACAAGAGGAAATGGCTTCACAGTGACAGAGGGCAGGGTTAGATGGGATAATGGAAATTAATTCTTGGCTGTGAGAGTGTTCAGGCTCTGGCACAAGTTGCCCAGAGAAGCTGTGGTCCCATCCCTGGAAGTGTTCAAGGCCAGGTTGGATGGGGTTTGGACCAGCCTTGTCTAGTGAAAGGTGTCCCTTCCCATGGCCTGGGGGTGGGATGGGAACCATTCTGTTATTCTGTGATTCAATGCTCTGGTCCTTCCCTGGTCTAAGGTGTGCTCAAAGAATAGGTATATGTACATTTCTGTCTTGGATTGATGCATCATGTATGATATCTTTTGGTAGACCTAGTGGGGAGCATAGCTGATGTGCTTTCCTTCTTATTCCCATTGCAATGTTTCCCTCTCTTTCCACTCCAAGGTGCTCTTTGCAATCAGATCCACCCTGCTTGAGCAAGTGTCAGCCAGCAAGATGACAGCAGATGAAACCATGCATCCTGCCAGTCTAGCCTAAACCTGCACACATCTATGATTAAAGCCACTCCAGGCCATTGTGGAGATTTACTTATAAAATGAGAAGAAGGGATGAACTCACCCTCTCACTCTTCAGGTTTCCAAAATACATAGCAAGAGGACAGATGGGATTTTGGGGTGTGTGTCTGTGAGTCTGTCTGTCAAGTGGCATTTTAAAAATAATTTTTCCCTTTATTATAACCATTAAAAAGCCAGAAGAAAGATTTCAAAAAGAAAAACGAGCAAACCACACCCCAAAACAACTAAACTCACTGGTTTCAAGGTGGGTTAACAACCTGAAAAGCTCATGCCAGAACACGTGTTATTAGCAATAAAAAAGTTCTTTATTTGTCTGTCTGGGGAATTTCTTTCACACTCACTTTTAAAAAAAAACTATCTTTATTTGTTTCCCTTCTATCACACACACAACCAGATCACTTAAATAAAACAGAGTTTTATATTCATTCCAGGCAAGCATTCTTGCCAAAATCTGTGCCTCCTTTTTCTCCCCCCACTCATTTTCTTATATACAGACCAGTGATGAAAACACGAAAAAATCTGAAGCCTATGAGGTGACAGATGAACAAGATGTAGAGGCAAATAATCCAAATGGTGCTGTGAAGGAATGGCTTTTACTGGCAAAAGGGAACATATTTCTGCAAAGGTTAGAGGAATTTTTCTGTTTCTGTTGGATTTTTCCATGGCTGGAAATTTTAATTTCATGAGGAGACTAGGATCCTGCCTTTTAGATGTTCCAGACAATTCTTTCCCTGGATTTGTTGCTTTGTTTGTTTAGGTTTTTATCAACAGTGGGGATTTGTACTTCAGCTTATTTTATGTGCAGAAATCTCGTTTGTGTGAGTGTGATTGCCAGACACGTGATGGATATTGACACCACTCAGGGCAGAGTGAGGAGAATGTTGGCTGCAAATTGCACCCGGAGCTTTGCTTCCAAGGAGGACTTTGCAGTCCTGCTGGTGTTAAACTGTCTCACATACATAGGTTTTTCCCAGCAAACAGTGCACCTGTCCAACCCACGAGCAGCCAATTTCTCCAGGAGAATGCTGTGGGAGATAATGCTTTACTAGAGTCTGTGTAGACAACACCCACAGCCTTTCCCTCATCTACCCAGCAGGTCTCATTGCCAAGATTGCCAACAGGCTGGTCAAGCAAGACCTGCCTTTCACAAACCCCTGCTGGCTGGCCCTGGTTCCACGGTTGTTTTGCATGTGCCAGGTGATGGCACACAGGATGATTTGCTCAATCACCTTCCCTGGCACCAAAGTCAGGCTGACAGTTCTGCAAGTTCCCTGGAGAAAGAAAGGCTAGATGTTTACATGTATATTTGTGTATGTATATATCTGTACTGTGTATATGTGCACATGGTGGATGTGGGAACATGAAATTGCAACAATCTCACTCCTGTCAGGCTACCAGGTTCAGCAGCTCTTACCCTCATCTGATATTGTGATGCTATGCTAAACTAAGACTTAAAACAGGTGACTTGCAAGAGCAAAGTACCGTGTTGGATGTTATCTGGTAAATATTCTTGCTTTTGTGTAAATGAAAGTTAGGGACCAATCAAAGAAAAGGCACCTAAACCTGTGCATCTCACCCAGATATGATATTGTGCTTTATAACACCTGTGGAACTGGCACTGAGTCACTGGAAGACATCGTGTTCAACAGGCTTCAGATCAGCCCAGGACTGCAAAACATCCTCATGGATGTGTCCTAAGAGTGGCTTCTCGCCAACACAGCAGTAGAAGCAATACAGATAGTTTCACGGAGTCACAGAAGGAACTAGGTTGGAAAAGACCTTTGAGATCATCAAGTCCAACCTATGACCTAACACCACCTCATCAACTAAACCATGGCACTAAATGCCACATGTAGTCTGTTTTTAAACACCTCCGGGGATGGTGACTCCACCACCTCCCTGAGCAGCTGATTCCATTGCCCAATCAGTCTTTCTGTGAATTTTTTTTTCCTAATGTCCAGCCTAAACCTCCCCATCGTGCAGCTTGAGACTGTGTCCTCAGGACTGACGATAAGTGATGGAGAGGGGCTTAATGAGCTAATCTGCAATCCCTCATCATCCTAGGATGAATCCCATGTGGTCCCATAGACTTGTGAGCATCCAAGTGGCTGGTCTGGTCTCTGACTGCCTCTTTCTGGATAACAGGGGGACCATTCTGCTCCCTGACATCACCTACCAGCCCAGGAGGACAGCTGTCCTGAGGATAACCTGTCTTAGTATTGAAAGCTGAGGCAAAGAAGGTACCTCTGCCTTTTCCTCCTCTTTAGTTACTATATTCCCCCTGCATCCAATAAAGAATGGAGGTTGTTCTTGCCCCTCCTTTTGCCATTTATGTATTTAGAAAATTTTTTTTATTATCCTTCACAGAAGTGGCCAGATTAAGTTCTAATTGGGCTTTTGCCTCTCTATTTTTTTCCTATGTGATCTAGCAACATCCTTAAACAATTCCTGAGTTATCTGCCCCTCTTTCCAAAGGTACACCCTCTTTTTTTCCCTTTGCTCCTTCAAAACCTCCTTGCCCATCCAGGCTGGTTGTGTTCCCTGCCAGCTCATCTCTCAGCACATAAAGACAGTCTGCTCCTGTGTCTTCAAGATTTCTTTATTATAGTATGTCCATCTTTCCTGGACCTCTTTATTTTTAAGGGGTGTTTCCCAAGATACTCTCCAAGTCATTCTCTTGAAGAGCCCAAAGTCTTCCCTCCAGAAGTCCAGAGTGGAAGTTTTGTTGATGCTCCTCCTTTCTTCACTGACTATTATTTCATGGTCACAGGAATGCCAGCTCCTGTCATAGCACATGGGGCTGACATATCCAAAGCAGAAAGTCAGTTCATGTTGCAGCAAACTCAGCTTTATGAAAGTGGACAGGATATGCTGAAGCTTAAATTATCAGTTGCCAAGTACTTGGACTGAAGGAATGACCAATGTGCCAAAACTGATGGCTTGTGGCCTATTTCTAGTCTCCTTTTGTGACTGTAGTCACAAAAGAAAATTACAATTAGATGACAGGAAGTATAAAAGGAGACTGTAAGTTGGATGATTTAAATCAAAAATCAGGAGGGAGCAAGAGGGGATTGCTGATTGCAAACAAGGCTTTGGAGGAGAAGCATTTGTACATGGTGCCACTTGAGTAACACCCAAGCTCTGTCCCAAAGCTGTAGATAAGAGCAAATGAAAGATCTGAAGGCAGACCATCTCAGACAAAGAAGAATCACAACACTGCTCTATTTGCAAGGCGTGGGAGGAACTAAATATTGGAAGAGGCAATACTAAACTTCTTGACCTCTGCTCAGCTGACTCAGAGGGAATGTAAAATGCCCAGAGGAACTGTGATTATGATCTTAGAATGCACAGAGACTTTTACTGCAGAAAAGTGGAAAAAGCTGGAAGAGCTTGCAGTTTAAAGTTTAAGTTTCATCTTTGTTAAACCCCAGTAGGATTAAAGGGCAGCACAGGCCAGTGTGGGGCGTGAAAGGAAGGTGAAGATTAGCATAGGAAGAATAATTTGGAGGTCTCTGAAAAGAAGCAGAAGCAAATTCAAAGGATGATTCAATAAACAAATAAAGAGATTCACTAGAGAAAGCACAGAAACACATGAAGAAGAAGATAATACTGTGCTACACAGACCGCTCAGGAAAACACATTGTTTAAGAATATTTTAAGATGAGTGAAGGGAGATGAATAGTACCTCTCAATGTGGAGGGAACCTGAGCTGGCTTTGGGGATCTCTTTGCAAATCTCTGAAATTGCAAAGGAAAGACTGAGGAATGATACTCCTAGAGAGTTACGTGCTGGGTCATACTCCAGAAAGTTTGTTTTTCAGCATCTTAAATTTGGAGAACCCCATATACAGGCTTTTGTACAGGCAGTTAGTTATCAGCAGGTGATTCTTGGTGATGCACCAAAACCTCTGGTTATCTCTCAGCCTGTGAGGTCTGGACCCTAATTCCTGAAGAAGTTAGTTAAGAAGATGTGGCACTCCCGTGCTTCTCTTCAGAAAGCCCTTTCTGGCCAAGAGGACACCCCTTTATTTATGCCTACACAATTCCTCAAACATTACCTCATCTCAAAGCTTATTTGTCAGGAAAGGATTGTCTAGGCCATAGTGAGGCACTTCTGGACTTGTGGGGCTTGTGATCCCAGATATATTTGGTTCAGGACAGATTTTGATTGTCTGAACAACTCCTGTGGTTTCAATAGAAGTAGAATAAGTCCTTGAGGTGTTTTCTTTCAAATTTGTAGTTTGAAAATTAGAAATTTGTCATCAAGAAAATTAGAAATTGAAGAGAAAGAGGAGTAAAAAACTAAAACCGAGGAGAAATTATTTCCTTTTAAAAAAATATTATTCAGGTATTCACTGTTATGGGATGTGACTCAAAGGGGAAAAGAAAGGCTGCTTATCTCTGGTTCAGCTTTGTTCTTTTCTCTCTGAGAAACGGGAAAGCTCCTGGAGAGCAAGAATGGAGAGATGACTTGTTTAAGCTTTGCATATTTTTCTGTCGTGATTATTAACTTTTTAGGATCATCACTAGAATTAGTGTTAGGTAGCTGAGCAGATCAATGATTTAAATCTCTCACTATAAAACAATTTCTTCATAAATTGGTTTTTGGATTTTTTTTTCAGGCCTACAGGGAATTTCTCCAAGCCTCAGGAGTGGGACTTCTCCCCGCAGATTTCATTGACATAGTAGGCAAACCCACAACAAATAAAAATAATCCCAATTCAGATGCATTGTTCAAAAAGGACCTGGATAATTCAGGTGGTATTGATACCTGACTTCTAGAGATTGTTTGCGTTAGAGGAGAATTTATGCTTGTGATACTGAAAAAGTAAGAGAAAAGGGAAATATCTTACAAGAAACTTAAATATTCATTCTGTTTAGCCATCAAGTGGCAAATGGACTTGATTACTGTATAAAGTATCATGTAAAAGAGAATACAAATTACCAGGAGCTCTCCCGCAATGGAGAAAGAGCAAACCTAATGTAAGCAGATGTCTCATAAAGAAGGCACAACAAATTCAGGTTGTAAAGGCATGGAAGTGTGTAAGTGTGTACAGTTACTGCTGGGAACAGAAACAAAAGGAAGTGGAAGATACCTCTTGAGTCTTTGAAAATGGGCAGGTTTCTTTATTCAGGAAGAGCTGCAGTCAAACACAGATTACTCAGCTTAATATGCAGGTAACTGGGTGTCCTGGCTTGGCTGTATGATGCTTGTGTCCCCAGTGGTCTGTTCTGTTTATGTTGGATAATAAGTTTTGCACCTTTAAGACTTGTCCTGAGAGCAAAGCAGGGAGAGAAGAAGCACAGAGTTTGTTTTCAGAAGCTGCACTTGCTCCCCCACATTCCTGCTCCTGGACTGTGTTCCCTGCAGCACAGACAGAGGGTGGGACAGAGCTCTCCTTTGCTCTTAGTTAGTTTTAGCTAGCTGAGGCAGAGAAGTTCCCTGAGCTGGGCTACAGAGGGACTTCCTGAGTCTGTCATCTCTTCCAAGCAGCAAGAGGTTCTATTGTTAAATAATTTGTTTTTCCTGAACCAGTTGGGGGAGAGGCTGCTTGAATTTGCTTTCTATGGGAATCCCTTTGGAGGTTCTCTCCCAAATTTGCCCTAAACCAGGACACTGGGTAACATTAAACAGCCTGCAATATACAGGTCAGACGAGCTAATAATCACTCCTGGAGTTACACCATGATTGAAAACTCTTTATTAATCTGAAACTGCTCTGTCTTCAGCATTTTTTTGGCATGATTCTGGTTTCAGATATTAGTGCAAAACATGTGGATATCATTACAATTGCTGAAAGGGTGTCCAGAACCAGAGATAGAGGCTTCAAACTACATCACACAACAGAAAGATTTTTTCCTCCCCCCAAATCTACAAAGCACAGTACTCAGTCTGGGAAATTATTTTACCTGTTTTCAGCAATTCTTTTATGTGTGAATGTAATTATGTTCTACAGTGTTTCTGAAGCACATGATAAACAAGGGGAGAGATGTCCTGAAATTCGATCCTGCATTTAAGGAGAAAACATGCATTGGTTTTTGGGAAAAGGAGTGTTACATGAGAAGCAAGGAGTGATTTACAAGATTTTCTGTCAATAAAAGTATCGTCTGGAGTGTCATCAATGAAATTTATTGTGGGAAACACTCATCACTCAAACAGAAATGGATGTTCAAATATTCAAAATGGCAGAGGTGCAAAATAACAGTCTGTACTTGGTAGATGTTCTGTAGAAACCAGAAGATAAAGGAAAAGCAAGATGTGTCTTGTCCCAGAAACACCTCCTGAATCTTGTGTTAATTTCATAACTTCATAGGGTGGAATAATGATTTTTTGGATAGCTGTGCTGTATAGTACTGGCAGGTGTCGACACAAGTGCCTTGAACTACAGGAGGAAGCAATGGAAGGAAAATACATGTTGCCGTTGGATACAAAACAATCTTTTGATTCAAATCTCAGAAAGCTGTAAGAGGTTGGTCCTTAATGTACAGGAATTATACAGCAGTTATTTCTTGATGTTAAGGTAATACATTCTCTTTAAAGATGGTGTAGACTAGGAGAGGAGACAGGAGAGGCATCTTTGCAAATGTTTAGAAGAGGCATCTTGTGCAAATGTGAACATCTTCAGTGCTTTGGAGTTTGGTGCACTGCTTCCTGTCACTTCAGAGACACAGATGAAATAACAATGTTTGGCTGAATGTGATGTTGTGCTTTACAAAAACAGAGACAAAGACTGCAAACTGAATTATCCCTGCTTTGGTTGAAGGAGAGGAAAGAAAATGGGGGACATGATTCTAAGATGGGTTATTCAACACCTTATGAAAACAAGGTTGCCAGAAGGTCTTCTGATGTACATTTGCAGAATCATCTTGAGGTTTTGAAAATCTGAGACTTGCAGGGTAAAATTCAGTCCCCACCTCCACCTATTGTCATGATGTTGCTTCGATATCTTAATGAACACTTGCAGCACACCAGATGCAGATGGATTGAGGAAGACTTAGAAACCCCCATCATTTTTCTCAAAATCCAGCCAGCTGACCCCTTCCTTTGAAGTGAAGGGAAACACTTTTATTCTGTCAGACTAGCAACAAGAAAACCATGTAGCAAAACAGAACAGCTCCATCTGCCCTTTGGCAGAATCAGTAGTTTAAGCCACTTGCAAAGAAAATTTGATCTGGCCTTTTCCACTCAGAGTTTTCCATTCAGGGAGGCTTCAACCTCAGCCATTTCAAATAGAGAATTACAGATCTATTTGAAAAGGTTTTGTAAATATTTTTTGAGTTAAAGCTTCACAAAATATTCAGGGCATCTGAGGCACTCATTATTGGTCATTAAAACTATTGAGCACCGCCAACCCCAAGTGAAAGCAAGAGGAACACAGTGTTCAGAACTTCGGAAAAGCCCACTTTTAAAGTAATTTTCCTGTGTTGGAGCTATAAATACACACACACACACACACATCCCTATCCTTAGGCCCTGCAAGGTAGTCTTTCCCCTGCTGGAAAAGTGCTGTAGGTGTTGAACAGTTTTGGCATAACCTGGGTTCATTTAGCTGGGTCAGCAGATAGCTGGCTCTAAACCAGAAAAGACAAAGTGGATGTAAATGGCAATTTCTGTAGCCAAGGCAATTTTCAGATGAGGTGAAGAAAAAAGAGTGAATACCAGAGTGAGGTGTAGCATTGGCTGAAATGTAGTATAAGGTCACATAACTTACATTTAAACTTAAAATTCACCTTCCTTGGCCAGTGATTCCTCATGATCTTTTCAAGCCACCCTTCTCATGCCGGAAGCTTTTAAAGGCGTTTCTTAACACATAGAACTTTCTGTTTCTCATTCATCCTAAAAAGCCAGCCATTGTTCCAATGAAACCTCTTAACTAATTAGTGTTAAGCTCTGTGAGTGAAAGTTGACCAGGGGCTGGGGATCAGGCCCACCACTTTGTGGTGTTCACAGTGGTTTCAGTTTTGTGCCATCTGCTTTCCTTGCTTAAGATCTTGCATTTTGACATATTGCTTCAATACAAGGCATTTCATGACACCTTTGCTGGAGGGCCAAAGGCCACATTCCTTCCATCTATCCTGCATGCAATTTTCATTCTCTTGTCTTCAATGCATTATAAAAACCAATCTTCCTTCCTTTTCTTTTTTCCTCTCTTCGCCCACCTGCCTGCCTACCCTCCTGCCTGCGCCCATCACCTCCCCATGACTGCCCCCTCCCCCAAGGTATTGTGGGTTATTACCTCAATCCTTTTCAGCTGAGAAAGGTTTGAGGTAATGACCTGAAACTTCCTGGAAAAGATCCCAAAAAGCCCCAGATGAAAACCACATGCAACGCATTAGGGACCCTCATGGCATAAAGAAACATTAGTTCAAGTAACGAGAATGTACACTGATCAGCTTCTTATATACCAGCTGGTAAGAGGCATGTATGATCAGCCATGAATATGAACCAGGTGGGGGAATTAGCTGATTGGCTAGGTTATGGCAAGAAAAGTGAAAAAAATATATTGTCTTTTAGGAAACAGTTTTCTTAATTGCCATTCTTAAAGCTGCATTGGGGATCTGACTCTTTGCAGTAGCAAAAACCTGGAAGAAATCCACAGAATCTGCATGATGCCGAATGCTATTGGGTTATGAACCCATGGAGCCCCACTAATGCTTGCTTGATGCTGTAGTATCGAGGTGAAAAAGACAGAGAACTTTTTATTGTAACTACAAGGAGAAAAGAGTTCTCTTTTTTTCTGTGCACCAGTTAAAATAATGTCCTTTTTCATCAGTAACAATAAAATGCATCACCCCCCCCTCCACTCCTCAGCAATCCTATAGTTCTCCAGACACAAGCAAGCAAGAGGGGATCATGACAAAACAGTCATTTTGGCCCACCTCCAGGAATATAGTTCAGCTTTTGTTTTCCACTGAAGTTGAATGCACTTATGGAAGTGAAGGTGAGTTAATATTGAGTGGCTCTGGGCCTTTCGTATTGCAGAGCCATCTCATCATCTCATCATAAGTTTCACCATGCAGTAACATGGGAACATGACTTGTGCTTTTTCAGAGTACTGTTTTATTAAATCCAGATGATGCAATTCAGCCCAGAGCCCAGTGCTATCCATTCTTCTTACAAACCAAGGACAATATCCTGCACAGAAAGGTGCAACATATCAAAGTACTGAGCATTTTAACAGGCTGCCCAGGTGCTGTGGTTTGATACTGACCAAATACCAGGCACTCACAAAAGTCATTCACTTACCCTCTCCTGCTACAGTTGGGCAAAGGAGAGGGAAAAAACTAATGAAGGGCTCATGAGTTAAGGATTAGGAGAAAAACATTCTAAGGGCAAATCAGATTTAAATTTAAAGAAATAAAGTAAATTTATTATTAACAGAGTCAGAGGAGGATAATGAGAGGGAAAATAAGCCCTTAAAACACCCTTTTTTCCCCCTAGCCCCTCCCTCCTTTCCACTGACAACACAGGGAGACGGGGGCAGGGGTTTTGGTCAGTTCCTCACTTGAGATTGTTTTCTGTTTGCTCAGGGAGAGGAGTCTTCTTTCTGCTGTGCCGTGGGGTCCCTCCCATGGGCAAACGGTCTTCCCAAAACTGTTGTGGCTTGGGTCATTTGTCCACAAGGGGTAGAGGTGAGGGGTGGAGTGTTTTGGTTTGGCACGGCCTGGTTTTTGGCAGCAGGGGGGCCACTGCTGCCAAATGATGGCTCCTGTGAAAAGCTGCTGGAAGCTTCCCACCATGTCTGGCAAAGCCAACCCCTGATGGCTCTGAAGATGGACATGCTGCTGGCCAAAACTGGGCCAATGAGAGAGGCTGGTAACACCTCTGTGATGACATTTTTAAGAAGAAAACCAAAACAAAGTAAGGGGTTCTGCTTCTAGTCAGAGAAGAGGAGGAAGTGAGAATACGTGACAAAACATGGAGACACCAAGGTCAGTGGAGAAGGAAGTGGAGGCGCTCCAGGCGTCAGAGCCAAGATTCCTCTGCAGGCTGTAGTGAAGCAGGTTGTCCCTCTGCAGCCCATGGGGATCCACGGGGAATGCAGAGATCCACCCACAGCCCATGGGGGAGATGCCCACACCAGAGCAGGTGGATGCCTGGAGGAGGCTGTGATCCAGTGGGAGACCCAGAGAAGAGAGAGGTCCCCTGCTCCCAGGCTGGAGCAGCCTGTCCTTGGAGGACTGCACCCTGTGGAAAGACAGACAGTTTTGGGAGGAATGTCTGCCGTGGGCAGAATTCATGCATCAGCAGGTGCAGTATGGCTGCTGCTCGTGAGAGTGGACCCACCCCAGAGAAGTTCACAGAGAACTGTCTCCCATGGGAAGGACCCCATGGTCTCACAGGGAATGGACTCCACTCCTGGAGCAGTGGAAGAAAATCTTGGTGATGACCTGACCAAAACCCCATGCCCTGTCTCCCTGCACAGTCGGTGGGAAGGAGGGAGGGGCTGGAGGGGAGAAGATGTTTTCAGGGCTTATTTTACTTCTCATTATCCTCCTCTGAGTCTGTTGGTAATAAATTTCACTTTGCAACTAAAGTTGAGCCTGATTTGCCCTTGAAAGGTTTTCGCCTGGTCCTTCACTCACTCATGGAGCCTTTGTTACCCTTTTTCCCTTGTGATGTATTGATTTTCTTCTTAAATAAGTCATCACAGAGGCATGACCAGTGTCTCTAACTGGGTCAGCACCATGTCCATCTTCAGAGCTGTCAGAGATTAGCTCTGTTGGACATGGTCACAGCTTCTATCACCTTCTCACAGAAGCTACTCCTGTGGCCCTCTCCCACTACCAGAAGTCAGGCTGTGCCAAATCAGTGCACCAGGGCAGTGGTGAAGTCCCTAGAGGGATTTAGTAGACATGTAGATGTGGCACTTGGGGAGATGGGTTGGTGGTGGGCTTGGAAGTGCTGGGGGAACAGTTGTACCCAATGATCTTAGAGGGCTTTTCCAACCTCAATTGTTCTAAGAGATCTGAAGGAGTAACAGGGATGTAACCTATTGCAACCGATCTACCATATTGCAAACAACACTGTTCCAGAAACCAAACCAAGGCAGAAGGAAGCTACCAGCAGAACAGTCTGTCCAGAGCATGGCAATAACATGCTTGTGGTGGGGGAAGGAATCCCCATACTTAGTGTCTCTTCCCCTTTTTCCTTTCCAATGAAACCACACTGAATATTGTAAGAGCAGAAAAATTACTCCTGAAAAACGAAGTCCAGACAGCTGCCAACTCTTGTGACTTCATTGTGCAAGTCATAATGTCTATGTTTTTTCTTAAAGCCCCAGTTCCAGGAGCTGAGTATGTGGGCTTTCATTTCTTCCCTCCCTGGGGGAAAAATAAAGTTTATTTTTGTTCTCATGGATGTTGAAAAAGCTGGAATATATGTCCTGAGTGTGCCTAAATGTACCAAAACCAAGGAGTCAGAGAAAAAGAATCCAGAGTACATTAATCCTCATGATTTCTAGACCAGCCTTAGAATGTATGAGCCTGTTGCTTCAGATTCATCATTTTGGCACAGTTGGCAGAAATTAAATGGAATATAAGAAACAGCTGAGAGGAAGAAAAGGGAAAAGTAACTTGTTCTCCATGCTAGGGTGCACTGGTCAATTATTTGCAGTAATTCTTCTGTGCCTCAGTTATTCTCCAAAATTGCCTTGCCTGTCACTTTTGTAAAAGTATAAATGGCAGGCTAGAACTGGAAAGAGTTTGATAACATTTTAAGGAAATTTTTGAATAATATTCTACTTGTATTTTATTCACTCTGTGATTTCCATCTCTTTTTTATTTCTTTTTTTCCCTCCTGCTCAGTAGATATTTTGCAACAAGTCTTTGCCCCAGGCATGGCCTTTTTGCACATTAAGAAGCACAAAAAGAGTAGAGAATAAATGGCAACCTAATTCTTTGTTTTTCACAGGTTTCCTAAGTGAAAAGTTTTGCCATCTGGGTGGAAATCTGACAAAACAACACAGAGCTGAACAGCTGTGGGGTAGCTACATGAAAATCGAATCACTCCACTGGAATAATTTATTGTAGCTGGTTTGCAGGGATCATACCAAAAAGAAATTCAGCTCTTTTATCTCCTCTTGCAGCATGAGGTCCCATGCCAGACATTTGCAAAGCACTTTTCTCAAGCTGCACTGGGAGTTTCACCTGGAGCGTTGTGCAGGAGTCAGCTAGGAGGGAAAACAGCACAAAGCACCACTGTGGATCTGTAATGTGGCATCTCAGAGCTTCACAGTGCATTCCTTCAGCACATCCTGCTTGTGAAACTTCTGTTCATCATCCCCCGTCAGTCCCAAATTGGTAATGCCCAACTGGAGGCATTTGTGGTTGTTCCTTGACATGTGGTAAATGGGTCACTGGCTTGCTCTACTGCCGTCTGGGGCTGGGACATCTCAGACCATCTTACCTTCTCTCTACCATGGAAAGTAGCTCATAGGGCTAGGAGGACTTAACTTGGTCCTCCTGAATCTGAATGCATCTAGGTTACCATCTAGGTCCCACTCCTCCTCCACCTAAAAATACTCTTCCAGACCATGACCTCCTTGTCCTTGGTTCTCAAGGACACAGTAGTGCCTGCCTTCTCTGTTGGCCAGATGCGTGCTCAGATGATTCTGCTGACTTTGCTGTTCATCAGTGTTAATTTATATCTCTAGGACTAAATCCTGGCAATTAACAGTGAAAGGTCTTCAACTGAATTGATTGAAGAAATAAATAGCAGAAAAATATAGAGAAATAAGGGCTGCTAAGAAACCACATCCAATTTGACAGAGTAGTTCTCAAGCACTGATGAGGCCACACCTTAAATCTTGTCTTCACTTTTGGGTCCCTCATAGCAAGAAAGATGCTGGGTGCTGGAAGTTGTCCAGGGAAGGGAATGGAGCTGGGGAAGGGTCTGGAGCACAAGTCTGATGAGGAGTAGCTGGGAGCTTTTAGTCTGGAGAAAAGGAGGCTCAGGGGAACCTTCTCACTCTACAACTCCCTAACAGGAGGGTGCAGCCAGGTGGGTATTGGTCTGTTCTCCCAGGTAACAAGTGTTTTGAAAATGACTTCAAGTTGTACCAGAGGAGATTTGAATTGAATTTTTAGGAAATTTTTGACTTGATTTGAATTGAATTTTTAGGAAATATTTGTTCACTGAAAGGGTTATCCAGCCCTAGCACAGTCTACCCAGAGTGGTGGATTCCCTATCCCTGGCAAGATTTAAAAGCAGTGCAGATGTGGCACTTGGGGTATGGGTTCATGGTGGCCTTGGCAGTGCTGGGGGAATGGTTGGACCCAATGATCTTAAAGGGCTTTTCCAAATAAGATAGTTTATGATTCTATGATAAAAGTTCATTTAACTTTTAAAACTAAACAAAATTAGTCCAAAATTATTCACAGTCCAAGATGTGCTGGTAGAAAGGGACTTCTGGAAGTCTGTCATCCATACAAACATAAAAGCAGCATAATCTATTGCCTCTTTTATTTGCCACTGCAGAAAACTGCTATTGTTACCCATCCATCTAGCTGTTCCTTCAGAAGCTGGAGGCTGCTTTTAAATCTTCCTGTTAAAGAAGCACAACTCCCTTAGGCTCGTCTTGCAGGTCTTGCAAGTGCCTGACCACCTTGGTAGCTTCACAGAGGTTAGTGGCTTTTAATCTCATCTGGAAGGATGGGCCAAGAAAGGGGCAATGCAAGGAAACCAGGAAGAGCCTTTCCTCACAGGAGTGCTAGTCCAGCTTTGGAGCCTCAAGGAATTTGCACATCTCTGAAAATATGGTGGTAAGTGCAAGAGCAGATTTACTGGGTACACTGAGAAAAATCCATCATCTTTTCCCTCTTAGCACTGCTCCATCTATCACACACAATGCTACATGATGAGGAGCCAGACTGCTGCCCTTTTCTATATTACAGCTCCCCAAAGCCCTGAAGCACTTGAGTCCAAACTTGGAGGTCTCTCAGGCTGTTCTTTGGCAATGGAGCATAACATACACCATGCGGTTTGTTCTGCCTTTCCATTACAAACCTCTTTTAAGTTGCAAGTGACTTAACCACACTTCAGCAGCTCAACTTGACATTTCCTGTGCCTTGGGATGATTTTGTGGTGTGAAATTTTCACAAAACCTTGGCTCGTGAGCCTTAAGTGGCTTTGCCAATGCCTTTTTTTTCTTTTCTTTTTTTTTTTTAATTCACATGGTCAGATTCTCGGCTGATGTCTGCAGTTCACAACTGCTATGTACCCAGCCAGCTGCTGCAGCTATGTAGGCAACTTGTGAACTCTGCAGAAAGCATTATGCTTTCATGATACTGCTAATTCTTATTCAGGCATAAGCATTTTTTCCTCTCTGAGTTAAGTTTTGCCTGGGCCATGGCTTTAGGGAGCTCAGGTCCATGTAGTGTGATGCAAAGCCCTAGAGCCAAGAAGCATGGTTGCACCAGTGTCTGACCCAGGTCTGACACAAATAGTGCCAAGATATTGCTGACACTTGGAGGTTTCTGCCTGATGCTCCACAGATGTTTCAGTGGTGGTGAGGTGTTTCATTGGAATGACTTCTGCACATGTGCACATTTATTTTTAGTACTTTGATTTGCAATTTCCATTTATACTGTCTTCATTTTCTCCACAAATTTGGTAACATCTTTACCTAGGCCTAGTTTCTCAGTCCAGGTGCCATGAACTCCCTAGCTCATTGCAAGGAAAGATCTGACAAGAGATCCCAACAGCACCATGATGCATGGTGGAGCTGGCACGTTGGAAGGAAGGGATGCCTTCCAGAGGGGCTTTGCCAGGCTGGAGAGAGGGGCCTGTGCAAACATCATGATGCTCAAAAAGGCCAAGTGAAAGGTCCTGCACTCAGGCTGGGGCAATCCCAAGCACAAGTGTAGGCTGGACAGAGAATGGATCAACAATAGCCCTGTGGAGAAAAACTTGGGCATGCTTGTGTATGAAAAGCTCAATATGACTCAGCAAAGCACAGATTCTTTGAGCTGGCTCATTAGCCAGACCCCAGACTTCCACACAGATCCCATGATCCTAGCATTAGGACGTGGGTGATAGAAATGTCTAAATTAAGGCATCTAACTTCCCAGTTTGCCTTTCTTAAGCAGCCTTTTCTTTGCTTTTGTTTCCCTCCATCACCCCAAATGAGATATTTCCTCTCTGGTTTGTGCAGCCAAAAAAACATTTATCTTCTTTTCAAATCTGTTAAAAAGAATCATGTCAAGGCCTGTGGACGGCTTGAAAAATGTTCTAATATTAAGCAGACTTTCATACTAAAATCTCTGTATCCTGTGAAAGGTCAGTCAGTTCAATCCATATGCTACAGGAAAGACAAATAACAGCATTAATGACTGGATCTGGTAAAGAATTAACTGCAGTCAAGTAAGTTTCTAAGGCAGCCATGGGGTCAGGGCTGTAATGTGTTAATTACTCACATGGGGTAGTCATCCAGCTAAACCCATCTCACTGAGTGCTTAGATCAGTGTGATGTATGTCATAGATCTGTGAACCTGAAAAGTAATCATGTTCTGTTGCCTGTGGTGGCTTCTTCTCTTTCACAACTCACCCTAGGGCTGGGCAAGTTGGGCTGGGGGAATCTGTCAGTTGGGAGTATTTTTGGAATCAGTTAGTGATGAGGTAGAGATTGAGAGATCTCAACTGTGGTCCCTCATGGAGGGGCTGAGCTCTCCTCATGTTCACAAAGGTGGCTCATTACTGTCTCCTGAGTGTTCTGGTTGCATCTTGGGGTATGGCCAGATAACTTAGGAAATTTTTACACATTTGTAGTTTGCCTGTGTAGGTATCTCTTGGTGCCTCTGTGCCCTATCAGCTCTTTGCATCTCTCTTATCTGTTTGTGAGGAATCTGGGGCTACCTCTTGCATGGTGTCAGTCTCAGTGTCCCAGCTGCAGGCAACTGTTCCTGTGGTTCCTGCTCATGGAGGAAACGCTCTGGAAGAGTCCAGGGAACAGGGAACCTCCCCTCATTCCATCTGCATTACGAAGCAGAGACTTGCAAGGGTCACTCTCCCAGCTTCCCCTCCTTTCTCTTATGTGTCAGAGGAATCCACCATTCATCCCCCTGTGCAGTGACCCAAGGAGAGATGAGCCAGCTTTCCCTGTTTTCAGGTTGCCCAGTGCTTTCTGGGATCGGTGGCCCTCTGGAGATGGCTTGGGCACCTGGCCCTGCTGCTGGCTGCACCACACAAGTCATTGTTGTGACTGCTTGTTACTGAAGCTCAGAGCTGTCAAGATAAGAGCCATCCAAAGGACTGTCTGCTTCAAGTACCAGACTCACCTGAAAAGTCTCCCCAGGATTTTGGAAGACTGTACAGTGGAATATGTAGGTGCATTCGTTGGCTTAGAAAATGGGGCTGTGCCATGGCCAGAGCAGTTTCTATGCCAGGTTTGATGCTGGCATAGATGTTGTTATGCTGCTTCAATGTGACTCAATATTAAAACTTTTTCCAATAGCAAATTGCATCAGAATATCAGGCAGATGTTTGTTCTTTGGGAGACCTGGAATCTCCATCCTTACATGATGCCAAATCAAGCAATTCAGATAATGCTTGTAAAGTCTTAAGAGCTCTCTCAGCTTTCCCTTTGGTCTTCGTGCTGCTTCAAAGTGAGGCTGAGATTTTTATTAGAGGGCTTGGCTGTGCTGTTTTTGTCTGTTGACTGCAGAAGGGCTCTTCTAGGGGGTGACTAACCACTGTGGACACCTCCACGTCTTGGAGATAAGTGGAGAGGACCACAGGATGCCACTAGCCAAAAGTGATTAAATGCCCAAAACCTCAAGCATAGGGGTGGAAAATGAAGGGATCCTTCATTATCTCAGACTACCTTTGGGCAGCTCCATTTCTATGCAGCTGTTTTTCTAGCCCCTTTTTCAAATGTTCTAGTTTGAAAGGGGCTTTTAAAATCAAGATACATTCTTTACCTGTACAAAACACTGAGAAGACCCATCAAGTAGCTATTGCTAAAGGGAAGGGGGTAACTTCTCAATGAGCAGAAGAGGGCCTGTTTATAAGTATGAAAAATTGGCACACTGATTTGCACTTGTAATCTTGCAGTGTGCCATGAGTTTTTCATCTGTCTGCCTGTTGTCCTCTCAGTGTCTGGTCTCAAAACCAGCTGCCATAGTTTCTGTGGTGGGTGTGTACTTGTGTGACGAGCCCCTGCTACCCGCAGCAAAAAACCTGAGTTATTTCATTCTGGAAGTTTGCTCAGTACTGCCATTACCAGACTTAAAGTTTTCAGCTGCTCATACCACAGGAATTGAATTGCACTGAACTGTCTGTTGCATGTCCTGGCTGCACTGGCTATTTCAGAGCCAGTCTCAAACTCTCCTATAATCTTCTAAAGCAAAATCCAGTCTGGCCAATACATCCTTTCCATGCAGCAGTTTCTGGGCTGCAGCCAGAGCCTTGTGTAGCATCCACCTCCTGGCTTTGGGAGGAAGAGCTTCCTGTGCATCTCTGTAGTTCTTGTGGACCATGCCTTCTGGAGGAGGTGCCCAGATCTACCTCAGTCCCTCTGAGCAATTAGCAGTGCAATGGGCTTTGGTGTATGTCATGTTGGCAGCCTGATTACAGGTCCTTGCTCTGGAGTTCATCAAACTGCAAGGATGAAAAATAAAAACTACTTGGAGAAAGCAAGATGCACAAATGTGTGTTTCATCCTCAGATTACCGCTACATAAAACTCCAAAACAATACTGAGTTTTGTGGTTTCTACCAAAAGAACCATAGATACCACAAGAAAGGGATTTAGTCCTTTTCAAAATTAATATTTCTTTTTCCCTAGCTACATCTAGATATTCCAAAATCAGATGCTTTAAATTTGAACCCATTCCCCCTTGTTCTGACATAAAGGCTCTTGTAAATAGTTTTGCCCTGTCTTTCCTGTAAATTCCTGTTGGGGTTTGACACTGGCCCAATGCCAGGCACCCACAAAAGTCTTTCATTCACTGTCCCCTGCCACAGATGGGCAGAAGAGAAAGAAAAATTAAGAAAGGCTTCATGAGTTAAGGACCAAGAAAAACACTCCAAGGGAAAATCAGGTTCAACTTAGAAGTGCAAAGTGAATTTATTACTAACAAATTCAGAGGAGGATAATGAGAAGTAAAATAAGCCCTTAAAATAATTTTTCTTCCCCCCAACCCCTCCCTCCTTCCCACCAACACCACAGGGAGACAGGGGGTGGGGGTTTTGGTCAGTTCATCAGCTGAGTTCTTCCACTGCTCCAGGACAGGAGTCCATCCCCTGTGAGACCCTGCAGTCCCTCCCATGGGAGACAGTTCTCCGTGAACTTCTCCAATGTGGTTCTAATCTCATGAGCAGCAGTCCTTCCAAAACTGCTGCAGCGTGGGCCACTCTTCCCTGGTGTGCAATCTTCTAAGGAGAGGCTGCTCCAGCCTGGAAGCATGGCTCCCTCTCTTCACCAGGTCTCCTGCTGGATCAGAGAAAGAAAAATTAATATTAAATTAATTCCTCCTGCTGCTCCATCCATCTGCTCTAGCATGGGCACCTCCTCCATGGGCTGTGGGTGGATCTCTGCATCCCCCGTGGATCCCCATGGCCTGCAGGGGCACAGCTGCTTCTCCATGGACATCACCATGGCCTGCAGAGCAATCTCGGCTCTGACACCCGGAGCACCTTCTTCCCCTCCTTCTCCACTGACCTTGGTGTCTCCATGTTGTTTTCCCTCACATATTCTTACCTCCTCTGAAAGAAAAAACTATGTGTGCCCCCCTCTGTTTTGATTTTCTTCTTTCATTCACAAATATGTTATCACAGAGGCATTACCACCATCTCTGGTTGGCCCAGGCTTGGCCAGCAGCATATCCATCTTCAGAGCCGTCAGGGATTGGCTCTGCTGGGCATGGTGGAAGCTTCCAGCAGCTTCTCACAGAAGCCAGCTCCGTAGCCTCCCCCGCTACCAAAAACCAGGCAGTGCCAAACCCATACAACTGCTCATCAGAAATGCAACATAAAGTGGAAGTGACCCCTGACACTAATTTAAAATTAGACTTGATGAGCCTTCAACCAAGAAACTGTTCTCCCTGCCCCCTGTAAGTCCCAACAAACGAAAACATTTGGTAGCTATTATCAGTGATTATGATAAGCTATGTAAAATATGAAGTGGGGAATTTATCTTTATTTCCTGGGATAACATTGATGAAAAATATGCTGTTCCATCTTGATTTTCAATCACTCGAATGAACTTTGTCATGCATTTATTTGGCTTGATGTACCTAGCTGATCTGGGGAGGGGGAGAGGGCAGGGAGCAGGGAGAGGGTAGGTTTGGCAATTTAATCTGATGCAGATAGGTTTATTAGCTGCCCTCAGATCTGTTCCTGACTGAACATGAAGAACAAGACTGTATGCCAGATATCTCATCATACTTCTTTGGGGAGAAGGCACAGCCTCCATTATGGTGCAACCATCAGCAAACGGTTTACAACAGTTTTCATTGCACTTAAGTCTTCTAATAATTTTCTGCCAGAGTCTGGGTGGGCCCTTCTGCCCACAGAGACTTCTTCTCTGCAGAATGAAAGTAAAAACTTGGACAAGAAACAAGGTCGAAGCTAACACACCTCCCTGCCTCCCCCTTTCCAGTAAGTGAGATTCAAATATTATCTACCAGATTTCTTGTGCCTAAGGCAGTATTAAGAAACTTTCAGTTCTGGAAAGATGAAAGAGGTTTGTTTGGGGCTTTTTTTTTTGTACAAAGTTTTTACTAAGTTTTTTGTAGGACAAACTGGTCACTGAACTGCAGTGCTGCTGTTAGATGCACTACAGGGAACCCAGGAAAGACCTGACAGAGATTTACTTATGAAAAACACAAAGCAATTTTCTGGAAACAGAATTAAAGCAGGGCTAGCAAATTCACACTGCTGTATTGCCCATGCAATCAGTAGCTTTGCTGTTGATTGCTGTGGGCCTGAGCTGCAAAGACCTAATTATGTGTCTGCATATAAATCTGATTCAGAATTGCTCCTTTTAATCTTTTTTGCCTCCAGGGGTTGACAGTTTTTCAGCTGGTGCAAAATTTGTGCTGTAATCCTGAAAGCATTCTTGAGTTTTACCAGATAAGAACCTGAGAGCTGAGGAAATTTTGTGGCTGAAAAACCCAGAATCATGAGAAGAATATTACATCTCTGAGCAATTAACACTCACTGACCTGTCCTGAAAAACATCTTTTCCCTAAAAACTCTTGTTGTCTTGTGCTGTAAGGAGCTGAGCTGAAATGAAGATGTTTACCCTGGAGCACAGCACGACTCATTAGAACAACAGATCAGTCCAGCCTGTTTCCCCTCGCTTTCTCTTTCAGACACTTAACTGATGTGTGTTGCAAATTGTGTAAATCAGTGTGCTGAGTTTGGCTGAGACAGCGATAATTTTCTTCGTAGTGGCTGGTATATGACTACATTTTGGATTTGTGCTGGAAACAGTGCTGGTAACACAAGGATGTTTTCATTATTGCTGAGCAGGACTTAAAGCCAAGGCCCTTCCTGCTCTTCACCCCAGCCCACCAGCAAGGGGGTTGGGGGTGCAGAAGGAGCTGGGATGGGACATAGCTGGGACAGCTGACCCCAACTGACCTAAAACTATAGGGCATCATCCTCAGCATTTAAAGCTGAGGGGAGAAGGAGGAATGGAGAAGCCTTTGGAGTGATGGCATCACTGACACACATGATGGAGCCCTACCGTCCCTACTGGGGATGGCTGAACACTCACCTGCCCATGGGAAGTGGTGAATGAACTCCCTGTTTTGCTTTACCTGTTAAACTGTCTGTCTCCCAACACACAAGTTTTCTCTCTTTTACCCTCCCTATTCTCTCATGTCATTGGAGGGGAGTGAATGTCTGTGTGGGACTGAGCTGCCAGTTGGCACTAAACCACAACAATCACCCAATTCCTTGCCTTTGCCTGAGTATATCCTGCTCTCACAAATTCCTTTTTTTCGGTGGTTTTTCCCTTTAAAAAAAAAACCTCCAAACTACAACCAGCCTCTCATGAAGTACAGTTCAATTTAACAGATGTTTGTTCATTTATGACAAAGTCCTGGTTATGGGATGGGAAGGTTGTTTGGTTCTTGCACAAAAGCAACTATAGTACCTCAATGCAAAATCCTGCCTCATCTTGGGAAGGGGAAACATTAGAAATAATATAACGGGTGAGACCAGACAAGAAACATGTAATGTCTTATTTTTAGAATGGGCCCAAATTGATTCATTATTTGCAACCATCTCTCTCAGCAGAGAGGAAACTTCAGGAATTATTTCTCTCACTTGTTCTCTTGCTTCATAGTTTTATATGAAGTGTATCCTTCTTCCGTGGACAAGGAGGTAAAAGGATACCCAAAGAGCATTGCTGGCTGCAGAAAGAAGTCGAGCACAGCAACCTGCTATTGTTATTATTCAAACAGTTCCATACCACCTAAAGAAAGCACTGCACGAAGCAAGAAACCTGAAATGGTTCCAGCCAGCACAAGTTATGATCGTAAGCAGTGGACAACACAGACTCTGCCCTGTTTTCTGAACTTCTGAGAGACCATGCAGGGTGAGCAGAAGCTGGTTGTGTCCATCTCCAGAGGTAAGCTCACTCTGCTTCCCAGAAACTGCAACCCTCATGTTACACATGATAACACAAAGATACCATATAAAGCAGAATTTTCATGGTCAACTGAGGAAACCTCAACCTTTTGAGATCTGTCTGGGACTTGCCATCAGCACCAGACCTCAGGGAAGTCACCCATAGGACATATCCATCTCTCTCTCAGCTGTGATGCTGAGTGATTAGTCTTTGCTCCAGAGAACTAATTCAGTCCTCATGCTAGAGGAGGCCTTATTTCAGAAAGACCTTGAGCCAGGGACATGGAGGCCAGAGAAAACAGAGAGCAAAAAAGCAGCAAATGTTTCATTCTTTCAGTCACTGGAGCCTCAGGAGCAATAGCTATCCCAATCTTTAGCCTGGGGGTTGATGATGAATGCTTTTATTACCAATGATAATTCAAACCATGTGTAAAGTTTATAATGTTTGTCTCCTTGCCCTCATCTGTGGGAGTTCTGCTTTAAGGATGCCTTTACCATTCACCTTCAGTGTTGGGATGAGTGAAGCAGTACAACATGACAGAAGACTTTTCTTGGTTTCTTTCTGAAAAGCTCTCATGGATTAGGGGTACATTTGTCTCTCCTTAATCTGACTTTATTTTTCTTCTCTTGCTTCTTAAGAAAATATCAGACATCTTAAACACATTGAAAAATAGATGTTCTCCACTGTAATCCATTATCTAAGGTTCCCATGTGGGCTCCCCCATCAGAGACTGACAGATTGATAGCATGGCTTGCATGGGGCCCCAAGGATGGGGTGGGTTGGAAACAGAATTAGTGCACATCCTCTGTGTTCCTACCTTTATTGAAAAGTGGGAATGCTCTGTGTCAGGGCATGAGCAGGATACAAAGCAATGATCTAGTTACATGGGATTAACCCATGGTATTAACATGGGTTTCTGGAGGAAATACACACATACAAGTGTAAAGTATGTGTTCTATGCATGATCTTTTTAGTGCACAGTGTGTTGTGCCTCTAAAGCTGCCCAGGGAAACAGCTGTGACTGTGTTCAGCAATGACTCACTCCTCAGAATTTGCAAAATATCCTAAGGAACCAGACACAGCATTATCAAACCATCAAATTACTATTTTGGAGGCTGGTTCTTGTAGGGGACTGCATAGTTTAGGTAGACATTTCCTCCAGGGCCTTGGATGAATATTGGTGCTGGTCTGCTGCTGGTCTTAAAATCATAGAACAGCTTGGAGTGGGAGAAACCTTTAAGGTCACCTAGTCCAAAACCCCTGCCATGGCAGGGACTAGGCCCCTAGATCAGTCTGCTCAGAGCCCTGTCCAGCCTGGTCTGTTTCTGGGAATGGGGCATCTCTGGGCATACCACTCTGGGCAACCTGTGCCAGTGTTTTACCAGTCTCATTGTAACAAATTTCCTCCTTATATCTAGTCTGAGCCTCCACTCTTGTACTTTAAAACCATTATGCCTTGTCTTATGACAATAAGCCCTACTAAAAAGTCTGTTCCCATTCTTATAAGTCCCCTTTAAAGTACTGAAAGGCTGCATTAAGGTTTCCCTGAAGCCTTCTCTTCTCCAGGCTGAATAACCCCAACTCTCTCAGCCTGTCTCCATAGTACAGGTGCTTCAGCCCTCTGATAATCTTTGTGTCCTTCTCTGGACCCACTAAAAGGTCTGTATCTTTCCTGTACTGAGTACTTGTTCCCCATTTTCAGTCACCAGGGAAATGAAAAAATAATTTCTCATCCTATTAGTCAGGCTTCCTCGTTGTCAGTCAAGACACTGTTTGCAGTGAATTTGCTCCAAGATCCCTTCTCAAGGTCCTTCATGCAAACAAACATATTTGGCTACCCGTGGAGGTTCGCCAATGAATTTTGTAATGAGACACTTGGGGAAAAAAAACTAATGAAGTATGATCCCAGAGAAGGAGAAACTGCAAAGGAGAAAGGGACTCAAACTCAATGCAAGCTGTTGATCAGAGCTTTGAAGGTGGTGAGGCACACAAACACAGTCCCAGGCACTGGATAAAGTTTTCTCCTATTTCCTTTGTACTTAAGCATCATTTGGAAGTAGAGAACATGGGCCCTTCATGCACTGCACACACACATAGTGAGAGATAATCTCTAAATTGAAGACTATAAATGGGGGCAGGGGAGGAAGAAGAGGTTTTCTTGTTCTTGTTCTCGCCTTTGGTTACTGCCTTACATCAAGCAATTAGTTGAGTTCTCTGGGGCCCAGTTCAGTGACCTACTCAATCTCACGGCCTCTACTTCCTAGTAGAGGGCTAGACAGAGGGGGTTGCAATTGCATTTCCTCATCACCTCCAAATAGCTTCAAGCTGACCTATAGACTGACTTTGCAGCCAGAGCCCAGATCTGCTCCCTGGGAAATCTCTTGTGGGTTATTTCCAACCTCTCCAACACACTCTTAGCCCTCAGGAGTCGCTGCAATCCCTGCTGTGCACAGGGGAGTAGGGACGTCAGGATGTTGGAAGAAAAAAAAATCACTTCTGGAGGGTTGTGGTGTGTTTTTCCCTGTGGGGCCATTGCAGCACACTTACATTCAGACAACATCTGAGTATGCAGGCAGCTCTGCCTGGAGTATTTCATGAGCTAGGCCTGTGTTTGAGGCAGGAGGAATAAAATAAGATTGTATCTTATTTTATTGTTTGGGGTTGCTGCTTCTCTATTTAGATTATGACTGTGGTCCTAAGAGCAAATCTAGAAAATTCAAAGTGGGAAAATGAGAGAGATATAATATTTCTGGCACTGAATTATAGCCCTGGCCTCTTTCTTGGTTTGACAAACAGGTGTCTGCTAAGGAAGGCAGGACCTCCCCTGAAATGGAAAATGTAAACACCTTCCTCTGAATTATTATAATTTTGAAATGAAAAGGCTCTCAGGCAAAGATATGGGAGTAGGAATAGCAGTTCTTTACTAGGAAAACTAAAAATACAAATGTAATAGTACAAACAAAAAAAACCTACTGACAGAGTCAGAACATGACCTGACACCCTGTGGGTCAGGGTGTTGGTAGCAGTCCAGTTGGAATTGTGGCTGCAGTCCTCATGGAGTGGCAGATGTGGTTCTGTTGGAGCAGGGATCCTTTAGAAGGGTGTAGTCTTCCTCTGAAGATTCAGCCATGGTATAGATGGACCTGATCTTCCTCTGGGAATCCAGTGGAGAAAACAGCTGCTCCTCTGGGAATCCAGTGGGAAAAATCTGCTTATGGTGTTCCAAGTCTCAGATTATATCCAGTTAGGAATGCTTGGCTCCTCCCTCTGGGCAGAGCATCTCACAATGGGATGCTGTAATTTTATCAGTCATGCAGTGACACTCAATGGCCCATTTACAGAAGGTATTTCCCTGGAGGGAGGATTGGTTGTGGAAGAGATAAAGAAAACTGTTTAATTAATAGAAGATAACTGCTCCTCCTCTAACAGACAGGAATAGAATACCCCTATTTCCAACCTAAGACAGCCCCCAACAAACCCTGCTTAGCTCCTTGATGTTCTTTGCCCTGGCATTGCAATGGTTAAAAAATGCAGCTAAATACAAACTGCTGCAACGCTACCTCTAGGAGGCAATGGCTGTCCCATGCTCATCTGCATCCATCCACAACTCACCAGAGGACCCAAACAAAAGTATATTGTACTCCAAAATCACTGCCAGCACACAGAAAGTGTTATGCATTAAATATTTGTGACACAGGTCAAAAATCTGGGGAAACAATGGGTCAGATCACTGCCAAATGACATAAAAATTGTAATAAGAACAAAAAAGGAGAAGGAGTCTGAAATAAAAGGCTCAGGTTCTTTACCAACAGTAAGGTTTTCCTCTGGTCAGTTCAGATTTTAGTATTGCTCCCCAGCAGGCAAAATTTGTAGAGGAGAGTTTCTGAATTATGAAAAACAAGTGAAGAAGCTGAGGATGGTGACCCAGAGACACTGAAAGAAGTTACTCTGGCTGCTGCATCAAGGGCCAGGCTGTCTGACACACAGTGAAGCACAGGGATTGGGCTTGTCCTCTGATGCTCAGCACAGAAGCAAAGCTCATACACAGGAGCACATCACTGGAGAGTCCATTTTGTGGTTCATGGAAAGAAAGGGGTGTTTTCAGAAGGAGTGGGCTGAAATGCTCTCTGATGCTGTCTTTGTTGGGTCAAGGGTGCTCCTGGCTTTAGTTAGCTACTTGAGCTTGTGTAAAATGGTATCTAAAATCCACAGATCTAAATTGAGACTAAAGGAGAAGTTGAGGTAGAGCAGAGGAGGTGGAAATGGTCACTGACTGGCTGGAGGAGGAGGGGCTTCTGAGAGGAATGATAGAAGTTGGAGGCAGGAAGATAATGCGGCTGGGGAATGAAGGATACAGGAGGCAAAGCTCCTTTATCAAAATTCCTGGACAAAGAGGAGAACAATTCTTCACAGCCATCCCCAGCTGTCCAAATCTCTAAATTGTGGACCTTTGTGCTCCCATGAGAACTCTACCAAGAGCTGTGAGAATAGGAAAAGTGAATTCCCACCTATGCGAAAGTGCAGAACAGATAGAAAATCTACCAGATACCAACAGGATGCAAAAAAAGTAATGGAAAATTTACTAGACAGAGAGATGGTACTAGCTGGAAATACAGAGATTAGCTAGTTGCATGGGACAGAGGGCTTAGACAGAAATGCAGTTGAATCCCTGTGCCCAGATTTTTGGGAACAGATGTACTCTCAATAACACACCAGGAAGTTAAGAAGTGTCTTATGCCGGCCAAATGCAATCAAGGATATTTGAAGTCTGGTGAGCAGATGTTGTTATACAGGCAAGGAAATGCTGGCCAAGCAACAAACAGAGACAACCAAAATATACAGCATCCCCAGGAGGTTCTTGAAGGAACCAGGAAAGGACCTTTTCACCACAAGCCACACAAACTACCTCATCTTTGCAGACAAGTGTTCAGACTGCAAGGCGGGAGGTGAACTGTCAGATGAAACACAAGAAAGCACAGGAGCATTTCAGGCAGGCACCTTGTTTGACTTGAAGTAACTTTGCATGACTTACCCAAGGAGAGAAATTCTGTCCTGGCATGTCGCCCTACAAGAATGACCAAACAGCAAAGCTGAACCACTGGTTTTATTTGCTCATTTTGTGCTGAAGCAGGCAAAGACAGAGCATGGTGAGTCATTCTCTAGGAGAGAAATACTCTTATTGAAGGGCAGCATGACTCTCCAATCCAAGCATCAGAGTCCAAATACTTGCACAGCTTGAAGGAACCAAAGAGAGTGAAAGAAAGTACAAGATGGGAAGGAAGAGAGCCAAAACCTAGAGCTTACCTCTCTGACAAGCTAGAGGCCTTGTAAGAATATCTTTTTGGGGTCCTTTCCAGGACCAGACTATTTCCTTGGAACAAAACATGAATGTGTAAGAGAGTTTTGAATATTGACATGCAAAAGGCATATAAGAAAGCAGTTACTTGAAGCCACAAGTATATTTGCATGTTGCACATACGAGCTTCAGATGCAGATATAAGAGATTACAGACGTGCTGAGACTTGACCAGAGGGGCAGAGAAGGAAAGATGGGCCATGAGCTAGGAGTGGAAAAAGGAACATATGCAAAATATCCCCACAGGAAAGACATTCTGGAGAGTTTCCTGTTCTAAAAACAAAGGTCAGTCCCAGCTCACTTTAAGAAATTAATTTAAAAAGTCAAGGTCTTTGCATCAAAGGGTAAAATCTCTGGTCCAACTAGACCAGCTGGTCCACTGCTAGACCTTACCCCTCTGTGAGCAATCTATGGGCCCTACATTACTTATACATTCAATAGCTAAACCACAGACTAGGTAGAGACAGAGAAACCTCTCTGAACTTGACATTTAGTCATGTAATAATTCAAAAGTAGCAAGTATGCGGCTGATCTTCCTCCAAAAGATGTTGCTTTAAACAGTGTATAACATAAAAAGAGATAATAAAGGGAGCATGGTTAAATGTGATGCATGAGATTTACTACTATCACCTATCTGTATTTCCAATTTTCCTCTTGACAAAAAACAAAACAAAACAAAACAAAACAAAAAATCTCCAAACCCAAAATCACATGGAAAAGGGGACTTTACCAAAGGTAACATCTGCCCAGGAGAATGTAACATGATAGCATGCTTCAAGCAGTTTTGGGAACAGAGGGATCTCTAATTGTCGGAAATGGTCAAATAGGGAAGGACAGCAATGGAAAAAGAAAGGATTAGGTCTGACTGTTGAAACTCCCTGTTTATACTTGAACTCTGGCATCTGGTATAGCAGATTTGCTGGAGGGTAAATGAAGAGGGTTACGGTACAAAAGAAAAATGTATGGTCTGGGAGTAATTTATTGCTTGTGTTTTAAGATTAAGGAGATTTGACAGATTCCTTCCCTGAAGTTCCTTGTTCCAAGTGCAGGTTTTTGGAGGCTGGTGTAGAAAAACAATTCATCTCTCTGTCTGGCTTTTGTATATGCATCTATCTGCCTGACTGTCATTCATGGTCTTTAGATCTAAACATAATTTCCTTATTCAGTTGGAGGATGGGATGCACAGGAAAGTGATAATCTGCAAGGCACTGAAAGCTGCATGGCATTGAAAAAAAAACCCTTTCCCTTCCAATCTGTTAGATTGATGGACCAGAAAGGATATTGAATCCATCATCCTGGCTGTGTGTGTTTAGTACTAATGGAACATGAAACACATTTGGGTCCCATCTGTTGGGAAATTCAGATGAAAGTTTCCTTTCTGGATGTCTCATTTTCACAAACACCAAAAGCCTGCATGGTGACGGGACCTGAAAGAGCTGTGCTGTTACTTGGTGTGAGGATGACAGAGCTAGGATTTGGCTCCATTAATAAGCACTGTGTTCAGAAAATCCTCCTCTCTAGGACTGTGCATACTCTACCATGAAAGTGAAGAAGCAAAGGTCTGCAAACCCGTGAATGATGATTTTTCACACTCATTTAAGATGCTTTGATTTTCACAGGGTACAAAATGGAAGTTTCAACCTCTGAAACTTGATGCACCTTCAAACAGCAGTGGTTTTGTCTCTCCAGTTTGGCTCTACTCATTTCATTCAATTAAGTCCACATAATGCTGACATCTTGAACCTAAAACCAGTCTTCTGAAATTGACCTTCTTATTTCAGACAGGCAATATATGGCAATGGGCAGCAGCACTGATGAAGCCCTGGTCATACAGCAGATAGCTGCAAAATCTGTTTTGACTTCAGAGAAGGAATGAAACTGTTTCCTACCTACAGTTAATTTACTAATTTCAGGCAAACCTGTGCTCCTCAGTCATCCTCCCTGCCTTGTTTTTTTTTGTCCAGCTGGACTTTACAAAGCAGGGATGCTTTTTAGGCGTTGCTCTTGCTTGCCAGGTAGAAGGGACTGTCCCTGCCAGTCCTGTGCATCCAGTGGCCCCAAATCATCTTGAACAACCACAGTGTAACATTTCAACACTTACTTCATGCAACTCCATTCAGTGAAATATTCTGAAACATTATGTGGCACAAAGGATCCATTCAGTTCTGTTTTTTATAAAATTGGTGGGCTTTAGCCCATAAATTTCATGTTTTCCAGAAAGGTCCTCCAAGAGGACATGAGAAATGCACATAATGCCCAACTTCGATTTACACACAATGCTGACATGGACAAAAATGAACTTACCCCTTTGTTGTCCACTTCTGTCCCTGTTTAAGACAATACTTCTGGGGGCTCCTAGCTGGAAGAAGTTGGTGGTGGTGATGTGCAGAAGTTTGTAGATGGTCCATATTCCCAGCTGATATGAAGCAGGGAGGATGCATTGCTGCCTATGGAGCTACACCCTGGTTTAGTTCTGTTTGAGCACTTTCTGCAATTACCTTTGGAGGGTTTTCTTCCAGTCTCAGGCATAAAAAGCATATTTCATAACAGGCATTTTGTATAAGCCTATTTAAAACTTCTGTTTTTAAATACCATGGCTAGGATCTGCCTGAAAGGCAGTCACTGGAAAGCAAGCTCAGCACACACTGTACTACTGTCTGCAGTCTGGACAGAACATCACCACTAAAATAGGGTTCTTTCCATCTCCCCAGTGCTCTCCTTCTGCATCTAGGATGGTGTGAAGACCAGCTTGGTATTTCAAAGATTCAGGCTCAATGTCTCACCTCGTCACTCACTTCAAGGGTGACCTTGGCCAAAGAGCTTCATCTTCATTCCCTTTGTGGGACAATAATGGTAAAATCAAGAGCTGATGTCACAAAGTATTCAACATCTTGGGTGAATATCTCAGATATGGATCTGCTGAGTGAGTTCAAAGGAGGCCAAAAAAAATACTCTGAGAGCTGGAGCCTTTCTGCTCTGGAGACAGGCAGGGAGAGCTGGGGGTGTCCAGCCTGGAGAAAAGAAGGTTCTGGGAAGAACTTAGAGCCCCTGCCAGAGGCTAAAGGGGCTTCAAGAGAGCTGGAGAAGGACTTTGGAAAAGGGCCTGGAGGGGCAGGACAATGGATAATGGCTGATGACATTCTGACTGTTTCTGGAGCTGGGACGGGGGATTAAACTGATGTCTGTACTTAAGGCTGAGACCTAAATCCTACCCTGCCAATTACTCTTGGCCTCTTTTTTGGTAATTTCCTTAATCTGCAATGTTTCCCTGCCTTACTTGAAGGAAAAGAAATAACTGCAGTGTGGAAAAATACAAAGGATCTGAGGAGCACCCTTCCCAGAACCAGTGTGATGCCAGCATTGCTGCATCTGCTGACCTGACTCTCTTGGCTTGGATGTTCACGTTGGGCTCTGTGGCTACTCTCCCTGCATTTCCAAAAAAGTCCTGGCTTGTCCACAGCTGTTGGTGAAAGTATTAACTGTAACCAAATTAGGACAGAGGTCTGACTGAAGCCAGCAATGACACAGCTGAGTGATGACCCCCTGTCTTCTGTGACAAAGGTTTCTTCCCTCATTTCAGATAACAATGGTGAGGTTTTATTTATGAATAAGAAAATTTCCAGAGGACAAGAAGCAGTGAAATAAGCTCAGCCTCAGCTCTTTGGGGACACAGAAATTCATGCTAAATGGGATCCATTCCACAACTGTTAGCGTAAATTTAACAGTTTCTGGTTTAAGTGCCTGGAGATGTATATGCTTGTCAAATACTAATAATTTTACATAAGTGATGACCCTTGTGTGACTTGGGCAAGCCTTGTCCAAACCCTTACGTGTTTCAGAAACATTCAAGCCTTAATCTGACATCCACTAATTGGAATAGTTTTTCTGGCAGACTAAATATTAGCAGATTCCCTTTCCCTGATGGTGCAGGCAAGTGCTGGAGTCTCAGCACTGACATTCTCCTGGCACCGTGTCCTGGGTATCACCCCCAGGGAAGGTGATACTGAATTTGGGCATTATCTGGATTAGATTACCATCAGATCTTCTGGCATCTGTCCTACTCTTTCTTTCTGCTATTCCATTTTCCAATTATCCTTAAGGTTTTTCAAACAAAAAGAATATTTTTTTATCAGCGTTAGATTTTGAGGGAGACTGAGCATGTCTGGAGTAACTTAAATTTTTCAAGGCAATGCTGAGCTTGTTAACTTTTTCAGGGCTACTTCTTTTCCCAGAGGGAGGTCATTGTGACTTAACTGTGGCAAAGACTCCAGGGTAGCATAGCTGCCAGCTGCAGCTTTGGGCTGAGGTGGACAATTCCATGAGAAAGTGCCACTGGAATCACAGAGATGTCATTAGATTAAAAATAATTGCTTAATTCCCCATTTTGCTATAGCTTGCAAATATATCTTCTACTGTCTCAGCTCCCTGGATGAAAACCAGAATGAATCCATCCTTTTTCCCCCTTTCATCTGCACTTCTTGCTGCATATCAATGAGTTTTTCCCTAAATAATAATGTAGGAAAGGCTGCACTGGGTTACCCCTTCTTTCCTATCTCTGAGATGTAGGAACTTATGACAAGAATGACCAAGCATGAATACAGCAAAAATTATTTTGGTGTTGCCCTCTTTTTGTTCCATGACCTTAAAAGACACTAATTTTCCATCCTCCTTCCATTGCTGGCATTTTTTATTGAGGCAGTAGACTCAGCATCTGAGGAAATGGCTGTGACACATGGTGTGACTTTTGGGTTATCCTTGCAGAGGCAGGAATTGGACTTCAATAATCCTTGTGGGTCCCTTTCAACTCAGGGAGAGTCTATGACTGTCTGCTGGGTGCTGCTGTAAGAAGTGTAATGGAGAGTCCCAAAGGTACCTTCACGTCAGCAGCCAGATGGGTTGGTTGCTTTCATCTCTTTTCAAACCAGACATACAGCACAGCTGGTTCCAGATTTCTTTTCCACCCCTGCAGTGTTTTCCAAAACTGTGTCTGAACTATTTCATGGGTTGCTGGGGGCAAAATACAAATGCACAATATCACTGTGCATCATCTCAGAAACAATGAGGCGACTTGATTTCCATTTTCTCTATCAGCTTAAGAAGTGCATGACTGCTCCTGGCATTTCTTTATTCAGAGATGTTAAGAGTGGCAGAATCTATGCAACTCCTAATTTGAACTTGAGCAAACTGCAAAACAGATGCTTTCACCTCAAAACTGGACTGAGCCCAGTGACATGGATTTGCTTAAAGTATCTTTTCCTGAAGGCACCCTAATGATTGGCTAACACTTTAACCATTCCTTGATAGATCACCCTGGGCTGTCAACATCCCCCTTCAATTTACAAGGCTCACTTGCTTGTAACCAATGTTTTTTTGGCTTCAGCCCCTCGCTGTTGGCTCTTGCTACTTTTTTTTTTTTTTTTTGAGTAAAGCCCTGTGTTATCCCCTTGTGCTGGGCTAATATGATTGTAGCTATTGCTGGAAGTGTAGAAGCAGTTTTTTTCCTCTGACCTTATGACAGCTCTTACCCCATATCATGCTCAATTAAGAGTTCCATAATCAGCAAAATGGGGTAAGTTGAACCAGCACAGCCCAGAATTTGCCAGAAGAGATGTCCTTTTTTTCCCAAAGCTCTTACCTAGCAATGAACTCACAGTCAGTTTTCTTTCTCAGGAGTCAATAGTACAAATTCAGGATTTCTACTCATGAACATATTTCAACATGTACCTAAGGAAGACTCTTAAGTGTTTTACCAGAACAATGGGTACTTAAGCAAGTCTTCAGCTACTCTCTTCTGAAAGTAAGGTTAAATCCCTGCTGTATCAGACTAATGCTATCCAGAAAACACTGCAGTGAGAGAAGACAAGCCTATTACTTCTCTGCTGTGAGGTCACAGAATCATTAAATGATTTGGGTTGGAAGTGACCTTAAAGATCACCTTCCAACCCCCTGCCATGGGCAGGGGCACCTTTCACTTGACCAGGTTACTCCAAGCCCTGTCCAACCTGGCCTTCAAAAATTTCCAGGTGTGGGGCAACCACAGCTTCTCTGGGCAGCCTGTGCCAGGACCTCACCACCCTCACAGGGAAGAATTTCTTCCCAATATCCCATCTAACCCTGCCCTCTGTCCTTTTGAAGCCATTTCCCCTTGTCCTGTCACTACATGTCCTTGTAAAAAGACCCTCTCCAACTCTCTTGTAGCCCCTCTTTGGGTCTCAATTAATCTATTCATCTTCTCACTCTGTGCTTCAATGACATTCCAGATAACCTGGCAGTTTTGTCAATGGTCAGACAGGGGTGGGAGATGTTTACAGTTGTCTGTCTGAGCACCAGGAGCCCCAAGGTTCCACCTCACATGCTGCCTGGCATCCTTGTAGTGGGTATACTTCTGCTGTTCTTTTAACCATCCTCCCCCCTCAGATGAACCTCCAGGGTTGTACAGAGCCTACTGAAGTTAAACAAGTTTTTTAATCAGCTTCCACAGGCTTCAGCTCAGGCTGTGTATATGTGTCTCTCACTCCAAACACAGCTCCCCCAGTTCAGAGACAGCATGTCTGAAAGCTCCTGGCACCCGTGTCCTGCAGCAAAAGCTATTCACCTCTGAGCCTTGCAGCCAAAGACTTCATATCCTGAGTACAGGTCATCATCTGGCTGAATGAGTGTCTCCATCCGAGCTGCCAGCACCAGCACCTTGTCCATGTGCAGCTTCAACCCTGCTCAGTGCTGCAGTGTGGCTGTGCTGGTCAGGACTGAAGCTGCAATGTGGGCAGGTTTTCTGGGGGCCCAACCTACAGCTCTGCACCCCCTTTCTCTCCTGTCATATACAGATATGGACACATATGTGTGTGCAGAGCTGTGTGCATTTCCTGGCTTTGTTTCAACAAGCAGAAAATAAAAAGTGGGAACCTCTGGTCTAATCTGCAGGGACAGGATTCCTGAATTAATAAGTCTTCAAAACCTAATTCACCTCCCTGTCCTCAGCAGCAAGCATAATGATTCCCTCATTGCCTCTAACAAAAGCAATAAAATTTTAAAAAAATTACAAAATTCCTGAACAATTTTTTTAACTGTAATTTTTTCACTTTTCTTCTAACATCGGTAAGTGGGGGTACTTCTATACTCTTAAAATTAAAACAATCCAGACAAACAATATGTCAAGCCTTGTCCTGCTTCCTGCTGCAATTATTCCTAGTGCTTGGCCTCAGATCAGAGGCAGCAGCAATCTCTAGAAATATGACAGCGGAGCAGAGAGCTCTTTCCAACAGAAACGCCTCCTGAATCATGTCAGGAATTTATGAGGCTGAGAATGGGCCAAGACTAAATATGTTCTGGAACAAATGGCATTGCATAGGTGGCTCTGATCAGCTTTACAGTGGTGGGATGAAGATGGAATCCTCCAGACAGAGAAGTGGAAGGATATTTATTGATTTAAAAAAATAATAAATTAAAGCTGAGAGTGACAAGAACAGGCATTGGTATTTTAAAACTCAGGCTCTACCAGACACAGCCAGCAAGGAAAAAGCTTTAAGAAGTCTAGATTCCACTGTATATTTTGTGTGTGTGTGTGTGTGTGTACTATTCTTACAGCTAAATCTCCCTAAACCATTTTGTGCCTGGTACATAGGAAGAAGCAATACACGTACTACAACCTTTTCCCCTCCAAATTGCATTGTCCTGGGGATATGCTGGCTGATTTGGTGCCTGCTGTCATTGCAGACCATTTGGACAAGGTTTCATTCTGTGGGTTTTGTTCAGTGTCTGCCTCCCATCAAGTGTAAAGTAAAATATTTTCCCCATCTCAGACCACATTGGGTTAGACAGAATTCTCAGAGTCACATCAGCTTTTTATACCTCAATAAACAAAAGGAGGGAGGAGGAGCTGTGAGGAGCTAGGCTGGCACGTGGTCTCCACTCACCAGCTTGGAAGGTGCAGCACTGAGAAATACAGGAAGGTGCAAAAGAAGCACCAAAATGTATTTTCTTTTACTGCACTTGTTTGACTTTTCACCACATTTTCCTGAGTCATGAGATATTCAGTGCTGCAAGTCACAGACCTCACTTGTGCACCAGTCCAGACAGACCAAAGCTTTCTTTGGTCAATTCAATAAAAAAACTGAATACAGAGTGACTGCACAGTCGTAGGTAAGGATTTTCCAGGGGTGAACTCTTGATTCAGATTTTTTTTGGGCAGGGACACCTGGGTTATAATGTGCTGAGTTTGAGTTAATTTTCATCATAGTAGCACAAACTATGCTGTGGATTAGTCCTGCAAACAGTCCTGATAACACAGGGATGTTTCCATTATTGCCAAGAAGGACTTCGACAGAATCAAAGCCTTTCCTTCTCCCCACTCCACTGGTGAGAAGACTGGGGGTGCACAGGGAGCTGGGAGGGGACAGGGCCTGGACAGCTGACCCCAACCAACCCAAGGGATATCCCAGACCATATGGCATCATCCTTAGCAGATAAAGCTGGGGGAAGAAAAAGGAAATGGCAGGACTACAAGGGTCACAAAAATTACCAGAGGGGTGAAACACCTCTCCTATGGAGACAGGCTGAGGAAGGATAGAGGGAAGAGGAGAGGGAAGGAGAGGGAAGAGTTCCAGAGAATGAAATGTAGGTCTGGTACCTTTGCATTTGAATACAATAGAACTGTACCTTAGACTTGCCTGTGTCAGAAGCCAGGATGGTATTGCAAAGGAAAGAGTCATTACTTACCTTAATGAATATTTTTTCAAACAATTGTTTCTGACAATAGCGGGGTAGGAGACTAACTGTGTATATAGGGTCTAATTTAGTTATTTATCATTATTTTTGTAAGGACAAGGCTCTGTGTAGAGATTTTTTTTTAAAGTGACTCTCCCCAGCTTGTGAATATTTAATTTCATTCTCCTGTGGAGGCAGATGAAGTCAGTGTCAGCCCAAAACATGTCAGCTCCAGCCCACACCTACAAAACCTGCAGGGCTGTGCTGTGTGCTCATGTCTTCTCCAGCCCCTCTGCACATGAGCTGCCAATATTTAGACTTCTTGGCTCTCCTTCACTGATGTGTAGCTTAAACCCTCATCTGTGTGACCCCTGACTTTTGCTTCAAACCTTACAACTTGTATATCATTACTGAGTTTCTGTCCCATCATTCCTGGGTCTCGTTTGGACTTTTCCATCTGCTTCACTGGAAGTAGAGCTCCCATTTTTTCCAATATTCTTCCACCCAGCTTTGTAATTCCTGGAACTAGTCCATAGTGCATAATATTCCTCTTCATGTTCCTGCCAGGTAGGCCTTTATTTAGTTTTGGTCTGCGTGTCAGATCATTGTCTGGATTGTTGTGTGACTAAGCCCTGGACAATAGCAAGATTCTGTGCATTCAAAATTTGCTTCAAATGTTGCAGCTTAAACACAACAACTTTTGTCACCTTTGACAGCTTTTATTGCTGTTTCCTTCAATGCTGGTCAATATTAGCATAATAAAGTCTTTTTGATGCTAGAATGCAGTCATGTCTTTGGAAACAAGTCCTGGGTCTCTTGAGAATGCCTCTTAATATGAAAGAAATATCTGAATTTCCTTAATTCGTGCAGGGATTTCCCTTTCGGTAGCCTGGCTGGCCTTGGTGGAATAATAGCCAAAAGAAACGCTGTGCCCTGTTATTTGCTCCTTTCTCTTCGTGCTTCAGAGGCCAAGATTGTATAAGCTGCAGCTCTGCTAAAATGGAGGAAAATCTGATAATCACTGTAAAGGCACAATAGAAGACACAGCTGGACTTTTGTAAGGGAAGCAGCTGTGGGATCTGTTGTGAATAGGTAGGATTTGGAGAGATTCCTAAAGACTGGGAATACGTGTGGCATTTCTGAAGTGCAACATACCTGGCAGATGGAGCATGAACAATGTTTATTACAGTAGTAACACATGGCCTCCAAGAGCAGAGCACTGTACAGAAAGCAGACATTCAGGGGCTCGTAAGTCTGCTGGCATATGTTTTGGATGCTAGTTCAAATCCAGCCTGGTTTGTCAGCAGTGAAAACCTGCCACCCCCTCACTACCTAGAGTCAGTAAGGAGACATATGTCCATTTTATAAAAGCCAGAGTTTCCTTGCATGATCTCCTTGTCAGCAGAGAGATGGGTGCTGAAGGAGCTGCTTCCTTCAGGCTCCTTCAGGCAAGAGAGGCTTTTCTCTTTCACATTATTTGTGAAGACATAAAGCCTCTCATATTGTTTGACCGAGACACATCATTCTGACCATTGCAGATGAACTCAGCTGGGAAGCAGCCTTGTTTGCCCTGTCTGACCAGGGATCTCCAGAGACATTTCCCACAGGGATGCCTGAAGATAAAATACGGGCATAGCTGTCTTCTTTGAGGTGCGCCATGCAAGTTTGAGGAGTCTCATACCAACACTTACAGAAGTGGGACAGCAGTGTCCTTGTAATCTCAGGGAAGAGGAAAAGAAGAATCATGAAGCAGACTGACTGGGAGACGAGTTGTTAGCTTTCCCACCTCCACAGGGTGGCTCTTCCAGGCAAGAATGTTGTGTCAAAAGATGCAAATTGATCAAGTCAGCCTGGATTGCTTTTCCAGTGGTGAGTTTTCAATCGTTCGCTCATTAAGCAAACAAACCCCAAAGTGTGTCCGTTTTTATATCAGTCCATTGCCTAAGGCTCCTACCTAACCATCTGCCTCTTCCTTCATAGTCAAGTCACTCATCTTCCTGTGGATCACATCCAGGCTGTTGAACTGATTTAGTTAACAAGCACAATGGCAGAAGGTCCATTCACATATATAATAGCATATCCATGCTCATTCTGCATGGGGCCTCGAGGTTTGCTATAAGACCTGCAGCAATGTCAAGATACACCTAGAATATTAAACCCATGCATTCTGTTTTAAAGACAAGCTGGGTTTTCTTTCTTGAAGAGCAGTCCATATCTACTGCCCCTTTGTGGAGGTGAAACTCACCATTTGTGAATAGTTTGATGCTGGAGCTCAAAGTCACCACCCAGTTATGGGAGCCTATATGACACTACCACAGGTTGGCTGAGGTCTAGGAACTGTACCAGTGCATACTCTCCGTGCAAGGCAAGAAGAAGTAGGGCACTTCTGCATGGTAAGCCGGGTTGCTATGAATGGCATCACATTTGGCTGCCATAGTTTACCCTGTATTTGATAACCCTGTTATATAACTTTGTAGTGCTGGGGACTTAATCAGGAGTATTTGTGGAAACTAGTTGGGTTTATAGTTTTGCCATGTGTCTTACCAAAAGAAGATTTCTTGTAGCCACAATTTTCATCACATAAAAGGGAAGTGGGAAGTTGGATGAATATTCATCTCACAAACTGTTTCCTGGCAAGTCTTTCTTGCCGTCTAAAGACATGGTTCCCCTAAATCCATAATAATTTCTTCTGTATTGCTAAAGCAAAAAGGGTTGTGCTTCCATTTGCCTTAAGTCCAGTCGTGCAGCTTGGTTTTTATTGTCACACACAGCTCAGGGCTGCCAGCAGACTGCCTAGTCCACAGCACATGGCATTTGGCATTTGGCCTCCTCCAAGTCCTGTGTGGTGCCTCATGGCTCTAGTTCATAGTAATTATTGAAGGAGGAGTGGAGGGGAGGTTCAGTTCAAAGTGTCTGAAATATTAAGTGGTCTGTGCTGCAGCCTGCCAGAGCTATGTTTTTATAACAAGAAATTGAGGGTAGGTGTTATGAGCTCTGAGATGTGGCATAAAGACTTGCGGGGGTATTCGAAGGTGCAAAGCTTGCTGGGACAGTATTGAAGGCCTGTGCAGGCCAAGAGGGAGCCAAAATTGGTATGGTCTCATTAGCAACACCTACTCTACTAAATAAAGCTGACTGGGGCTGATTCGCTGGCCCTGAGGCACAGGCCCCAGCTTAGCTTGTGTCCAAACACCTCGGCTCTTCCTGACTGAGGGCAGGCTTTGGGAGTGAGCTAACAGCAAAGCCACTTGGACAGCTAGTGCTCCAAGACCTGAGCCTGCACGCTGGAACCTCTCTTACTTAGCAGTAAGGATATGCTCTAAATGCCAGGAATGAGCTCAGGGACATTTAAGCCAGCTCCTCTGTGGCTTAGAAGCAGCAAAGACCTTCTTATGGAGACTGCTAAGGACTTCAGATTGTGTTACAAAATTTGATCTGAAACTTAATGATGATGCCCAGCTCTCCTTCATCAAACACAATAGCAGCAGCACTGTTCACGTTCACATACAAGGACACTCCAGAAGAGAAGACCATCACTTCTTCTGATAGCATTTTACAAAGGCCATTCACACAGACCACACCATTACTAAGCAAGTCTATAATTAAAAAGTGTAATTTCACGTGGGAGCTTCAGACTCAGAACTTCTCAGGTAATGAAAAAGCATTCACTGATCTTCTGCCACTAAAACAAAGTGGACCCACATTCTTGGAGGTGGCTGCTTCTCATTCCTGTTATAGCTGAATGATCAAGCACATAGGAAAGCAAAAAATGTTATCTTGAAGGTAGAGGATAAAATGGAAATGCACATGAAATATCATAAAAAAATGTCAGATCAGTAATCTGTGCCTTTCAGGGAAATCCTGGCCCCACCACTGACAAAGGTCACTTTGTTGAAGAAACTCAAATTTTGTACCATGTAACTCAACAGTTTTAAACAACATCATAGCATACCTGTTATATCTTCTCAGCATCTTCTTTCCTTTGCTATGCAAAAGTTGGCTAATACATCCCAAACGTTCCAGATGTTTTATGATCAAATGCACATTAGCCTGGCTAGCTATCACTCAGAAAAAGGCTTGTTGGGCGGCTCTTAGTTATTAATTTTTTTTGCTCAGATATTAAACAGCCTCATCCACCTAGATCATAAAATGTCTTCCCAGTCCTGCAGGCTGTTAAAATGTATGCCTGCAGACATTTACTGTCACATCTGGAAAAGTCTGTGCTATCATAATGACTTCAATACAGATTTCATCAGAAGACACACATAAATTAAGTGGATTCACCCAATCCCTTGCAAGCCATCCCACACCAAGCACATAAGAGTTGATTCCCTCTGTTTCAGGGTCTGCACAAGTATGGTGCTCCACTTTGTTTACATGTGAGTCTCCAGGAGTTGGATCAAGCTGCCAGGTGGGAGTTACGCAAATTTCCCTATTCCAGCAATTCGGTCCCTGATTCTGGCTCTGCATATTTTGAATTACTGAATGCCCCTGGGACCCCAGTGCATAATTCCTTCTCTGGTATTTGCTAGCATGATAAAGTCATATTTTCTCCTCTAGAAAGGAAGAAACACACAAGTCTTACTTATTTAAAAAGTAATTGACCTGGATTGCAAGGTAACATGTGTGTTCTGTTTGCCAACTGCTAGAAGTGTGGCAGTTATCTTCTGTTAATTGGCCAGTTTTCTTTATCTCTTCCACAAACCAATCCTCCCTCCGGGGAGACAGCTGCTGTTAATGGGCCATTGAGTGTCACTGCATGACTGATAAAATTACAGCATCCCATTGTGAGATGCTCTGCCCAGAGGGAGGAGCCAAGCATTCCTACCTGGATATAATCTGAGATTTTGGCACCAGGACAGCCTTTTCCACTAGATTCCCAGAGGAGCAGCTGCCTCTTCCACTGAATCTTTAGAGGAAGACTACACCCTTCTACAGACTACTGCTTCAACAGAACCACACATGCCACTCCAGGAGGACTGCAGCCACAATTCCAATTGGACTGCTCCCAACACCCTGACCCATAGGGTGTCAGGTTGTGTTCTGACTCTGTCAGTGTTGTTTTGTTTTACTTCATTGTTTATTTTATTTTTCTTTTCTTGCCTAATAAAGAACTGTTATTCCTGCTCCCATATCTTTGCCTGAGAACCCCCTTAATTTCAAAATTATAATAATTCAGAGGGAGGGGGTTTACATTTTCCATTTCAGGGGAGGCTCCTGCCTTCCTTAGCAGACACCTCTCTTTCCAAACAAAGGCAGCGATTTAGGTTGAGATACAGTTGCAGCATTTGCTTTAGTGCTAATAAGGACTTGCTTTCCAGTTATCATAAAATCACAGAATGGTTTGGGTTAGAGGGGGCCTTAAAGATCACCTTCCAACACCCTTGACATGAGCAGGAACACCTTCCACGAGACCAAGTTGCTCCAAGCCCTGTCCAACTTGTCCTTCAACAGTGCCAGGCATGGAGCAGCCACAGCTTCTCTGGGCAACTTATGTCAGGGCCTCACCACCCTCACAGGGAAATATTTCTTCTCAAGTCTAGTCTAAACTTGCCCTCTTATTCATGAGCTGAGATGCCCACTAATTCCTCTTATTGTTTTCTAGTTGGCTTCTCTCTGTGGTGTGGTAAAAATGCTGCAATGAATTGCCCATAATCCAATACACTGATATGGCTTAATGGTGGCTCCAGAACCTCACCAACACACATCTTTGTGGGCTGCGCTGGCTGTAGCTGTGGCTGGAAGAGAGCAGACCCTGAACAACCCCTGACCTGTGGTTGCACTGCTCCTGTTGATTGAGCACAGATCGACTGGAAGGTGGTCATGCATTTTGCAATGTTATCTTTCAAATGGTTAGGGTTGCAGGGTCATATTTTCCTTGTAAATGTCTCAGTCTGTTCCTGAGGCTGAAAACATGTGACTTTGGGGATTTTGCCTGTGAAAAGGCTGTTTCTACACATAATATACATAGATCAGTGAGGACAACATGAAATTTTGCAAAATGTAGAATCATAGAATACCCTCGGTTGGAAGGGATCCATGAGGATCATTGAAGTCCAACTCCAGCCCTGCACAAGTCCACCCCAAGAAATATATCATGTGTCACACCATTAAAAGCATAGAAATGTTTCTTCCTTAAAAAAAAATCTCCAATGTCACAAACCTAGTATTGGAAATCTTTCTGAGTAAAGGTCTTTTCTTTTGGTGAAGATAGACAGGTTTTCACTCCTGAGTTTGATTTTATGCCAGGAAGGACAAAAGTCCTTTTCATGAAAATTTAAAAAGTGGGAAAGAAGTACAAAGTTTACAAATTCCTCTCAATGCTCCTCCTTATTTTACCATCATTACTGGAACCCACTGGACCTGAAATCTTTCTGGCTTGAAAACCAATCAGACGACATTTTACAGAACAGCTTGAGAAGCAATCAGTGACTTTATTCCCTTCTTTTCCTTGGTTGTTCCACTTAGTTTTCTCAATGGTTTCCAATCCTCTGCCTTCAAGACCACCCTTAAACTTACTACCTACCTTTTTGTGCACACAAAGGACCCAGACTTCTCACTCATTTCTACAACCAGGTCACAGTCAACTACGTATGCTTAGCAAAACCCCACACAGGCTGTGCGAGGAGCTCTGCCTTGAGCCAGCTGGCACTCCTGATTCCCTTTGCAGATCCTGTCCTAGGGATGCAAAGCAGTGATAAAGTGGTGTCAGTGCCCCTCACCACCACTCTCTCCTACCCATTTGCAGGCCAGGCAGTCTGCAGGCTGTAAACTGGGCTAAGAAGAGGTCTGTAACTTTTGATATTCCTTCTCCTGGCAGGGAGCTTGGCCAGATCTTAGAGAAGAGGGCCCATGTCTCCAGCCCGCTCTAGAAAAGGTTACAACATCTGCTTGCCAGTGAGGAAGAAAACCACAGTACAAAGATCCCATCTGTTTTCTGTTTTGATGTGAAGCCAGAAAAGCCAGTTGGTTTTTCATTTCCCCAGATGCTTGAGGAGCTCAGCTCCTCACTCCCTATCCATGCAGCAGGAATGGAGGGTGCTAGAAACTGGCAAGGTTTCGTGGTGCCATGAAGGTCTTGTGGGCTGATTCACCAGCCCCCTGCTTAGTTCTCAAGACAGATAGGCCTCTACTTCCCCTGCAGACTTCTTCTTGTGAAACCTGAACTTCTGCATGCACTCAGGGCTGGGGCTAAGACCTCCACCTGAGGCCCAGACCTCTGTGGCCCAAGTAATTGCCATGCAATGAAACTCTCAGAAGTTTCTTCTTGAAACCACAGCTCCCAAAGTTAGCTGAGCTCCTGAGATGAGGAAACTAACCACTTCTGAGGCATTTTGTGATCAGTCCCTGGTCCTCATTGTGTTCTCCTCTCTCTGAACAGCATATAAAGGGATTTCACAAAGGAGGAACAAGCACAATAGAGGTGCAGATGTTCAACCTGTGTGTTGCTTGACTTCAAGCCACAGCTATAACAGGATATCCCTTTTCTGCCTCTGTTATGCATCCTGGAGGATTATAAGGGTGATAGCTATGTGAAAATGAGAGGATGTCTGGGAAGGACATCCAGGAGGGATGAAGAGGGATCTGTTTCAGTACAAGAACCTTCTCTTGTAGAAGGAGGACTAAGGGACAACATATAAAGTTGTTGGGAGATAGGTTCAGGACACACAAAGTAGTTAGGTCTTTAGCCAACATCTGTTGGGATATGAGAAGGTGAGAGGAGCCCAAAGGGAGAATGTACAGTTTCAGGAAAGGGAAATCAAAGGGTTACAAAATGCTTTCAGCTTCCAAGGATCTGTCTGTATTAAAGAGTCAGCTAGAGCCAGAACAATGTCTCCAGCTCTGTTCCATGACTACATAAGAGTGCTTAAACCTTACTCCCTGTTGTGGCTGAGCACTAGCAAGTCCCAGACAACATCCAGGCATGTTGGATACTAGCAAAGGGCAAGGACCATTGACAAAGCTCAGTGGGGGTGAAGTAATCTGTTTAGGTGATAAAACCCATCTGGCTGCTGTGCCAGATGGGTTTTATCACCCGTAAGTTCTGCTGTGCCACTTGCCATGGGCAGCCAGTGGACAGGATCCAGCCTGGTTTATTTACTAGTCAAAGGCAGCCAGAGATGCAGGTATCTCGGGGCTGTGCACAGGCACTGGAGTTTAAAAGAGAAGTGTGGTTTCCAACACGTGTCACTCTCTTTGGCAGTGCCTGTTGGCTGGACTGAGACATTCCCCTGTGAAACATTTCAGGCTGCGGTGATGCTGAGATGTCTCATTCAGGCATCAGTGGTCCTCATTTAACCATGCCCATCTGGCCTTGCTCCATCTGCGTGCAGGGCTGTGTCTCCAGCAGACCTTTCCCTCTCTCTCTGGTCCAGGGAAGTTTAAAAACAAGTACAATAGAAGCTGGGATGGCTACCTGAAGGAACATGGCACCTGTGACAGGAACAGAGTGTCCCATTAGTACCTCACACTTTCCATGGCCAACAGACCTGTTTTGGTAGAAACAGTTTGTCTGATGGGGTTTCTGCAAGTGAGAATAATGTGGTCCATCTGGTAGCTCCAGAGCTGGGTTTAAGCCCAGCAGTTTGGTCAAAGTCCAAACAGAATGTTCAGACGTAGCTGGGACACCATATTTAAAGGATATTGTGGTTTTCCACTCTCGAGCACACTCTTTTGAAGTCCCAGTTGTAACCAAGCACAAAGCATAGCAGGAAAATTAATTGGTGTTTCAGAGAAATTATTTTCTTTGACTTTCTATGCTCATATAATTGAGCATGTTTCAAAGGTGACTTAGCCACAATTTTCTAAGTTTATCAGGTCCAAGAGTTTGGGATTATTATCACTAAATTAATTCAAATAGTGAAGTAAATTCACCTAGCTCCACAAGGAATACAAGTACTTTGGTTTTTTCTTCTAAGTATCCCAAATATAATTGATCATTTAGAAGACTAATGCTGAACTTCTCTGGCAGTGTGCCACCTTAATCAGAGCTGGGCTACTTTACACAAGGATGAAACGTGTACCTGATGCCATTTTCTAAAGGGAATCCTGGATAAACCAGCTCAATGGCAGAACTAGCACATCTAGGCAGATAGGATATTGTCCACCTTGGATGTTCTTGAAATCTCAACTCACTGCCAAAGTTTGCTGGAACTGGACATGGAGAAAAGGCAGCACCTGAAAGGATGGAGGTTGGACAAACAGTCCACATTCATTAAGATGGAGGAAGAATGTTAAAAAATACTCATATCCTCAGCAAATTAAGGTCGAAAGTTCAGTTCTACTAACTTACCAGAACTTGCTACTTCTCCTACAGTTCCTGGCTCTGAGAGGCAAACTCTGGCCAAGTTTGCTGGGAGATTTAGGATATTGCCACTCCCAAGAGTTCATGCCTTTCCTAACCTTCTGCCAGGCCTAAGCTTACTGCATGAGATGAGAATAAAATTCTCATGAGTCTCACTCCTTGAATTCATTTGTCCCACAGACTGATCCATCAGTTTGGTGAGAAAATTAAATACCCCAAATGCTGCATCCTATTTTCCTTCATGCTATACTATCCTTCCCATCCTTTCCTGTACAGGTTGGACATCTATTTCCACCTTCTTACCACCTGAGTAACCTGCCTGTGGGCTGCATCCATCCATCACAGTTCCAGATGCCTCTGGAGGCCCCTTAGATCCCTGAAAATCACTGTGGGCTCCAGTGGGCTTTCCAGCTGTCGGTGCCTTGTATGGGATGTTCAGCACCTCAGCTTGGCCATGATGTAGGAGGGAACTCGGGCCATTATCACCCAGCTCCTGTCTGTTCTGCAAAGACAGGTCTATCTTTTCACTTTTTTAATCATGTAAAAAATGTGGGAACATAAAGAATAGGGAAAAAAAAATCAGAGCGTAAAATACAACTGTATTTTTTAAAAATGTTCTTCTAGCTAATTTAATATGCACTCTACAAGACAGGGCCTCAAAAAATCTGCTACCAAGTAGCAGAATTCCTATGTTCAGCTGGTGTAAATCATTGCTTCTGATTTACACTGAGAGGCAGGTCACAACTGCCTAATTAAATAGTTTCTCTTTGAGCAGAAAGCTAGACTTTATAGAAGTGTAACTGTGAATTACTTTATACAGCCATTTGATGGAAAGGGAGAGAAGGAAGAAAAAAAAAGCCAGGAAAAGCAAGCGAGAGCAGAAGAAAAAAAAAGGAAGAAAATAAGGAAAGACGGAAAGAAAAAGTGAGAGAAACTAATTTATGTATTTTGAGAGTTCAGTTCCTTTCATTGTGAAAGAATGGGAAAGTTTGGGAAGCCCAGACTGAATAACTCACAATGATAACAGGGTGATACCGAGACCATTAAAACTGATTTATTGGGCTGAGTTTATCTGATTACAGGGAAAGTGAGTACTGCTGAATGCAGCTCTGACTGTGCCTGTGTCTGACAAGACACACAGTTCAGATGCAAAATTACATTAAGCAGATGTAGCCCATTAAGAAGCTGAGCTTGAAAATGTACTTTATCCTGTCAAGGAAAATCCTAGCTGAAAACTTGGGCCTTAAAAAAAAAAACCCTTAAAACTGCAAGATGTTCTATTTTGGGCTTTTTTGCTTTAATCTTTTTTGTGTCAGTCATAGCTACAGGGTGATGATAAACATAAACCCACCTCCACTGTATTTCTAACATAACTCCATTACTTACCCTCACTTAGAACAGAGAAAAGCCCCTTAACATGAAACCCAGCAGAACCAGTCCTGGATTCAGTTATCACCAGAATTGGGTGAGGCTGGTGAGATCTCAGAGGCAAAGCAGCTAAAACACAAATCATGTGTTCCTACTCTAGCCTGGGCTGAAATGTAGAACGGCAGAGGAAGCACAGCCGGCTCATCCCTTCCTTGCACCCATCCATCATGGAGACAGTGTCCATCATGGAGACAGCGCCGGGTTAGCTCACGTGTGGGGTCTCCCAGATGAGATGATTCTCACTCCAGGTGCCTCCCTGCATGGGAGCTGCTGAAAATATGTGGGATGTGGTACAGAAGGAGAAAATGGATGGGATAAAAGGGGGTGTGAGTATTATTTAATAAAAATGTTGGTGAATTCCCATACCAAATTTCTTTATATCTAGCCTATTTATACGTCTGTATTAGTTATAAAACTGGGAAAGAACACTTGTTCTGGATTAAACCAAGCCAAAATATATCTCATGAGACTCAATTCTCACTACTGAATTTCGGTGTGTAAAAGGCACTTGGAGTATATCAACCCCTGACAGCTCCAAAGGTTTTTTACCTTCAGAGTATATATTTCATGATTCTTATATTCTCATGTATTTCATCCAGTGCATACACCATTGACAGAAATGTTCAGAAACACCAGCAAGATATCAAAAGGAAAGAAGGTCAGTCTTATTACACTGGCTAAGATCATTTTGAGGAGAAAAACCATGATGTTGAAAGAATGGTCTTTCTATGCAGGAAGATCTCTCAGTTTATCTAAATCTCCTGAAGGTAAGCTTGGGCACTTAGGCTATTAACCAGATGATACAGAGTAATGGAAAATATTTTGTAAGGAGAAATCCTCTGCCAGCAAATCAGTGTTCATGTAAAACACAGTCACTGTATGGCATTCATTTTGTTCTTTGAAGTTTCTTTGTTTATGCTTTATTATCTGAAATATCCTCCTTAATGGCTGGGGGGAAAAAATTCAGTTTGTGCCAGTGCAATTATCAATGTGAATCAAGTTCAGGGCCTTCAGTCTGACATTTCATTGCAACTGTGAAGTGGGAAGTGTGCTTGAATGGTTTCATTTTCTTTACAAACTCCATGAAAAGTAACTTTTTTAGTTTCCTCGGAATTCTGTGCAAATCCCAAGATGAAAATATTCCCTCCAATGGAGAGAAAAAGGAAAAAAAATAAGTCTAACCAGCTAAATTCACATGTTTACAATGTTTGATGTCATTCGTTGAGTTTCATTGTTTAATTTGGAAGTGTTGTTAAGCAATTTATGTAGCACAACAGAAACCAGCTGTAATCATTTTGGGCATGGGAGTTACATAGGCTCATTCTTTGATGCTAATAGTCCAGCTACACTTAATAACTAATTAGCTTGGTTTATAATAAAACCAAACATCAAAACAAAAGGACCCCTATGACAAGCATCAGGCTAAGGATAAGCCCCACCTGACTTCCAACATCTGCTCAACGGATATCTGCATGAAAAGGGTCACACTAACTCCCAATAGACATAATTCATCTTATCCCAATCCTCTCTTTGGAGGCATTCCAGATCTCTACACTCTGAAAACATCTTCATTGCAGAGAGCTGAGAACAGATTGCTCCAAAACCTGCCCAATGAATTCCTGCTGGGGCAGTTCATTCAACAACTCGTGACTTTATACTAAGGCCCTGCTTTACTCAGAGACCCCTCTTGGTGACTTGGGGTTGTGAGATCTGGAGGTCAGACCCGGACTGTGGATGCCAATGGCACTTATGAGGCAGAATGAGCCTGATGGCTTTGCACAGCTGATTTTTGAGTGTCATCCAGTTTGTTGGCTCATGGTAGACCTGGAAGAGCCTTTGGGACCAGTGCTGTGAAGGGAAAAAACAGTCCTCAAGCCCTTGCATCACCAGATGCAGGGGTGCAATTGAATTGCTTAAATGTCAGTACTACTTGAAATGCCATGGGTGTCCCTTGGATGCTTCCTCTTCCCTGGTGGGCAGAGAATTCTCACGAGGACAAGGTCACTCTGAAGTACCTCAAATGGCACCAGATGCTTCAGTGCAAACTGCTGAGAAGAGTCTTCCACCCAGTGGAGGAAAATTTGTGTGTGGGAGTCAGGGCGAGCTGGGGAGCTATTGCTGTCTTAAATCAGGCCATTCTTTGCAGGTGTCATCTCAACCATTTTATGTCATACCCAAGAGCTGCTTCTCAAGCTTGGAGTTGCTTGCTGTCATCTCCCACTTCCCCCAAAAGCAAAGGTACTTCCAGCTCCCACCCCCACAGCTCACACGCTGCTGGCAGCAAGGAAGAAAGCACCTGCAGAGGTGAGCACTGAGGTGGGGTTTTAATCTGTCTGAGCCATGTGAGGAGACCAGCCCTGGGGAGAGCAGGCATTTAGAAAAGAAAACAGTTTTTCTGCCCGATGGTCAACACGAGCAGCACTTTGTAAAATTGATTGCATCTTGAGTGGAAGGTAGCTGCAGTTGGTGTGTGTTTTCAGTGTCTGCAGGCAGCAGAGAAAGTCTGGGATCCCCCAATGCACGATGGACCTCACTGACCTGGGGGTATTTGACTGACACAGGCACAGATTGCCCAGAGAAGCTGTGGCTGGAAGTGTCCCTGGAAGTGTTCAAGGCCAGGTTGGATGGGCTTGGAGCAAACTGTTCTAGTGGAAGATGTTCCCATTCCTATGGGCACGAATGGCTTCAGAATGAGATGAGATTTATGGTCCCTTCCAACCCAAACCACTCTATGATTCGAAGTATGCCTAACAGCTGGTTTCCTCTGATGATGACACAGTTGCTGTTATTAATGGCTTTCATAATGGCACAGATTATAGCACCATAAGATGCTTTAAATTATCCTTTATTTTAGGATAATTTAAAACTTGAAATTTAGGATGAGAAACAACGGAGAAGGAAAGATGACTCTTAGAATAACAGATCTTAAATCCCTCTTTCTTCTGAAATACAGCATGAATTTTGAGAAAGTAGCCAATCCTCAAGGATGTTGAAATTATGCTGTCACACATCCTAGAGCTTCAGACAAGCACAGGATTGTGAGCACCCAGCTTTACCTGGATTAATTTTTATAGTTCCATCTTCACTCCACTTCATCATTCATCACCACTGAGCAACACTCCAGACCTCATCCTGGCCTGAGAAAATTAGAAAATCTGAAAGAAACATGGGTCTCTATTTTTAAAAGCCCATTTGTCATCAGTTACCACTTAGAGAGATCTATTGATAACTGGCATTTATAAGATTTGATTATCCAAGTTTTTCAGTGCTTTGGCACCAATACAGGAAAACTGTAACACACATCTTTAGCCTTAAGCACGTGAGCCATCCCTTTTTGAGTTGTTGCTGTGTCATGAGAGTGGGTAGACTTCACAGAGTAACTCAACCAATGGAAATTTTTAGAGCTGAATATCATCCTTACATTGACAGCAGCACGAGAGTTCTGGCACTATGTCATGGATCTGGTGGCTTTCTCCTAAGCTCTGCAGTCCTGGCAGCATATCCCTTTACATCCCAGCTCCTGCAGTTGTGCAGTTATGTGATACCCTCTTCTGCCTTAAGAGAAATTTCAAGGAAATATGGTTCTGGTAAATACCTTGAAAAATTCCACGTAAAAGAGCAAAAAAAAGGAAACTTCCCACACAGCCCAGAAAATATCTTTAAAATTTAAAACTAATTTAATTTACAATACAGACAAAATACTGTCCACTTATTCTTAACAAAAGAGGAAATAAAAACAATCCACAATGTATTCTATTGTTACTATTTTTATTATTATTGTTGCTCTCACAATTAGAAAACACAGTTAATGCTGCTTCCATGAGGAGAGGGTAATTTGTTCTTTAGATGAATAAACCAAAGCTCTGCTGGGATATTTAATCAAACTCTGTCTGACTGATGAAACTGCTCCTGAGAGTAAAACAAAACAAAATATGTTGTACATGTTAAAGTCATTAATCTCAGGTGGATTTTAAGTTTCCTGTTCTTTTTCCCCCTCTCCCAAATCTTGTTTTCTGCTCCATCTCCCTTACAGAGGAGAAAGCTGTGCCTGTTATAGGTCTGACCTGCTCTTGGGAACAAAACAATGGTGTTTCACAACCCCTGTCTGATGCAGGGAAAGGCAAATCCTTTGTCATGGGGTGGAGGTCTGACAACAGTCGATCCCAGGCTGGAATTTTCCTCTTTTTCCCCATATTCCCAAGTACCTCCAGAGCCTCCTCCCAGCATTTTCCCCAAACAGGTAGCCCAGAGCCAGGCAGCACAAGTCTGTCTCACTTGGAGGATGATAATGGTTGTCTACAAGGATCTGTTTTCTAGCAGGAAGAGGGATGGTCCCTCAGGGAGTCTTTTATCACTTTCCTGACAGACACACTTGTATTCAGATTGTTTTCTTCCCTCACTCCCCTTCCTCTCACCAAGGGCTTTTCTAGCTGTATGTGAAATATTGTGGGCTGCCTGCTTTAGTATAATTGAGATATTTTCTATTTTTGTAGAATAAAATACACAATCAGATGGGAGGTTTTTTTATAATGAATGGCATTTGCCTCCCTTATGGAGAAACCTAAATGATATAAAACTGTAAGGGGTAAGAATGGGGGGGATTAATCAAAAAATATTAAATCAGCCATATGTATATAGGGTCTAAAACCTCAGATCTGAAAATAGCATTAAGTCCAAATTGTTTTATTAAATCATATTTTTTTTCAAATTAATAAATACTACAAGGCCACCAGCATAATACTCCTCAGGATAGCCTGGCTGTTTCCATCAGGTGTAATATTGTAAAGCTGTGAAATAATAGTGTTTGTGGGAATAAACCAGATGTATTTTGCCAGGTAGTGTAAATCAACAGTACTGTATACTATGACATGGAGATAGGCCAAATTATATCAGCTGCTGGGATGTGGTAAGACATAAGAAGGGAACTACAGCATCACCTGACAAAGACGTTCACAGTAATTAAAGCCATTTCCTGCATAGCTGAAGGATCTCAGTGTTTCAGAGCAAAGCCTTGAAAACTGCTTGCTGAAGTCCTGAGAAAGGAAAGGAGGGATGCATTTTCCTTGCAAAGCTGGTTTGTGACAAATATTCTCCCAAATATCTTTCACACAGCACATGCACAAAAGAATTATAGAATCATAGAATGATTTGGGATGGAATGGACCTTGAAGACCATCCAGTTCAAGCTGCCTGCCATGGGCAGGGACACCTTCCTCTAGATTGCAAAAATGACTTGGCCATTCTGTTTTGGATCCCTGTTGTATCGATAATTGAAATTGAGAGATGTGACACTTTTGTGGCCTCTCTGCTGATGCAAGGAATGAAGCATCAGAGACAGCAAGGAGAAAGATGTACTGTGGGTGGTTCTGCCAGTATGGCCCTGTATTATAGGCACTCTCTTTATTCCTAGTTCTTATTAAAAAGAAAGCAGAAAGTACTGTCTACTGCTCATAGAAAGACATTTTCTGAAAAAATTTGGAAATGCCAGAGCATCCAGAGGGACATCGTAGAATCACAGAATGGTTAGGGCTGGAAGGGACCTTAGAAGCTCATAAGACCTTAGAAGTGGTGAATCTTAGAAGCACCCCCTGCCGCTTTCCTCTAGACCAGGTTGCTCCAAGCCCTGTCCAACCTGACCTTGGACACTTCCAGGGGCGGGACAGCCACAGCTTCTCTGGCCAATCTATGCCAGGGCCTCACCACCCTCACAGGGAGAAATTTCTTCCTAACATCTAATCTAAACCTACCTTATTTCAGCTTAAAGCCATCAGAGTGATGAGATGACCCCAGTTTGCTGGATGAAGCAGGCCCATGTAGCAAGGGAGGCTGCAGTTTATCAGAGCTTGCCCTGTGCATGATTCTCACCTTAGGAAGGTACATCACCCTGGGCACACTCCTAATGCAGTGTGCAGCTGCTCCAGAGAAGAAAAGAGGCCTGAAATGTATAAGTTATGGCAAAAGTAGTGTAACACTGTTAATTCCTAGACTAACAGCCTATGGCATGGGCTGGGGCCACACAGACTCTTTTGTCAAAGAAGAGAAGTTCAGATGAAGCCCATGATGGATTATCTCGACAAGCCAGCAGAGATTTTGAATGTGGTTGCCCCAAACTGCAAAACTCCAAACAATTCAGCCATTTCAGGTCAACATCTTCAGTTACAGACATCTGTGGCATGAGATGACAAAGTGTGAGTTACCACCATGGCTGAAGTTCTGCTGTGAGCTCATTGCCCACCTGACAGACCTGTAGAGATGCCTAATTGGTTTACTCACTTCTTTTAATTACAGGTGATGACTTCTGACATGAGAAAGCCAGTCAAGGATCACAGGTCTGACATGGGAGGAGTGAAATGCAGCTGAAAATAGTGTATGTATAGACCATTTCTTCCTTTTTACTATTTTTTCACCAAGCAGAAACACTCATGACATCAGCAAGGGAGCAAGAAAGAGAGTCATTACAGAATGGCATTGAAATGCTCAAATTTTTCTTCAGTCAGAACATCCGTGCCTTGTTGGCATCATCAGAAACTGGAAATAAAAATAAAATTCCTTAAAAAAATGAGAGTAGATTATTTCTTTACATATCAAATGAAGCCAAATTCTGGCATTGGAGAGCAGTGGGATTTGTGCCACCAGCCTGTCTGCATGTCAGCCTAAAGACACCCACCACTCATCACTGCACTGCAGAGATGTTTTACTCCATCAGCTTTTATGAGGTGACAATAACACAAACCACTGTTAAACAATGAAAGGTCTTTTTTTGCCTGCTCATAACTGGGGGAATGAAGGAGGCAACAAGACCAAACCCATTACAGCAAAGCAAAATAGCTGAAGAGAACAAAATACCTCTGATTTTGCTCTTATAGCACATGATGCTTTTCTCTTCCAATTCCCCAGGGCTGCTCACAGACATGTCAGAGGCAGTTTGCCCCTGGGGATTGACTGAGTGGGGAAAAAAAGAGGATTTGGAGAAAGATTGTGGTGTTACTGACATATTTCCCCCTAGGAAAGTGACAGAGACTTTGTGTAGGAGTGATTTTTTGGCTGATTATAGCATTTTGCATGGGGTTGGGGTGCTCAAGAATGATCTGAAAGACATCAGAAGCTCTGCTGCCTTCTGTTCCTGGAGCAGCATCCTTCTCCAACATCACTTTTTGTAATCAGTACACAGAGCTGGATGACCACTAAAAAAAAAAAACCAACCCAAAACAAAAAAATCCCCCCCAAAACCCTAAACAACAAAACCAAACAACGACAAAAAAACCCAAACAAAAAAAGCCAAAACCCAAACAAACAAAACAAAACAATAACAAACAAAAAAAGCAAATAAGGGAGCCAAGGCTATGTTAAAAACACCCCTACACAGCAACTCCTCTCCATGTGCAAGAGCCAGAAGCCAACCACCCACGACATGAGAGGTATGAGTCGTGTTTGTTATTAAGCTCCTCAGGGGCACTAGGAAATTTTACTAATGAGAGTGATCGCTGATTAAAAGAATAAAATAGCAGTGGTGACTCTTCCTTTCTCCAAGTGTTCTGTTTCATTGTCTTGACTGTATCTTGGCTAATTCTGCTCAACATTTAGAGGCTGGGGAGTCTGGGAATAAAGAAACTTATCTATCCCTATGCCAGTGAGTGCCTCAAACCATGTTCTTTTCCCATGCTTAGGAGGAAAATTAGAATTGTTTTCCAAGTAGAAGTGTGAAACAATAATCTAACATTTTGCTGTTGCACCAGTAACTTCAGCATTTATTTCATACTATTGTTAATGCTTGTTTATAATATAAGAAATATATTTATGTAGGAAGTAAAGTAGATGAAAGCACAAGACATAAATATTTCTGTATATCTGCATACAAAAGAAAATATGTACAGCCACAGATAGTGGTTCTCTGCTGTGTCAGGGCAGAGCCACGTGAAGGACTGACACGTTCCCATTCTTCCTGCTGTGAATAGCTGCTGACTTCCATGGATGTACTCCCTACAGCCAGGACTGCTCCACTCTGCAGTATCCTGAGGTTGGACCAATACTCTTGTGGGGGAAGAATCCAGTGGCTTATTTCCCCAAGGATTTGGTGGGTCAGTGTGGAAGAGTGTCAGTGACTAAGGGTATCACACCCAAAGGGCAAAGAGATAGAGAGCAGGAGCTTGCTTTTTTTTTTTGCCTTTACTCTCTCACTGGACTTGGATTTCACTCTTTTATTTTATCCTAAAGGCTCCACTGCTCTCTTGTGGGCCCCATGAAGTCCTTCTCAGCCTACCCTACTCTCACTGCCTCCAAGATTTCAGGGGATTTTTGTCATGGCTGAATTTTGTCCAGCCTGGACAAATCAAGGATATATTTTCCTTCAGCAATCAGCTCAAAGTTGCAGACCTGTGTAAAAGAAAGATTAAAATTAGTTGTTCATTTCAGGGGATTGACCTGAAATCTTTCCACTTTTTTATCACTCAGAGTGGATGATTCCGTGCTGAAAATTAAGTCTTTGGCAACAAAGGCAGTTATTGCTGAAAAGTTGTAACATTTTCCCTTGTGGGATGGTCCTATTGGAGACCCAGTACCTGTGCTAGAAGGCACAGGCAGTTGTGAGCCTTAGTTACTGTCAAACAAATGTTGCCTTTTTTCCCCCCAGGGAAAGTTTCTGTATTTATTCCTCAGAATACTAAGGCACTTGATGGCTGGACATCATTGGCAACCATAGGAAATATTTTAGAAGAAGATATCATCCCAAATGAACTTTTGTCTTCTCAGAGAGCATTTTATTGGTGAGGAGAAACATTTGTAGGTTTGTTGCTTTTTGGGAGGTTTTTTTATGTTGTTATTTTCACTGGTGTGATTGTTGCTTTTCCTCCTACCATCTCTCCTCAAGTCTGTGTCTTTACAAGATAAATGATGTCTAGTCGAGGAAATGTCTTCTCTGAACAGTGCTGGGGTGCTGCTGCTGTCTTAGCTCCCAGGAGTGCAGAGGAGAGTTTTCATTTGCACACATATCTCTCGACAGTCCTCTCGCACTTTTTGCAGGTCACGTAGCAGCACCAGTGGTATTTGCAGTGGCAACGCTCCACCACTTTGTCCATGTAGGGGTTGTAGCCTCTGCCACAGCACATCAGGTCGCAGCTGTCACTCCCATTGGAAGTCTTGTTGCACTGTCTGGAAGAAGGAAAATGCTGTGAGCAAGTGCAAATTCCTGCTGGGTTTCCCAAACCCTGCTGCGTGGCGTTGCTGGGCCTGACAGCTCTGCAAGGGTGAAGCCAGCACAGCCAACAGCCCCCTGTGCCTGCAAGGGTGCAGGGGGAGCCCTGGGCTGCAATCACACCACCTGCTATGGCACCCAAAATAACCTTAAACTCCTGTTCTGACTCTCAGTTTGGGCCTGGCAGCACCCAGGCTGCTTGTCCGCTGGCCCACACGAGCAGACAAGCAAAGCTATTGGAATACCTCCACAAGAAGAGTAAATCATTCCAAACAATCAGTGTTCTTCCCAGGCAGGCTCCAAAACTGTCTGAAAGGAGCTGGAAGAAGATGACACCCTAAAGAACAAACACTGGTATTTGTCCACCACTGCCTAACCTGAAAAGGGCAAAGGAGGAACTCTACAGCCAAATAGTATTTGAACAGTCTCCATGCCAAGGATCCCAGGCCAGGAAGAATCCTGAGCCATTGTGCAGCACTGATCGTACCAGGGAAATCACAATCAGTGCTAGCAGGGCTGGACTGTGCACCTTTTTCCCTTTGATTTTCTCCCAACAAGGCATGGGCAGCTGGGTGGTTTGCCCCAAAACACCTTGAGTCCTTACCCAGGAACAGCAAGTGTGGCAGGAGCACAGGGAAGGATGACAAGTCACCAAGAGTCACACAGACTTTCACAGCTTGTTTTGCTTCTGCTTTTTATTAAAGCAGACTCAGTGGGATAAATCAGCTATTGTGCTGGGTGCCCTCATTTTGTCTGCTTGCCAGTGAACGGTTTAAGTTTTTCAGAAGCAACTCCTTAACTGAGGAATCTCTTTCATTGATCCATTGATTACCATTTCATATACGTCCTCAAAAAACATCTATCCCATTTCCTAAAATACTCCAATATTCACTGGACGTGAAAGTGTACCAGACACTGAATTTTGAATGCAATGAACCATGTCCTAGAGACACCATTTTTCCACAGACTGTAAAGACTACCCAGGATGGAGGTGTTCCTGTTTGGTCAGATGCTTGCACTTTTTTTGGTGTGTACCCAACACCATAGGGCTGTGAACTTGATGGCATTTGAAACTACTGTAAGAAAGGTGGTTTATGGAGTGGGTAATTGCTGACATCTCTCCTAAATTTTATTCTGTGTGGCTATTTTGTGGCTATTTTGGACAGAAAGACTCTAAGGCTTCTTTGGGGCAGGAAGAGGAGAGAGAAGCATAAGCTGGACCCTTGAGCTAAGCAACTGTTAATAGATGAAAACAAATGCATGACAATTATAGGAATTGCTCATGAGGTAATGCTTTAGGAGAAATTATGGGATTAGTGAAGTGTTGAGATTTTATTCTTGCTCTTCTTTAAGTTCAGTGTTTAAAGGCCCCCAAACTCATTCTCATTCGGAGCGTATGTAAATATTTAAAAACCTTTTAAAGCCTCTACTGAAGCTGAAGTGGGCAGCCACACTGAATGTGTTTGCCTAACGCTGAACCAAAGGCCTTGGTAGTGCCCCTGTGAACTGGGGCCCCTCCACAAGAAATCTCCAAATGACTCCTCATAAATGTGGAGTATTAATGTATTAATAAATGCATTAAGTATTCAGAGCAAAGGTTCAAATATATACATGTGTTGACATTAGAAGAGGGGAGGGTATTTGTGAGCCTTACTCAGCTTTGCTAGTGGATGGAAATGTTTCCTGGAGGTTCACCTAGGGAGGATGGGGAATCTGCAGAAGTGTGGCAAGGGATGTGCAGTGCATCCATGTCACTTCATGCTGGGAGCTCACTGAAATGGCCAAGAACAGGAATACGGGTCCACTCTGACTCCAGCTCACCACTGAGGACATTCACTCCCCAAATATATAAAGCAAACAGCAGTGATATTTACCCCCTTCAAACAGAAAGCAAAACTCTTCTACCTGCTATACTGGGACCTGGAATTCTCTCTTTCCCTCCATCCACTCCTGTGGTTTGCCAAAAAAAAAAAAAAAAAAAAAAAAAAAAAAAAAAAAAAAAATAAAAATAAAAGGAAAAAAGAAAAAAGTGACTCTAGGAGAAGATATGCCTTCCCATATACCTTCCCCATTGCCCACAGTCTGAAACAAAGAAAGGAAAAAAGAAAAATCTTATTAAATAAATCCTCAAACTTCCCTCATTTTGGTATCAGGAAATAGGGGCATTCAGAATGGGTGGGTTGCATAGCCAAAACAAAGTTTTGACCCTCTCATAAACCTGTGTCGGCTTTTAGAATTTACTGACAATGCAAGAGAGATTTTGTTTTCTGTTTAAAAGCATAGGCTTGGATATGAGTTAGATTCATTTTTCATTAAACAACATGAAGCAGGTAGTTTCTCAGCCAGTGGGAGAAGACAGAGAACTCGAAAGACTGGAGTTTACCCACAGAAGCAGCCCTGAACATCAGCTTTCAGAGTCTATAGTTGTGATCTCACCAGGCTCCCCGCTGATGGGTTAAGTTCAATCTCATTTGTTTTGGGCCTAGTCCAGCACAATTCCAGCAACTCAGAGAAATGCCCTCCTCCTGAGCCTTGGAGAGAAAACATGAAGGCAGGCGACGGCGTCGTAACACAGCACTGTAACCTCTAGAAGCACTTGGAAGACTGTTGAGAAATTATGCTCCAGCTGTAATCCCAGCCAAAGTTCTGGCTCAATAACAGCTTTTACCATTGCCACAGTGCTTATTTCTTCTTTAGGAAGGGAGAAGGTCAGCAGTGTTGTCTAGACAAATCCCACTTGGGATGCCTGTCCAAAATGTCCCCTTTCCAGCCCTTATTTGCAGAAGCACTGCAATACATCATACAGCCTCATCTTGGGGGTGGCTCCTCAGCAGAGGTGAAGGACACCCCAGAACTTCTAAGAGTCTTCCCCCAGATGAGTAGAGATTTTAATTTTAAAAGTGGGAGATCATAAAATTATTTTGGTTGGAAAAGACCTCTAAGATTGATGAAATCCAACTTAGCAATGTCACAAAACTTCACTGTGAATCCCTATTTACTCTGTCCCATCAGCAGATAGAAGGATACGGTTTTTTTGTTTGGTTGCACAGCTGGAACCTGGGATCCAAATTGAGGCCAACTCTGTACTGCCACCCACAATTATGACGTATAATGGCAGGGATGTAATCTCACTCCATCAGTCCTATTGATAAGGACTTCTTAATGAGGATATCTAAAAAGTCATTCTGGGGCACAGCACTGCCTTCCTGGGCCAGTGCATCTCCCAGTGGATGAGGGAGATGCTGTTACAGGAGTAAAACATAAATCTAAGCACTTTCTGTAGTTCTTTTTCTCATACACTGCCAGCACCTGGGCTGTTGCATTAGGGATGACAGAAGGGATGTTCCTTCCTTAATATCTCATCCCCTTGGCTGTGTGATTCCCTCAGCCCTTTCTGACCACAGGAAAACCATCTGCCTTCATGAACTCCAGCAGTCCCAAATCCCAGAACACAGTACTGCTGTGTAATGCTTTTTTTCTCTTTTAAATCAAATTCCTATTTATTTCTTTGATGCCCTTTGCTCTAGTAATGGAGCAGCATATAAAAGAAAGAAAGAGAAAAATAATTCAAATCCCTCAGGAGATATATAACACAATAGACATTCCTAAAAATATATCAAGGTCACAGCTTTATGTAAAATTTTCAGGGCAGAATCTTATCTACTTTTAAATTGCATTCTCATCCACAAGGAATGACTGGAGACTGACACTAAACAACTGTATGAGAAAGAGTTATCAGCATATGTCACTGAGGAGATGTCAAGAGAGATCCTGGAATTAGCCTGTATTTTCATTAATGAGAAGTTGAGAGTGAGCTTAAAAATTTGGGGATAATGCTAGGGAAGAAGGAGTTGAGGATATTTTGTGACAGTGAATTAAAATGCAAAGTAAGCAACACACTTTGAGAAAGATCCAGCTAAATGTGGAATGTTTCCAGGAGAGCCAGAGGAGCAGCTCAGAAAATAGAAAACAATGAAGGAACCGATTTAGAGAAGTATGTTAAAAGAGATGTCTTCCCCTCTATAAAAAACTATTGCTACAAGGGGAGAGAAAAAGTGTAATTTATATGCTCAGGAAAGAGGACAAGAAATTATTAGTTTTATTTTAGGTTATGTTTAGTTAAATTTTGATTAAGGAAATCCTAACACTGAGGCTAGTAAAACCTTGGATCAGGTTGTTTAGGGAAACTGCTTTTAAGACCAGAGTAGAGAAACGTCTCCAGTAACAGCCTAGGTGGTGTCAGCTCAGTCTTGCTCCTGAAAAGATCAAGGTCCATGGAAAATCATTCCCAGGCCAAATTTTCTCCAACTCAAATGCCATTTGGTTGCAGAGGGACTAATATGTTTAAGAGAGCTAGATTCATTATTCATTGCAATTTTACTGTGTGAAATTATTGTTTTTACAAATAAATTTATTATTCACACAAGTCTTCAGAAAACTTTATGATCAAATCCAGGTCTCTCAAAGTAGAAAGAATTCAATCTTCCCCACACAATAACTAAGATAACAAAAAAACACATAGCTGGCTGGCTAGTTACTGAAATGGGCACCAGCTGCAAGCATGCTGCCCTGGGAAAGAAGGGATAACACCTAAATAAGGTGGGAGGAACAGAAAGCGAACGTTTTTCTGACTTTCATAAAATTATAGAATAGTTTGGGTTGGAAGGAACCTTGAAGGCCATCTAGTCCACCTGCCCCCCTGCCATGTACAAGGGCATCTTTAGCTAGAGCAGGTTTCCTCCAGTTCTTCTGGGACACTCACAAAAGCATTATTTCCTATTTTTTGTTCAGAATTTGTCAGATCTCATTAAAAAAATGGCACCACATCTGATAACTGTTCCAAAACTGACTATCACTGAACACATTACAACTCACTCAAAGCTCATCTTATCCTGTGCCCTCACTAACAGAAACTAAAAGAAGCTGTAACAAAAAACAAACATCAAATGTTGTTGTCTGCCCATAACTACTACTCTTCCCCAGCTTCATATGAGTGCTTCTGCCAAAAAATTTAATTGCCTACATTAACAAAGAATCACAGAGTGGTTTGGGTTGGGAGGAAACCTTGGAGATCATAGCATCATGGAATAGAATCATTAAGGTCAGGAAAAGCTTCAAGATCATAAAGTCCCTCCCTGGGCTCAATACCACTAAACCATATCACAAAGTGCCATGTTCACTCATTTTTTAAACACTTCCAAGGCCAGTGACTTCCCTGGGAAGCCTGTTTCAAAGATGAATTAATCCGTCACTGAAAAAAATCTTTTTAATCTCCCTCAGCCACTTGAAGCCATTTCCTTGTCCTATTGCTGGTTTCCTGGGAGAAGAGACCAACCACGGCCTGATTACAATCTCCTTTCAGGGATTTGTAGAGTGTGATAATGTCTCCCCTGAGCCTCCTCCTCTCCAGACTCAGCAATGCCAGTACTCTCAGTCACTCGTTGTATGACTGACATTCCAAACCCCTCAAACAGCCCTCCTCTGGACATATTCCAGCACCTCAAAGTCTGCCTTGGAGTAAGGACAATAACACTAACAATGTACCCAAGGTGCAGCCTCACCTGTGCTTGGTACAGGGGGACAATGTAGTCCAAGACCAGCCTGTTCCAACCCACATGCCACGAGTAGGGACACTTTCCACTGGTTGTCCCAAGCCCCATCCAGTATGGCCTGGAACACATCCAGGGGTAGGGCAGCCACAACTTCTCTAAAGAACTGGTTCCAGTGAACAGCCTCACAGGGAAGAATTTCTTCCCAATATCCCATCTCACCCTGTTCTCTAGCAGTGGGAAGACATACCCCCTTGTCCTGTCACTCCAGGTGTTTGTCCAAGGTCCCTCTCCAGTTCTCTTGGAGCCTCTAAAGGCACTGGAAGGGGCTTTAAGGTCTCCCCAGAGCCTTCTCTTCCGGGCTGAACAATCCCCATACACAATACAAAGCATATTTTTGGGGTAGCAGGAAAGAAGTGGCATCAAGGGCTGCCACTGAACACTGAAAACTGAGCAGCAGATGCATGCTCAGCCAACTTCATGTATGTTCATATCCAAGAAAGCATACCAGCCTAAGACATTTGTGTCTAATATTTAATATTGGAGTAAAGAAAGGATATGTGAGCAAGGAGCAGCCATCAGAGAGTGGCCACATTTCTTGACACAGGGACCCAGCTGAGGAGTGGTGACTGATCAGCCCAGCTAGGCTGCAGCACACAGTTTGTTGCAGCCTGATTCCTGCAGCCTAAGAGAACTTCCCACATTTGGCTTGATTCCAAGACTGCTCTGGGAAAAATCACTAATAAACAGCTCTGTTATCTCTGCAAGGTTTCGGGGGCTGGATGCTTTTGCATGCATGGCAGAATTTCTCTTTCCTTGGATTCATTAAGGAGACTTAAATAGCCTTTGAAACATGATACATTGCACCCTGCTCATAAAGAAGATTCATATTTTTGCTTCTTTTCTCACAAAAGAGATCTCAATTTTATAATCTGCCATTATTTTTCATTTACTCAAAGCTGGTAGTGATTTTTAGAGGCAGGAGCAACTGAACTACTTCATTAAAAGATGAAAAAATACTTTTGTCAAAGAAATCTCTGAGAAGGGGAATATTTACATTTCTTTCCCAGTGGCTGATTTGTTGTATTGAGAGTTTTACTTGCAGCTTAATAGAGCAGCTTCTTTAGACTTTTCTCCAGACCATTTTTAATTGGTTATGAAAGTGTGATGGTGGTATATAAGCAGAGTTTGGCTGGAGTCAGTGTGGCAGTAAGTTTTGTTTTGCAGGACACTTGGATACTGGTTGCAAAAATCAGCTCCTCAATCAGCTTTTCAGCACTTCAAAGAGGCCTCAAACCTCAGGTTTGAGTTTAGTTCCATGACTTTGAAATCTGGACATATCCTGAACACTCGGAGGCATGCAGATTTCCAAACCATTTCTAAATTTCAACAAGCTAAGAATGTCCAAAGTGTCTTAGAAAATGTTTCAGGCATGTTCTGAAGAAGGCTTTGAAATCCTTTCAGGAAAGAGCTCTTAAAGAGCTTTTGAGTAATCAGGGGCTCATTTTCTGAGTGGATTTTCATATAGTTCATCTACAAAGTAATTCCTTTGGCTGCCTGAAAAACACACAATAATTGTACATAACACGATCCCTCACATTAGAAGGATCACCAATTAGATTAGCCTTTCCACCCACCTGGCAGTGCAGAATTGTTTCCTACAGCATACAGAGAACTCCAACACATCCAAGGTGTTGCAGCTTAACCATCAACCTCCATCCTGTTTCCAGCACGCTATGAGCAAGAACCAGACCTTGGGGAGAGGCAGGAGGAAAAGGACTTTCCCTGGAGATGCTGCAAAACTGCTCATTTTTTGTCACAAAAATGCATCAATATGAATATTTTAATCTAGGGACAGGAAAAGGGGGTGTTAGTGGCAGATCCCTTTGGAAGCAGAAAGTAGGGCTGGAAAATACTGAAGATGCCCAGATCAAAGTCTCCTGAGCTGTGGACACAGGGGACTGCACTATACAGCCCACGCATGGACTGACCTCTGTACCTAGAAAAAGGCCAGAAAGGATATGGGAAGGTGGCTGAAGACAGAGTAGACCAAATGAGGGACCACAACAACAAAAAAAAACCCCACCTTTTTTACTTCATTGGCATGACTGGCCTTAAAAACTAGACTACTTGGAAACAGTGGGATTTACCTTCAGAAAATTTTTATGTACATAAAGATAAAATGTTCAAATGCCTCCAGGACATGTCTCATTGAATAAAAACATGCTTGAGCTATTCCCATGTGAACATTTTTACATCATTCTGAAGTATAAACCACATTTTGTCATTGTCCTCTCTCTAACAGCATTCCTTTTGTGCTCCTTCTACCTTATCCCTGTAATTAGACATTATCTCTGCACCCCTGTGGCAGACTGGAGCAGAGGCACCACATTTAAAATGCATTTAGGTGCCCTCTTCATGAGAGAAAAATTACAAAGAGAAAAAGGCGTCCATCCATAGGAGGAGGAGACTAGAGAAGATCTCCCTTTCCTTGCTCCCCCCAGGAAGCATGGACCAATCTTCAAACACACTGTTTTTATTTTACATTTATTTCCTCTAGTAATTTAGTTCAGGAAAGGAGTTGCTACGGCTTGTATAACACATGCCAATTTTGAAACACCTTCTCAAGAGGCTGCAGATGGACTGTAATGAAAACAAGCCCAATCACACATGACCTTAAAACTTGGCCTGAGTGATGCCTGAAGCTCAGCGCAGGACTATCTCACCCTCCTTCCCTCCCATGGCCATAACCATCTTGCACATCTGACAGTGAGGAGTATTTTTGACAAGTTCCTTTTCAAAGTCATCCCCTCCCACCTTAATATCTTGGTCTTCTAAATCCTCACTCAATCTCACTTCCTGTGGACCCTTGGCTGGCAGGTCCACAACCATGGCTGTCATCCAGCTCAGGATAAACGGACGCCTGCAATACGCATTTTCCTTTCCTCAGAAGGAAAAAAAATATCATTCAGGACCTTGACATATTTTTCATCCCTAGATGGGATAAAAAGTTGAAATCTGCTGTAAAATAAGATTAGATGATGAAGTCACACCTCCCTGTCCCTTGAAAGGAAATGTTTTACTTGGCAAATCTGTAATGAGTTCAACTTTGCTTTGACACAACCTGTTCATTTAATGCAATTCCTATAAAACTAATTTCCAAATAATCTTCACCAATTTTTTTTTCCTTGCAAAACAGAAAGGCAGAACAAAGAGGTAATTTTCAAGGCACAAATATATCGACATCCATGCAAATCCACAAAAACTTCACTTCCACTAAGATGGCATTTTCTTTCAGAAACCTGTTTCAATACATACTTTTTCCTAGCTATTCTTAGTGACTTATAGACATCTTCATTTTATATTTAATGTTACACTGCTGAACTGGTGACAAAGCTCAGCCTGGTGTTCCCACCACAGAGCTGTCAGATACATGCTGTTGTAGAGCAGTCCAGGCATTGATGTCAGAGGATACAGGACATTAAATGAGGACAAAAAAAGACAGCTGTGTCTCATTCAGCTGCCTTTCTACTGATCAGTTCCACCAGTTACATGCTGGTGCAGAATCACAGAATCATGTAGGCTGTAAAAGCCCTCTAAAATCATCAAGTCCACAGCACTGCCAAGCCCACCACTAACCCATGTCCCCAGCTGCCACCATCCCACATGCATATATGGTTTATCTTGTCTGTATTTGTGCCATTTCATTTCAGCAAAATCTTCTCTCCATTGAATCATAATGGTCCAAATACAAGTATGTCCACTACATTAAAAGGAAGGCATCCCAAAATAGACCAGGCACATACTCCTTGCCACTTGCCTGAGCCTCCACCGTGAAATAACAGAAAGAGCAAAGAAGGATTATAAGAACTATCTAAAGAAAGGTAAACCAGAAAGAGAGGCTTAAATCCAGCCATTGCAGCCACCTAACAGAAAATTAGGAAATTTATGGAAACATCCACTTTTTTGGTTGTTGATGGTTCAGCTCTAGAAAGATCAGATGTGTCTGCCCACCTAGAGATGCTCAGATTGTTGAAATGTTGAATGTTTGTCTTGGAGGAAATCAAACAGATGGTGGGAAGAGAAAGGCATGTGTGCTACCTGTGAAAGGGGATAGTATGCTGCCCAGTGGAGGCTGGGCATGACCATAATGGCCTGAAATCCCCAATATTAATGCAATAAAGAAATTCCTCTGCAGAGTCATAAGCAATACAAACACATCTAGACGTTTCATATGCAGTAGAAAAAAAATTAAATATCATCTTTGCTGTTTTGGGGTGGTTTTTTTTAAGGCAGTCTAGGAATGCTAGTTCTAACTGGGTTAACATTTGCCTAATTAGGGGAGCCTTAGAGTAACAACTCTTGTAATCAGCAGTGACTGCAAGAAATTACTGAGACTCAACACAGTATAAAGCAGCTGCTTGGTCCTTACAAGTTCCCATGGAGGTAAGCTGCCCAGGGAATTTTCAAATGTATCTTGTGCCTGATTGTGTAATGGAAAATATGTCAGCCAGCCCTGTCTTGGCCACAGCCATCATTAACAGGGCTAGGAATTGGTAAACCATACTGTATGTTAGAGATGTGCTTTACCTGCATGTATATGTCACCTCCTTGATTGCCCCTTATTCATACATGTTCCCCTCTTGCCCTTTCCTCTTTGGGGTCAGAGTACAGTGAGTACCCACTGCAGAATTCCTCACCTGTCCTGGGTCCCGTGTGACCCCACTTTTTCATTCTTCATGCAGAAATCGGGTGAGCTCTGCAGGTAAATCAGCTCTGTCTCTTTAACTGGCCTGATGTCAATATCCTTTGGCACAAGGTATTTGCGTGTGCCCATGGGCCGGTGAACAACCTTGGTGGCAGACAAGTATTTGGTTTTGAGGTCCAGTGCAATGTCTCGCAGTTCTTGAAGGCCCTTCCAACAGGTCTTGATAGAGCATGACCCAGAAACTCCATGGCACTTACATTTCATTTCAAGAGAGGCTTTCAAGACCTGCAAAAAGGAATGCAGGAGTTAGGAAATGCCCTTCTCTTACAGCAAAACATCCCACAAGCTTGCTAGTGAAGGCACTTCCTTAGCAGGAACTGCTATAGAAAAGTACTACTGTTCTCATTTCTGCACAGGCAGTCTAGTGTAGCTACTTTGAAAGCAAATGAGATCCTACAGCTCTTTGGTGATCACTATCAGTCCAGGACTACTTTCACAAGAGCTCCTTTGCAGCCAGAAGACAGAAAACTATTTTGAATTTTGATTAGATATCTATATTGGGCTGCATTTTCACCCTCCAAATTCCTAAGGAGATGAATATAAAAACATTCCATGAATAGATAATTAACATCAATTTCAACCTCCAGCAGCTTTGGGCTTTGGTAAGAGAGATGGCATGGCTTTGTTGAATTCAGTACACTCTCACCCTGCCTTTCTGCTGGTCATGGGGCCAAAACAGCCTTTTACTTTGATTCTGCACTATTCTCATTTCAGTAGGACATGGCAGGATGCTGCCAGGAAGGGCTAAATGCACCAGCCATGGCAACGCAGTGTCCCAGACAAAAATGTGCCCTTTGCAATTGAAACAAAAAATCAAGACAATACAAAAATAAAATAAAATTTAAAAAACCCAAAACCTCAAACCCCAAGCAAACAAACCAAATAGTGTGGGAATAGTAGAGGGGAAAAAAAAGAGCCAGAGAGGGAAACTTCAGCATGGTTGTGCTCTGCAAAGGTGGACAATGAGCTCAGCATGCTCCAAGTTTGTCTGCACAGGCAGTCCTGAAAAGACCAAGCTGTGCAGCAGGAGCAGTCCATGGAATCACTGGAACCTCAGAGATGGATGCAGGGGTCAGTTTTATAGCTCCTCCCCCCCATCAATTTCTTCAGCTGTATGGACAGCTGCTATAGGGATTTGCACATCAGTGCACACCAGGCACTGCACATGGTAAATATTATCCCTCCACTGGATGCAAGCTGTTAAAAGCAGCTTGTGCCAGACATGAAAATAATCACTAGCATAGCAGTTTAAAAAGGAAAAAAATCCTCCCTCCTGCCTGCAGGGATGGCTGGAGGCAACTGCTGCTGGATGCATCTGGCAGATGATAATCCTCCACATTCACACAGCACTTCACCCCACAATGCCCTTGGCAGAGCACGATGGGACCCATCCCCACCACACCTCCTGGGGCAGGCAGAGCCAGAGCCAGCACTGACTGTGCAACAGGGACATCCCACCCACGGTTAAACAGGGCTAATAATGCCATTTGGGACTCCCTGAGTCACAGGGTGAGTTATACAGCTACAATTTCAGAGCAATCTTTGAGAAACCTGCTCCTTTCTCTAGCTGATAGAGACACTGAACCTCACCAAGTGACCAACACTACAGATGATTGTACAAGTACAATAACTCTTGTGGATTTGTTACCTGTCTCCCTACTTCACTGTTGTGCAGATGCATCAGTTTATTGGCTTGTGATCCTGATTTTTTCATCTTCATGGGAGCATCTGAAAATTTGGACCCCATGATAAGACCATAGTTGAGGTTGTCTGCACATCCTCCCCATCGATACCCAGGTCCAGGTGTCTCACCTGGGATGGGACCACAGGAACAGCCAGGGAGGTCCCCGGTGGTGCAGGCTCTGGCAATGGTGTGGCTGATGGCAGCAGCAGAGAGGGCATATACAAATGCTGACTCCCTTGTGCCTGAAAGAGACAAGAACTCCAGCTCAGCCTGCTGGGCCAGATAAACATTCCCCAAAAAGAGACTCACACAGTCTGTGTCCCACAGAGCAGCCAGCACACCAACTCACTGCAGCTAAGATGTCCTATGGCACCACTGATTTGGAGCACATCTAAGTGACATCTTCAATGTAAGCCAACATCCCAGCAGGGCAAGGAGTCACATGGATTTAGGCATCTTGTTCATTGTGGTGTGATTTGCTCTTGGAGCATGACTTCCGGTGGGATGAGCAGACCAGAATGGTCGTCTGCTTTGTAAGAATTGTGGTGGACAAGGTCTTGGATCCAAGAGCCTCTGGGCATGACTGGCACCATAATGATGAATGTGGCCTCAGAGAGCAGGAAAAGTGGGCTTTGCAGTCCCTCCATGGCCTCCCAGGAGCAAGACCCTTCCTATCTCCACCACATACACACACACACACAGAGGCTGACTCTACTGCCTCCAGTCCCAGCTGAGCCAGCAGTGCTGTTTTACCTCTATCCAAGTCCAGCAGGTAGTTAGGAGCCAGCTCTATTGAGGAGCAGTTCCACCGCATGTCTGAGAAAGTTTTACGGCAGGTCTTTATCACTTCCCTTGCTGCCTGAATAATGGTCTGCATTAGCTCCAGGTTGCTGCGGCACAGCTGCACCTGAGAAACCACCAGGCCTTCAAGCTGCTTGCAGTGCTGGGTTTGATTCAGGGCCAGAGCCAAAGATGTCTTGGACAGAGCTCTGAGGAGACAAGCACATGCAAAAAAGCATTAAAACACAGTCTAGTCAGCTACCTTCACCTGAATTAATTAAAGCTTTCTGTAAATAGGTGTTTAGATAAAGCTGGTGAGAAAGACGAACAACTATGAAGAGTGATTTATCTCATATAAAGTAGGTGTTTAAGGTTGGTAGGAAGAAACACCCTTTAGCAGTGTGTAATTCTCTCCATTACTGAGAGGAGGCTGCACAAAACTCCAGGGGTATATGTCAAGTCAACCGGATGTGTAAATCCTATGGGGAAGGTTGTTTGCTGAAGAATGAAGAGCACAGACCTCCCAACAGAGTAAAAAATGACCCATCAGTTCCATGATAAAAGAAATCTGGATCCTCCAAGACTGTGGCATTTGGGAAAGAAAGCAACGTTGGTGTTATCAGTATTTTGTACTCAGCATCTGTCTCACACACTCTCAAAGGATTATGCTAAATGTCATGTAATTAATTATGGAGAAAATCCCCTGCAAGGCCTAGCGAAAAATCATCAAATTTGCAAAACATATGCTTTCACTTAGAGTTAATGCCAAGGGCCTCTACTGATTTAATCACTGTTGCAGATAGATAAGTCTGTTTCTCTACTGATTTAATCACTGTTGCAGATAGATAAGTCTGTTTCTCTAGACTCCAAAAACCATAGTGCAAAAGCTCAGTGGGAGTATGTGCAGAGAGAGCACCACAGACAAATCTGAGAAGGGATCCATGAATACCACCACATATGTTACCATGCAAGAGAAGAACAACATCCCACAGTGGTGGCTCTTCTAATGTCCAATTGCCAACTTTTCCAGGTTAAAAAAAGAACAAATGCTGACATGCATCTTACAGGGCCGTACTCTTCTTCCCTGAGCACCCACAATGATCAGCAGAAGCCAAGCGCGTAACTCTCTTTGTATCTTTTTGGCTTTCTTAGGGTAGTCATAAAGTTATTCATTCCCATAAAACAACTTTCTAGCAGGCTGAATCAATAATCTGATGGCATCTGATCATGGCAAAACAACTTTAACACATATTTCCTTCTGTGCTTGTTAAATGTATTGGCTTTCAGATTCATCCCAAGCCATCTTGGTTAGTTTGGCTTATTAGCAAACACATTGTGGGGTGCATTTCACTTTATTACTGTAACATCCACATTCTTCAGAAGTTAAATGAGATGGAAACAGAGCTAAAATTGAGCCCTAATGAAAACTGGAGCTATTAAATCCTTGCTGGGGATGAATAGGCCTACACTGACAAATTCCCAGGCGACTGAGAGTTTGGCATTTCTGGCACCAGATAAACAGTGGCAAACTTGGAAGGGAAACCACCGTTCTGAAAGCTATATAAATATATACTTCATACACACATTTAACAGGTCCATTAAACACACTGCAAGCAGAAGTCATTGCTAGTGAATTTCAAGAGAAAGGAAAAAGTGGTGGACTTGGCAGTGTTATTAGTTGGACTCAATGATCACAGAGGTCTTTTCCAACCTAAATGATTCTATGATTTAATAATCAGAAATTCTGTCCTGCAGTTCATCTTGTTCCCATCCACACTGGTGTTCATACAATGTTCCTTGTTTGGAGTGGGGTCCCTCCAGAAGGCAACTCATCCTGCCTCAGATGCAAACCTGAGCTGGTGGAGAAAAAACTTGTTGGTGATATATTGGGTGTTCAGGTGTCTCAGAGAGATCATGTCCTTGAAGGTAGAGACATGAGTCTCTGAATAGTAAGACTGTCACCTGACTGCAAACCTCTACAGTGTGGACCTCACAGTAGTCCTTTGGGATCCTTCTTTAGCTCATGGAAAGCAAAAAGCCACATCTAGGAAGCAGTTAGCCTTTTGTGCTTTTGAGACCTATTGTAAGATACCATCATGACTTAGAAGTGCTAATTTTCTGCTCTACATAGGAAATCCAGACACCGAGAAGGGACACAGACATCTGAATGTTATAAGCACAGAGCTTGAATGAGATATGAGCACTTGACACCAGGAATCTGTGAAAAGTTATCCCAGAAAGCCTATCAGCAACTCCCAGGAATGAGGTAAAACACAAATCAGGCAAGAGGCCAAAGCAGCTCGTCAGTATTAGAGTATAAATGATAAAAACTCCAGCACAGCACGTCCCAGCAGGAAGGGAAACAGGCAGGGTGTGGCAGGAGCAGTGGGAGAACTTCACAGCCTGAGCTTCAGGCAAATGAGGAACATTCCAAGTGTCTGAGAGAGGCTGTACTAAGAGGCAGCAGCTCAGTTTTCTAATCAGAAGTGTTGGGTGGCACTTGAGAGGCCTTGGAATGTTGGCTGGCCCTCCAGAAGGATGCATATATCTCCTAGTTCCTACACTATATTTTCTGATCCTTTAGAGAGCTCTGCAGCCTCTTTAAAGGAAGGCTACATTGAGGCACCCCTATCTCACTGTTACAGACAAGTCATGAATAGCACACCTACAGGTAGGAATGAAAGCAGAATTCAGACTGAAACTCATCCTCAGTGTGAAAAAACAGGCTGTGATGCAAGGAGACACTATTACAGATGGCTTGAAGTGATCACCCTTAGAGAAGCAGTTTTATAGTGCAAGAAGAAAACCATTTACATGGAAGAGGGAAAATACCTTCTGATTGGTGAGAACTCAGTAAATGGCAGCAATGCCTGTTTCTCGTAGAATGAGCTTAGCTCCAGGAAGCCTACCAAGAATAAAAGTGCAAGATGCAGGAAGGTGTTTTCTGAGCATCTCCCACGCCTAAACTTCACGTCTTTGCTTATGAGAACCTATAATTGGAAACATCTCCAAGCATTGGGAGGAAAAATTAAAAGGTAATGGAGATGGAAAAGAAAACTCAGTTACTGTAGTCACTTGCTGAGACTGAAAAGTGCATTTATAAATCACAGATCAGGAATTTGAGAAGCCTATTAGGTAATCCATTCCATACCCTGACAACCTAGGTTTGCCCAGTCTCTGTCCCACATTTAGGAATATCTTCTTCACTCCATGTCACTCTAAACCCTCCCTGTGGAAATGCACCACCCCTCCCTGCTTTCTAAATTCTGGCAGCATCAGGGGATGGATACCCACTGCCTGCAATGACATTATTGGGAAACAACATCCGTTTGTGGAAAGAAAAACCTCCCCCAGGAGAGGCTTGTCCATGGTAGGATTTGGTGGTGAGTCTCTGGCCTGTCTTCATGCAGCCTCCACTGATCATCAGCACTGGGAGGGAAACTGGAGCCGATGGGGCACAGCCAGCCTTAAAATCCAGCCCTCAAGGGCATACTTAGAAGAACATCCTTCATGCCTCAACCTGGGGAAAAAATCCCTGACAAACATCTTTCTGAGGATTCACTCTCTTCATCTGAAAAGAGGATTTTACCTGCTTGCTGTTTTTCGCTGTTTCCTTCTGATAACTTCCCCACTTAATTCTCCTGCCCCATCCTTCATTCCCCAGTAAAACCAAGGGGTGGCTGTTTCACGTTTTTTAAAAATACACATATTTGATCCACCCCTTTAAATATACAGGGCCTAAACCAAACATCTCCTGATCCATATATAACACAGCAGGTCCTTCAGTTGAAGTTCTGGATACTGACAGAAAACCATGAACACAATTACAGAGGAAATATGCATAGATGAATCATGACATTGGAAAACATTAGTGCTCCGCAGTGTTAGGTCCTTTGAGAGGTTTGGGCCCATTCCTGCATGTCGGGGCCCCATGAGAAGACTATTCATAGAAAGTGCAGGTTAGGAAGAAGCACCTTCAGATGTTAGCAGATATCAATGAAAATCATATATTATTTGGTTTACAAGGTACCCTGTGAGTAGGACACTGCTCCTGGTCAAGCCAAAGGGAGAAAAACTCCTTCAACTGAGCAGCAAAACATTGGTGTCCTTTAAAACACCTTTGAAGGGTGGAAGAATCTCTCTGAAGGCATCTTCCTACCCTCCCTTGTGTGACATTATCTGTGAAAGTCTCACAAAGGGACTGCTGGTGAAACCGTGAACTTTAACTCCAAATTACCAGCTTTGCTTTCTGGAAAGGCATTTTTTTAATGCCTATGCCTGAACTCCTTAATCTTGCAGGGATGTGGGTGGCACAAAAAGATTTAAACAAAATTATATGGCTGTGGAGAGTGAAGTATGTGGTAAACGTTAATATAGAGAGGCAGAGATTGAGGGTTCTTTCTGTATTTGATCTCATTTAAGGTTTTTAATCTGCAGAAGCCTCATTTTCTCAGGTTTTCATCTGGAAAAGGCTTGCAGGGATGTTACAATAATGTTGTCTAAGCTCCTGGTAGTCAAAGGTAGTCCATGCCCCTGCCACCCTGCCCTGTATCAGCTCCAGACTGGGGACCACAAGTCCTGGGAAAGACACCACATCCCCTTGTAAATGCTTCCCCTGGTTCTGCAAGGGCTTTTCAAACAGACAACTAGGATTTATGTGATTTAAAGAAAAGAAAAAAAAAAAAGAAAGAAGAGGAAGAGGGAGAGTAGTGTGTGTGGGGGGAGGGAAACCAACTCTGAACTAAAAGCTTAAAATAAGAGCTGTTCTCAGATATGGTGCCAAACTCAGTGCTGGCAGCAGTGGGCACAAGGCTGTTGACTTCATGCCCAAGCTTGAATGAAGTCAATGCCAGCAGTGAGTTGGCTCACTGAGTGCCGGGGAAGGCCATGGAGCTTTGTCAACTTTTCCTGAGCTGCCTATGGAGCGAAGAGCAAACTTCAAAGGCATGGTACTCCCCTTTCCTCACCCCCAGCCCACTCCCCTCCTGCCATCCCCATCCTGCAGTTCTTTCACAGCAGCTCATCTAGCCAGGCAGACAGTCTCCTCACAGGCGCCCGTGTCTCCACGTCCCAGCTCCCTCCCACACTTATTGAAGGAGAGAAGCAGGAGCTGCCAGGAAGCACAAAATCTTTCCATTTTCTCCCCTGCCTTTTGCTGGCTGCAGAAGGGCTGCTCAAGGTTGGTGGGCTGGGGGACATCCTATGTTCACCAAAAGGTGTGGTTAAGCTACCTTTTGCTTCTGAAGGGCTGCAGTTTAACCACAGGAGTTGTGCTGCAATAGCTGGGGATGGAGCTCAGCTGGGGATTACTCCAGAAGACATGAGACATAATTGGGTCACCACAATGGGGACAGGCAGAGACTTCCTGAAGTGTCCAAGCTTCACCTAAAAATTATAGTATTCCTAAAGCCAGTACTTGCCGTCCTGGGCAAATTCTGGAAGCCATGAAAAAAAAAAAAAAAAAAAAAAAAACCAACCCAAAACCACCAACAAAAAGCCCCAACCAACCAACCAACCAAAACCAACCAACCAAAACAAACAAAAAACCCAAAAAACTCCAAAAAAAAAAAAAAGACACAAAAAATCCCCCAAAACAAAACAAACCAGCAGAAATCACCTGCTGTGTTTGGCTTATTCACAACCACATTGAAGGAGACATTCGATACAGAGGGACAGAGGAGATGCCAATCCCTCTGTGGAAGCAGAAGTGCCTCAGAAGCTACTCTGTGCCTGGACATCCCAACATCTGCACACCTTTGGGGCATGCACATCTGGCTGCAGCTCCCTCTAATGCTCATCTGTTTTTCAGTTCTACCCAAGTAAGTTGCTCCAGCACCTGCTTGGTCAAAGCCAAACTCTCCTGGGAAAGCTAAATGGATTGCAAAAGCAGATGGGGAAGGTGATGGAATTACTAGATGCATTGGCACTAAGACATATCTCATGGAATCCAATGGCTGCCTCACCTTCCCAGACACTGTGACAAAACAACACTGGGCACCACAAAATGATATAACCTCCCCACATACCTTCTTTGCTCCAAGGATGAGAAAGTGTTTGCAAAAATAAGACGCAGGGTCTCATATACATTGATAAGAACGGCTGTATCTCCACGACAGTCCTGATCCAGCAAAGATCTGAAACCATACTCTGGAGCCATACTCTGGCTTTACACCTGAGTAGCTCTCTGGAGCTTAGATGAAAGAGCACGAGACATGAAATTTCACCAGCAAGAGAAATGTATACAAAAGCAAGAGCATGTGTACAAGATGCTGACTGTCTGCACACCATGCTGGATGTTTGGTGGGGCCCAGCACCAACTTCCAACAGATGGGGATTTGGACCACAGAACTCACAAAAATAAGCCAAGCAAAATAAAATAAAGTAAATAATTTCCTTTTTTTTTTACATTCTCCCTGCTTTTACTAATTTTCAGGGCATATTTGTGTTACTGAGAAGTCCTAAATGGCTGAAAATTGTGTTTTTCTTCTGCCCCTCCCCCTGCAATTACATCACACACTGAATCAAAATTAAATTTCCTATCACCTTTGTTATCAGTCACTCCCTCATCTCCAGACTGGTGAAACCCACCTCCTTATCTCTCCCTTCCCCTCCCAAATCCTCTTTGAAGCTTTGTACCATGTGTACAAAAATGATGCAGTGGCAGATCAGTAAGGAAATGCCACAACTGAAAACATCACATAGCACTTTTCTCCTTCTTCATCCCGTTCTTTTCCCCACCTCTCTGTTCATGAGCAAGAGAAGGAAGGAGCAGATTTCAATTGTATGGCACCCAGAGCTGGGAGAAGCAGGTCTGAGATATTACTCAGTGTTTGGTACTCTCTTTGCCAGGAACTTATCCATGCAATTTCTAAGGACAGTCCCTGAGCCCCAAGAAAAAAAGAGTGATGGGGAGTGAGAAAAATTAGCCTGTGTTTCCATAGGAAAACAAGGGTGGGGAAATGAGGAGAAGCAGCAAACAAAAGAAAAATCAAACATAATTTTGTGAATTTCCAGCTGCCAGCATCCCAGTTGCAAAGTGCTGTGGATAGAGAGTGCAGGTCTCTGCCAGGTTTTAAACAGGTGTGAGGGGAGCTCAGTGCTGCATCTGCATGCCGTTCATGCTTCAAATACCACTTTAATCCCAGCTTTCATCTTTCCCACTCACTTTTTGATAGGGGGGATATGTCTGCTGGGAAGTAGAGGAGCAGCAACTGTGGTGTCCTGCCTCCAACTACTTCTCACCCCCCTCATCCCCAAAAGCAACCCTTGCAGCTTAACCACTTAGCCGTCAAAAGGCTGCTTTTGACAGCAAAGCTATTAGGGACCTTTCCCTGCCTCCCAGCATTTTTCATGTCTGTGGCTTGTCACCATACTATCAGGTTCCTTCTGGAGCTCATCCCACCCCTGCCCTTCGAAAGAACCCAAGCCCTTCACCTATGATTGAGTATCTTGACTAAGTGGGACACCAATGCCAAGCATATGGACAAGTCCCTCCAGTCAGTCATGGTTCTACACATAAAAGCCCTGCTGAATCAGGGCGCCACAAAACAGCTTTGTTTCTGTGCTGCATAGAAATAAACATTGCAAAGGAGTCCCATGGACATGTTGCTAAATGTCCTTCAGGAAGGAGATGCCTGCCTTTTCTGGTGCTGGATATAGGCAGAGCTGAGAGCCCAAATACTGGAGGAAGTTGGCAGAAAGAAACAGCTGGGTTTTGTAATTGAGCTCTTACTAACTACTACAACAAGGTGTAAACCCAAGGCAGTGAAAAGCAAACCAGATCCTTACTCTCCTCTACTTCCAAGATGGTCCTTAGAGTATGGAAACAGCAGATGAAAGATTATGGAATGGTTTGGGTAGGAAGGAACCTTAAAAATCATCTATTCCTATCTTCCTGTCATAGGCAAGCATGCCACCTTGAAAGATGCCCTAAAGCAGGTGACTATTCCTCCCACCTGACCAGATGCATTTAAATACCCTGTGGAGAGATTCACTATGTTTCTCTTTATAGATATAAAAGGCAGATGTGTGGCTTCCAGCAGCTCCCTGCAGTACACAGCATCACCAGAGGCTATCACTTACATTTCTGTTGGATGTCTCTGTTTGGAGAAGATGAATTGCCATCTGGAAGATCCTCTCTTCCCTGACTGCATGATGGGGAGTAATTTTTAATTTAATTTTCAGACATCCAAATTTAAGCCTCTATAAAAGGTGGCATGAGTAGAGCTTCAAGTGACAATGATTGGAACAGCAGGATGGCAATTAGACATAGCATGAAGTCTGTGGCAGAAGGAGCAGCAAAACAGGAACCTCTTGTCCAAGTTTCACCACCTATCCCAAAGATCCTTGCTTCAGCACACTACAGATTCTTCCTGACATTGCATATTATTGTGCCTTTTTTCCCACCAAAGATGCTCGTTTGAGGCAAACCCATATTCCCTTACTTATTTCGTGCCCAGCTCCAAACCCAAGTGAAAAAGACAGATCACTTATCAAGGCTGTGAAACCAGATTGGCTTTGGAGTGGCCTGTTTGTTTATTTTGCAGCAAGCAACTAACTGATTGCTTGTTTAAGCAAAGAAATGAGATGGTGATGTTTTCACTTCAAGGAAACTCAATCCTTACTTGACCATAGTCCCTGGTATTTCTTCACCCTCCTCCCCCCTTCCTCACCTCATTTTTAACACCCTTCACAAAATCCAAAGGTTAAAAGGTCCAGAAAAACACCATGTTATCTGTCAAGCATCCATTGTGGTTAGAGATGGGCAGCATTATCTCATCTGCCATCCCTACTGCTCTCAGCTCCTACTCAGCACAACCAGTGGTCCTGGTGGCAGAGTTTCCCAGCATAGCAGGAGCCCATGCTAGAAGCTTTATTAAGTGGCTCATGTGAGCATTCAAGTGTGTGCCTTTCCTCCCTTGGTATCAACGAGGAGAAAAAAACCCAAATGAGCCTAAATCATGCATATTTTAGAAAGAAGACGGAGACATTGTTAGCATAAGCCCCTAGTACACACACTTGAAATCAATCAATGCCTGCAGAATTGCAGTGCTGCTGCTCTTTAAACAGTTTACAGCATGCCTCAAGCAGCAGTTGTACAAACAGGTAAGAGACCAGCAATTTCTACAAAAACATTAAAAATGCAGAGATAGAGCCAGATACTTACATCCATTTTATCCCATAGCAAAGCCCTGTCTGCAGAATCAACAACAGAAAACCAGCTAAGAAAAATCGCAGACTTGGCTTCATTTTCTCCACTTTCTCCTGCTAGCCAAAGGAAATCAGCTTCTCCAAAAAATATTTTTTTTAAAAAAAGGAGTTTTCTTAATATTTTGTGCAGTGTATTTTCCTTCAGTTTGGGTATTGCTCGTTCTTGGAGACGATCAACCTGAAAGGAGAAAGAGAAAGAGCCCGAGCTACGGTTAACTCTGAAGTTTAGCGAGTCACTGCGAGAGAGAAATCTATTATCCAAATTGCAAAGGAGTGGCTTATGAATCAGGAAAAGGTTTGGATTATCCCTTCTCAGTCCTCTCCCTTGCCAAGCCTTGATACAACCTTTCGAGTCAACAGACAGACAAACCGTATGGGTTGAATTACACAGAGTTATGGTCTGATTGTGTGTTTCCATTTAACCCTGCACATGGCAAGACTTCATTTGCTGCTTCACTTTAGTGAGTTTTTTTCCTCCCCCTCTCCAAAAAGTTTGTGCAACTGCTTAGGAAGAAGAAGAAAAAAAAAAAGACAGATCTTTAGATTAGCTCAAATCTTCAGCTATTCATCTCTCCAGATTTCTTTTTCCTTTCTTTTTGTGCAGAGAAGACAAATAACAAAAACTGCATTTCCCTGCTTAATGCAGGTGCCCTTGCCCTGCAGATGTTTCTCTCTGATCTGTTACAATAAATGTGTTTTGCTCTTTACATTTTGCTTTTCTTCTCACCTCATTAACTCTGCCTCTCACTTCTTCCAAGTCCTTGGCACCTGGAGCTCACGGAAAAGGCTGCAACTTTGTAAACATAAAATCCCATTTTTGTCTCCAGGGAGCAGCCTGGAGGAGACAAAAAAGCTCTCAAGGATACCCCTACATCCCTTTTCTTTTTGTTGTTTTTTTTCCTTTTCAGGCCAAACAGATAAACAAACCAGATGCAAGACTTAAATCCTTGGAGAGGTCCTCTCTGTCTCCAGGGCATGGCTTGCTTATTTTAGCAGCAGTATTAATAGCAGTAAATGGGTTTCCCTTCAGTTATTCACTTCAGACGCTGCTCCAGGCTGCTTTTTGTGGTCTTTGCAGTGGTTTCCCATCCCATGAGAAAGACAACAGTAAAATAAACAGAAAAACCTGCCCACCACATTGCATCTCTGGAGGCTCACAACTCATTGCACAGCACACTGGCATACCCACACTGTCACTGTTCATCCCCCATAACACCCCCTCAAAGAGGTTTGGGAAGGGACTGGGAATGGCTGGAGCAGTCAGCTTCACTTTGGGAAACCTCTTACCCTGGGAAAAGGGTATCCTACCTGATCTCCAGCTCTGGATCTGCCCAGCTGCAGCTTTCTGCCTAAATATTCCCATTTGGGGAGCAATTGGGTTGGGGGGAATTAATATTTCTGAGTGTCTTCTCTGCCATCTGCAGCATATTTTTCTATTCAGGCTGCTTTTTGGCTGTCCCAACCCCAGTGCCTGGTGTAAAGGGTTTCTAGAGAAGTGCTGTTATTACAAAGGATTTTAATAACCTCTAGGGGCAAGTTCCTGGCTCCCTTGAAGTCCAAGACAAAACTGACTGCCTACAAGGGAGGCAGGATTTCATTGCCATGGATTGTTTTTCTTTAATGCCCACTTGGATTTGGGTTTGATGCATCCCTTGAAAGCAGTGCTCCCATGAGCATCCAGGCATACATGCTTCTTGTTTCAGAGTATTTCTGTATCTTTTACTCTTTGGGAGCCCTTTTCTTCCCACTGCTCTACAAGCACACTGGAAACCTTCAGCCCTTAATCCTGCCCATGCCTTTCAGTGTCTATTTCGATATTTCAGACCCTTTATCTCACCCCTGTGAACTGCTGCACTACACAAGAATTGGGTGTAAAATGTCTCAGATGGTCTAAAACACTCTCACTAAACCTGACTAGCCAACACCATTCTCTACTCTCCCCCCCCCCCCCCCCCCCGCCTTGAAAAAGCCACAGTTTGGGGTTTTTTCAGTCTCTGGAGTAGAAGGGAAATGATCTAATTCCTCCATACCTACCCAAAGAACTACAAGCTTTGCATGCAACTGCACCCCTTTTATTTGGAGAGGTAATAATGCATTTTTCCACTCAGTCCAACACAGATTACACTTGCAAGAGCAATTTGCAAGGAGACAGGCAGGACACACTTTGGGGCAGATGAGATGTTTACAGCTCTGGTGAGCTCTGGGTCACTGATCAAACCAACAGCAAGTGGCCTGTGGACTCCTAAAAACAGGAGCTGCTTTTAACTCAAAGCTCTCTTTTCTCTTCACCCTAAGGCTGTTTGCAGCCAGCCGCACTCTGGCACACAGAAAACACTCCTATCAGACACTTCCAAGACAATTTTAACTGTACACAGAAGTGTGAGTATTCAGCTCACATTTTCCCAGTTTTCCAATCCAGGAAACAAAGACATCCCCCTGACTCTGCTGCCAGCCTGCAGCTCTCTCCAAAAAAACACAGTATCCTGGTTTAGGGGTAGCACATCCCCAGATGACCTGCAGTGAGGAGTGGGAGCAGAGAAAAGGAATAGAGGGTGGTGGAGCTGATTCCAGCTGCCGGGTCTCACCACTCCCTTGCTGCCTTCTGGGTCTTCCTTCTTCCCTGCAGCCCCTGGGTGTCCCCACTGCCCTGCAGCCTCTCCGACTCCTCTCTCCTTGCATTGCCCTGCACATTTGCAGCTCCATGTCCCCCCTCTGCCATCAGCTCCTGGGTCTCCTGTCTCCCTTCCAGCTCTTGGGTGCCTGCTCTCCCCTGCAGCTCGTCGGGCACGGGTCTCTCCACCCTTTGAGTCTCCCTCTCCCCGGGTCCTCCCCTCGCTCCTGCACTCACACTTCACCTCGCCGAGTGTCAGGTCTCTTAATTCAGCCTCCGAGTCTCCTCCTTCCTTGTTTTCCCCGGGGTATCCCCTCTCCCTTGCAGTCTCCAAGCCTCCCCTCTCCCTCGCATTCCCTCGGTTCTCCCTGCCCCATGCATCCTCTGGGTCTCCCTTTTCATTGCAGTCCTCCGGGTTTCCTTTTTCCCTTGCAGTCTCCAAGCCACCTCTCTCTCTGGCATCTCCTCGGTCTGCTTCGCAGCCTCTAAGAATCCTCTCTCCGTCGAACCCCCCAGCGTCTCCCTACTCCCATCCATCCTCCGGGATGCATCCCCTCTCCTTGAATTCCGTCCACACCTCGCAAACCCCCGTTCTTGGCCAGCCCCGCGCCTTCGGCGTTCCGAGGGGCTCCACGGAGCCGCTGTCCCCTTCCCACCTCTCCCGACAGCGGCTCGCACCCGCTGCGGTCCCCGCTTACCTCCGCCCGGGCCGGGCTGCGCGGGGAGCGGGGCCGCTCTGCCGGGGAGGCCCCCGGAGCCGCCTTATATGCGGCCCCCTCTGCTTTGATATGCGGAGTGATGTCAGCTCGGATTAGCATAACAAAAGGCTCCGCGGCCCGCGGATGCCCCCGCGGGCAGGCGCGGGCCCCGCGGGGCTCCGTGCATCCCGCGCCGCTCCCCATCCCGGCACAGCCCTCGGAGGCGGCTGGCCGCGGCCCGGGGCTGGCGGGGCCCGGCGGGACTCGGCGGTGTCCTTCTAATGAGAGGTTAATGATTAACAGTGATTAGCGACAGAAACAGCGAGTCGGGGTTTCCGCGGGAACGCGAGCGCGCCCGGGGGTGCCCGGCGCTCGGAGCCGAGCGAGCGCTGCCCTGGGAAGGGACAGGGACACTCACCGCGCTCTGCCAGGGAGATCTGGCTCCTCTGAGAGGGTAGGGGACTGCCCCGGGAGTCCCTGCTCAGGTCGGAGCTCAGCACGTCCTGATGTCAGCCCGCGGGTTCCACAGCCTCTCCTCTGATCCGTCTGTAATCGGCGGAAAGAGGTGTTGAGGTCTGGTTTTTGCTTTCAGGTCAGCTCTTGCTTTCAACTCCTTCGGGCTGGAGGCTTGGTGATTGCCTGCTAAAGAAAGAGAAAGAGGAAGGAAAATATAATGGAGAAGGAGAAGGAGGAGAAGGAGAAGGAGAAGGAGAAGGAGAAGGAGAAGGAGAAGGAGAAGGAGAAGGAGAAGGAGAAGGAGAAGGAGAAGGAGAAGGAGAAGGAGAAGGAGAAGGAGAAGGAGAAGGAGAAGGAGAAGGAGAAGGAGAAGGAGAAGGAGAAGGAGAAGGAGAAGGAGAAGGAGAAGGAGAAGGAGAAGGAGAAGGAGAAGGAGAAGGAGAAGGAGAAGGAGAAGGAGAAGGAGAAGGAGAAGGGAGGAAAGGAAAGGAAAGGAAAGGAAAGGAAAGGAAAGGAAAGGAAAGGAAAGGAAAGGAAAGGAAAGGAAAGGAAAGGAAAGGAAAGGAAAGGAAAGGAAAGGAAAGGAAAGGAAAGGAAAGGAAAGGAAAGGAAAGGAAAGGAAAGGAAAGGAAAGGAAAGGAAAGGAAAGGAAAGGAAAGGAAAGGAAAGGAAAGGAAAGGAAAGGAAAGGAAAGGAAAGGAAAGGAAAGGAAAGGAAAGGAAAGGAAAGGAAAGGAAAGGAAAGGATGAAAGATAATACAAAAAAGGAGAAGGAGAAAAGAAAAAGAAGGAAAGGAAAACCAAAGGTATACAAGAAAAGAGGAAAAGTAAAAAATAAAAAGGGAAAAGAGAAAGAAAAACAAGAAGGGAAAATAAAAATAAAAATTAAAAGTTAAAAGAAAATAGAAAAAAGAAAAAGGGAATGGACGAAGAAAAAAGGAGAAGAGAACATCAAAAGAATAAAAGCAAAAATGAAAAAATAAAAAATAGGTTAATAAAAAGGAAAAGAAATTTTTTTTAAAAAAGAAAACAACAACAAAAAAGGACAAATGAACAAATTTTAAGAAAAGGAAAATAAAAATTTTTAAGAAAGAAGAAAATCCTTAAGATAAAAACCCTGTAAGAAACAAAAGCACAACTGGCTTCTGAACTTAAAGCCTCATGAGTCTGAATTTAAGACATCTGTCAGCTATGGGCTCTGAAAAAATGGCTGCTGGTTGCAAAAGTACTTGTGAATTATTTTTTCATTTGGTTTATTTGTGGGTTTCAGGTGAAAGTAGAGAATAAATGCTTTAGTTCCTGGATCAAGACGCTCAGAACAGTTTCCTTATGGTCTATTTTCAGGACAGCTACTTATATAAGATAAATTTTTTGTGTCTCTGTCTCTTTGCTGATTGCATTCATATACCCAAGTCCTGTGTGAACTGCAAAGAACCCTGTGTACACAATCCCAAATTCCCAAAGCCATTATATTATTTGTTTAGTACCAGGTTTTGCCAGCAGCTTTGCTCAGTATGTCCATTTTCCTTTGTGTGACAGTTGCCCAGAAGTACTCAAACTGCTCCAAACTCCCATTTCCCTGGCCCTTCTCCCATCCCAATGACTCCCAAAAATGTGTACCTATAAGGAGGAGGTGTTGTCAGTGTTCTCCAGGGAGGACTTATTTGCATGGGGAAATTGCCTGGTATATCTATTGCAATCTGGATTGCTATGCAAATGCTCTAATTTATGTATAAATAGCCTTTTTCCAAATTACCTTAAAATTTAAAGAGTAATAGGGAAAATGCAGTCGTTATTAGTCAATAGGTGTAGAAGTAGTCAGCTGTGGCAGTTGTAATACTCATGATTATGCAGTAGGCACCTGCTGTACTCAGAACTGTGCAAACACAGCTAGATGAGTCCTTCCACAGGATCTTCATGGTCTTAATATTGGTGCTGAGAGGTGACTTAATAGGTGCTGAGAGGTGATGGTGTGGAGTAGTATCTTGGTTTGAAAAGACAGGTGTCTGTTAAGGAAAACAGGAGCCTCCCTTGAAATGAAAATGCAAACCCCCTTCCTCTGAATTATTATAGTTTTGAAATTAAGGGGGCTCTCAGGCAAAGCAGGAGTAGGAATAACAGTTCTTTACTAGGAATAAAAAAAAAAGTAAAGATAAAAAAAAGAATGCAGTAATACAAAGCAACACTGACAGAGTCAGAATATGACCTGACACCCTGTTGGTCAGGGTGTTGGGAGCAGTCCTATTGAAATGGTGTGGCTGCAGCCCTCCTGGAGTGGCAGATGTGGTTCTGTTGGAGCAGTGATGCTGTAGAAGGGTGTAGTCTTCCTCTGAAGATCCAGTCGTGGTAGAGATGGGCCTGGTCTTCCTCTGGGAATCCAGTGGGAAAAGTCTGCTTGTGGTGTTCCAAGTCTCAGATTATATCCAGGTAGGAATGCTTGGCTCCTCCCCCTGGGCGGAGCATCTCATAATGGGATGCTATAATTTTATCAGTCATGCAGTGACACTCAATGGCCCATTAACAGCAGATATTTCCCAGAAGGAGGATTGGTCATGGAAGAGATAAAGAAAACTTCCCAATTAACAGAAGAAACTGCCCCACCTCTAACAGCTGGCAAATAGAGTACACACCCCCAGCCACCTCTTGCAACCCAAGACAAGTAGGAATATGGAAAGAAGGAAATGGTTCCAATCTGTGTTGTTTTCTTGAGTGCTAACAGTTTGTTAAGGCTCAGAATCATGGAATCATTAAGGTTAGAAAATCCATGTAAGGTCATTGAGTCCAGCACTGGCAGGGCCACCACTATACCATGTCTGACATCAGAGGAATCATTCAAAAAATGGCACTGGAGTACAAGTATGTACTTGTTGCAGTGTCCACAGGAGCTACTTGTCCCTGTGTTCATCATGACAGAAGGACATAGGAGATACAAGTGAAAAGGTGGGACAAAGAGTGAGAAACCAGAAGGATATATACATGAAGGATACAGGATAAATATGCTCTGTGCTATCCTCATGTATACAGGAAGTTATTCAGGTAGAGCCTTGGGAAATTTAAAACCACTCCAAACCTTTAACCTGAGAAATTTTGTGCACAGTCAAACCCTCAGGCTTGATATGCCAAACTATTTCAGCACATATTTAAATACTTTTTATATGACATGCTGTGTTCTAAGTGCTTTGATGAATCAGGGAAGTCCATGGTTGAATTGTTGCAGTTTTTTTGTCTCCTGATCCTCATCCTCTGGTAGCAAAGCATGGCTGCTTTGGGGGCACCTGGGAGGTTGGGAGCTGCCATGGTGTGCATGTGAGGGTTTATTTTACTGGTCCTGGGTGCTGAACCAGTAATCTAAATCTACAAGTTTAACAGTCATTAGATGTCATTAAAAGTCAGGAGTCCTACTGCTTCTGTGGGTCAAAGCTATTATCATTTACATCAGCAGGAGACAATGATTCACCATTTTTAATGGGATTTTCCTAAAACAGAACTGGTCTAACAAATGTGACAATTAACAAACCAGAGTTGGGGCTTTCCATTGGCATTTACGTCCCAGGTAAGCAAGTGGGTATTGAGCAAACAAACCACTTTGGCTTTTCAGTCTGCAAAGAAAGATTTTACAGAGTGTGGCTGTATCCATCCATTAATAGAAAGAGAGGCAGCTGGATGAGATTTTCTGGATTGCATTTCTTAACTGACCTAGTTATTAGACTTAAATGTTCAGAAAATCATCAGCTTGCTAATATTTAGAAATCTGTTTGGGGTGCTGTAAGAAATTCATTATTATGTCAGAAAGATAACTGAACTGGAAAATAAGGCTTTATTGCCATCTGTTGCACCAGGTAACCTCCAAAATGTGAAGACCTCTCCAAATCTACCAGCAAGTCCATGCAGGATTTACAAAGTGTCTATGGAGCTGGGACACAGAATCATAGAATAGTTTAGGTTGGAAAAGCCCTACAAGATCACCAAGTTCAAGCATTCCCCCAGCACTGCCAAGCCCACCACTAACCCATGTCCCCAAGGGCCACATCCATACAGCTTTTAAATCCCTCCAGGCATTGGGATTCCAACACTGCCTTGGGCAGCCTGTGCCAGGGATAAACAACCCTTTGGGAAAATAAATTTTTTGTAATATCCAACATTAACCTCTCATGGTGAAACTTGATTCTGTTTTTCTGGTCTTATTGCTTGAAACCTCAGAGAAAAGACTGACCCCCCCATCTCCCTACAGTGTCTTTTCAGGCAGTTGTAGAGAGTTGCAGAGTGGTAGAGAGGCTTTAGAAGACTGGCATCAGTCTTAAAAGTTACCATGGACAGCACAGGTGAGACTCCCTGCACCCAGACTTCAGCTACACCTGTCCCTGACTTCAAATGCAACTCAGCAGGAGTGACTCTCATCAAGGAGCCCTGCAATCCCTTGCAAAAGTCCTAAATCTGTTGCAGACTTTCCCAGACTCGTGCTATATAAACCATAACTCTGCCATTGAGAGCAAGATACCAGACAGGTGCTGAACTCAACTGGACTCCAAGCAACCACACAGAGGAATATTCTGTTACTAATGCCCTAGGACCACCCATGCACCCTTCAGTAGCATTTCCTTTATCATTTGGTTTTATGTGTGTATCTCCTCTCTCTCTCTTCTTCCATGCCTGCCACAGAAGCAGACCTTCCATGGATGACTCAGGAAAACATTATACAACTGCAGATCCAGAACTCCACTGGAAACTCTGTTGGAGCAGAGGTCCACGCTCATTCATTTAAAAAATCTCTACAGCAGTGTGCTGAGTCATGGCACTCTCCAAATATTTAATGATATGATACAATTATGTGTATTGTGGGGTGTGGTATTACAGTTTTATCAGTGAATTTCAAGATACTGTGTGCTATGAATGAACTACAAAAGCTATCATCCTCCCAAAGGGGTTAGAGTAGCATTTCACCCAGCATTAGTGTGTGTTCTTCATGTGGCAGCCAAAGGAGCCTTGGATAAATGCTCCCAATGATTATTTTTTTTAATTGTTTAGCTGGTGCCAATGGCTGGAAGGTGCCCAAGCATGTGACAGGATGCCATTCCTACATTTTAAACAAGTATTCTGGTCATCTTGAGGCACAGGCTCCAGCTACAAATATAAATACCTTTGAGCTAGTGACTATTTACTGTCCCAAAGCACAACTGGAATGGAAAACTGAGCTCCATTACCCACACTCCGCATCAGGAAACACCTTTCTTAAATCCCCCAAGCTCTGCATTGACTTTAGTGAGTGGTTTTTTGTTGAGAAATCATGTGTAATAATAAATTACAGGTCAGTGACCAGGTTTGTGCCCTTGACCCTATTTACTAGTTAAGCAGATACAAGTTTTTCACTGGTTTCCTGAGTTTCAATTTCAAGCATTGATAGGGACATTTTTCAAAAAGGCTCTGCCACCTACCAGAAATAAGCTAAATTATTATCATATTAATTTTGAATATGCACATACATACTTTATTTTCTGATAGGGAGAACAAGAAAAGACTGTTTGATGCCAAAATAATTTTCAAAATGCCAAAGAGCGGGAGTGTATATAAAAAAGTAAGGACTCAGAAAGTTCTTCCAAATTAAATCAAGACTAGGGAACATAACTGAGGAGTCATTTCTTTAGACAGCCTTACAGCAAGCATTGTTCTGAGGGGCAAATACATTGGTACAAGACTGATCTGTAGAGCAGCCAGGGAGAAGTGCCACACCTCTGGAAGGGGATTATACCTTCTGATACATGATTTTTTTTTTTTTACATGAGGTTGTTCTGAAGCCAGGCAGTGGGTTAATAAAAGAATATGCTTTGGCAGGCATCCAGCAGGGACTGGGGTGGCAAGAAGTGTCCCTGCAGCTGCTGAGGACAGATGTGTGAGCATCTATCACAGCCACATTTCATCATGCATGGAGAGGGTGCAGCTCTGGCTGTGCCTCAGCAATGCCTGGCAGCTCTAAGGTAAATAACACAAAGGTTTTTGTCCCAAGACGTTGCAGTCAGAGGGAGGCAAAAGCTCTGTGGTTCTTCTTGTAGTGCCCAAACCCTAGAGATGGCGGTCAGCTCCTACAGAGGCCATATGCAACTGCCTTGTACCTGTAGCACAGACAGCTTTACAAGGGCATGAGACCACTATTTGTCCTTCCTCTGGCATACAAGGCCACCTCTGTAAATCAGAAAGATTGCAAAAACCTGAAATTTCTCCTCCACCAGACATCTTGCAGAAAATTATGGCATTTTACAGCATGAAATGCAAGCCTGAAGAGCTATTCTGCCTTCATTTTCCCCCTGCCTTTAAATAGCAGACATTTTTGTGCAGTAGCATCCCAATTATATGCTTGTAAAGGTGTGGCCACAATCCATTTTCCCTAAATTTCAGTGCTTTTTGTCTCCCTTGCCTTGTCTTTATTATCACCACTCATCACCTATGCCGTAGGAGTGCCCAGTTCAAGCCACAGCAGTGACCAATTCTTGTCCCACTGAACCAGCCCAGCTCCCATCACCAGCCAGAGAAAAATCAAAGCAGTTTCTTGACTTTTGTGCCTTTTGGCTGGAGACCAAGTAAGCCTGACCTTCCGCCCTGGGGACTGACCAGAAAAGGCTTCTCTTCCAGACCAAAGGTCCCACACCTACTCCAACACTGCCTTTTAAAAGCTAATAAAAACCAGCTGTCAACTCCTCTCTCCAAAGCTGAATGCTCCCTTCAGGGTGGAGGAGTGCTTTCCCTTCCCTGAAGAAGTCCAGTAACCCCTCCTTTGCTGCAGTGCTGGAGCTGGAGTCCTCCTTGCAGGGGGGCTTAGCTGTGGGTGCATAATTAATAGCAGTGATTTGCAAGAGTGGAGAGAATGACACCAGCTGGAAAGAATAAAATGCATAAATTGTCTGTTTAGAATAGGAGGAATAATGTAAAATGTTCAAGGGGGTGCCTTTCATTATCGTCCCTGCTTTGCGGCTGCTGGCTGAGAGCAGAAACACCTCATCATAAGCAAGGTATTTGTTAGACATGCCTGTTTCTGCCCAATTTTATTCTAGTCTCTGATCCCAACATTCATTCTGACCCTGTGATGTGAAGCAGGGAGCAGCGGAAAGCTGTGCCAGGTTTTGCTCTGAGTCATGGGTCTTGGGACGATCTCATGCAAAGCAGCATGGGGGCCAGGTTACCCAAAGGGCTTTTGGAGAGGTCTTCAGACAAGACTGACTTCCAAAAAAGAGGGTGGACTTTTTGCAGGGCTTAAGGCAGTCACCCCTGCTACTATGTCTCCTAAACAGATATTCCAGTGCTTCCAATGCTTCAAAAATAAGATTTTTATAGCCTAAGTGTAAGCTGAACATCTCTGCAAGCCCATCTGTGACCAAAGGGGCTTAACATTTCTGAAGATCCAGACACAAATGTCTCTACTGAAAGGACATTCTTCTTCTGGGTAACAAGCAATAGAACAGGAGGAAATGGCCTCCAGCTGTGCCAGAGGAAGTTTAGATTGGGGATTAGGAAAAATTTCTTCTCCAAAATGGTTGCAAAGCCCCAGAACAGGCTGCCCAGGGCAGTGGCAGAGTCCCTGTCTCTGGAGGGATTTAACAGATCTAACAGGATGTGGCACTTGGGGACATGAGTTAGTGGGGAGCTTGACAGTGCTGGGAGAACAGTTGGACTTCACGATTTTACAGATAATTTCCAATCCAAGTGAGTCAGTAATTCTATGGTTCTATGACACATTTTTAGACTAGACAAAGCAAAGCAAGACTGAGATGGGCCATGGGCCACCTTGGTTATTTGCAGCCCAGGGCCTTGAGCAGAGAATGTATGACACCGAGACTGGGGAAGGATCTCAAAGCAACCTGCAGTGCCCCAGCTCAGCCAAGTATTTCTGTTTGCAACTGTGAAAAAAGCTGCTTTTTGATGGAAACTTAGGACAGCAAGGACATTAATGGCATAATCACCTTATGACCTAGCTTGACAAGAGCTGGCAAGGTAGCAGAGAAGGTAGCAAAGAAGGTACTGTTATTTGAAACTCAGACTGGAACAATTTGGACAAGGAAAACCTCCCTCAAATATACCCTGGGCTATGTAATCATAAACCATAGAGAACACCAGACTTTTATGGTTTACCTGAAATCTTTGCTTTTCAAAGGAGTCAATTCATACATCTGTCTCACTCAATCCTTTCCTGACTTGGAAACATAAATTTTGAAGCAAATCTGTACAGCTCAAGTGGGGTCTACTTTTTGAGCATCCATGTCCCATTTAGTCCCTGCTAGTACTCTAGGTGCCATTTTCTCCCTGCTGGGACACAACTGTGGAGTTCCTCATCTCCTTGCACTACTGGGAGACTACCACACAAAAACACTGTCTCTGATTGATGTAGGCATTCTTTAAGACATGCTTAAGACATTCTTGAGATATCCAGCCTGAGTTATCTTGCTTTTCAATTGGTTTCATTAAAGAATGATCTTTAAGGGGATGCTGTGAAAATCTTTCATCCTTTCCTAGAAGCAGCCAGGCTTGATTGTCATGCTCTTATCCTAAACTCCAGGAACACAACTGAGATGAATCCTTTGTGTTGACAGCAGTGATCTTTCTCCCCTAAGTGATTTCTCTGTAATCCTAATGTGATTTCTCACTGATTCAACCTTATGGTTCTGTTAGGTTTTCTGTTTACCTACAAATAGGGTTTGGTTTGTCTTCCATATTCAGGTATGTTCATCATAAAAAACATTGTGAAATAGATTCTGAGCAAAGTATAGAACTTCTAAGGTGATAATATGGATTCCTGGCCTGAGTAAGCACTGAGTTACTTGAATTTTATTTCAGAGCCATTTCAAGGACTAATTATAGGCTGGCACAAAAGGTTAGGCAGGTATTTGTTCCTTTTGCTGCTTGGTATCATTGCTCTTGAATAGAAAAGGCTGCTACATATCACTTATTCACTGAATTGTGAATTACTTAATTGTGAATTGGGATCTACAGAACAAATATTCATGAGGATATTTTAAGTGAGGAACTCTGTAGGGTAAATGTTCATGAAGCTTGTTCTCTCCTCAGCCAAATACAAGGCGTATTTGAAAGCCGTATGTCACTTTGTTCACAGGGTCAAGAGCTTGTCAGCATGAGTACAGGAAGTTCATTCAGGTGAAATATGGGGAAAAGAAATGGGGTCTTGTTTGAGCCACCTTACTTGGGCATATCCTCACAGCCACCAGTGCTGACAAACATGGAAGCTCAGCTGCAATGTGGTCTCTTCTGATACCATGTCCATCCCTTGTCCTCACCAGTCTCTGTGAGCTGAGTTAAGCAGAAGTCTGGATGCCTCTAGAAGATGTGGAGTCGTCATACTGGCATGACTTAGCTGGGGTTATAATGCTGCTTCATCAGCTCACAGAGACTTGGGACATGAGTCCTACTAGGGACACCCCACCCCACCTGCCTAACATGCTGTTTCCTTGGAAAGTGAAGGTTGTTATACTGAATTCAATGAGAAATAATACAACCAAACAGCATACCACCCTCAGAGCAAATAATTTCTTGAAAATATCAGATCTAAATCTACTCTCCGTTTAAAAGAGTTTTTCTTTCTCCTATCACTATCTGCCCATGTTAAAAATCACTCTTCAAATATTTTATAAGCCCTCTTTAAGTACAACAAGACAACAATGAGGTGTCCATAGAGCCTTCTCTTCTCCAGGCTGAGCACCCCCAGCTCTCCCAGCCTGTCTCCAGAGCAGAGGGGCTGCTGCCCTCAGAGCACCTTCACAGCCTCCTCTCAACTCACTCCATCAGCTTTGCATCCTTCTGATGTTGGAGTCTCTAGGTATGGAAGCAGCTCTGCAGGTGAGGTCTCACAGAGCCAAGCAGAGGGGCAGAATCACCTCCCTTGAATGCTGGTAAATAGTACATAAACATCGACACCAGGCCTCTGTGATTTATTCCAGTCTGCTGGGTTGGTACAGCAGACAGAGCCACAGCTGGCTCATGGGTGTGCCTGTGCTTTAACAGTCACTGCTGGGAAGGACCAGCCTGCCTACAAACCCAAGAAGAGTAGATGTCACCCCAAAGGATGCATTCATACAGAGGCTGAGGGCTCTAGGCTGTAAGCATTTTGGGATATATTCCCTGTTCCTCTCCAGAATTGAGATCGAACCCAAGACTTTCTTCTTGTCTTTCAGTTTCTGAATCTAGTCCCTGATTGGCTCAGAGGAAAAGTTCTACCAATATCAACAGGACATGATCAGTTGTGAAAAGCCACAGCCTTGATAAACTAAAATAATTCATATTCACTGAGGAACTACTTCTCCTTCTCACTGTTCTGTTTATACCTTCCACAGCTGTGATAACAGTAAGACTTTTGCTACAAAAACAACCCAGAACTTGCTACTTCCATGTGAAAACATAACAGCTTCAGTTACCGACTCATCCTAATACTCTGTGGGACAACTCCTATATTTTTACACTTTTTAAACAATTTGTACTTCCCTGTTCTTCTGTCTTCTGCTCTTTTTTCCTTCAGCACAAAAAATGCATGCAATGTTCTCTGGTTATTGCTCCATTTTCTTGCTTGTTTTGGTGGTTTGGGTTTTTTTTTTAAACTGGAGAAGGTGAGGCAGGGAAGGAGCATATCAAAGCACATCAAGGCAGACAGTGCAATGGCAAGCCAGAAGTTTGGCTGCTGGCAGAGATATATGTGACAGAAAGCATCTCTGAATAAACAGTAATTGACAAAATAAAAAATAATAAAAATAAAAGCAGCAGAAAGCTTTCTTTCATTTAACCAGGCCAAAAAAGTAAAATTTTGGCAAGAAATAGTCTGAGAAAGTGCCTGAAGAGCTGGAAGTAGGTTCTGTATCATACAGAAGAGCCAAAAAATGTGTTTAGCCACAAATGGCACGTGATGCATTGCAAAATGCTTCAAGAGGAGATATTTAAAGAATGGGGTGGTTGGCATGGAGAGGGAAAAGGGGGGAGGCATCGCTTTGGGAGGAATATCTTCAGCCTTCAAACAACAGCCACTAAAACATCCCAAATGCTCTGCCTCCCCAGAGGTGACAAGGGTTGAAAGTTTTGTGCAGGATGGCTTTTGAGGGATAATATAATCTCATTTAAAATTATTTTTAACTGTTCCTTTCATAGTGAGAAGGAAAAGCCCAAAGATAGGGCCTGACTGATTCAGGGATGTCAGTAAGATTTGGATTAATGGGGTTTGGATTGGACCCATGGTGTAAGATGCAATGCTCCAATCTAGCCATAAATTAAGTGACTTCCATTAATGTTTATATTTCCTTTAATTTATTTAACCAAGAAAGTCAGCAGAGGCCCATAGGTCTCAGTATTAAGAATGAACTGGCCAAGACAGCAGCAGATAAAACTCGCACCAGCGTAAATCAAAGCTTCCATAAGTTATACCATACTCAAGAAACCATTGGTGAGTAAGGCAATAAAATGTGACCATTTTTGCTTTACTGTCTCATTCTCAGCTCTCACTTTCTGCTGGAGCCAAACATACTTTCTCCTTTGTCTTTTTAAGAGGTCTCAGAGACAATGGACCAAACTTATTGCAAACCCAGGGTCTAGAGTGGCAGTTCAGGAGCTGGGATTTGCAAGAACTCACAAATGTTTTGCCTTCCTTTATGACCAGATAATAATAAAGATGAGATCCAGAAGCTTTACTACTTCTTTTCTTACTTAATGTTGGAAAAGGCTGCACCTCCACCTTATTAAACCCACATTGTGAAAAATTATTGCAGTCCAGCATTGTTTTGCCCTATATAATTTGAGTTTTTCCACATACAGACAGCTGTCTATATCTTGAAAATGGATGTGCTTAATTCTTCCCATCTCAGGGTGCAGAGTCATGGTGTCCCTCGGCAGAGGAGCCGGTTCAGCATTTCACCTTCCCTAGCACGAGGCTGCAGAGACACTGTGGATGCAGTTTTCACCAGAGCAAATATTTAATCTTTGGAAGTTCATCTTGGCAAGTAGCCCTTTTCCCATCCAGTCATTGAACTCCTCTCCTCTCCTCTCCTCTCCTCTCCTCTCCTCTCCTCTCCTCTCCTCTCCTCTCCTCTCCTCTCCTCTCCTCTCCTCTCCTCTCCTCTCCTCTCCTCTCCTCTCCTCTCCTCTCCTCTCCTCTCCTCTCCTCTCCTCTCCTCTCCTCTCCTCTCCTCTCCTCTCCTCTCCTCTCCTCTCCTCTCCTCTCCTCTCCTCTCCTCTCCTCTCCTCTCCTCTCCTCTCCCCTTTCAAGTTTACAGCTGTGTTACACTGATGCTGTTCCTGCTACTACAATCATGACTCTGTCATGATTTCCATTATAAACCTCAAACTGGATTTCTCTGGCAGGATGGGGGTGGGGGGTGGTGGTTTTTCTTTTCTTTTCATTTGGTCTATAATTTGATCATAAAAACTCATGCTGGGATAAAATTCTGCTGCCAGGTCTTGGATACTAAATCTGATTTAACCCTGAGGATGTTGAACTGCTTTCAGGTGTTGGGTGCTGCTTTGGGGTGTTGGGCATGCCAAGGTGTGGGAGATGAGTCCTAGGGGCAGCAGGAAGGGGTGGCCCACTTTGATTTGGGGTATCTGGGAGCCAAAATGCAGGAAAAATCCAGCTGGGCAATGCTACATCCCAACTGCCATGGTCTCCTCAGCTTCTCTTGGGCTACAGGCTGATATCCCTTATTCCTTATTCTACATCCTCATAGGTATCTCATGCTTGATCTGTTCCTCTTCACACTAAATTTCTCACTGTATTTAATGCATAAGTTAATTTAAAACCCCACATGCATTAGGTTTTACCAGATATTTGTCACTCTAAAGTATCTTGAACCTCTTATTTTATATGTCACTGAATCAGGTCTTTGATCAGTCCTTGTTTCCTAAGCTCCACTCCAGAGAAATTGAGTTTTCCCAGGAAGACCACTTAAGTTCAGGTTGGTTTTGGTTCTGTCAGCAGCTGCAACCCAGAAGAAACCACTGGTCTCCAGAAAACCTGGGGCCAAACTCATCCAATCAGGGACTCATATATTCCAGCAGATCAGAATGCCTTCCACTTGTCTCCTCAGAGAAACTAAGGTGAGAACTCAGTAGAATCATAGAGTCATTTAGGCTGGAAAAGAGCTTTAGGAAGTTGATTCCAACTGTTAAACAGCCAATCCAATCAGCGCTGCCACTAACTCATGTCTCCAAATGCCACATCTACACAGCTTTTAAACCCCTTCAGGGATGGGGACTCTACCACTGCCCTGGGCAGCCTGTGCAAGGGCTTCAGAGCCCTTCTGGGGAAGAAATTTTCCCTCTTATCCAATTCAAATCTCCCCCAGCACAACTTAAGTCTGTTTGTTTCTGTCTATTTCTTGTTCCCTGGGAGCAGAATGCCCAGCTGGCTCCATCTTCCTGTCAGGGAGTTGTAGAGAGTGAGAAGTTCCCCCAGGAGCCTCCCTCCCTTTATCCAGATGGAGCCTCCCCAGCTGCTCTTCATAGGACTCATGCTGTAGATCCTGAGCACAGACACAGCTGACTCATGGACAAGGATTTACTGGGGGGAAAAATATCTACCATGAGGACACACTGCATCAGGGAAGGCAGAATGGGAGCTGCTGATGTATCAGCTGCCCACAGATTGCCCATCTCTGAAATGCTAAAGAGAAAACGCCTGATGAAAGGGAGTGACACTGTCTTGCAGTTATGGTGGGATGGAGCAAGCACAGTTCCAGTTCAGCCCACCTTCTTTAGACACCTTCTCTAGTCTGGAAATAAACCCTTTCCGATATGGTACCTCCCTGTATCTAATTTATTTACTTTTTAAAATCTCAACATAATTGTTTATACTTAAGCACGCAGGTTTAAACACAGCTAAATCAGCATGAGATGGATTCTGATGGCAGCCGGTGAGCTTTTCTTCCATGGCTGCTGCTGCTGCTTCTCTTCAATGGTCTGTAGGTCACTCATGGCACTCATGCAGTTCTGAGCGTAAAAGATGATGGGGTAGACACGTTCAGGCTCCAAAGAACACAACAGATGGCTCAGTGCCTAGGACTCCTAGGAAAGCATCCAATCCCAGGCAGTTCCGTCTGGAGAAAAGGACTGTGGAGGCCTTGGGGGGCATCCCCTAAATTACGAGACACAAGAAGCTTCCCTCAAAGCTGTTACACCCCATTGGCTCCTTCCCCTGTTGCTATGTCTGTTCCTATGTCCCTGAGCCACTCCCTCCCTATTCCCTGACTGGCCCTGATTATCTTTGTACTGCTCTGAGACCAGGGTCAGCCCCTGGGCCCTGGGGAGAGAAAGCTGGACCCTGAAGGTGCGTGTGCCTAGACCTGAACATCTCACTGTGCGGCTGAATTAAACATCTGTGGATGTTATGCAAAGGCCCTTTTTGCTTCTTTACCTCGGACCTTACTAGCAGCAATTCAGGCTGCAACAAAGGATTTCCCCTCCTAGACCTGCTTATCACCCCCCTTTGCCTGGGACGGAAAGGGTGGAAGAGAAGGAGAAAGCACACTTCATTAAAGCAATGCAGCACAAAACCTGGACACGTGTTCTCATCTGGAAAGCAAGCCTAATAGCACTTCCCTAGCCTGCAGGGACACAGTGAGAGGCCGTTAAAGACTTCTGCAATGATCAGATCCTTTAGCCATGAGCATCCTCCTGAGAGCTTAAAATTGATGGGATGAGGTATCGTGACTGTACAAAACTCTAATCTATCAAAGCAATAATCTATGGAAGAAAGACACTTTACAACACAGTTACACAGCAGATGGTAAGTGACTCATGATGTACTCCACCAAGTGTACACAGGAAAACAGTATTAATAAAATATGCTGACATGACAGATTAATAGCTTAGAACTGCAATCCAGGAGAGGTTAGACTCGCCTATCCTTCCTCTGGGGTTCTTAACAAGAAGGAATTAAATAAATATTACAAACTGAAGATTAAATGCAAGTAATATTAAAGCAAGGCTTTGGTCTGCATGGAGACTGTAAAACTGGTGTCATGGGACTCAGTGTTTAATGTGCTGCGGTGACACCACTATAACACTGCACTGTCTACAGATAAAGTGTGGCTCCTGCTGCTCATGCTGCCATCCCAGGATCTGAGCAGCCAGATGTGCTCCTCTGGCTGTGGCACCACCTCTGGCAGCATCATGGGCCTGATCCTTCACCCTTTGCATATCACTGTGATCAATTCCATCCTGAAAAAGACCCCTAAAAATAACCAAAAGAGTATTTGTTTGTTTGTTTATTTGTTTGATTTTTTGTTTGTTTTAAACTTTTTGGAAATGAAACAGAAAATCTTGCTGGATTTTATCACTGCTAAATAATTTCTTGTGAGGCACATGATTTCACCTCATGTACATACTCTTCTCTTTGACTTTCCTGCTTAGATTCCAACAGAAACTGGGTGGAGACAAAGGAACAGTGGTTATTCACATCAGATCATTTAAGGCACTTAGAATAATTGTCTAAGATGGTTTAGAAGTTCCATAGTCAGTGGAGGGAGGGAAGATGCTCAGCCCTGGAGCTGAGGTCGGAACTGGCATTTTGGTTGGAAGCTGCTGTGTTTCAGCTGATGGCTGGTCTCCTTCAACCCCAACCATGAAATCTTGCCCACAAAAGGTTCGATTTGCTTCACCCTTCTCCAGCATTAAAGGAAGTGGGTGTCTAATTCAGTTGGCTGTCCTTCCTCTGAAGGTGATGGACAGTGAGGTCCCTACCACACCACTGCTCTGCAGGGATCTGGAACAAGCCCTTCCCATTTCAGACTAGCATAATCACCAGCACTTCAGAGAATTCTGGAAATTTGGAAAAAGCAAAACAGAAAAGGAAGAAAGGAAGGAAAAAGAACAAGAGTGGAGGAAAAAAGAGAAAGAAAAAAGAAAAGAAGAAAAGAGAGAGGGAGAGGGAAAGGGAGAGGGAGGAAAGCATGAAGAAAGTTGCCTTTGTTCTTTGTTACATTAAATTTAAAACACCACAAACTAAGCAATATATTGGCCTCATTGCACCAAGACAGTAAGATCCAGCTAGCTCATAATTCCACCAATAAAGATCATGATTTGTCAATAAAAATTAAGGCAGTCACTGATCCATAACGTAGATTTCCTGCTTGGAGTGGAATTGTAAAATATGATGATCAAATTATGTGCAAAACAGAGCAAATGTGCAAGCTAAGCCAAGTAAAAATATATTCCTCCTCTTGCCACTGTCATAAGAAGCCAGACAGGATCAGGTCCTTCATTAGAACACCCCAAACCATCTACAGCCATTGTGAAGCGCAATTCCATTTTTTAAGCTGTATGGAAAGTCTTTGCTCATGATTTTATGTGTAACTTTTTTGGCAACTTAGAAAAAGAGGCACAGAGGGGCTTGACTGAAAACTGATGACACAATCTCTCCCTGCTTTGAGCATTTTGGCACACAGCACAAAAGCATTTCTGAAATCCCTCCAGTATCTAGATCTGTACCTGGAATCTTTTTAGGAATAATATTAAAAGTGTATGGTAGACTAGAGGCAGGTTCACTCAGAGGAGTGAACACCAAATGAGTTCCCCACCTTTCTATCACTGAACAATAAAAGGTCAAGAGTCTTGTGTGATATATTTTTGCCTCTGGTGGGAAAAAAATGTTGGTAAAGTATCTTCAACTTAATTTCAAACTAATTTGTTTGGTGTTTTCTCAAAGAGCCTTAAAAATGTTGGCAATCTCCTAAGTGTGAGTACAGGTCTTGTTTAGTCAACTCCTAATCCCACCATGGAGCCCTGGTCTTCCAGGAACACATGCCAAAATAAAACATTTGGAAAAAAAAAATACATGTGGTCTTCACTTAGAAGTCTGAAGGCTATCCAGATCATAAATTTGTTTTGGGATGTGTGGCAATACTTATTTACTCCCAATTGATTGTTTTCTTTGTGCGAGCTTTTCAGCCAAGTTAGAAAGCCAGAAAGTGCTGATCATAGTAAATCCATAACATACCTTTAAGTAATAGCTGAAGATACTCACCAAAACTTATTCTCAGAAAAAAAAAAAGATAGACATTCATTCAAACATCCTGAGTTGATCCCACATCTTGGGCAGATTCGGTGGGGGGGTGTGCATTCTGCCCCTCTTCTCTGTTCAAGTGAGATCCCACCTGCAGAGCTGCCTCCAGCTCTGGGGTCCCCAACATCTGTAGGCCATGGAGCTGCTGGGAGAGTCCAGAGGAGGCCACAGAGATGCTCTGAGGGCTGGAGCCCCTCTGCTCTGGAGACAGGTTGGGAGAGCTGGGGATGTTCAGCCTGGAGAAGGGAAGGCTCCAGGGATACGAATTTGTGGCCTTCCAGTAACTGAAGGGAGCCTGCAAGAAAGATGGAGAGAGGCTAATTACAAGGGCCTAAAAGGACAGGACAAGGGGCAATGGCTTCCCACTGCCAGAGGGCAGGGTTAGATGGGATATTGGGCAGAAATTCTTAGCCATGGGGGTGTTGAGGCCCTGGCACAGACTGTCCACAGAAACAGTGGCTGCCCCATCCCTGAAAGTGTTGCAGGCCAGAGAGAAATCTGGTCTAGTGGAAGGTGCCTTGTCCATGGCAGGGTGTGGAACTGGATGACCTTTAAAGTCCCTTCCAACCCAAACCATCTATTACTCAATGATTGTATGATTTGCATCAAAGAAGATGACCAGGTGAATAGTAATGTCATTATTAGAGGGCTGCAAACAAAAAAGCAAAACTCTGGGAAAACAAAGAACACCTTGACTTGGGATTTGAGATGGAGATGAGGCTGAGTGTCAGGAGCAGGGCAAAGTACCCCACCCCAAGCAAACAGCTTGTGGCCTCACTATGGCTGCAATGGTGAAGCTGCTTCTGGGAAGCTTTGGGATGAGGTTTGCTTTCAAGTTTTAATTATTTAAACTTCAAAGTGGAACCAAAAGTCAAAGAACTCGGGGCAGAGCTCTGTGGGGCAGAGCTTTTCATGGTCTTCACCATCACATTTCTCTAAGGGACGGGTCTGCATCTGCATTCATGTTTCAGTTCACAACAAATCCAAACCAAAGAGGTGAGCTGCAGGTGAGCACCTATCACATGCTGACCAAGACTGGGTCACAGGACTGGCCATAGCTATTTTTTTTTAAAGCCCTCTGAACTGTGGATGGCAAGTCATCAGCACTTTTTCACTCTGCATAGCCTGGTGGTGAGGATATAGCCAGGCACCTTCACCAAAGAGCTGTGGTTAATGTTGGGGTGTGGTTGAAGGCCATGGAAAGAGATACAGAAGCTGTCAGCAGTTGAATTCATAGCCATGCCTTTACTGCCAAATTACAAAGTCCAGGGAGTGTCCCTGACCCTGAGACCAAGGGGTATGGACCAGTATCCACATTGCTCAGGGCTGTCCCTGTCTTGAGCACACTCCCCTAGAGAGCACATGGCTTCTCCATGTGGGGTGTGCTGCAGACCACTGCAGCAGTGTTTTCTAGCAGGAAACCAATGTTTGAGGGTGTGAAGCCTTTGGGATATGCTGCTTGGGACCAGCAAGGCTGAAACAGGGTCAGATTGACATGGCTGCCTATGAAGACTCTTGAGTAAACTCACTTCAGGCTGGGTGTGCAGCAAGGGAGTGAGCAGTGTGGACCATCAGGATGGTCTCAAGCTCATCTTTTGGTGCTCTTCTGGTCAGCAATGCAGACAAACCCTTTTTGCTGGGTCAGCCATGTATTATGAGCAGGTGAAAGAGGCATTGTGCCTTTTGCACCTTTCACATATAGCTTCCTCTCTTTGCTTTCAACCCTTAAGAAACTGAAATGCAACATGGCAGGTTGGGGAAAGAGTTTGAAGGAAAACCCGCATTACTCCTCCACTCATCAAATTCCTCATCTCTTTGAACATGAACCACAATAAAACCAATATTATAACAAAGGGGACACAAAATTAGCATTCTTAGTGAGTGCAACACATGTGGGGTAAGAGACATCTGACCAAACGCAGCCATCATCATGTCCCCTTGTGTTTGAACTAGTCATGTCCAGCTTACCCTGAAGTCAACACAGAAAGAGGGACATTGACACACATTTTCTCTGGCATGCAGTGTTGAGACAAGACAGATTAACTGCTCACCAAACCAAAGACATCTGATTGCTGATGCAGGTGAGAAGAATCCATGTCCAGAAGGAAGTGAGAACCCTTTCATTTACAACATTGCCTCAACTACTAGCACTTAAAAGTAACTCTTAGGAACCCAAGAACTCCTTTACATGGATGAAGGTGGGATGGGTGAGCCATGGAGTATATGCAGAAGTAGGGAGTGCTAGACTTGAGATGCAGTGAAGGACATTAAGCAACAGTGGAAATGTGCAGGGTTAAACCAGCATCTCTATGCAAAGGAGAATGCATTGTCTGAGCAAAAGCTTTCCATCATCAAGGAGCAGTAAACAAGCTGCAGGAAGAAAAGTTGTGGCAACTGCACTGTGTAAGTAGAAAGAATAATACACTGCTTTCCTGTTGGCAGGAGTCATGTATTTCCCTTTCTGGGCATGGGTGAAAGGCAGGTCCCACAACTCCAGCATCCACCTCGCCATGCATGGCTGGTTGGGAAATCCCAGTCTCTTGGCAAAGGCATTTTTGTAGCTGTGATGGCTCATGGAAAGGCAACTGACCTGTTCAAACCCACTCTGAACCTCTGAAAAGTGAGCACTGGCTGCCAGGGCGAGACGCTCTGGAACTCGTGTTTGCAGGATCCAGCCCTAGGAGCAGAGCAAAATTCAACAAAATGCAACATAATTAACTTCAGATGTACCTGTCAAGATGTCACAGACACAATCCTGGAGAGGAGCAGCATATTATTTGTTTCTCATAATGTAGCAATTATCTTGTTGTAAGAGGGGCTCTCTCCAGTGCTCCCTTGCTGCCTTTTGTTTTCCTTCCACACTGATTCACACATTATTTAACTTTTGACTTGGACACAGCAGGTTAAAGCATTTAACAGCTTGGCTGCTTGCTCAGAGCTGAGAAAGAGAGGGGAGGAGGAGGTGGCAATTTTTTGCCTTAAATTTTCAAGGTTTCTGTGCTACATTTTTCTAAGGGAGAGACGAAAGAGAAGGGAAGGGGAGGGGGGAGTGGGAAATGGCATTCCACAAAGACGGAGTCACATTTTCCAG